>NC_140996.1:205419216-206056716 GCF_052327205.1 Somniosus microcephalus | reverse complement strand
CCCGGTCTACTGGTTGGCCCTCTCTCTCTCCTCTTCCCCCTCTCTCTCCTCTTCCCCCCCTCTCTCTCTCTCTCTTCCCTCTCTCTCTCTCCTCTTCCCCCTCTCTGTCTCTCTCTCCTCTTCCCCCCTCTCTCTCTCTCTCTCTCCTCCCCCCCCCTCTCTCTCTCTCTCAATTACAATTATTTTTTATACAATTAAAATGCTTTATTGGCATGAAAGTTTACAGAGACCATATTGCCAAAGCTTACATAGCAAAAAGGTACAGTTTTCCAACATTCTGTAGGTGTCAATCGATTTGACATTTGTTGGGTACATACAATATTACTTTTAAACAATATTAATTTTAAACAGTCTTTGTACTTCATTTGGTACGTTCAATATTAATTTTAAACAGTCTTAATTTTAAACAGTCCTCAGGTTGTGACATGTTGTTACATATTTGGCCCCAAGGTATGGTCTGTCTCCTTCTCCTAGGACTAATCTCAATTTTGACAGATCATCCAATTCCTTGAAATCTGGGGTTGTTTGGCTTAGCTTGTTGAATAATATGTTTCTTGATGTGTTGAATTTTTCGCATTTTAGGAGGAAATGCATTTCTGTTTCAACCTCGCCAGCCAGACATTGATCGCATATTCTATTCTCTCTAGGCTGCCAGGATTTCTTGTATCTGCCTTTTTCAATTTCCAGTTGGTGGTCGCTTAGTCTGTACCTGGTGAGGGTCTGTCTCTGTTTTGTGTCTCTGATGGTCGTGAGTAGTCTGCCAGTTTATATTCTCTTTTTAGGGCCCGGTAACATTCTAATCTGCTTTGGCTTTCGGTTATTTTGTTCCAATGTTCCAGGTAGGTTTCTTTGCATTTTTAATGATTTGGTTCACTCGGATTGGTGTTTGGACGGCTGTGTTGGTCTGGGGCTGGTCAGGGTCCGGCTGAGTACTTAGTTTCCGTAGCAGCTGACTCAGGGGACTCTTTTCTGGGTTTAGCTCTTGGGTCTGAAAGGCTTTGAAATGAAGGGTGTCTGGGAGCTAGATTTGAGGTGATTTAGGAAGTTTAGTGCTCGTTTTTGGATGTTTATTATCAGTGGGTATCTGCCTAGTTCGGCTCTGCATGCATTTGTTGGCGTTTTTCTTTGGGTGCGAAGGATGCTTCGGCAGAATTCTGCATGTAGGGCTTCTATTGTATGTTTTTCCCATTTAGTGTAGCTTTGGTGATTTAGCGGGCCCCATACTTCACTACCGTACAGTGCAATGGGCAGGATTATGCTGTCAAATATTTTGAGCCAGATTTTGATTGGGATTTGGATGTTGTAGAATTTTCTTTTTATTGCATATAGGGCTCTTCGGGCTTTTTCTTTTAGTGCATTCACTGCTATGCTGAAGCTCCTGATGCTGTAATAGTTAGACCAAGGTAGGTGTAGCTCATAGTGTGTCCTATAGTGATATCTCTCTCTCTCTCTCCTCTTCCCCCCCTCTCTCTCTCTCTCTCCTCTTCCCCCCCTCTTCTCTCTCTCTCCTCTTCCCCCCCTCTCTCTCTCTCCTCTTCCCCTCTCTCTCTCTCTCTCTCTCCTCTTCCCCCCCTCTCTCTCTCTTCCCCCTCTCTCTCTCTCCTCTTCCCTCTCTCTCTCTCTCTCTCTCCTCTTCCCCTCTCTCTCTCTCTCCTCTTCCCCCTCTCTCTCTCCTCTTCCCCCTCTCTCTCTCTCGCTCCTCTTCCCTCTCTCTCTCCCCTCTTCCCCCTCTCTCTCTCTCATCCTCTTCCCCCTCTCTCTCTCTCCCCCTCTCTCTCTCTCCTCTTCCCCTCTCTCTCTCTCTCCTCTTCCCCCTCTCTCTCTCTCTCTCTCTCTTCCTCTTCCCCTCTCTCTCTCTCTCTCCCTTCCCCCTCTCTCTCTCTCTCTCTCTCTCCCTCTTCCCCCTCTCTCTCTCTCTCTCTCTCTCCTCTTCCCCTCTCTCTCTCCTCTTCCCCCTCTCTCTTCTCTCTCTCTCCTCTTCCCCTCTCTCTCTCTCTCTCTCTCTCCTCTTCCCCCTCTCTCTCTCCTCTTCCCCCTCTCTCTCTCTCTCTCTCCTCTTCCCCCTCTCTCTCTCTCTCCTCTTCCCCCTCTCTCTCTCTCCTCTTCCCCCTCTCTCTCTCTCTCTCTCCTCTTCCCCCTCTCTCTCTCTCTCTCCTCTTCCCCCTCTCTCTCTCTCTCCTCTTCCCCCTCTCACTCTCTCTCTCTCTCTCTCTCCTCTTCCCCCTCTCTCTCTCTCTCCTCTTCCCCCTCTCTCTCTCTCTCTCTCTCCTCTTCCCCCTCTCTCTCTCTCTCCTCTTCCCCCTCTCTCTCTCTCCTCTTCCCCCCCTCTCTCTCTCTCTCCTCTTCCCCCTCTCTCTCTCCTCTTCCCCCTCTCTCTCTCTCTCTCTCTCCTCTTCCCTCTCTCTCTCTCTCTCCTCTTCCCCCTCTCTCTCTCTCTCTCTCCTCTTCCCCCTCTCTCTCTCTCTCCTCTTCCCCCTCTCTCTCTCTCTCTCCTCTTCCCCCTCTCTCTCTCCTCTTCCCCCTCTCTCTCTCTCTCCTCTTCCCCCTCTCTCTCTCTCCTCTTCCCCCTCTCTCTCTCTCTCTCCTCTTCCCCCTCTCTCTCTCTCTCTCCTCTTCCCCCTCTCTCTCTCTCCTCTTCCCCCTCTCTCTCTCTCTCTCCTCTTCCCCTCTCTCTCTCTCAATTCAATTCAATTCAATTCAATTCAATTCAATTCAATTCAATTCAATTCAATTCAATTCAATTCAATTCAATTTTTCAATTCAAATGCTTTATTGGCATGAAAGTTTACAGAGAACCATATTGCCAAAGCTTACATTGCAAAAAGGTACAGTTTTCTAACATTCTGTAGGTGTCAATCGATTTGACATTTGTTGGGTACATACAATATTACTTTTAAACAATATTAATTTTAAACAGTCTTTGTACTTCATTTGGTACGTTCAATATTAATTTTAAACAGTCTTAATTTTAAACAGTCCTCAGGTTGTGACATGTTGTTACATATTTGGCCCCAAGGTATGGTCTGTCTCCTTCTCCTAGGACTAATCTCAATTTTGACAGATCATCCAATTCCTTGAAATCTGGGGTTGTTTGGCTTAGCTTGTTGAATAATATGTTTCTTGATGTGTTGAATTTTTCGCATTTTAGGAGGAAATGCATTTCTGTTTCAACCTCGCCAGCCAGACATTGATCGCATATTCTATTCTCTCTAGGCTGCCAGGATTTCTTGTATCTGCCTTTTTCAATTTCCAGTTGCTGGTCGCTTAGTCTGTACCTGGTGAGGGTCTGTCTCTGTTTTGTGTCTCTGATGGTCGTGAGGTAGTCTGCCAGTTTATATTCTCTTTTTAGGGCCCGGTAACATTCTAATCTGCTTTGGCTTTCGGTTATTTTGTTCCAATGTTCCAGGTAGGTTTCTTTGCATTTTTTAATGATTTGGTTCACTCGGATTGGTGTTTGGACGGCTGTGTTGGTCTGCGGCTGGTCAGGGTCCGGCTGAGTACTTAGTTTCAGTAGCAGCTGACTCAGGGGACTCTTTTCTGGGTTTAGCTCTTGGGTCTGAAAGGCTTTGAAATGAAGGGTGTCTGGGGAGCTGGATTTGAGGTGATTTAGGAAGTTTAGTGCTCGTTTTTGGATGTTTATTATCAGTGGGTATCTGCCTAGTTCGGCTCTGCATGCATTTGTTGGCGTTTTTCTTTGGGTGCGAAGGATGCTTTGGCAGAATTCTGCATGTAGGGCTTCTATTGTGTGTTTTTCCCATTTAGTGTAGCTTTGGTGATTTAGCGGGCCCCATACTTCACTACCGTACAGTGCAATGGGCAGGATTATGCTGTCAAATATTTTGAGCCAGATTTTGATTGGGATTTGGATGTTGTAGAATTTTCTTTTTATTGCATATAGGGCTCTTCGGGCTTTTTCTTTTAGTGCATTCACTGCTATGCTGAAGCTCCCTGATGCTGTAATAGTTAGACCAAGGTAGGTGTAGCTCATAGTGTGTCCTATAGTGGTATCACTGAGGGTAAACTGGTATTTGTTTTCCTGACATCTGGGCCTTTTTTGAAAAATCATGATGTTGGTTTTCTTTAGATTTACTGTTAGAGCCCAATTTTGGCAGTATTTGTCGAGTAGGTCTAGTTGTTGCTGTAATCCCTGTTCTGTGGGAGACAGCAGAACCAGGTCGTCCGCATAAAACAGGGATTTCACTTCTCCATCCAGGAGACGGAGACCTGGTGACTCGCTTTGCTCCAGCATGTCTGCTAATTCATTTATGTATATGTTGAACAGGGTCGGGCTCAAATTGCAGCCCTGCCGGACGCCTCTTCTCTGGGTGAAGAAATCGGTGCGTTTGTCTCCAATTTTGACCCCGCATATGTTTTTCAGATACATTGTTGACCCCGCATATGTTTTTCAGATACATTGATTTAATAAGGTCATAGACTTTGCCCCCTATTCCACACTGAAGAAGTTTATAATAGAGCCCTTCGTGCCATATAGAGTCAAAGGCTTTCTTGAAGTCGATGAAACAGGCGAATATTTTCCCATTTTTTGTTTGGTGTATATGTTTTCCAATGAGGGTGTGAAGGGTATAGATATGGTCGGCTGTGCGGTGTTTTGGAAGAAAGCCTATTTGGTTTTTTCTGAGGATATTATGTTTGTTAAGAAAATCAAGTAATCTACTATTTAGAATACTGCAGAATAACTTCCCTAGACAACTGTTGACACAGATGCCGCGGTAGTTATTTGGGTCTGATTTGTTTCCACTTTTATATATGGGGGAGATTAGTCCTTGGCACCAGATATCGGGAAAACAGCCTGAGCGTAATATGATGTTGAATAGTTTGAGTATCGCACCCTGCATCTCCATATTGCTGAACTTGAGCATTTCATTTTTGATGTTGTCTGGGCCACAGGCTTTCTTTAGGTGGAGAGATTTTGTTTTTGTGGCCAGTTCTTTCCATGTGATTGGGGAGTCTAGAGGGTTTTGGTTGTCTTTAATTGTTGCTTCTAATGTGTGGAGTTTTTCTGTGACCTGATGTTGACTTGGGTTTGTTTCGTTTATTGGGATGTCTTTGTAGAGGTTTTCAAAATGTGTTCTCCAGATGTCTCCATCTTGGATTGGTAATGCTTGCAATTGTGTTGTACTCAGGTTATTCCACATTTCCCAGAATTGTTTTGGATTGGTGGAGTTTTCAATTTCTTCGAGTATTTTGTGGGTATAGTTTTGTGTTTTGTTCCTAATGGTGTGTTTATATCTTTTGAGGGTTTCATTGTATCTAGTACGTAGGTCCGGATTGTTTGGTTGGTGATGCTTTTGGTTTGATATTTTTCTCAGGTCTTTTCTGGCATTTTTGCATTCGTGGTCAAACCATTTCTTATTTTTATTTTGTCTTTTGTGATGCTTCCTCATCTGTTTCACAAGGTCGGCTTTTACAGCTGCCTCATGGAAGATCATATTTATATCCTCTATGGCTATGTTTACACCATCTCTGGTGATCTCGTATGGGTTTTCTTTAAATTTTGATATTTTACTTGTGAGATCAGGTGACTTTAGTGCTGTGATGAATTTTTCTCCACTGTCTGGGGCCCATCTGTATGTCTGGTTTATTTTATGGAGCTTACTGGGTTCCTTTTTTGTGTCTGTAGTTTGGGCAGAAAGTTTAAGGTACATATTTATTTGGTTATGGTCTGAGAGGGGGGATTGCTGCCTGACAGTGAATGAGTTGATATCGCAGGGGTCCAGGTCAGTGATTGTATAGTCCACCACACTAGACCCAAGAGTTGAGGAGTATGTGAGTCTCCCTAGGGAGTCCCCTCTGAACCTACCGTTAACTATGTACAGGCCTAAGGCTCGGCAGAGTTGCACTACCTCCCTACCGCTTTTATTTATTTCACGATCAAGGTTGTTCCGATTTGCGATGGCTGGTGTGACATCTAAAGGGGTCTGGCCAAACACATGGTTGTTTCCCTGTGGGTCTATGAAGTCAGGTTCACAACCGGTCCTTGCATTTAGGTCCCCACATATTATCACCTTTCCTTGGGCCTGGAAATGGCTGATTTCCATGTGGAGAGTATCAAATAACTCCTCTCTCTCTCTCTCTCTCCTCTTCCCCCTCTCACTCTCTCTCTCTCTCACTCTCTCTCTCCTCTTCCCCCTCTCTCTCTCTCTCCTCTTCCACCTCTCTCTTTCTCTCTCTCTCCTCTTCCCCTCTCTCTCTCTCCTCTTCCCCCTCTCTCTCTCCTCTTCCCCCTCTCTCTCTCTCTCCTCTTCCCTCTCTCTCCTCTTCCCCCTCTCTCTCTCTCCTCTTCCCCCTCTCTCTCTCTCTCCTCTTCCCCCTCTCTCTCTCTCTCTCTCCTCTTCCCTCTCTCTCTCTCCTCTTCCCCCTCTCTCTCCTCTTCCCCCTCTCTCTCTCTCTCTCCTCTTCCCCCTCTCTCTCTCTCTCTCTCCTCTTCCCCCTCTCTCTCTCTCTCTCCTCTTCCCCCTCTCTCTCCTCTTCCCCCTCTCTCTCTCCTCTTCCCCCTCTCTCTCTCTCTCTCCTCTTCCCCCTCTCTCTCTCTCTCCTCTTCCCCCTCTCTCTCTCTCTCCTCTTCCCCCTCTCTCTCCTCTTCCCCCTCCCCCTCTCTCTCTCCTCTTCCCCCCCTCTCTCCTCTTCCCCCTCTCTCTCTCTCCTCTTCCCCCTCTCTCTCTCTCTCTCTCCTCTTCCCCCTCTCTCTCTCTCCTCTTCCCCCTCTCTCTCTCTCTCCTCTTCCCCCTCCCTCTCTCTCTCTCCTCTTCCCCCTCTCTCTCTCCTCTTCCCCCTCTCTCTCTCCTCTTCCCCCTCTCTCTCTCCTCTTCCCCCTCTCTCTCTCTCTCTCTCTCCTCTTCCCCCTCTCTCTCTCTCTCTCCTCTTCCCCCTCTCTCTCTCCTCTTCCCTCTCTCTCTCTCTCTCTCCTCTTCCCCCTCTCTCAAATAAATCAAATTCAAATTTCAAATTCAAATGCTTTATTGGCATGAAAGTTTACAGAGAACCATATTGCCAAAGCTTACATAGCAAAAAGGTACATTTTCAAACATTTTTAGGTGTCAATCGATTTGACATTTGTTGGGTACATACAATATTACTTTTAAACAATATTAATTTTAAACAGTCTTTGTACTTCATTTGGTACGTTCAATATTAATTTTAAACAGTCTTAATTTTAAACAGTCCTCAGGTTGTCCCAGGACTAATCTCAATTTTGACAGGTCATCCAATTCCTTGAAATCTGGGGTTGTTTGGCTTAGCTTGTTGAATAATATGTTTCTTGATGTATTGAATTTTTCGCATTTTAGGAGGAAATGCATTTCTGTTTCAACCTCGCCGGCCAGACATTGATCGCATATTCTATTCTCTCTAGGCTGCCAGGATTTCTTGTATCTGCCTTTTTCAATTTCCAGTTGGTGGTCGCTTAGTCTGTACCTGGTGAGGGTCTGTCTCTGTTTTGTGTCTCTGATGGTCGTGAGGTAGTCTGCCAGTTTATATTCTCTTTTTAGGGCCCGGTAACATTCTAATCTGCTTTGGCTTTCGGTTATTTTGTTCCAATGTTCCAGGTAGGTTTCTTTGCATTGTTTAATGATTTGGTTCACTCGGATTGGTGTTTGGACGGCTGTGTTGGTCTGGGGTTGGTCAGGGTCCGGCTGAGTACTTAGTTTCAGTAGCAGCTGACTCAGGGGACTCTTTTCTGGGTTTAGCTCTTGGGTCTGAAATGCTTTGAAATGAAGGGTGTCTGGGGAGCTAGATTTGAGGTGATTTAGGAAGTTTAGTGCTCGTTTTTGGATGTTTATTATCAGTGGGTATCTGCCTAGTTCGGCTCTGCATGCATTTGTTGGCGTTTTTCTTTGGATGCGAAGGATGCTTCGGCAGAATTCTGCATGTAGGGCTTCTATTGTGTGTTTTTCCCATTTGGTGTAGCTTTGGTGATTTAGCGGGCCCCATACTTCACTACCGTACAGTGCAATGGGCAGGATTATGCTGTCAAATATTTTGAGCCAGATTTTGATTGGGATTTGGATGTTGTAGAATTTTCTTTTTATTGCATATAGGGCTCTTCGGGCTTTTTCTTTTAGTGCATTCACTGCTATGTTGAAGCTCCCTGATGCTGTAATAGTTAGACCAAGGTAGGTGTAGCTCATAGTGTGTCCTATAGTGGTATCACTGAGGGTAAACTGGTATTTGTTTTCCTGACATCTGGGCCTTTTTTGAAAAATCATGATGTTGGTTTTTTTTAGATTTACTGTTAGAGCCCAATTTTGGCAGTATTTGTCGAGTAGGTCTAGTTGTTGCTGTAATCCCTGTTCTGTGGGAGACAGCAGAACCAGGTCGTCCGCATAGAACAGGGACTTCACTTCTCCATCCAGGAGACGGAGACCTGGTGACTCGCTTTGCTCCAGCATGTCTGCTAATTCATTTATGTATATGTTGAACAGGGTCGGGCTCAAATTGCAGCCCTGCCGGATGCCTCTTCTCTGGGTGAAGAAATCGGTGCGTTTGTCTCCAATTTTGACCCCGCATTTGTTTTTCAGATACATTGATTTAATAAGGTCATAGACTTTGCCCCCTATTCCACACTGAAGAAGTTTATAATAGAGCCCTTCGTGCCATATAGAGTCAAAGGCTTTCTTGAAGTCGATGAAACAGGCGAATATTTTCCCATTTTTTGTTTGGTGTATATGTTTTTCAATGAGGGTGTGAAGGGTATAGATATGGTCGGCGGTGCGGTGTTTTGGAAGAAAGCCTATTTGGTTTTTTCTGAGGATATTATGTTTGTTAAGAAAATCAAGTAATCTACTATTTAGAATACTGCAGAATAACTTCCCTGGACAACTGTTGACACAGATGCCGCGGTAGTTATTTGGGTCTGATTTGTTTCCACTTTTATATATGGGGGAGATTAGTCCTTGGCACCAGATATCGGGAAAACAGCCTGAACGTAATATGATGTTGAATAATTTGAGTACCGCACCCTGCATCTCCATATTGCTGAACTTGAGCATTTCATTTTTGATGTTGTCTGGGCCACAGGCTTTCTTTAGGTGGAGAGATTTTGTTTTTGTGGCCAGTTCTTTCCATGTGATTGGGGAGTCTAGAGGGTTTTGGTTGTCTTTACATAGTACATAGTACATAGAGATAGGAACAGGAGTAGGCCATTCGGCCCTTCGAGCCTGCTCCGCCATTCAATGAGATCATGGCTGATCTTCGTCTGAGATCATAGCTGATCTTACCAGTTCAGTACCCCGTCCCCGCCTTTTCTCCGTAACCCTTAATCCCCTTAGCCTTCAGAAATATATCCAATTCTCTCTTGAAAATATTTATTGAATTAGCCTTCACAGCCCTCTGTGGCAGGGAATTCCACAGGCTCACCACTCTTTGAGTGAAGAAATTCTTCCTCATCTCTGTTTTAAATGATTTGCCCGCTATTTTTAGACTGTGGCCCCTGGTTCTGTGCTCCCCGGCCATTGGAAACATTCTCTCTGAATTCAGCCTGTCCAGGCCTGCCATAATTTTATATGTTTCGATGAGATCCCCTCTCAATCTTCTAAACTCCAGTGAGTACAAGCCCAAACTATTTAATCTCTCTTCGTAGGTCATTCCCGCCATTCCAGGTATCAGCCTGGTGAATCGCCGTTGCACTCTTTCCATGGCAAGAACATCCTTCCGCAGATGGGGCGACCAAAACTGTACACAATACTCCAGATGCGGTCTCACCAGCACCTTGTACAGCTGTAGTAAGGTATCCCTATTCCTATACTCGAACCCCCTTGATATGAAGGCCAACATACCATTTGCCTTCTTGATCGCCTGTTGCACCTGCATGCTCTCCTTCAGTGACTGGTGCACAAGAACACCCAGGTCCCTCTGCACTTCCCCATCTCCCAATCTATTGCCATTTAGATAATAATCTACCCTCCTGTTTTTACCCCCAAAGTGGATAACCTCGCATTTATCCACATTATAGTGCATCTGCCACGTATCCGCCCATTCCCCCAACCTGTCCAAATCACACTGTAGCCTCCTGACATCCTCATCAGAGCCCACCCCTCCTCCTAGTTTAGTGTCGTCAGCGAATTTGGAAATATTGCATCCAATTCCCTGATCCAGATCATTTATATATATTGTGAACAGCTGGGGTCCCAGGACAGATCCTTGCGGCACCCCGCTGGTCACTGCCTGCCACTCCGAAAACGAGCCGTTTATTCCAACTCTCTGTTTTCTATCCGCCAGCCAGTTCTCTATCCACGTTAATACTTTGCCCCCAATCCCATGAGCCTTAATTTTGCATGATAATCTTTTGTGTGGAACCTTATCGAAGGCTTTCTGGAAGTCAAGGTACACCACATCCACTGGCTCTCCCCCATCTATTCTACCAGTTACCTCCTCAAAAAATTCCAGCAGATTAGTCAAACACGATTTACCCTTTGTAAATCCATGTTGACTCTGTCCGATCCTTTCCCCATTTGTCAAGTGCTCCGCTATTTTATCCTTAATAATGGACTCTAGCATTTTGCCCACAACCGATGTAAGGCTTACTGGTCTATAATTCCCTGCTTTCTCTCTACCCCCCTTTTTAAATATTGGGGTAACATTAGCTACCCTCCAATCCACGGGTACTGTTCCCGAGTCAATGGAGTTCCGGAAGATGATCCTTAGAGCATCTGCTATCTCCAGGGCCACCTCCTTAAGTACCCTAGGATGTAGTTTATCAGGCCCTGGGGATTTGTCGGCCTTCAGTCCCCTCAACTTACCCAACACCATATCCCTAGAGATACTAATTTCTGTCAGCTCCTCCCTCTCATTAGTCCCTATGTTTGCCGATATTCCTGGGAGGTTATTTGTGTCCTCCTTTGTGAATACAGAACCAAAGTATGAGTTTAATTGGTCTGCCATTTCCTTATTCTCCATTATATATTCTCCCGAATCGGACTGCAAGGGACCGACTTGGGATTTTACCAGTCTTTTCCTCCTGATATACCGATAAAAGCTTTTGCAGTCTGTCTTTATGTTTGCTGCAAGTTTACTTTCGTATTCTATTTTCCCCTTCCTGATTAATCCCTTTGTCCTCTTTTGCTGTATCCTGTACTGCCCCCAATCTTCCGGTCTGGTGCTTTTTTTTGCCAGTTGATATGCCCTTTTTTTTGATTTTATGCTGTCCCTAATTTCCCTCGTTATCCACGGTTGAGTCACCTTTTTAGGTTTATTTTTATGCCAAACCGGTATAAACATGTTCTGGAATTCTTCCATTCTATCTTTGAATGCTTGCCATTGTCTATCCACTGTCAATCCCCCCAGAAACACCACCCAATCAATCTTACCCAATTCCCGTCTCATACCCTCGTAATTCCCTTTATTTAAGTTCTTATTTAATTGTTGCTTCTAATGTGTGGAGTTTTTCTGTGACCTGATGTTGACTTGGGTTTGTTTCGTTTATTGGGATGTCTTTGTAGAGGTTTTCAAAATGTGTTCTCCAGATGTCGCCATCTTGGATTGGTAATGCTTGCAATTGTGTTGCACTCAGGTTATTCCACATTTCCCAGAATTGTTTTGGATTGGTGGAGTTTTCAATTTCTTCGAGTATTTTGTGGGTATAGTTTTGTGTTTTGTTCCTAATGGTGTGTTTATATCTTTTGAGGGTTTCATTGTATCTAGTACGTAGGTCCGGATTGTTTGGATGGCGATGCTTTTGGTTTGATATTTTTCTCAGGTCTTTTCTGGCATTTTTGCATTCGTGGTCAAACCATTTCTTATTTTTATTTTGTCTTTTGTGACGCTTCCTCTTCTGTTTCACAAGGTCGGCTTTTACAGCTGCCTCATGGAAGATCATATTTATATCCTCTATGGCCATGTTTACACCATCTCTGGTGATCTCGTATGGGTTTTCTTTAAATTTTGATATTTTACTTGTGAGATCAGGTGACTTTAGTGCTGTGATGAATTTTTCTCCACTGTCTGGGGCCCATCTGTATGTCTGGTTTATTTTATGTAGCTTACTGTGTTCCTTTTTTGTGTCTGTATTTTGGGCAGATAGTTTAAGGTACATATTTATTTGGTTATGGTCTGAGAGGGGGGATTGCTGCCTGACAGTGAATGAGTTGATATCGCAGGGGTCCAGGTCAGTGATTGTATAGTCCACCACACTAGACCCAAGAGTTGAGGAGTATGTGAGTCTCCCTAGGGAGTCCCCTCTGAACCTACCGTTAACTATGTACAGGCCTAAGGCTCGGCAGAGTTGCACTACCTCCCTACCGCTTTTATTTATTTCACGATCAAGGTTGTTCCGATTTGCGATGGCTGGTGTGACATCTAAAGGGGTCTGGCCAAACACATGGTTGTTTCCCTGTGGGTCTATGAAGTCAGGTTCACAACCGGTCCTTGCATTTAGGTCCCCACATATTATCACCTTTCCTTGGGCCTGGAAATGGCTGATTTCCATGTGGAGAGTATCAAATAACTCCTCTTCGAAATATGGCGATTCTATTGGAGGTATGTAGATCGCACATAAGTAAACATCTTTTTTTGATATTCCTATATTTTTATCTAGTTTTAGCCATACGTGTGATTTTCCCTGTTTTACCGGTGAGATGTGTTTGTCCAGTTCTCCCTTATACCACACCAATATTCCCCCGGAGGTTCTGCCCTTGCGTGTTTTAGTGTTCTTTACTGAGGGCACAATGATTTCCCCCTCTCTCTCTCTCTCTCTCCTCTTCCCCCTCTCTCTCTCTCTCTCCTCTTCCCCCTCTCTCCTCTTCCCCCCCTCTCTCTCTCTCTCTCTCCTCTTCCCCCTCTCTCCTTCTCTCTCCTCTTCCCCCTCTCTCTCTCTCCTCTTCCCCCTCTCCTCTTCCCCCTCTCTCTCTCTCTCCTCTTCCCCCTCTCTCCTCTTCCCCCTCTCTCTCTCTCTCCTCTTCCCCCTCTCTCTCTCTCTCCTCTTCCCCCTCTCTCTCTCTCTCCTCTTCCCCCCCTCTCTCTCTCCTCTTCCCCCTCTCTCACTCGCTCCTCTTCCCCCCCCTCTCTCTCTCTCTCCTCTTCCCCCTCTCTCTCTTGCCATTAGTGCGGGACCGGGAAAGCTGGGGCTTTCCAACGAGCCGTCCCCGACCTAAATCGGACACGGGAGTCCGGAGCGAAAGGCCTTCCACTGCCACCCGGCCAACAGGGCCCAAAGGCCCGCCTCGTTAAACATGAGGAACCCCGGGCTCGCTTCTGAGTGATGGGCACCCGGCCTCCCGGTGTCGGATATACTCCGTTCTGGTACCGAGGTGAGTCGGAGGTAAAGGAGAGGGGGAGAGGGAGAGGGAGAGAGAGAGCGGGTAGGGAGGGGGAGAGAGAGAGCGCGAGCGGGGAGGGAGGGGGAGAGAGAGGGGCAGGGAGAGAGAGGGGGAGGGAGAGAGAGAGAGGGTGAGGGAGGGAGAGCTCGCCTTCTTCCTTCGGCCGCCGCAATTCAAACTTCCCGCCGACTTCACAAAATGGCGGCCGCCCTTCTTCACCCTGTGATGAAATATGCCATTCATCACTCATCGGTATTCTCTGCCTGTGACTGTGGTTTGGTTTCATTTCCCTTACCTCAGTTCCGTTTCCTCACCATTGTATTGTATTGTGTGTAGGGCTCCGCCCATACCTGGCCCCTATGTAAGCAGGCCCAGCCTGCCTCACATCCAGTACAGCAGACCTCTGGATGGAAGATACCTCTCCACTGTGTGTTACCTTCTAAGTTAATAAAAGCCTTGTTTTGTTCCGCCAACATTGAGTCTCGGATTTATTGAGGCACATCAATTTTATTAACTTACTTTTCAACACAATGGATCAACTCTTGAAACCCGAACGTTTGGATTTGGACCAGCATGCTTCGGACGCATCGGCACGCTTCGGACACTGGTTTATGTGTATGGAATTCTTCCTGGACAATTCCGCAGCCGTCACAGGCGCTACGGACGCTGCAAGTATGAAACTCGGAATTCTGCGGAATTGGGTAAGCCACCGGGTTTACCCCCTCATCCAAGACGCCGACACGTACCCGGCCGCCTGCGACATCTTAAAGGCGCATTACCAGCAGCCTACGAATGAGGCACTGCAAGTGCCAAGACGTAAAAGCCGCAGTGTACACTGACGAGCTTGTTCGCGATGCCTTTATCACAGGCCTCAGCTCCACTTACATCCGGCAGAGACTGCTGGAAAAAACAGGATTGGACCTGAAACAGGCTGTGGACACAGCGCGATCCCTGGATGTGGCCCAGAGAAACTCGGACGCCTACTCTTCAGCCCGCGCCGTCCACGCCGCCACGTGTGCACCAAGGGCGCCGCCATCTTGGAAGGCATCTTCTCCGCCCGGCAGCCCGGAGATTCTTAGGTGGCGGATCGAGCTCTCCACCTTCGATTATGACATCATTTACCGGCCAGGGGCCCTTAACGAATCCCCCGACACCCTCTCACGAGGGATGTGTGCCAGCGCCACCGGGGATCGGCTACAGATCCTCCACAACGACCTCTGTCACCCAGGGGTCACGCGGCTGTTCCACTTCATAAAGTCCCGCAACTTACCCTACTCGATTGAGGAAGTTCGGTCTCTGACCAGGAACTGCCGCACTTGCGCTGAGTGCAAGCCTCGGTTCTACCGCCCAGATAGAGCCCACTTAATCAAAGCTACACGGCCCTTTGAGCGGCTCAGCTTAGATTTCAAGGGCCCCCTCCCGTCCGTCGACCGCAATGTTTACTTCCTGAACATTGTGGACGAATACTCCCGGTTCCCATTCGCCTTCCCCTGCCCAGACATGACCAGCGCCACGGTCATTAAATGCCTCAACAGCCTGTTCTGCCTGTTCGGTATGCCGAGCTACATCCATACGGATAGGGGGGCGTCCTTCATGAGTGAAGAGCTACGCCAGTACATGCTGTCCAGGGGGATCGCCACGAGCCGTACCACCAGCTACAACCCCCGGGGTAACGGTCAAGTGGAGCGAAAGAACGGGAGTGTGGAAAGCAGTCACTCTAGCTCTAAGGACCTCCCTATCTCCCGCTGGCAGGAAGTCCTCCCAGATGTGCTCCATTCGATACGGTCGCTATTGTGTACTGCCACTAATGCCACGCCTCTGAGCGAATGTTTGTCTTTCCCCGGAAATCCACCTCAGGCGTATCCATGCCATCATGGCTCTCCACCCCAGGTCCGGTATTCGTGCAAAGGCATGTGAGGGGCCACAAGACGGACCCTCTCGTGGAGTCAGTGCACCTACTCCACGCCAACCCCCAATACGGGTATGTCCGGCACGCCGACAGAAGGGAGGACACAGTGTCCATAAAAGACGTCGCCCCAGCCGGTAACGACAACAACCACGACAACAGCAGCAACAACGATCACAGCAACTCTTACCCACCCACTACTCTTTCATCACCCCCGGAAGAACATCGACCAACGGTACCCCCACCAACTACCCCTTCAACAACCCTGGCGGCACCCCCGGCAGAGACCCAGGAGGCCACCGGGGACACCCAGCCGACACCCGCGGCACCACAACAGCCACGTCGGTCACAGAGGACTATCAAACCCCCGAACAGACTAAATCTATAGAAGGGGTGAATGTGATGAAATATGCCATTCATCACTCATCGGTATTCTCTGCCTGTGACTGTGGTTTGGTTTCAGTTTCATTTCCCTTACCTCAGTTCCGTTTCCTCACCATTGTATTGTGTGTAGGGCTCCGCCCATACCTGGCCCCTATGTAAGCAGGCCCAGCCTGCCTCACATCCAGTACAGCAGACCTCTGGATGGAAGATACCTCTCCACTGTGTGTTACCTTCTAAGTTAATAAAAGCCTTGTTTTGTTCCGCCAACATTGAGTCTCGGATTTATTGAGGCACATCAATCCCGCCGGGCTCCGAGTCCAGCCCCTTCCCCGGGGTGTCTTCCTCTCTTCTCTATCTCCTTCCCTCACTCTCTCCTTCCCTCTCTTTCTCTCTCTCCTTCTCTCTCTCTCTCCTTCCCTCTCTCTCTCCTTCCCTCTCTCTCTCTCTCTCCTTCCCTCTCTCTCTCTCTCTCTCTCTCTCCTTCCCTCTCTCTCTCTCTCCTTCCCTCTCTCTCTCTCCTTCCCTCTCTCTCTCTCCTTCCCTCTCTCTCTCTCCTTCCCTCTCTCTCTCTCTCCTTCCCTCTCTCTCTCTCTCCTTCTCTCTCTCTTTCCCTCCTTCCCTCCTTCTCTCTCTCTTCCCCCCCAGTCGCTCTCTCTCTTCCCCCCCCGTCGCTCTCTCTCTTCCCCCCCAGTTGCTCTCTCTCTTCCCCCCCAGTTGCTCTCTCTCTTCCAACAACATAGCCTCGGCACCGCCGGGCACTCCAGCTAGTTAAATATATTCAAGAAGGAGTTAGATATATTTCTTAAGGCGAAAGGAATCAAGGGATATGGGGAGAAAGCAGGGACAGGGTACTGAGTTTGGATGATCAGCCATGATCTCATTGAATGGCGGAGCAGGCTCGAGGGGCCGAATGGCCTACTCCTGCTCCTATCTTCTATGTTTCTATGTCGTGAGTCTGTGGAACTCCCTTCCTCAGAGGGCGGTAGAAGCAGAGTCTTTGAATATTTTTAAGGCAGTGGTAGATAGATTTTTGGTAAGCAAGGGGGTGAAAAGTTATCGGGGGTAGGCGGGAATGTGGAGTAATCGGATCAGCCATGATCTTATTGAATGGCAGAGCAGGCTCGAAGGGCTGAGTGGCCTACTCCTGCTCCTAATTCGTATGTCCGTATGTTCACCTCCCACAATCTCCGACTCCCCCCGTGATCTCCGACCCTCACCTCCCACAATCCCCAACTCCCCGTGTGATCTCCAACCCTCACCCTCCTGCGGTCTCCGACCACCACCCACCCCGCAATCTCCAACTCCGACCCCCATCCCCCCCGTGATCACCCACCTGCGATCTCCGATCCCCACCGTCCGTCCCCCCCCCCGCAACGGCCATCTCTGACCCCCCACCGATTCAAGGCTGCATGGAAATAAATACATTTAAAACAGTTTCGTTGCATGCTACTTTTATTGTCTATTGATTCATAACATACTTGTGTGCCAGTTTCTGTTGAAATTCAGTGCTAATACACAAGATTCAGCACAAACACAGCCCATTTATACAAAGAATTATATTTTCCTATATCAGATTAAATGCAGACAGCCTCCTGTAACTATATTGTTCTTCGCGTAGCGTTCAGATAACTTGAAAATTCAAGAAAGGGCACAGTATGTCCTTGAAATGCAAATTTCTGATGCAAATAAAATGCACTCAGAGCCAAATTAGGCATCTTAATAATCAACAACAACTGGTATTGATATAGCCCCTTTAATGTAGTAAAACGTCCCAAGGCCCGTCACAGGAGCGTTATCAAACAAAATTTGACACCGAGCCACAAAAAGGAGATATTAGGACAGATGACCAAAATCTTGGTCAAAGAAGTAGGAGTTTTACAGAATGTCTTAGAGGAGGAGAGAGAGGCGGAGAGGTTTAGGGAGGGAATTCCAGAGCTCAGGGCCTTGGCAGCTGAAGGCACGGCCGTCAATGGTGGAGCGATGAAAATCGGTGATGTGCAAGAGGCCAGAATTGGAGGCGTGCAGATATCTCGGAGGTTTGTAGGGCTAGAGGAAGTTAGAGAGGATAGGGAAGGGCGAGGCCATGGAGGGATTTGAAAACAAGGATGAGAATTTTAAAATTGAGGCCTTGCTGGATTGGAAACCAATGTAGTTCAGTGAGCACAGGGGTTATGGGTGAACTGGACTTGGTGCGAGTTAGGATACAGGCAGCAGAGTTTTCGATCAGCTGAAGTTTATGGCGGGTGGAAGATGGGAGGCCGGCCAGGAGTGCGTTGGAATAGTCAAGTCTGGAGGTAACAAAGGCATGGAGGAGGGTTTCAGCAGCAGACGAGCTGAGGCCGGGATGGAGTCGGGCGATGTTATGAGACAACATGTAAAATGAGACAAAAATATAAATTCCAGTCCAATTTTCCTACACAATCCATTTAATCTCCCAAGGGAAAGTTCTGCTTAATACTCGCCAGTTCCAATAGATAATCAAACAAATCTCCACAATATTCATTCAGATCTTGGGAACACTTTATGTCTAATGCCAAAGTGGACCTGTTGTCCACTTTGGCATTAGACATAAAGTGTTCACAAGCATTTTAACTATTACATAGATTTGTCAGGTTATAATACGCGCCCATTTAAAAGCTCAGTTTACTAGTGCGAGATTAAAATTAGGAGTGTATCAGCATATTGTTGAAATTAGGTTTAAATTCCATTAAAGTTTAAATCCTCATTCGCACGATATAAAATGTACGTCCCTGGCACTGCTTTTTCCCCCCTTTCATTGGAAGCCTGCAACATCCTATTTCAGAGCATTCGTCAGCAGCTGCTTAAATTTTTCCATATCGCATTTCAGGAAGACAATAGCTTTATGTTTAAGTTTCAGTAGGTCGAGGGTATCCAGAACCATCATCCCTCTGGTCAATGATCCATGCAATTCCACGCTTACCCCATACTGTGCATCTTCTGTGACAACAGACTCATCAAGCGCAGCAGCCATTGCATATGAATCACAGGACACAAACCCTTGTCCAAAATGCAACTCTTTACTGCCTTGATCGCCTTTGGTAAACTCAGCAGTAAGTGCAGTTATCTTCTTCATGAATCGAGCCTTTTCACTATCTTGATTTACCCACTTCTGAAAAAACTCCTGCAATTAAAAGAAAATCGTGATATAGAAACATCAGGCAGGAGAAGAACTTCTAGTCCACCTATCCACAGTAGTCCCTTGGTGCATTTCTAATAACCCTGAATACCAATTGTTGACAACAAACTGCCTGGTTCCTTCTTGAAGCCCATTAAGGTTTCTTGTTCCACCATCCGTGTTGGTAACCTGTGCCACATAATGGCACCTTTTTGGTTAAAAAAAAAAGCTCCCCCTGCATTTCCTATTTTCTTTTGTTGTTCTTAATTTGTAGATACAGTCCCCCACCACTTAAAACATCCATGTTTAAAATGGACACTCGCTTATATCGACCAAAAAGCGATAACCATTATCCATTTGCATTAATGTCAATTTCAAAGTTGCTGGTTATAGCGCCTTCAGTGCTCTGCTTATTTCAGGCTGAAACAGCTGCGTTTACTCACTAGTTTGTACCGCGTTAAGGTGCACTGAATGCAAGAACAAACATAAGTGAATAACATCGCGCTAATGCTCAAATACCTTTTGTGTACTTAACCCCTTCTAATCCCCTCCAAGTGGTGTGGGGTTACAGTTTGTACTGCGCACGGACTGCAGTATAAATAAAGCTAGTTGCCTTGCATGCAGTCTTGTTTAGTTTATTCAGTGGTGATCTACAACATTCTTGATTACTGTAATAGTGCTACCAGGTTATACCGACCGTCGCGCGCGTATAATGGGCAAATCGCATTTGCCCAAATGTGCCCGCCATAAGCGATGGTTCTGTGCAGGGCAGAAAAGCTTACTTGGATCCAATTTGTCCAAATCTTTCATAAGTTAAAACACTTGCATCATTGCACCATCTCAGTCCTCTCTTTTCAAGAGGATAGTCAATCTTTCATCATACGTCCCTCCCTCGGGTTTTTTTCAGCACACAAAAATAAGTAATTATTTTAGATCTTCAGAGATAACTAGAAGGGAGGGCTTAACAGAATTCAAAGTCTATGGCCAATGTGACTTGTATAACTGGGTTTGCCTTTGTCTAAGGGTTGAAGAAACTAGAATGATTTTGTTGTATTCTATTCGATAGGAAACTAAGCATGATGACATTTGTGCTAACATTAATTCCTATGTTTACAAGCCCAATAACATAGGACAGAATGTGCATGTGCAGCAACAACTTCTTGTTTTGAGATATTTTTTGCATTATTTTCAACAACTCACCCACGGTAGTCGATGGCGGAGACTATATTCCAAGGTGGCAATATAAGTAGGACATGTGAAGTGGCTCAGAACAATGGAAGCTGCTTCCGGGTCTGTGACAAAGTTAAACTCGCTGCAGACTCTCACGTTCCCTCTGGCTGAAAATAAAGCAGTAGGGGTAAAGTTCGAGAGCACAGAATTGACATAATGCAGCACTAATTTAGCTATCTTGCTCAGAGTGGCCATGACAATGGCTGTCGAGCAAAAAAACAAAGAAATCACACTGATGCTCGTTTGCGGGTAGGTAGGGAAGGAGTTGATGGTAGCGTATGGCTCCACATGCATACTTAGCCCTTTGGTGCCTCACCCATTCTTCAGGTGTAAGGACAATATCCTGGCAGGATATTTAATCATGGGTGTAATGTTATCTTAATAACGTAATTACGAGTCTCACAAGCAGTTGTAGAGGAGTGCCATTTATTCAGTCCTGACTCTGTCTGCAGTACAGTATCTGAAGCATGGCCAAGATGGCGTCAGATCCCGCCCCCGGATATGACATCAGCCGTCAACCAGCTGTCAATCAAACCCTGCTGTTTTTACGACAGCTACGGTTATCCGTACATCTTCCCCCTTCAATGAAGACATAACACAACAACATAACACATAGAACACTTGTTAACATCATATAGAACCAGTTAGTGTAACTACACCATTGAACTAATTGCAGGTAGGTATAAACCTTACCCACACCCAGGAGTCCATTAACTGTTTACAGTCTTATCAATCCCTGTCTACAGGTCAAGTTTAACTACTGGCTTTCTGGTGCGCTGTGACCTGCGTGGCTGAACGGGTGTTTGCTGAACCACCCCAGTTGTATCCCTTAAATTCATCTCTGTACCACACAGGTCCCTTGTCACATTATCACTATTGTGTCCTTCGTCACTTTGTGGCATTTCCCTCATCTCGTCTCTTTGTGGCATTTCCCTCATCTCATCATCCGCTCTGTCCTCCTGAGGCTGAAAGGTCTCTGTGGTTTTCAGTAGGTGCCTCCTGTTTCTGCGAAACACATTGCCGTTCTCTGTCATGACACTGTATGACCTGGGGGCGACCTGTTGTAGAACGGTGGCTCTTGTAGGCCATGACTCAGGCCCTTCAGTGCGAACTATATCCTTCTCCTGTAGAGGCACTAGTGTAGTGGCTGTGCGGTCATGAAGTGTTTTTTGTTTCTGTTGTAGTTTCCGAGCCTTGTCTGCCCACACCTCATCTCTGTGGTCAGGTGTGACATAACTGGGAAGTCATGTACGGATTTTCCGACCCAGTAAGAGCTCAGCTGGAGACTTGCCACTTGCTAGCGG
The DNA here is from genome assembly GCF_052327205.1 of Somniosus microcephalus. NCBI lineage: Eukaryota > Metazoa > Chordata > Chondrichthyes > Squaliformes > Somniosidae > Somniosus > Somniosus microcephalus. Next base: position 206,035,485 of record NC_140996.1, on the reverse strand, counting down.
GCCCGCCCTGTACGACATCAGGGCCAGATATGGGTCAGTGTAGCTGTGTGCTGCTTTCTTTAATAGTCTTTTCACAATCTGTACCCCCTTCTCCGCTTTTCCATTAGCCTGAGGATAGAGATGACTGGAGGTTACATGATTAAACTCATACTCTGAAGCAAATGACTGAAACTCATGACTGGCATAGGGAGGGCCATTATCAGAGACCAGGGTTAGAGGGATGCCCTGCCTGGCAAAGATTGACTTCAGGTGAGTTATCACAGCTCTTGATGTGGTACTGGACAAGAGAAACATCTCCGGATAATTGGATTAATAATCAATAACTAACAAATAGTCTTTTCCTTCATAGTGAAATATATCAGTTCTAACCTATTCCCAAGGTTGTGATGGGAGCTCTGTGGTAATGAGGGGCTCTTTTGTTTGCTTGTAGTGATACTCCTGACATGTAGCACACTCGCTGATCAACTGGTCAATATCAGAGTTCATGTTTGGCCAGCAGAGTGCCTCACGTGCTCTCCTTTTTGACTTTTCTGCACCCAGGTGCCCTTCATGTATCCTGTTGAGCATTTCTCGTCGCAGAGGTGGGCACTACTATCCTGTCACACTTAAGCAGTAGTCCATTGACCACAGAGAGCTCAGACTGAATGTGATAATATTGTTTACATGACCCTTTCTTCCAGCCCTCTTGAAGATTTCTCATTACTTTACTCAGGACTGGGTCCTTTGATGTCTCTGTGACTGTGGTGTATGTAACCTGTTCCACCTTAAGAGAACTTAAGCCTGGTCCACCTTAAGAAAGGTACTACTTTCTTTGGCTGCTGTATACGTAATACCGGTGGTGACCACACCGGTATATAAGCACAGTGTAATAATATTGTATTCAGTATAGTCCGACCTCCAACCAGTAAAGACCTGTTGAATTTACTCTTGTGGTCTGTGTAGTAATTCTCACTATAACACACAGACTTAACAGTGGCGATGAGTCCGATTCTTACCCTGCTGCAGTAATTTCCACGGCGACTTCGTCCACAGACAGGACGTCGAAGAGAGGTTTCCACCCTCATCACCTACGGGAAGACACGTCGAGCGGCAGGCATCGAGCAACCGGAGTGCAGAAGACATCCTGACCTCGAAGCCTCCATCAGCGACTGTCAGCTTCTTCTACTACCTCGTGGTGGGTAAGCCGGGCAGCGACGCGACAGAAAGTCAACCGCGTTGGCTGTACAGACGGGGCTGGGAAGACGGAGGAATAAGGACGGTGAGGTCGATCGCGACCAGAGATACGGGCCGGGCCGCATTCGGGCTAAAGGCACAGCGTCTGGGGAAACTGAAGGCGCGAGAGCCACGGTGAAGCGGAGACAGCGTCGGGGGATGGGTGAAGACCGCCAAGCGTGGGAAAACCGCCATTTTGTGGGCGGAGGACGACGGCAAGAGCGGGAAGCTGCCATCTTAGATAACATTAAAAATACGATAAATTGCTACGATGCCTAAACATGGGAACATTAATGCCTTCGACAGTGATATGGAAGACTGGGCTATGTATGTAGAACGCGTACAAAACTATTGTAAGGCAAATAAAATTCCTGAGACAGATAAAGCACTAACATTACTAAACTTAATGGGTGCGAAGACATACGGGCAATTGAAACACCTGTTATCACCAGATGAACCGGCGGATAAGACGTTCGAACAGATTGTTACTGTCCTAAAAAAATCATCTTAGCCCCACGCCGCTGATGCTAGCGGAACGATTTAAATTTTACAATAGAAGACAGCTGCAAAATGAAAGCAATGCTGAATATTTGATGGAATTACGTAAGCTAGCAAAATATTGTCAGTTTGGAATGGGACTGACAGAGGCACTTCGAGATAGATTTGTGTGTGGTTTATTTAAACAGGATACACAAAGGTGACTGCTCGAGGAGAATGAACTGTCTCTCGAGAAGGCGGTCACTATGGCAGCAGCACACGAGGCCGCAGCGAGAGGCACGGCAGTAATGCAGCTACGGCCACCGGAACTCGGTACAAACAAATTGGGTTTGAGTTACATAGATACATAGATACATAGTTCTGTCAAATGTTATCGTTGTGGAAAGACAACGCACGATCAGAACCAGTGTTGGTTTAAAAACCAAGAATGCAGAACGTGTGGCAGGCTTGGCCACATAGCTAAAATATGCCGGTCAGGAAAGAAGACCAGCAATAAAAAGTCACCGCAAGGAAAATATGCAAAGGTACACAAGGTGACAAAGAACAGTTTGACCGAACAGAAGTCAGATTCAGACGCTAGCAGTAATGAACTGGATAGCTTAAGAATACACAACGTTGGTAAGGATACAGACCTCCAGACAATTTGGGTCACTCTTAAGATAGCAGGAGTCCAAGTAAAAATGGAATTGGACACTGGATCGGCATCGACGGTCATGAATAAGAAAGATTACAGAAGGTTAAGGGAAAGAGTTTTAAAAGAACTACATGAAGGTCATCTGGGGGGAGTTAAAATGAAAAGTCTTGCTAGGGCTTACGTATAGTGGCCGGGTATTGACCAACAGATTGAGGAGTTAACGAAAAGCTGCGCTGGGTGTCAAAAAATGCAAAATGCACCTCCGATAGCACCGCTACACCCATGGGAATGGCCTTCAGCCCCATGGCAACGCGTACACATTGACTTTGCTGGTCCATTCATGGACTCCATGTTCCTAATCGCGGTGGACGCACATTCCAAATGGCCAAAAGTCATCAAGATGAATACCACTACTTCAGAAAAGGCAATTGCGGTGTTAAGAACAATATTCGCAAGGAACGGATTGCCAGAACAGATCTGTTCGGACAACGGACCACAGTTTGTATCGGAAGAATTCCAACAATTCTTAAAGAAGAATGGAGTTAAACATTATACCTCTGCCCCATATCATCCGGCGACAAACGGGTTGGCTGAAAGATTTGTCCAGACATTCAAAAAGGCTATTAAGGCCATGAATGATGATCAGATTCCGCTGCAACACAAGGTCGATAAGTTCCTGATGTCATATAGAAACGCCGATCATGCCGTGACTAACCAAAGTCCTGCTATGATGTTTTATAACAGGAGGTTGCGGTCCAAGTTGGACTTGTTAAAACCAAATGTGCGGAGGGAAGTGGAAAACAAACAGTTTCGGCATATTAACAGCAAGACCACTCGAACTTTCGACGTAGGACAACCAGTGATGGCAAGGGGCTATGGAAACGACAAATGGCAGTCCGGAACAATCCGGGCCAGACAAGGACCTCTGATGTACACCGTAGATATTGGTCATAATGTGATAAGGCGTCATGCGGATCAACTGGTAGAGTCGAGAGCAAGGGTCGAACCCATGGTTGTGACAGAGACAGCTGTGGAAGACGTTCATGAACCTGAAGCATCTACCTCGGCCGAGAATGTATTTGATGATGATGACACCCAATACATTGGCAACCAACTAGAGGAGGCACCTCAACAACAAGAATCAGAGACCACTGAAAGGCGTTATCCAAGCCGAATTAGAAAGCCTCCTGAGAGACTGAACCTTTGAACTGTTATACCTGAAGTTATATATGTATATATGTTATGTTTATTTGGGGATATGACTGTTAAGCTAAAAAGGGAGGATTGTGGTGTATGTAACCTGTTCCACCTTAAGAGAACTTAAGCCTGGTCCACCTTAAGAGATGTACTACTTTCTTTGGCTGCTGTATACGTAATACCGGTGGTGACCACACCGGTATACAAGCACAGTGTAATAATATTGTATTCAGTATAGTCCGACCTCCAACCAGTAAAGACCTGTTGAATTTACTCTTGTGGTCTGTGTAGTAATTCTCACTATAACACACAGACTTAACAGTGACTATCACTGATAGTTGTTCCTGTGTGGCGGGCAATGCTGCATAGACCATATCCACATGAAGAGCCACATCCTCTTCTGATTCACTGTTTTGTGTGGCGTAAGGCGCAGCCCTGGATAGTGTGTCTGCAATGAACATGTGTGTCCCTGGCACATATGTTAGCTCAAAATCGTAACGTTGAAGTCTCATCATTAGGCGTTGTATCCGTGGTGACATGTCACACAGATTCTTCTTTGCGATCCCTAGCAGTGGCTTATGGTTCGTTTCAAGGATAACCTTGGGAAGACCATAGATGTAGGTATGACATTTTTCACACCCAAATGCCAAGCCAAGGCACTCCTTCTGGATTTGCGCGTACCGGCACTCTGTAGCCGTCATGGAGCGTGACACATACGCCACTGGTCGCCATTCTCCTTCATCTTCCTGTAGAAGGACAGCCCCTAATCCATTCTTAGAGGCATCTGTGGACACTTCTGTCCTCTTTTTAGGGCAGAAGAACTTCAGTAGGGGTTCACTTGCTAGAATGTGTAGCAGCCCCTTCCATTCTCTCTCATGTTCATGTCCCCATTGGAACTCTGTCTCTTGGTGCAGCAGTTTTCTCAGATGAACAGTTTTCACTGCTAGATTTGGAATGAATTTTCCTAGGTAGTTAACCATGCCAAGGGTCCACTGAACCCCTTTCTTGTCCTTTGGTTTCTCCATGTCATGTATAGCCTTTACCTTTGACTTGTCTGGCTGAATCCCCTCTGAAGAGATCTTGTCTCCGAGGAATGTGATTTCATTGACACTGAACTGACATTTATCTTTATTTAGTTTGAGTCCATACTGCTGTATTCTCTGAAGTGTTTTCTCCAGTCTGGTGTCGTGCTCCCAGAGTGGAGCCCCATACTACCAGATCATCCACGTACACCAGCACTCCCTCCAGGCCCTCGATAATTTGCTCCATTGCTCTGTGAAAGATTTCTGGGGCGGAGCTAATACCAAAGGGCAGACGCTGGTAGGAGTATCGACCAAACGGGGTGTTAAAAGTGCACAGCTTAGCACTTTCTTCATCAAGTTTCAACTGCCAGAAACCATGCGAGGTGTCCATCTTGGAGAAGACTTTCGCTTCTGTCATTTCGCTGACTATTTCCTCTCTCTTTGGAATTTGGTAGTGCTCTCTTTTGATATTGGCATTAAGGTCCTTGGGATCCATGCAGACACGCAATTTATCAGTTTTCTTTGAATTGACGCAGACCATGGAATTTACCCAGTCAGTTCCTCAATCTTCTTTATGACAGCTAGCCTCTCCATGCGATCTAGCTCTTTCCTCAGTTTTTCACGGAGAGCCACTGGAACTCTCCTGGGTGCGTGATTCACAGGTTGTGCATCCTCTCTCAGTTTGATGGAGTATGTAAAGGGCAGTGCTCCGAAACCCTGAAAGACATCTGCATATGTGTGTGCTATAGTCTCATGAGTCAGATTTGTACTATCTTGGGGGGCACTCTGCACACAGTTCTGTTCATTGATAGTATAGATTCGTTTTACCAAGCCCAAATCCACACAGACCTTATCCCCCAACAGTGACTCATGTCCTTCAGGCACTATAACAAAGGCCAAAGGGTGAATGTGATTTTTTACCTTAACATTCAGCCTACACATTCCTTTTGTTTCAATGCTTTGTCCATTGTATGCCTTCAAAGACACTGTCTTGTTCAGTATTTTAGGTCGCACTTTGAGATTCCGTGCATCACTCCAACTTATGAGGTTTGCCTTAGCACCTGTATCTAGCTTAAAGGGAACAATGGTGCCATTTACCAGCAAGGGAGCTATCCAAACTTCAGTCGTTGGTCCTACAGAGTGCACTTCATTAGCATTTTTGCCCTGTTTTGACTCATTTGGCACCATTCCAACAAACAAAGTCTCTGCTCCTGTCTCTTCAGTCTCAATAGCATGCACTGTCTTTTTATCTTCAGTTTTCTCTTCCAAAAAACACATCTTGGCAAAGTGATTCCTGCCTTTACATTTTGCACAGTCCTTCCCATAAGCAGGACACTGTCTGGCTATGTGTTTATTACCGCACCGTCTGCATTCGTAAGGCGTCATCGTCTTGAACTCCGTGGGCCCTCGTGTCCCTTTTGTGTACCACATCCACCAGCAGGTTTTTCAGCCCCAGGGCGCTCCCTTCTGCTGTGCTGCTCCCTTCGAAAATTTTCGTGTGCATGGCTGAGAGTTCACTAGCATGACATATTTTCACTGCTGCATCCAAATTTAGGTCATTGTCTCTAAGCATTCTCTCCCTCACCTTCTTGCCGAGTATTCCAAAAACGACTTGATCGCATATCATCGATTCCTTCAGGTCCCTAAAGTTGCATGTTTGTGCTTTTATTTTCAAGTCTGTCAAAAAAAATCAAAGGATTCTCCTTGCTTTTGCACACGGGAGCGAAACACGAATCTCTCATACGTTTCATTCTTTTTTGGAGTGCAGTATTCGTCGAACCGTTCTATCACCTTGTCCAGATCATTTTTATCATCTTCGGCTGTAAACGTAAATGTATTAAACAGCTCGATCGCCTGCGAGCCAGCCACTGTTAGCAACAAAGCTACTTTACGTGTTCCAGAGCTAGTCGAAGCGTCAATCGCTGTGAGGTAGAGAAGAAAGCGTTGCTTGAAGACACGCCAATTTTCATCCACATTTCCTTCTAGTTGCAGGCTAGCCGGAGGTTTTATTCCTTCCATTGTTGTAGTATGTCCTTATCGTGAGTTCTATAAATCCTGGTACCATGTAATGTTATCTTAACGTAATTACGAGTCTCCCAAGCAGTTGTAGTGGAGTGCCATTTATTCAGTCCTGACTCTGTCTGCAGTACAGTATCTGAAGCATGGCCAAGATGGCGTCGGATCCCGCCCCTGGATATGACATCAGCCGTCAACCAGCTGTCAATCAAACCCTGCTGTCTTTACGACAGCTACGGTTATCCGTATAATGGGTGGCAGCAGAACTGAGCACAATCCTTTCCTCCCCTGATGTTCATACCTAAAACTTACTGCAGGGGTCACTGGATGGAATTCAGAGGCTGGAACTCGATTTGATGTACTTTTTTTAATTAACCAGACAGGCGATAGATCCTGAGACCTGCCTGCCTGCCTGACTCAGTTCCACACTGAGGCAGTACATTTATCAGATGAGCTAGCTGAATGTGCCCAATAATCTTATCTCAGACAGTACAGTAAAGCAGGCTTTCTGGCATACCTTCCATGTTTCCTCCCATGATATACAAACGCTTCAGCTTTGAAGGAAAAGTGGGGTCCATTTTGGCAGCTAGGGCCACATTGGTCAGGGGTCCAACAGCAACAAGATTGACCTACAAGATGATGGCAAGGGATTTAGCATAGCAACAGTGAGGCATTCAGTCCTTTGTATATTGTAATAGTATGAAGAATTATTTCTACAATTGAATTAAAAACTGTTACAATGCTTGTAGACTTTTCCAAGTTATTGCAACACCTATTACATTTGCAAAGGTTCAATGAGTATTCAACTCTATTCAACCTACTTAAGAACTGTTAATATAAAATGATTTGTTATTAGAGACAATTCAAACCCCAATAGAGGAGCTCATCTTCCTTATTTACAAAAACTGGAGAATTACTAGTTCAAATGGTAGTTGAGACAGTCAAATATTCTTGTCCTCATCAAGCAAATTTTGACTCATTGATTAGACTAGATGGCCCAGAATTTCCTGGAACTTTTCGGCTTAACTACGTCATAGGAGCGTATTTTTCCTGAAGAAATTTGCGCATAACTGATTTATGCTGGTTTTACGCTGAAACATCGCTACGTGCAAATTTTCTCGATCGTTTGCGCCTTTCCTGAGATATGCATGTCTCTCTCATTTACATAGCCCCGCCCCAATGCAAAAGACTAGCTCACTCAAATTTCCTGCATTTAAGCCAGTAGCAATGTGCCCCCAAAGGCAATATGGAAAGCCACTCGCTTTCCCAAAACCTGCACATCTCACCTGACCAGCATGTTCAGTAACTATCCTTATCATGGCATTCACCGCGTGCTCAGCTTGTATGTGTTCCAGCCCTGGAGCATTAGGGTCTGGAACATCACCCATCCCGTCCTTTCCATGGTAAGCAGGGTCGTGCAGGAGTTCTCCAAGGAGAGAGATACCTGCACCCCGGTAGACTGGAATCTGTGCACAGATGGAAACATTGTTTTCAGAAATACTAAGCACACATCATGTCTGCTGTTCAATAAAAACAATGAAAGTGTAAGAAAAATGGAAAATAATTTTATATAACAGCTCCCCATAATGGCTTAGTTGGTAAGTGGAGAGTGCGCGAATGAGCTGTAAAAATCAGGCGGTTCCCAATGTGGAAATGTGAATAAAATGGACGATGAATTGGCTTACAAAAATGGCTTCGCACAAGGAAAGTCTAGATTAGATTAAAGAGCAGCCCCAGCTTTGCAAAGTGCAAAGCTAGCAGAAAAGAGAGACACCTGCCCCAGCCTGCGGCCAAGTGTTAACGAGCAATAAAGGTCACTGAAAGGGCTTAACTGCTAGCTAGAAAATGATTGACTAGCTATTGTGCGGTGCCCAATCACGATCCGGTACTTCAGGAAGGCATATGCAGCAGTGAGACAAGTCAGGACTTGCCCGCCAGACTGAAGACCAGATCATGGCCAAACTGAAAGGGCTTAAGTGATCCCCATTGGAGAACGCTTGTTGCCAGGGAAGTGATGTAATGACCCTTGTCCCACTGTATAAAAGGGGCTTCCCTACCGGTATTCGCTCTTAGCCAGAAGACGTGTGGATCATCAAGAGAGTCAGACACCCCCCGGGGACGTAAATGCTGGCAACACGTGCCTAACCCGGTGCGACTCTCGGGACACGAATGTACTGTAAAAGACCTCAATATACTGTGTGACCACTGCGAACAGTTGGAAGTAATAAAATGTTTTAACTCTCCGAACCCTCGAGCCTGAAATCATTCTTCGTACTACAGAACTCAAGACGAGGACCAGGAAAACCCGGTTCTAACACCAGATTCAGTATTGTTGCAAATGCTCAGCTGCAATAGGAGTTGTGCAATTGGGTCCAATGCCTTAAAGGAGGATAGGGAGAAAAACAGCCAGATTTCAAACATCCTGATCACTGTTCAGCAGCCCTCTATTAGAAACTGCACATCAATATGAAGGACAGGAATAAAAACAGAAAATGCTGGAAATACTCAGCAGGTCAGGCAGCATCTGTGGAGAGAGAAACAGAGTTAACGTTTCAGGTCGATGACCCTTTGTCACACCAGTTCTGACGAAGGGTCATCGACCTGAAACGTTAACTCTGTTTCTCGCTCCACAGATGCTGCCTGACCTGCTGAGTGTTTCCAGCATTTTCTGTTTTTATTTCAGATTTCCAGCATCAGCAGTATTTTGCTTTTGTATGAAGGACAGGATTTGACTTGTGCTTTCCAGAGGCAAATAGCTGCTGACACTCAGACCTTGTTAGGTGGGTGAGGATTTGGTGGGCTGTCTCTACTTGTAAAACTGCTTTCCTACATTACTCTGTCTTTTGTCAAGAGGGAAGAAAACTAAGAGGAGGAAAATGCAGCGACAAATATAATTTTCTAAATGGGAACGAAGAAAAGCATGCAGCGCTTGTAATGTTGTTGTTCCTCTTGTTGTAATAAATATGTAACACTTTTAATGGGCTTAAAGTGAAGCCTAAAAACTATATCTACACATAAACACATGCATTGTATATACCTACACATGCACACATGGATTGTATGTATCTACATATGTACCCATAGATTGTACGTATCTAAATATAGCTATAATAATGATATCCATTTTCAATTAGTTCAATTCGCAGGTTTAATAGAGAGTCTACAACAGAAGTAAAAGGAGCATCATCATACTTATTATAAACACCGACAAAATCATTGAAATACACACACACACTTACACAAACACTCAGGGCTGGATTTTGCGTGGGGCGGGGTCAGTGGGCGCGATCGGTGGCGGGTTGGGTGAGAAAGTGTTTTTTCCCCCCCAGCGGGTCGGGACCCCCGCCGCCACGCGCCTTTACCAAATGTCGGGCCTGTCAGCGCTGAGTAGACCCAACACGCAGCGGCAATTAAAATCATTAGTGGCTTGTTTACAGTCACTTATCAATGTTTTTTCCCCAGCTTTTTGGATTTGACAGGTTGCCCACTGGTTTCGTGCTGTGCCTAGACCTCGTCTGTGAAGCTGAGGCGGGAGGTCAGTGGCCATTGAATCAGCTGATGAGTTGACAGCTTCAAAGTCATGTCAAAGCTCCCAGCTGATTGAGAAATGTTCCCTTAACCACTAGCTTCTCTAAACTGCATTTCCACTACAGATTCAGGATGCTGCAAGTCTTTACACAAGTCTCCATCCAGTCTGACCTCATTACCTCTCCCATCATTAACAGATCACTCCTGTCATCTCTACTTCACCTGCCATCTATTCCATCAGCATGGGTGCCCTTTATACTCTCTCACCTTGGTCCTTAGAATCCCACCACAATCAGCTCCAACACCAGCATCACCAGGCACACCAGCAGCACCAACAACACCAACCTTCTCCGCAATCAACTGATGCTGCACAGGACACAGGGCATCAGCACCCGACCACATTGCTGCCTGGGAGGCCAGGGATGGCCTCACCATGGCCAGATTTATTTCGCTTGACACTGTACACCTTGGCTGCCATATGATGCGCCAGGTTGGCACCACCCCACGCCAATACCATAAATCATCCCTACAATGCTCAAGCCATTCCTTTCACACTCATCACCATTGCGGGGGGTACCATTATGCCTCACCATTCACTGCAACTCACTAAACCACTTCCAAAGGTGTACACAAATCTGTCCAAGAACACAAAGTGTTGAAAATAAAGGTTTCAATGTTTGACACCACATTAACAGAAACTTTACATGAACATTGGATGAAACACCCAAGTGCCTACCCTTGTGTGTTGTTAGTTGGTATGATTGCACTAGGATGAGGAGGAGTGTGAGGGGTGGCTAGTGAGATGGGGATGTGATAATATCGATACAGAGTATTGGGTGGTAAGTTGGTGTGAGTAAGGTTGTGCAGGAGTAGGGTAGGGAAGGCAGAGTGATGGGGATGTGATTAGAGGCACAGCAGGATGATGTTGAGTGTGGCTTTGTACTAACGTTTTGTGATCTACTGAGATCATTGAAAGGTTTGCGCCACTGCACCCAGGTCCTCCTGACCACATTCCTGCTTCTGCCCTCCTCTGCAATGTGCAACCAGGCTGCGTTGATCTCCTGCGGAGGTCTCTTCCGCCCATGGGAAGGGAAGAGGACCTCCCTGTGTGCTGTGACTCCCTCCATAAACATATGGAGGGAGTCATGGGAGAGCCTGGGTGCAGCCCTGCATCTCTGTGCGGTGATTGTCAGTGTTTGCAGCACCTCAGTGCTGTAGAACACTGACAGCATGGTGGCATAGTGGTTAGCACTGTTGCCTCACAGTGCCAGGGACCCGGGTTCGAATCTGGCCTCGGGTGACTGTCTGTGTGGAGTTTGCACATTCTCCCCGTGTTTGCGTGGGTTTCCTCCGGGTGCTCCGGTTTCCTCCCACAGTCCAAAAGATGTGCGGGTTAGGTTGATTGGCTATGATAAAAAAACAAATTGGCCCTTAGTGTTAGGGGGATTAAATATGTGGGGTTACGGGGATAGGGTGGGATATGTGTTGGTGCAGGCTTGATGGGCCGAAATGGCCTCTATCTGAACTGTGGGGTTTCTGTGAAGCACCAATGTCTAAAGAAAGTTGGCAATGGTCCCTTTAAGGAAACTGCATCCCTTCAAGGATGACACATCCCTTCAAGAATGACGTCACCAGACCTGCTTCCTCTAATTGGCCAGGAAACGCGCTGGGCGGGCTTAACAAACCCTATCAACGGAAAGTCATTTCACAGAGCGGGATGGAGCCAGCAGTGGGGTTGGGACCCGCCACTGACATCGTCCACCACGGACCCGCCGAGATTCATAAAATCCAGCCCTCAATGTTTGTTGGCCCACCATCAATAAACTGGAGACATTGATAAGCATTTTGACTATTTAGTGGCTATAAATATATTTTGTTCTCCTATGAACTAAGTGGTTACTGAACAAAAGGCACAAAGAGTCACAGTCACAGATACTTGCCCCTGTGCTCTTCATCACCTACCTCCATCCTTTGACAAAGTTTTAGCACTCGAAGCACGTTTTTGCACACGTTTTCAATTGCTGTGTTTCCATGAGTGCATGTTATACCCAGGATCTGCACATTAGGAGCTGCTAGAGCCATCATCATGGCTTGGGCATCATCCACACCAACGTCGACATCCAAGAGCAACAGCTTCCTTGCCATCTTAGAATCTGAAGACCAGAGAGGTTTAAAAAAAAATATGGCACTGTTTAATAATTGATAGCTTAAAAGTTAATAGAGTACTTTTTAGACCGGTTGATAGTTCAACTAAACATGAATGCTGTTTACTAAGAAATTATAGAACTGATTTTACTGGTGTACCACCCCTCTTCCGGCCCAAGACAGTATTATTTCCTGCCCTATATGGTCGAGGGCACAGGTCCTAGCGATGGTAAAAGGGGAAGAAATTGGAGCACAGCTGCAGGCCTCCAGCTGTGTTCCTAGCCACTGGCATTGGGGTTGTAAGGCTGCTGCTCTCCAACAGCCTGCTATTTCTGAGCTGCCCGGAACCACCGCAGAACCTCTGACTCTTCGCTGGTCTGGCACAAGACCCATCACTCCTCCACTTCAGTGTCCAATGGACCAACAAGGGAAAAAAAAGTGAGGCAGAAGACTGGGAATGTTCCCCACTGCCTCATTTACATGTCTGCAATGGGCCAGTGTCTTTTGAAGACACAGCTCTGCTACCCCCTGTCATAAATCTCATCATCGAGAAACTACCTATGAAATAACACTGGACGGCCAGCTGGTGGCGCCATCCAAGGAGTGTAAATACTCGGGTGTTGGCCCCAGCTTTTCAGGGACATTTTGTAAAGACAAGGAGCTAGTGGATACAACTAGACTTCCATGTTCTGAAACAAGTTGATTAAAGCCTTGCTTTATGCTCAAACTAAGTGCGTAGTGAGTTTTATTACGTCACCCCCATCCCAACCCCAATCCCAACCCAAGAGAAACCCAAACATTCCGCTGCCACATAAAGGGAGTGGAGACCCGGCAAAACATGTCTTTGACCCCTTTCTCCTGACCTTTGTATCCAGGATATGGGCGACCTCTGGAGACAAAGGTCAGGAAGATTTATGCGTGGATCATCAGGATTTCAATGAAGTGCAGACAAGCTATTTGTTCATTTATTCAGCTAGTCAATCTACTGTATATGCATCGACTTGTAAGTTATATAACACCTTTTAATGTAGAAAATATTCCAACGTACTTCACATTAGTATAGATGACTGAAAGCATGATCAAACAAATAGGTTTGAGCAGATTTCAAAGGTGGGGAGAGAATTAGCAATGTGAAAGAGAGTAAGGAGGAAGTCCCAGAGACCAGGACACTGAAGGCTCCCCCATTGATAATGGAGTGGGAGTGGGCTGTGGGCAGGGGATGCACAGGAGGCCTGTGTTGGGGGACCAAAGAGTGAGGCTGGGCTAGTGGTGCCTGCAGAGGTAAACTGAGGTGAGGCCATATAAGGATTTGTAAATGAGGACAGGATTTTGAATTGGATGTCTTGGAGGACAGGAAGGCAATGGAGCTCGGCAAGGATAGGGATGGTGGGCGAGCCGAACAGGATTTAGAGCAGGAGGCAGAGTCGTGGATGAGTTGGAATTTGTGTAAGTTGGAGCATGGGAGGGCAGTGAGGAGGATCTTGAAGGTGTTGAGTGTGGAAGTAACAAAAACCTGCAGAACGGTTTCAGAGGCCTTGGGAGTAAGGAAAGGTTGAAGATGGATTAAGTGGTCTTGGTAGTGGAGAAGATACAGCGTTTGAAGGTCAACCCAGGATTAAACAGGGCACAGAGGTTGTGCACGATCAGGTTCAGTCCGAATGAGCACTTAGGGAAGGGTGATGAAGCCAGAGCTGGGGGGGGTTTGGTGGTTTTGGTCTTCCAATGTTTAATTGGAGAAAGTTCTAAACAAAATACAGAGCACACCATGATGTGTGATATTACTTCAGATGCAAAAAATGTGCATTTCCATCATTTTCTGTTTTCATTTTACACCATGCGGTGTGCTGATTGTGCATTTAAATCCGTATAATTTGTGAATTTTTGACAAATATCCATAAGATTTGTGACTATTTGATGGATGGATCAGGACTTTGTATTGAATTGCTGTGCTTCTATCTGGAATTCTGCATAAAGTGAAAGGCAATTGGTTTGGTATACTGCAATTTCCTGTTAGAATCAGAATGAGTCTCGGATCACAAATATGTTCGTCTGTTGACTAGTTCTGTACTCCTCTTCCATGGGGACTTTTCCATTATTAGTAACACATGACTATGAAGGTTAATCCTCAAATTTTCTTTTTCTTTTTTAAGCTTAACACTCACCCTTCTGGGTCGCAGCATGCTGCATTTGTGTAGCCATGTTTTTTTTTAAACGCAGTAAGTTCTCAGTTTCAGCTCTGTTGCCAAGTAGACGTAAAGATCAGCCTGAGCTGTCCTTCAGTGTCTCCTAGTGACTGGCTTCTGAGCAGCAGAGACCTGGAATTCGTTTGCTGGCCTATTCTCTGAGCAGGGGAATGGTGTGTGGTGAAGAGAGTCACGAGAGAGGGCTGAAAAATAAGCAAAAAAAAAAAAACTTGGTTTAAAAAAGAACTAAGCAAATCTTCAAGATTGAAATCAAATATCCTTATTTTTACAATATACATTGTGCAGTGTAACAACGCTCTAATCATGAACTAATTACTAGGCTCGATAATGTGAGGAAAATAGATCCTGGGACTTATATGAACACAACAAGAAAGACGGCTCATTCACTTAGCAAGGCTGACTATACAGTCAAGGATATAAAATAGTTTCTTTAGGAATTCAGTAATTTGAAAGAAAAGGACTGATTTAGTGATCCTGCACAGGATTAATAACACTTCACAGTCCATGTCTGCCTTAGATTATAGAGTCTTGCAAGTAAGTAACCTTCACAGAGTTTCAATACCAATGATAGCTGTGTTTTTATGCATCTCAAACAGCACCATTGGTTTTACACTGGCAAAGAAATAAAATTCCATTCTCATTACATGGAATTCCCAAATTCCTATTGGAGGTCCGAGGATTGGATTTCTTAATTCAGTCCACTTACACCAAGGGCCATTGACTTGTAGAAACCTAGTTAAGTCAAATTCCATTTTTACTGCCTGGGATTCTGGATTTTTTTTTTTTAAGCTGTAGGGTAATCAAATTCCACAATTCCATGAAAACCATAAATCATAGCCACTAAAGTTCTCCTGAATAATAACATATATTGTGTTGCGGATGGGAAGTAGGGGTTGCCCTGCTCCTCTGGGCCCCACGAAGATAAATTAAAAACTTACCTTGAAGGGCCTTCGCTTCTTCCCCGAGAGATTTTATTATGTGGGGTGGCTGCATTGGGTGCTTCACTCAATCGGTGGTTAAAATGCCATTGTGGGCCTAATGACATCTAGGACCCCGATTTGCATGTATTAATGGGGCTGCCACCTTGGTCAGGCAGGCACCTCTGCCACCTAAAAAAGGTCCCAGTTTAGTGGTGGCAGGTGGGAACGCAGTGGTAGGTTTGCGGAGGCGATTTTAACTGCGTGGCTGCTCCGTAGCCACTGGGTGGGGTGGATTAAAATCGCCTTCTTCCCCCACCCTGAAATTTGGATGCCAAAACATGTCTCACGTTGACTCCTCCTAGTGGTTGGGTCACACTCCCCACCCATGACGCTCAGATGGAAATCGTCCACATAAACACTTTCAAAGTTTCGCTAAAAATATACTTCAAACAAAAAAGTGTTTCACACTCAAATTCAGAAAACTAGACTTCAAAATTTCACTGTCTCACACCTGACTATCAACTACACAAACAGTAGCAGCCCATGTATCTCTCACATTGCAGCCTATTCACTCATTAAACTATCTGCCACGTTCCCATGCAAAATAATCCTCACTTAACCTACAACAATGCAAATCCGTCAAAACACTGAATTTAGTCCAGCAATGTACTAGTTTAAGCAATAGTTTACAGCGTCAAACAAGATTTATATTACCCGTTCAACGCCGGACAGAGAAGCATGCATCGATGGTCGAGTTCCCATTTGTCTCTCCTTCTGGGTCTTCTGTCTCTGCGTCTTTCCCTTGCTTGTGCAGCCCTCTTTATACTTGGTTTGTTGGGGGCTTGCGCCCCTACTAGCCAGTCTGTTCCTCCTGCATCTACTCTTTTGATCGCGTATTCTTAATATCGCTTGATCTCTGGCCCAGTCTAACAGGTAAGAAACCACGATGTTCTGCTCTCCCAACCTCTATAATTAGGATGCAGTTGATGTGTAACGAGGTCTAATATTATCTGGTATGTTGGGATACAGTTAGTGGGAACGAAATCTAAAGCACTTAATACGCAGGCTTGTGCAAGACCAAGCTTCTGTAAAAACAGGCCTTTGCAAAAGAACACAAGCTTTCGCAAGGATCAGCACTTGGTAATTAACATTATAAAAGTTAACCCTTTACAGGTGGTACATAGAATGATAAGCAAGTTATTCCATGAAGTATGCCGAGCTAAAAACACCTTAAAATTGCCACAATAAGGATCAGTGTATTGCACTGTGATGGATTTATACCTTCAATTCGCTATAACAATTATTTTTAGGGTCATCCTCATTTTTAAGAAAGAGTACTTCTTTAAACTTTTTCAACTCTTAAGGAGTTTGACACCTATATGGCACCAATTAAAAAGAAAACGACACATGCTGACAACTAAAGTAAAAACAGGAAATACTTGAAATAAGCAATGGGTCAATCAGCATTTGTAAAGAGAAAGAGTAGGTTAACCCATAAGAATTGAAAAGTTAAAACGGAGAAAGCTTTTAATTAGTGTTGAACACAAGGTTGAACAAAAGCAACAGGTTTTGCAATCACGATGTGCATGCTAATGAGTTGGATGGCTTGCAGACTGTTAATTACAAAAACATGAAACTGAGAGATAATATAAAAGATCATCTCAGCGAGGCCATTAAAATACATTAAAAGGCGAAAATGGCTAAGGCAGTAAAATGCATGGATAGAGCCACACAAGAAGCTGAAAAAAACCATGCAGTTCTGTTTTATCTTTCCGTTCTGAAGTTCTTTACCCAAAACCTAAACCTGTCTTTTTCTCTCTCCAAATGCTGACTGGCCTGCTGTGTATATCCAGAATTTTCAAACATTACTCGGCACAGGTTTTGTTCTAACTCCTTTTAAATCTGAGTGTTCACAGGAGTTTAAAGCTGCACAAGTACATCTTTGCAGCTGATTTTATCAACAGGACCCTGGAGTCCAAAGAGAAAATATTCTTTTATCAAGTAAAGAAGTAAAAATACCCCAGCTGCTGGAAACCTGAGGCAAAACCAGAAAATGCCAGAAACACACAGCAAGTCAATCAGCGTATGTGGGAGAGAGCAGATAAGTTCTCGCCACAGATGTTCTTTATCAAGTTTGGTGCAAATTTTTTCTTTTAATGTTATTGAAGTAACATGCATGTTTATGAACACAGTGCAATACTCTCACTTTCTCAACACATTCATTTTCCAAGAGACTCTACAAACAAATTAAACAGATCCGATGGTCATTACAATAGAAAAGAAATTCCACTCACCAGGTTTGTTGTTCCTGTCCAACCTGTTTTTCTTTTTATGTAATAAGGTACTGTATGTATTCAGCAGTTTTCACTTATTTTCTAGAAAACAATAGCTTGTAGCTGACGAACTCCAGCTTCTTGCTCCGTCGCTTGGTGTGGCTGGTGTAACTTTATGGGTGTTTGCAGAAAATGCAACTGTCCTGATGCCAGAATAGGTCTGCGCCCAGAAATGCAACTATTCGAATTGAATTTTTGGTTGACTTACCCCGCTGAGTATTTTTTTAAACATATGTGCTAAAGTATGAGTCACTGCCTTGAATAGAAAAAAGGCTAATTGTCACCAGACTAGGTTGACAAGTTTGCTGATGATACAAAGCTAGTAGAGAAAATGCTCGAGTTTATTATAAAGGATGTGATAACAGGACACTTAGAAAATATCAATGGGATTAGACAAAGTCAACATGGATTTATGAAAGGGAAATCGTGTTTGACAAAACTACTGGAGTTTTTTGAGGATGTATAGATTTTTGATGTATAGATAAGGGAGAACCAGTGGATGTAGTGTACTTGGATTTTCAGAAGGCCTTTGATAAAGTCCCACATAAGAGGTTAGTGTACAAAATTAAAGCACATGTGATTGGGGGGTAATATACTGGCATGGATTGAAAATTGATTAAAAGACAGGAAACAGAGAGTAGGAATTAATGGGTCTTTTTCAGAGTGGCAGGCGGTGACTAGTGGGGTACCGCAGGGATCAATGCTTGGGCCCCAGCTAGTCACAATATATAGCAATGATTTGGATGAGGGAACCAAATGTAATATTTCCAAAATAACAACAGAAAATGCTGGAAAAACTCAGCAGGCCAGGCAACATCCGTGGAGAGAAAATAGAGTCGACGTTTCGGGTCTAACCCTTTTTCAAAACTGGAAAGGAAATGAAATAGATCGAAAGGCAGGGCTGGGAGAGAATAAAAGAAGTGAAGGGACATTAAGAGGTATTCAAAACGAGACGAGATGGTGATAGGACTAGTGGAGACAAAAGACGGCTCTAGATTAGGTGTGAAATGTTCTGGCAGAATGGGAGACAGCTGCCATGTGGGAGAGAGAAAAAAAAGAAAGGGGGGGGGAAAGGCCCAAAACAAAGATGTGGATAAAATATAAGCAAAAATGTAATAGGGGCTGAGGTTATGATCTGAAATTGTTGAACTCGATGTTGAGTCCGGAAGGCTGTAAAGTGCCTAATCAGAAGATGAGGTGCTGTTCCTCGAGTTTACGTTGAGCTTCCGTGGAACAATGCAAGAGCCCAAGTACAGTGAGGTCTGAGTGGGAATGGGGCGGTAAATTAAAGTGACAGGCGACCGGAAGCTCGGGGTCACCCTTACGGACTGAATGGAGGTGTTCCGCAAAGCAGTCACCCAATCTGCGTTTGGTCTCCCCAATGTAGAGGAGACCACATCGTGAGCAGCGAATACAGTATACTAGATTGCAAGAAGTACAAGTAAGTCGCTGTTTCACCTGGAAGGGGCGTTTGGGGCCCTGGACAGTGGGAAGGGGGGAGGTATAAGGGCAGGTGTTGCATCTCCGGCGCTTGCACGGGAAGGTGCCGGGCGAAGGGGAAGGGGTGCTGGGCGTGATAGAGGAGTGGACTAGGGTGTCTTGGAGGGAGCGGTCCCTACGGAATGCTGAAAGGGGAGGGGAGGGGAAGATGCGTTTGGTGGTGGGATCACTTTGGAGGTGGCGGAAATGGCGGTGGATGATCCGTTGAATGTGGAGGCTGGTGGGGTGAAAGGTGAGGACAAGGGGAACCCTATCGTGGTTCCGGGAGGGAGGGGCAGGGGTGAGGGCAGAAGTGCGGGAGATAGAACGGACACAGTCGAGGGCTGTGTCAACCACAGTAGAGGGGAATCCTCGCTTACGGAAATAGGAAGACATGTCGGAAGCAC
The DNA here is from genome assembly GCF_052327205.1 of Somniosus microcephalus. Classification (NCBI taxonomy): domain Eukaryota; kingdom Metazoa; phylum Chordata; class Chondrichthyes; order Squaliformes; family Somniosidae; genus Somniosus; species Somniosus microcephalus. The sequence goes on along the minus strand of NC_140996.1, from coordinate 206,015,890 downwards.
TGGTGTGGAAGGTGGTATCGTCGGAGCAGATGCAGCAGAGACGGAGAAACTGGGAGAATAGAATAGAGTCCTTACAGGAGGCGGGGTGGGAGGAAGTGTAGTCCAGGTAGCTGTGGGAGTCAGTGGGCTTGTAGTGAATGTTGGTAAATAACCTATCCCCAGAGATGGAGACGGAGAAGTCAAGGAAGGGAAGGGAAGAATCGGAGATGGACCATGTGAAGGTGAGGGAAGGGTGGAAATTGGAGGCAAAGTGAATGAAATTGTCTAGTTCAGGGCGAGAGCAGGAAACGGCACCGATACAGTCATCAATGTACCGGAAGAAGAGGTGAGGGAGGGGACCCGAGTAGGACTGGAACAAAGAGTGTTCAACATGTCCCACAAAAAGGCAGGCATAGCTAGGACCCATGCAGGTACCCATAGCAACACCCATCACTACAAGCCCACAAGTTCCCCTTGTCCTCACCTTTCACCCCACCAGCCTTCATATTCAAAGGATCATCCTCCGCCATTTCCGCCACCTCCAAAGTGATCCCACCACCAAACGCATCTTCCCCTCCCCTTTCAGCATTCCGTAGGGACCGCTCCCTCCGAGACACCCTAGACCACTCCTCTATCACGCCCAGCACCCCTTCCCCTTCGCCCGGCACCTTCCCGTGCAAGCGCAGGAGATGCAACACCTGCCCTTATACCTCCCCCCTTCCCACTGTCCAGGGCCCCAAACACCCCTTCCAGGTGAAACAGCGATTTACTTGTACTTCTTGCAATCTAGTATACTGTATTCGCTGCTCACGATGTGGTCTCCTCTACATTGGGGAGACCAAGCGCAGATTGGGTGACCGCTTTGCGCAACACCACCGTTCAGTCCGTAAGGGTGACCCCGAGCTTCCGGTCGCCTGTCACTTTAATTCACCGCTCCATTCCCACTCAGACCTCACTGTACTCGGGCTCTTGCATTGTTCCACGGAAGCTCAACGTAAACTCGAGGAACAGCACCTCATCTTCCGATTAGGCACTTTACAGCCTTCCAGACTCAACATCGAGTTTAACAATTTCAGATCATAACCTCGGCCCCCATTACATTTTTGCTTATATTTTATCCACATCTTTGTTTTGGGCCTTTCTCTCCCCCCCCCCCCCCCACTTTCTTTTTTTTCTCTCTCCCACATGGCAGCTGTCTCTCATTCTGCCAGAACATTTCACACCTAATCTAGAGCTGTCTTTTGTCTCCACTAGTCCTATCACCATCTCGTCTCGTTTTGAATACCTCTTAATGTCTCTTCACTTCTTTTGTTCTCTCCCAGCCCTGCCTTTCGATCTATTTCATTTCCTTTCCAGTTTTGAGAAAGGGTTTGACCCAAAACGTCGACTCTATTTTCTCTCCACGGATGTTGCCTGGCCTGCTGAGTTTTTCCAGGATTTTCTGTTATTTCGGATTTCCAACATCTGCAGTATTTTGCTATTGTAATATTTCCAAGTTTGCTGATGACACTGAAAGAGATAAAAGGGCTAAAATAAGGGAATTGAGGAACCGAGCATACATCCAACCATATAAGGAGTTGTTATGTACAAGTCCCATAGGGAAGTATCGTGTAATGTGGTCAAATCGTCAGTTGCCAATTGAATAAAGTGCAGAAACCGTTAAAAACATAGAAGATAGGAGCAGGAGTAGGCCATTCGGCCCCTCGAGCCTGGTCCGCCATTTACAGGAAACTTTCGTTTATCCGGAGGTTAAATGTCCGGAAAGCTCTATCTACCGGCAAAATTCAGGAGTTGGTTCAGATCATTTTTTTTCTTTTCGTTGCTTCTTTTCTCCAGTCCTGGCTCTGCAAGCGTCTCTGTAGCTAAGCAACAGCTTCAGCTAGACACTTGCAAGCTGCGCAGACTGTTTTGAAGTTGTTGCTTCACACGGAGCTCTGAGCTCCGTATGTTTTAAACATTAGCGCTGGTTTCTACGGCAGTTTTGATCTAACGGCACCAGCTCGGTCCCATCGGTGCCGGATAGCAGAAAGTTTCCTGTAATGAGATCATGGCTGATCATCCAAATTCAGTACCCTGTCCCTGCTTTCTCCCCATATTCCTTGATCCCTTTAGCCTTAAGAAATATATCTAACTCCTTCTTGAATATATTTAATGAATTGGCCTCAACTGCCTTCTGTGGTAGAGAATTCCACAGGTTCACACTCTCTGGGTGAAGAAATTTCTCCTCATCTCTGTCCTAAATGGCTTACCTCTTATTTTTAGACTGTTACCCCTGGTTCTGGACTCCCCCGCCATCAGGAACATCCTTCCTGCATCTAGTCTGTCTAGTCCTGTTAGAATTTTATAAGTTTCAGTGAGATCCCCTCTCATTCTTCTAAACTCCAGCAAATATAAGCCCAATCGACCCAATCTCTCCTCATACGTCATTCCTGCCATCCCAGGTATCAGTCTGATGAATCTTCGCTGCACTCCCTCCATGGCAAGAACATCCTTCCTCAGATAAGGCGACCAAAACTGCACACAATACTCAAGGTGTGGTCTCACCAAGGCCCTGTACAACTGCAGCAAGACATCCTTGCTCCTGTACTCGAATCCTCTCGCTACGAAGGCCAACATATCATTTGCCTTCTTAACCGCCTGCTGCACCTGCGTGCTTACCTTCAGCGACTGGTGCACAAGGACACCCAGGTCTCGTTGCACTTCCCCTTCTCCCAATCTATTGCCGTTCAGATAATAAGCTGCCTTCCTGTTTTTGCTACCAAAGTGGATAACCTCACATTTATCCACATTGGGCAGATGCAGTATAATCACCCAACCTGTCCAAATCATACTGGAGTTTCTCAGCATCCTCCTCACAGCACACACGCCGACCCAGCTTTGTGCCATCTGCAAACTTGGAGATATTACATCTAATCTCCTCGTCTAGATCATTAATATATATTGTGAATAACTGGGGTCCTAGCGCCGATCCCTGCGGTACCCCACTAGTCACTGCCTGCCACTCGGAAAAAGACCCGTTTATTCCAACTCTTTGCTTCCTGTCTGCCAACCAGTTCTCTATCCAAGTCAGTACGTTACCCCCAATCCCATGTGCTTCAACTTTACACGCTAATCTCTTATGCGGGACCTTATCGAAAGCCTTCTGAAAGTCCAAATACACCACATCCACTGGTTCTCCCTTATCTATTTTACTAGTTACATCCTCAAAAAATTCCAGTAGATTAGTCAAGCATGATTTACCTTTTGAAAATCCATGTTGACTTTGTCCGATCCCTTTACTGTTTTCCAAGTGCTCTATTACATCTTTTATAATTGAGGAATGTGGTAAAGATAACGTATGGGGTCAAAATGGTCAAAATGTACACACGGGTCGCAAGAATTTGCACCCGAAATCAACTGTATCATGTAAGCCACAACTTAGAACAAAAAACTGTTTATAAGGCAGGGGATCTTAGCGATCGGAGAGCATTCGTCCCAGGATGGATGACTCCCGTCGACTTGTAAAATAAAGTTGCTTTACTGAACGAACCTCCGGACTCCGAGTGATTGATTGGGAATAAGGCGGACGTCAACCCTTTATATCAGAGGGTCCGTCTCGGGGAGAAGAAGCTCTCCCGGTTACCCTTACAACATGAAACTAGGTGGGATTGTGAGTTGTGAGGAGGATGCAAAGAGGCTTCAAGGCGATTTAGACAAGTTGAGTGAGTGGGCAAATACATGGCAGATGCAGTATAACATGGATAAATGCGAAGTTATCCACTTCGGTAGGAAAAACAGAAAGGCAGAGTATTATTTAAATGGTGATAGATTGGGAAATGTTGATGTACAAAGGGACCTGGGTGTTCTTGTACACCAGTCACTGAAAGCAAACATGCAGGTGCAGCAAGCAGTTACGAAGGCAAATGGTATGTTGGCCTTCATTGCAAGAGGATTTGAGTACAGGAGCAAGGACGTCTTACTACAATTATACTGGGCCTTGGTGATACCACACCTGGAGTAGTGTGTGCAGTTTTGGTCTCGGATATACTTGCCATAGAGGGAGTGCAGCGAAGGTTCACCAGACTGATTCCTGGGATGGCAGGACTGTCGTATGAGGAGAGATTGGGTCGACTAGGTCTGTATTCACTAGAGTTTAGAAGAATGAGAGGGGATCTCATTGAAACGTATAAAATTCTGACAGGGCTAGACAGACAGGATGCAAGGAGGATGCTTCCCCTGGCTTGGGGGGTCCAGAACGAGGGGTCACAGTCTCAGGATACGGGGTAGGACATTTAGGACTGAGATGAGAAATTTCTTCACTCAGAGGGTGGTGAACCTGTGGAATTCTCTACCACGGAAAGCTGTGGAGGCCAAGTCACTGAATATATTTAAGAAGGAGATACTGTAGATAGATTTCTAGACACAAAAGGCATCAAGGGGTATGGGGAGAGAGCGGGAATATGGTATTGAGATAGAGGATCAGCCATGATCATATTGAATGGCGGAGCAGGCTCGAAGGGCTGAATGGCCTACTCCTGCTCCTATTTTTCTATGTTCTATGAAAGTAAGCTGTGAGGAGGACACAAAGAGCCTGCAAAGGGATATAGACAGGTTAAGTGAGAGGCAATAAAGTGGCAGATGAGTATAATGTGGGGAAATGTGAGGTCATTCAATTTAGTAGGAAGAATAGAAAAACAGAATGGGCCAACATTTGTGATCGGAGGCTTCCCGCAGGTGGACACCTCCGACCAGCAAAATGTCTACGAATTTACCTGGTGGCCCGGGAAGAATGGCGGCTTGCGCTCCTGGGTCTCTCCGGGTCCGCGCGGGCAGAGCCCCACGTATCCCAGGGGCGCAAGCGGTTCATAGGTGCCCCTGGGATCACATGGGCCGGTCCAACCAATGGAAAAAGGGAATCCCCATTCAACCTTTTCCGTACGTACTGAACAAACAGGGGGCTATGGGGGGGAGGAGCTAAACACGATCAAAATCACTAAGGAAGTGGTACTCGGTAAAATAATGGGACTCAAGGCGGATAAATCACCTGGACCTGATGGCTTACATCCTAGGGTCTTGAGGGAAGTGGCGGTAGGGATTGTGGATGCATTGGTAATAATTTTCCAAAACACCCTGGACTCAGCAAAGGTCCCGGCAGACTGGAAAACTGCTAATGTAACGCCCTTATTTAAAAAGGGCAGTAGACAGAAGGCTGGAAACTATAGACCGGTTAGCCTAACATCTGTGGTAGGTAAAATATTGGAGTCCATTATTAAGGAGACAGTAACAGGACATTTGGATAATCATAATTTAATAGGACAAAATCAGCATGGTTTTATGAAGGGGAAGTCATGTTTGACAAATTTGCTGGAGTTCTTTGAGGAAGTAACATATAGGGTGGATAAAGAGGAACCAGTGGACGTAGTGTATTTAGACTTCCAAAAGGCATTTGACAAGGTGCCACACAAAAGATTATTGCTTAAGATAAAAAATCACAGGATTGGGGGTAATATTCTGGCATGGATAGAGGATTGGCTATCTAACAGAAGGCAGAGAGTTGGGATAAATGGTTCATTCTCGGACTGGCAATCAGTAACTAGTGGTGTTCCGCAGGGGTCAGTGCTGGGTCCCCAACTCTTTGCAATCTATATTAACGATTTGGAGGAGGGGACCGAGTGTAACATATCAAAGTTTGCAGATGATACTAAGATGGGAGGGAAAGTAGTGAGTGAGGAGGACATAAAAAACCTGCAAGGGGACATAGACAGGCTAAGTAAGTGGGCAGAGATTTGGCAGATGGAATACAATACTGGAAAGTGTGAGGTTATGCACTTTGGCAGGAAAAATCGTAGAGCAAGTTATTATCTTAATGGCAAGAAACTGGAAAGTACTGAAGTACAAAGGGATCGGGGGGTCCTGGTGCACGAAACTCAAAAGGTTAGTATGCAGGTGCAGCAAGTGATTAAGAAGGCCAATGGAATGTTGGCTTTCATTGCTAGGGGGATAGAATATAAAAATAGGGAGGTATTGCTTCAGTTGTACAAGGTATTGGCGAGACCACACCTGGAATACTGCATACAGTTTTGGTGTCCATACTTAAGAAAAGACATACTTGCTCTCGAGTCAGTACAAAGAAGGTTCACTCGGTTAATCCCGGGGATGAGGGGATGGACATATGAGGAGAGGTTGAGTAGATTGGGACTCTACTCATTGGAGTTCAGAAGAATGAGAGGCGATCTTATTGAAACATATAAGATTGTGAAGGGGTTGGATCGGGTGGATGCGGGGAGGATGTTCCCGATGATGGGTGAAACTAGAACTAGGGGGCATAGTCTTAGAATAAGGGGCTGCTCTTTCAAAACTGAGATGAGGAGGAACTACTTCACTCAGAGGGTGGTAGGTCCATGGAATATGCTGCCCCAAAAAGCTGTAGAAGCTACATCATTACATAAATTTAAAACAGAAATAGACAGTTTCCTAGAAGTAAAGGGAATTAAGGGTTATGGGGAGCGGGCAGGAATTTGGACATGAGTCTAGGTTCGGATCAGTCATGGCCCTGTGGGTAGCGGAGCGGGCCCAGGGGCCGTGTAGCCTGATCCTGCTCCTATTTCATGTGTCTAATTCTGTTAGATTCAGGAGATGGTTCTGTGATAGTGGATTGGCGGTTAGGATCAGATCAGCCATGATCTTATTGAATGGCGGAGCAGGCTCGAGGGGCCGATTGGCCTACTCCTGCTCCTATTTCTTATGTTCTTATGTCAAAAGTATGAATGGGGATCACCCAAAAAATGCATCAACACATTAAATAAATAAAAAATTACATATTTAAAATTAATTAAAATGCCATTTAATTAAATATTTTAAACAAAAATTTAATTTTTTTAAGAATAAAATGTTTTTACGGGGCTAAAAATAAACTTACCTTTTTGAAGAGTATTTTTAATTTATAAATGAGGTATCGAATTTCATTTTTCTAATTTTTTAAACTCTTAAGCTGCTAAAAGCTGGCCTTACTCCTGCTTTTACCAGGCGTAAGAATTTGAGTCATTCTGCGGGCGGAAGTTGTGCAATAAGCGCAGCTCTCCCCCCGCAGAGACACTTTTCTTGGGCATGCGGATGACCTGTCAAGAGAATTCTTGATAGATCGCAAGTGCCGGTTTTCAGCGCATGTTCTTAGCATGCCTGAAAGAGGCACTAGTGCGGCCCCTATGGGCGCGTACACACCTCGTATGCACCTGTAGGGGGTCGCAAAATCCGGCCCAATATTTTTTAAATGGTAAGAAACCATTAAATGTTGGTGTTCAGAGAGATTTAGGTGTCCTCGTACAGGAACCACAGAAAGTGAACATGCTGGTACAGCAATGAATTAGGAAGGCAAATGGCATGTTGGCCTTTATTGTAAAGGGTTGGAGTACCAGAGTAAGGAAGTCTTACTGCAATTGTACAGGGCTTTGGTGAGACCACACTTGGAGTACTGTGCACAGTTTTGGCCTCCTTATCTGAGGAAGGGGGCGGTGCAATGACGGTTCACTAGATTGATCTCTGGGATGAGAGGGTTGTCCTATGAGGAGAGATTGAGTAGATTTGCCTATACTCTCTGGAGTTTAGAAGAATGAGAGGTGATCTCATTGAAACATGAGGGAGATTGACAGGGTAGATGCTGAGAGATTGTTTCCCCTGGCTGGAGCGTCTAGAACTAGGGGGCATAGTCTCAGGATAACGGGTAGGCCATGTAAGATTGAGATAAGGAGGAATTTCTTCACTCAGAGGGTTGTGAATCTTTGGAATTCTCTAACTCAAAGGGCTGTGAATGCTGAGTCTGAGAGTATATTCAAGGCTGAGATCGATAGATTTTTGGACTCTAGGGGAATCGAGGCATATGGGGATCGGGCGGGAAAATAGAGTTAAAGTCGAAGATCAACCATGATCTTATTGAATGGCGGAGCAGGCTCGAGGGGCCGCATGGCCTACTCCTGCTCCTAATTCTTATGTTCTTATGTTGAGAATAAAGCACAATTCAAGGATTTTAACCGTGCCCAATTTCCAAAGATTCCCAGTGTTCGAGAAGTGACTTTATCAATATTCAAAATTTAGATATAATTCTTTTCAAGTACAAAAAGATATAGCAACTCCCTTCATAGCTGAGTTGGTACAGGCAGTGTGTGACTGAGCCATACCAACCAGTGGGTTTGGCTGTGACACATACCATAATCAGATAAGCTGCTGACAAGCAACTGGATACGGTGAGCCTGCATCTCAGACAGAAAGGTAAGGTTAAGAATTGGGTTGTTTGGTTTGCACAACCGTTGCTTACAGTAAAAAAAAAAGTTGAGAGAAGAGCCCTATTTCTCTTCGCAAAAGAGGTCTGTGTTAATTTATAGACTTAATCCCAGAACTTTGAGAGTTTTTGGGAGCTTAATGACCTAAGGGCCACACTAAGAAACATGTACAACAGCATGCTGTATCCTAATTGTGATTGTACAAAGTAGATACATAGAAGATAGGAGCAGGAGTAGGCCATTCGGCCCTTCGTGCCTGCTCCGCCATTCGATGAGATCATGGCTGATCCTTTAATTCAGTATCCCGTCCCCGCCTTCTCTCCGTAACCCTTAACCCCTTTTGCCCGTAGAAATATATCTAATTCCCTCTTAAATATATTTAATGAGCTGGCGTACACTGCCCTCTGTGGCAATGAGTTCCACAGGTTCACCACTCTCTGAGTGAAGAAATTCCCCCTCATCTCTGTCCTAAATGGTTTAGCCCTTATCCTTAAATTATGTCCTCTAGTTCTGTTCTCACCCGCCAAGGGAAACATTCCTTCTGCATCCAGTCTGTCTAGACCTGTCAGAATTTTATACACTTCTATGAGGTCCCCTCTCAATCTTCTAAACTCCAGTGTGTACATCCCTAAACTACATAGTCTCTCCTCATAGGTCATTCCCGCCATTCCTGGTATCAGCCTGGTGAATCGCCGCTGCACCCCCTCCATGGCAAGAACATCCTTCCTCAGATGAGGCGACCAAAACTGTACACAGTACTCGAGGTGTGGTCTCACCAGTGCCCTGTACAGCTGCAGCAAGGTATCCCTGTTCCTGTATTCTAACCCTTTTGCTATGAAGGCCAGCATACCGTTTGCCTTCTTGACCGCCTGTTGCACCTGCATGCTCGCCTTCAGTGACTGGTGTACAAGAACACCCAGGTCTCTCTGTACTTCCCCCTCTCCCAATCTATTGCCATTTAAATAATAATTTGCCCTCCCGTTCCTGCACCCAAGGTGGATAACTTCGCACTTGTCCACATTATAGTGCATCTGCCATTTATCCGCCCAATCGCCCAGTCTGTCCAAATCGCTCTGGAGCTTCCTGGTCTCTTCCTCTGAGCCCACCCCCCCTCCTAGTTTAGTGTCGTCTGCAAATTTGGAAATGCTGCATCCGACTCCCTGATCCAGGTCATTAATGTAAATTGTGAACAGCTGGGGGCCCAGGACAGATCCCTGTGGTACCCCACTTGTTACTGCCTGCCATTCAGAAAATGAGCCGTTTATTCCAACTCTCTGTTTTCTATCTGACAGCCAGTTCCCTATCCACGCCAAAACTTTCCCCTTTATCCCATGAGCCTCAATTTTCCATGCTAATCTTTTATGTGGGACCTTATCGAAGGCCTTTTGGAAGTCCAGGTACACCACATCTACTGGCTCTCCCCCATCTATTCTACCAGTTACTCCCTCAAAAAATTCCAATAGATTAGTCAAGCACGATTTACCCTTTGTAAATCCATGTTGACTCTGTCCTATCCTGTCCCCATTTGCTAAGTGCTCCGCTATTTCATCCTTAATGATGGACTCCAGCATTTTGCCCACAACTGATGTAAGGCTTACAGGTCTGTAATTACCTGCTTTTTCCCTACCCCCCTTTTTGAATAGTGGGGTAACGTTAGCTACCCTCCAATCCATCGGCACTGTTCCCGAGTCTAATGAATTCTGAAAAATCATCCTTAGTGCATCCGCTATCTCTAGGGCCACCTCCTTCAGTACCCTAGGATGCTGGTTCCTCCATTTTGGTAGCAGTGTCTCAGTATATGGCAGAGTACTTATTATCCAAGGTCCGAGTTCTCACGTGGCCTCACCTACAACAGCATTGAGGAGGAACCCAAAGCAAGGTCTTGAAGCTCAAACAACTCTGAATGCCAGCCTAACTCCTAAACCCCTCTACTTTCTGACCCTATTTTTCCTTTGAATCTCACCCGTTGTCCAATTTTCACTAAACCCTCTGACTTTACCCTTTCTGGTCCTGAAAGATTTGTCCTTAGCAAGGGCCTCAGTTATACCAGGTAAGCTTTTGTTAATATAAAATATATATCCACATATTAAAGATTGATTCTGCAGTGGTTGTAATGGCTATACAAGGTCAAGCCATGGAACATAGGAGACATTACCTCATTAATCATCCACGAGAAGAGATACGAAATATAGTAAGTATATAGTAAATCAGTCAAGGAGATTGTAGGGAGTAATGTGGTATGAATAGGGGTTGTATTATGAATATACTGGGAAGAGATAAGACTTAGCATGCTACCGAGAACTAATGAGTACTCATGTCTGGAATGTCCAGAGTGTCTCAAACAACCTAAGGGACAGGGACTCAGTAAAATTAACGTAAATAAAATAACAGTAATGAAGAAAATATTGGCACTGAAGAGTGACAAATCCCCAGGACCAGATGGTTTCCATCCCAGGGTTTTAAAGGAAGTAGGTGAACACATTGCAGATGCCCTAACTATAATCTTCCAAAGTTCACTTGATTCAGGAACCATTCCTTTAGATTGGAAAATTGGGCATGTCACTCCACTAAGAATGGCGAGAGGGGGAAACCAGGGAATTACAGACCAGTTAGCCCAACATCTGTTGTCAGGAAATTACTAAAGTCTATAATTAAGGATAGGGTGACTGAACACCTCGAAAACTTTCAGTTGATTAGAGAGAGCCAGCATGGATTTGTGAAAGGTAGGTCATGCCTGACAAAACTGATAAAAAATTTTGAGGTGGTGACTGAAGTAGTGGACAGGGGATTGTCTATGGATGTTATTTATATGGACTTCCAGACGGCATTTGATAAAGTCCCACATATGAGACTGTTAACTAAGGTAGAAGCCCATGAAATTGAAGGCAAATTATTGACCTGGTTCTGAAATTGGCTGAGCATCAGGAGACAGGCAGTAGGGATAATGGGCAGGTGCTCTAATTGGCAGGATGTGACTAGTGGTGTCCTGCAGGGATCTGTGTTGTGGCCTCAACTATTCACAATATTTATTAACGACTTAGATGATGGCAAGGAAAGCCACATATCCAAACTTGCGTCCTTTCGTTTTTGGATCTGAATTGGATGTACTGGATTAAGTTCAGTAATGAATAGCCACTGGGAAGCTGACATAACCCCATTGATCTTATGATTGGACTGTACTGACTTAATTAATTAACTGAGTTAATAAAATAAGGGATAGTGAACTACAAAACGGGGATAAATGATGTAACAAAAATTGGGGTTCATTCTGAAACCTTTGTAGTTATATCCTTGAGAACACGAGACAAAGCCAGGAAATGCTACGTTATTTCTAAATGAGATGAACAAACAGAAATTCTGTCTTCCCCAAGAGGATTGTGTTTCACAAAAATATGTTAGCAACAGTGATTATATCGATCGATTAATGGTTTCTGCTTGTATTAACAGATTTGCATTTAAGGATGCAAGTTCTTTATTATAGTTATATACAGTCACGTAAGGTAGCAATGGTAAAGACTGCAAAAACTTTTGTGCCTTCACAGGTAATGTTTGTAAAAAAAAAATCAAAGATGAGTAACCTAGACCCATTTAGGCTGAAACTTGTTTTGGCAAAATTCTTATGCATGTGATTGGGTAAATCATATCCATGACTGTGTATCACGATATTTGTGCAAATGTTATTTTAAGTTAAATTGATGGTAGCAAGTTTTACAGATCCACAGGATACACTACACCACTGTTAAATGAAGGAGTTAAACGGAAGCAGAAGGGAGCTTTGGAGAATTGCAAGGTTACAGTTACAGGATGATGTCTTGTTTTAAATCAATTTGTACTTTTTCAAATCACAGTTTAAAAAAAAAAAATGCGTGTGCAGCAAGTCTGAAGCTGCTGTTGTGGTGACTGACTCCATTGCCCACTGCTCACCACACCACACCCGGCCGGAAGGTTTCTCTCAGCCAAGTAATTAACCCTTTACTTTGATTTGCCAAGTTGCATTGTTGGATGTAAAGACACGCTGTATTAGGTTTTTTTTTAATGTTAAGACTTAATTTGAATGGATATTTACAAATTGCACTCCTCATAGTGACAGAAGTAGATCAGAAAATGCAGATTAACCCATTCTAGGGCTCTCCAGAAGAGTCACAATAGATTTTCTGTTCTTTATTACAGGTGATGATGATTTTTGGGACTGTGTCAATGGTGGTGGCCGCAGTGGAAAGACTACTTCAAGGCCCCACCTTGATAAAGGTCTCCCTTGTGCACATTACAATCCTTCCTCTCAAAAGAAGTGAGCCTTGCTTCTTAGTCAACCCACTAAGGGGCCTTGGGAACGACTGCATATTGACTACACAGGCGAACTACCTCAGACTGCAAGGGCAAATAAATATCTTCTAGTTATTGTAATTCTTTCACTACGTGGGCCAAAGCTATTCCTACTCATCACTGTAATGAAATTGGCCACTTCTTTGCTCCCTCTAATCTATCTTCCTCTTATAGCGACTTTCACGACCACCGGCTGTCCCAGAGCGCTTTACAGCCAATGAAGTACTTTTGAAGTGTAGTCACTGTTGTAATGTGGGAAACTGTTGTAATGTAGGAAAAGGAAACAGCGGGAACAACAGAAGGAAACGGGGTGAATAAGAGTCAGAACGAAAGGTCATCGACCTGAAATGTTAACTCTGTTTCTCGCTCCACAGATGCTGCCTGTCCTGCTGAGTATTTACAACATTTTCTGTTTTTATTTCAGATTTCCAGCATCCACAGTATTTTGCTTTTGAATTAGAGTCAAATTTAGATACAGAAAGAGAAATAGAGAGGGAGAGAAAGATTTGATTAAGAAAGAGAAAGAGAGTTAGAAAGAAAAATAACAAATTCCCAAAAAATGAAATTCAGAAAACCTCTAGGAACAATACACTACCTACAAGAGTGAGAATTCACAGTTTTAATTGTTCCCTTTTTGGGCCTCTTGAGGTTGAGTTTCATGTCAGGGCCATAACTCATGTCATTAACAGGGTCCTTACATCAGGAAATACCAGCTGCAAATGTCTGCACGGCGATTAATACCTATTTAGAGCAATTTCTGAACACTCACTGGGAGGTTGACGGCGAGCTGCCATTTTCGCGAGGCTAACTGCGGAGCAATTTGCAGCAATTCACGACTCACGGTGCAGGACCTCATCCCTCTTCCTACCCATGTCATTGGTCCCAATGTGAACCACGATCTCTGACTGTTCACCCTCCCCCGCAGCCGTTCAGTGACATCCTTGACCCTGGCACCAGGGAGGCAACAAACCATCCTGGAGTCACGTCTACGGCCACAGAAACGCCTATCTGTTCCCCTTACGATAGAATCCCCTACCACTATTGCTCTCCCACTCTTTTTCCTCCCTTCCTGAGCAGAAGCACCCCTGGTGCCGGGAAGTTGGCTGCTGCTGCCTTCCTCTGGTAAGTCATCCCCCTCAACAGTATCCAAATCAGTATACCTGTTTGAGAGGGGGATGGCCACAGGGGTCCCCTGCACTACCTGCCTGCCTCTACTGATCAGCCTGATGGTCACCCATTTCCCTTCTGCCTGTGCAGCCCTTACCTGTGGTGTGACCACCTCATCAAACGTGTTATCCACGACCCTCTCAGCATCGTGAATGCTCCAAAGCCCATCCATCCGCAGCTCCAGCGCTGCAATGTGGTCTGCTAGTAGCGGCAGCTGGATGCATTTCTGGCACACGTGGTCATCAGGGACACCGGCAGTGTCCCTGAATTCCCACATAGAGCAAGAGGAGCATAACACGGGGCTGGGCTCTCCTGGCATGACTTACCCTTTAATTAATTTAAATAAATTCACTATCACCAATTAAAGATAAACTCTAAGGCGCTTGTATGGTTTACCAACAGTCCCCGCTACACCAGAAAAGATCTTAGCAACTATAAACCAGAGTTAAAGTTTAAAAAAGAGAAATACTCACCAACCAATCACTTACCTGCTCCCTGGTGACATCACACTCTGATTACTTTTTACCTCTCTCCCCGCTGCTGAGTTGGTAAGCCTCACTGCTCCCTGGAACTGGTTGGGCCTCGGTGCTCGCGCCGGTTTTTATACCTCAAAAGGTTGTAATCTCTGGATTACTCCCGGTGCCACATGCTAGTGAGTATAGGAATAGGAGGATAGAGCAGATGAATGCGTGGCTAAAGAGTTGGTGCAGGAGGGAGGGCTTTAGTTTCCTGGATCACTGGGCCTGCTTCTGGGGAAGGTGGGACTTGTACAAGTCGGACAGGTTGCACCTGAACCAGAGCGGGACAAATATCCTTGCGGGGAGGTTTGCTAGCACTGTTCGGGGTGGGGGGGTTTAAAACTAAAATGGCAGGGGGTTGGGAACTTGAGCAGGGAGACAGAGGAAAGGGAAACAGGGATAAAAGCAAAAGATAGGAAGGAGAAAAACAAAAGTGGCAGTCAGAGAAATCAACGGTTTAAATCAAACGTGGCCACAGTAAATAATAATTCTAATAGGTCTAAGAGCATTAAAAAAACAAGCTTGAAGGCTTTGTGTCTTAATGCGAGGAGCATTTGTAATAAGGTGGACGAATTGGCTGCGCAAATAGAGGTAAACGAATATGATTTGGTTGGGATTACGGAAATGTGGCTCAAGGATGGCCAAGACTGGGAACTCAACATCCAGGGGTATTCGATATTCAGGAAAGATAGGCAAAAAGGAAAGGGAGGTGGGGTAGCATTACTGGTTAAAGAAGGGATTAATACAATTGTAATGAAGGATATTAGCTCTGATGATGTGGAATCCGTATGGGTAGAATTGAGAAATACTAAGGGGAAAAAAACATTAGTGGGAGTGGTATATAGACCTCCCAACAGTAAGGCGGAGGTTGGGGATGGCATGAAAAGGGAAATTAAAGAAGCGTGCAATAAGGGCACAGCAGTCATCATGGGTGACTTTAATCTACATATATATTGGGCCAACCAAATTAGTAACAATACTGTGGAGGAATTATTCCTGGAGTGCTTACGGGATGGTTTCCTGGACCAATATGTCGAGGAACCAACCAGAGATCAGGCCATCTTAGACTGGGTATTATGTAACGAGAAAGGATTAATTAGCAATCTTGTTGTACGAGGCCCCTTGGGTCTGAGCGATCATAATATGGTCGAATTCTTCATTAAGATGGAGAATGAAGTAGTTGACTCAGAGACTAGGGTACTGAATTTAAATAAAGGAAACTACGATGGTCTGAGGAGCGAGTTGGGTAGGATTGATTGGGGAATGGCACTCAAAGGGTTGACGGTGGATAGGTAATGGCAAACATTCAAAGACCGAATGGATGAGCTACAGGATTTGTTCATCCCAGTTTGGCATAAAAATAAAACAAAAAAGGTGACTCAACCGTGGCTAACAAGGGAAATTAGGGATAGCATAAGATCCAAGGAGAGGACATATAAATTGGCCAGAAAAAGCAATAATCCTGAGGATTGGGAGCAGTTTAGGATTCAACAAAGGAGGACAAAGGGATTAATTAAGAAAGGGAAAATAGAATATGAGAGTAAGCTTGCAGTGAACATAAAAACTGACTGTAAAAGCTTTTATAGATATGTGAAGAGAAAAAGATTGGTGAAGTCAAGCATAGGTCCCTTGCAGTCAGAATCAGGGGAATTTATAATGGGAAACAAAGAAATGGCAGACCAACTAAATTCATACTTTGGTTCTGTCTTCACAAAGGAGGACACAAATAACCTCCCAGAGATGCCGGGGAACATAGGGCCTGATGAAAGGGTGGAACTGAAAGAAATCAGTATTTGTAGGGAAATGGTGTTAGGAAAATTGATGGGACTGAAGGCCGATAAATCCCCAGGGCCTGATAATCTACATCCCAGGGTACTTAAGGAAGTGGCCCTAGAAATAGTAGATGCATTGCTGGTCATCTTCCAGAACTCGATAGACTCTGGAACAGTACCCATGGATTGGAGGGTAGCTAATGTTACCCCACTATTCAAAAAAGGTGGTAGAGAAAAAGCGGGGAATTATAGACCGGTAAGCCTGACATCGGTAGTGGGGAAAATGCTAGAATCTATTATAAAAGATGTAATAGCAGAGCACTTGGTAAGCAGTGACAGGATCGGACAAAGTCAACATAGATTTACAAAAGGTAAATCATTCTTGACTAATCTACTGGAATTTTTTGAGGATGTAACTGGTAAAATAGATAAGGGAGAACCAGTGGATGTGGTGTATTTGGACTTTCAGAAGGCTTTCGATAAGGTCCCACATAAGAGATTAGCGTGCAAAATTAAGGCACATGGGATTGGGGGCAAGGTATTGACTTGGATAGAGAACTGGTTGGCGGACAGAAAGCAAAGAGTTGGAATAAACGGGTCATTTTCCGAGTGGCAGGCAGTGACTAGTGGGGTACCGCAAGGATCGGTCCTAGGACCCCAGCTGTTCACAATATATATTAATGATCTGGACGAGGGAATTGGATGTAATATCTCCAAATTTGCAGACGACACAAAGCTGGGTGGGAGGGTAAGCTGTGAGGAGGATGTCGAGAAACTCCAGTACGATTTGGACAGATTGGGTGATTGGGCAGAAACATGGCAAATGCACTATAATGTGGATAAATGTGAGGTTATCCACTTTGGTGGCAAAAACAGGAAGGCAGATTATTTGAATGGCAATAGATTGGGAGAAGGGGAAGTGCAAAGAGACCTGGGGGTTCTTGTGCACCAGTCGCTGAAGGTAAGCATGCAGGTGCAGCAGGCGGTTAAGAAGGCAAATGGTATGTTGGCCTTCGTAGCAAGAGGGTTCGAGTACAGGAACAAGGATGTCTTGCTGCAGTTGTACAGGGCCTTGGTGAGACCGCATCTTGAGTATTGTGTGCAGTTTTGGTCGCCTTACCTGAGGAAGGACGTTCTTGCCATGGAAGGAGTGCAGCGAAGATTCACCAGGCTGATACCTGGGATGGCAGGAATGACGTATGAGGAGAGATTGTGTCAATTGGGCTTATACTCACTGGAGTTTAGAAGATTGAGAGGGGATCTCATCGAAACCTATAAAATTCTGTCAGGCCTGGACAGACTAGATGCAGGAAGGATGTTTATGATGGCCAGGGAGTCCAGAACCAGGGGTCATCGTCTAAGGATAAGGGGTAAGCCATTTAAGACTGAAATGAGGAGGAATTTCTTCACCCAGAGAGTGGCGAACCTGTGGAATTCTCTGCCACAGAGGGGGGTGGAGGCCAGTTCATTAAATATATTCAAGAAAGAGTTGGATATATTTCTTAAGGCTAACAGGATCAAGGGATATGGGGAGAAGGCAGGGACAGGGTACTGAATTTGGATGATCAGCCATGATCTCATTGAATGGCAGAGCAGGCTCAAAGGGCCGAATGGCCTACTCCTGCTCCTATCTTCTATGTTTCTGTATCTCTTCCATGCCACAAATTGCTGTTTTAAAAAAAACTCACTAAGAATTGCACGCGCTGTGAACTCGGTATTACTTTCCCAGCAATTTCTGGGCCCTTCTCTTAATGTTCTTTTAGAATGAGATATTTTTAAATTTTCTTTCATGTCACTGGCAAGGTCAGCATTTATTGCCCATCCTTAATTGCCCTTGAGAAGGTGGTGGTGAGCCGCCTCCTTGAACCGCTGCAGTCCGTGTGGTGAAGGTACTCACAGAGTGCTGTTAGGGAGGGAGTTCCAGGATTTTGACGCAGCGACGATGAAGGAACGGCGATATACTTCCAAGTCAGGCTGGTGTGTGACTTGGGAGGTGGTAGTGTTTCCACGCTGCTGCTGCCCTTGTCTGTCTAGGTGGAAGTGATTGTGGATTTGGGAGGTGCTGCCAAAGAAGCCATGGCGAGTTGCTGCAGTGCATCTTGCAGATGGTACACACTGCAGCCATGGTATGCTGGTGGTGGAGGGAGTGAATGTTTAAGGTGCTGGATGGGGTGCCAATCAAGTGGGCTGCTTTGTCCTGGATGGTGTCAAGCTTCTCGAGTGTTGTTGGAGCTGCACTCATCCAGGGAAGTGGAGAATATTCCATCACACTCCTTGCATATGCCTTGTAGATGGTGGAAAGGCTTTGGGGAGTCTGGAGGGGAGACACTCGCCACAGAACACCGAGCCTCTGACCTCTTGTTGCCACAATATTTATGTGGCTGGTCCAGTTCATTTTCTGGTCGATGGCGACCCCCAGGATGTTGATAGTGGGAGATTCTGCAATGGTAATGCTGTTGAATGTCAAGGGGCGGTGGTTAGACTCTCGCTTGTTGGAGATAGTCATTGCCTGGCACTTCTGTAGTACGAATGTTACCTGCCACTTATCAGCCCAAGCCTGAATGTCATCCAGGTCTTGTTGCACGAGGGCATGGACTGCTTCATTATCTGAGGAGTTGTGAATGGCACTGAACACGGTGCAGTCATCAGCGAACATCCCCATTTCTGACCTTATGCTGGAGGGAAGGCCATTGATGAAGCAGCTGAAGATAGGTGAGCCGAGGACACTGCCCTGAACAACTCCTGCAGCGATGTCCTGGGGCTGTGATGATTGACCTCCAACCGCCACAACCATCTTCCTTTGTGCTAGGCATGACTCCAGCCAGTGGAGAGTTTCCCCCTCCCACCCAATTCCCATTGACTTCAGTTTTACAAGGGCTCCTTGATGCCACACTCGGTCAAGTGCTGCCTTGATGTCAAAGGCAGTCACTCGCACCTCACCTCTGGAATTCAGTTCCTTTGTCCATGTTTGGACCAAGGCTGTAATGAGGTCGGAAGCAGAGGTGACTTGGCAGAACCCAAACTGGGCATCAGTGAGCAGGTTATTGCTGAGTAAGTGCGCTTGATAGCATTGCTGATGACACCTTCCATCACTTTGCTGATGACGGAGAATAAACTGATGGGGCGGTAATTGGCCAGATTGGATTTGTCCTACTTTTTGTGGACAGGACATACCTGGGCAGTTTTCCACATTGTCGGATAGATGCCAGCGTTGTAGCTGTACTGGAACGGAACAGCTTGGCTAGAGGCGCGGCTAGTTCTGGAGCATGTCTTCAGTGCGACAGCCGGGATGTTGGCGGGGCCCATAATCTTTGCTGTATCTAGTGCGCTCAGCCATTTCTTGATATCATGTGGAGTGAATCAAATTGGCTGAAGACTGGCTTCTGTGATGGTGGGGACCTCAGGAGGAGGCCAATATGGATCCACTCGGCCCTTCTGGCTGAACATGGTTGCAAACGCTTCAGCCTTGTCTTTTGCACTCACGTGCTGGGCTCCACCTTCATTGAGGAAGGGGATATTCATAAAGCCTCCTCCTCCCCCCATTAGTTGTTTAATGGTCCACCACCATGTTAAAGCAGTGGATGAAGCAAGGTGCCTTACGTATGACAGAGACAAAAAAGTAACAGAATAGCAGAGAATTAATTACAACAAAATGTGTTGTTTTTATTTGATTCTTTACAACTTCAGCAGGAAAACTCAACCCACGAAAATCAACATGAATCAAGTGCAGCACCACTTACTCACCAGAGCAAATGGCTGCTTACCAATAAATGTTTGAGCACAGTATTTCATACCAAAGAACACCAGCATACAACTCCTTTCGCACCTAAAAGAACCGTTCCACAGTAACATACTATTCAAAAAAAATGTCAGCTTGTCTCAATGGTAGCACTCTCACCTCCAAGTCAATCAGGGGTTCAAGACCCATTCTAGGCTGACATTTCAGCGCAGCACAGAGGGAATGCTCCATCATCAGAGGTGCCTTCTTTCAGATGGGAGGTTAAATGAGACCATGCCTGTCCAAGTAGATGCAATAGATACTTTGGCACTTTTTCCCCCTAAGAGTGTTCTCCTGCCCGACAGTCAACACTCAATCAACATCACCAAAACAGACTAACAGAGTGTTGAATGGACAATGACAAGTATTCAGAGGAAAGCAAACTGTGGTTGCCAAAACAGGGGAAGAAAAGCGTAGAAACACAGTAGTAATAAAGGGGAATTGAGTAGAAAAAACGTGAGGGTTGGCATAAACACCAGGGGCAGGACAACAAAAAACACCAGGAGCAAGACTGAAAAAAAAATCAAATACACAGGTATAGGACTTAAAAATAGGTTTAGAATGGTCACAAAAATGATATTACATTTGTTTATTTAAATGGAGCAGCTGATCAGTCTCAGAAACATGGAACAAAACCTGAAATATCAAATCAGTGGTTATAGGTTTTTATGCAGTGACAGACACATGTAGTGACAGATTCTTTACCAGACTCATTTATTTTCATAAATTCTCCAATTTAGAGGATGGAAAGACTACAGCTCTAAGGTTGCCACATTTGGCAAAGTCCAAAAACCAGAATAGGGCGAGCATAGGGGGAGGGCAGGGAGCGCAATTATGGCTCGAGCTCCGATGTTTGCTTTGTTGCTGTTGGGAATTAAACATCTTAGTAACCTTGGTTTCCAATTCTACCCGTGAAGTCATGGCAAAATCACCATGGAATTTGTTTTCCTATTTATTCTGAAAGTATAAGTTCCCAGTAACTGGACCTTGGTTTTGTCAGGTTGCCAAATCTGACCAAGTCATTGTTCAAAGCTTAAACTAATTGTAGGTGAAGGGAGGTTGAGGCCAGGACATTATAGTTTGTCTGCATCAGTGCTGTCCAATAGATATCACTGACTAACCACAGGTGTGGCTACGGCAACACCATTTTACCCCCACACACTAATTTTAATAGAAAACACCCTACACACAATACAGGTAAAATGTACTTCACATGTATATTTACTTAACATCTGTCACCATTCAGTGTGAAACTTTTGAGGTCTTTCACCAAACTTTGGAATTGCAGCATGAATTTATCAGACACAGCACATCGTAGTGCAGCTGCTAAGTTTTTGTCCAGCAGTACTTTGACTTCATCAGAGCTGAGAATGTTGACCCGCACAATGAGATACGCCAGACTCGCACTCGCTCTCCATCCTGAATGTGGGTGGATGCTGCTTTCCCTTTGCCATGAATTGCCCTGTTGGTCTCTCTTTCTTCTGCTGGCCTGGAGCAGTTATTGGTCAAGTTGACCAGGTTGACAGCTCCCCTCTCCATACAATGGTGCTGGTGTTTCTATGGGGCTGAAGTCTGCCATTTTCAGCCGTGTTGCACCATTTTGCCAGATAACCAGTAAGCAGTGACCAAGAAAGTAAAGCGCACACAATGATCAAGAAACACTACTCTGCTTTTAGTCTTGCCATTTTACCAACACAAACGAAACGGTTAAAGTACATATACATATGTCCTGCAAATTAGTATTGAGATCACATGCCCAAACGAGTGCATCTATTACTCATTTAGTATTTACTAATCAAAAATGCAATTAGCCTACACGAATAATTCATTGTCTGTGAAGTGCTTCTGAACGTCTTGAGGACACGAAAGGTACTATACAAGAGTTACAGTGGATAGACGACAGGGTTGATATTCTGGAAGAACGAGATCAAATGGGTTTAAGGGCCTTCTTCATCCGTATCTATCTTGTGAAGTGGGATTAACCATTAAATGGAGCACCCGAAGCATTGAATAAACCCCTACTGCTTGTCCACAGTAGCCTCTGCTCTTACTTTTATGTGGGCTTCTCGGGTAACAAGATGTAAATAATTTGTACACTTAACTGATCCATTAAGGTGAGATTTAAAACAAAATGGGATCAGGACCCCACGATGAGGGCCTCATCACAAAGGAATACCGTAGCCTTTTTTCGAGCACTTGGATATCTTCACTCCTGGCGTGTTCCATCTTGTGCAATTTGTCGCTTATTCTTCATTACATATTCTCATCTCTCTGTGGCTGTTTACCACACACTTATTTTGCTTCATTGTAATAGTGAACTTTTCTCTGTATTTGCTATCATATTTGTTGCACTCAAGAAATTACTTTAAAAACAGTAAATCAGGGCCATTCCTGCTTAAACAGTCACAAGTGTACAAATGAGTTGTGGATGCTTGTGTTGAGATTGTAAGGGGTGCAGGAGAAAGAAGAGGGCAGACCTTTCAAATGGAAAAAAATATTAATTTATAATTATAAATCTGGGTTGGATCTTGCTATCCAAAACTATGAGTGATTAGGAACATTGGAACAGCAGTAGGCCATTCAGCCCCTTGAGCCTGTTCCACCATTCAGTAAGATCATGGTTGATCTGTATCCTAATTCCATCCATCCACTTTGGCTCCATATCCATTAATATCCTTGATTTAAGAATAAACAGAAAAAAAGCAAAAATTAAGACTCTAAAATGAAAGTGCAAGAAGATAGCGTATGAGTGGATTAATGGCTTAACATATTTATTTAAATTATTTTTGAGGACGTATCACCTCTTTTAAATTAAATGTCTAAAATCAGAGGGAAATTTTAGATGAACACGTTAACCATTTATATGCTATCTCATGCCACAATTTTGGGGGCTAAGGATTTATTTTGTGCTTAGTAATGGCCTTAAGGTAACTTGGTGAGGTAGGCCAGATGCAATGCAGGCCTTTCCAAAGATAATCTTGCTGGTCGCCCTATTGATTAGTAAATTAGAACAGAAACATCCTGTTGCAGCAGTACATTGGGAACATATCCAATGGGAAACAACTAAGCAGTTTTTTTTATATTAAGGCAGCTGCTTAACTCACAAGTGAGAAAGTCCCAAATGAATTATAACGGATCATATAAAGCCACTTCATTCAAGCACATAAACCACCAATTAATTTTTTTTGAAACATTTGGCAAATTAAAACTGATTGATGCCAATGGACAGCTTTCCCAACGGTTGCACAAGTTTATCCAGCTATATAGACCAGGAAGCACAAAAGTGTTAGGGTCGCTACCACTGGCTTTAGCAGCCCAGCGTCAGAGAGGGAAGAAATGGCCTGGGTTTCTATTCAGATTGCTGTCCAATGACTCCTGCTCGCAAGTACGCATCCGTGTACGCTGGATGAGGATAGGGTTCAGCTGGGCTGTGACATACCTCCCCCCCTGGTGAAATAATCAAGCAATACTCAATGTTATGGCTCACACACAAGTTACGCTTGTATGGTGAGGTATCAGAGAATGCCCACTTCTCTTGGAATCATTCTCCAGCAAGGAATCAAACTTTAAGTGGGGAAAACACATTGTCAAAAAAGATGCTGTAGAAGCTGCAGTCACCGTTATGGGATGCTTACCATAAAGCCAGGATGACTTCAGTTAGCATACTGCCACTTGTACGGGCAGAGGTAACGAGTCAATACCAAGGCTGTCTGAGCTGGTCCAATGTTGCCGTCACCTATGGAACCATTCTGGGACAGGATGCGAGTCTTGCCTGTGTAAGACAACACAACCAAACCTAATAATATTCTCAAAACCCAATAATACTTTTCAAACACTTTCCACCAGGAGTCACTGGAGTGAGAACCATGGCTGATTTTAGACAGAGGCCAATTACAGTACCTCATCTGCTGCGCTGACTGAGATCGGATAACTCAGCACAGACCATGAATTGAATCCAGGGCTTCCGGTTTGGTTGGACTTGGCGTTAAAATCTCTTCCCCTGACGTAGTATTAAAACACAAGATCAGAGTAGAACTTGTCTACAAATACTTTCAACTTATTCTTATACGTTAACAAAGACTCGCAGCACAATTGAACACAAGTAGTTTCTTGTCAGTTTCCTTTTTAATATTTCATACCATAGGTGAGCACTTGGAGAAGCACATTTTACAGCTTACTTGAATCTAATGTGATCAGTCAGAGGAAACAAAAATAATCCCACTGGTAAAAAGCTTGTAACAGTTTGAATACTGCAAAACATAAATAAATAACATTTGTAAAAAGATTACATGAAATGTGAACGGTTTCGGACCGAATGATATTTTCCATATACATTATATACATTAAAAAATGTGCGACTTAAACCATAACTGCATCCCTAAGTCAACATGGTTAATAAGATATGCATTACACATCTGTTAATTTACAGAATTGACAGGCTTTACCAGTATAATACACCATAATCGAGTGTGTACAAGCACAACTTTTTTTTCTTCTATATTAATATTCTCAAGTATGGCCCTTTTAGTTTTGCAAGCAGACCATTTTCTACTCAAGAGTACAAACTTTTGACACATGCTTTTGAATTGAGACGAGACTCCAATGTTGCACAAATTGCCTTATTGAAAAAGATGAAAACTAAATTAAAAATGAGAAAACCTGTCCTGCAGAGCTACCTACATCTCCATTCCGACTGTGTCTTCTAGTGAAGTTAATGGCGTGTTTGGGTCTCATAATTCTATGTCCAGTATGGTGTATGGAGAATCTTTATATGCAATGAAACACTTGTGCAGCAGAGGTAACAGGAAAAAAAAAGTTTTACAATATCCTTCTGCAGTTTTGTTTTTAAATTACTTTCAGTGCCAACTTTCGCTTTATCTTGTAAAACAGCAATGAATACATTCTACATAAAAAGGTTAAAAAATCTGTAAACTTTATAAATAAAACTCATGTGTAATTCCCTTAGCAATTTAACAGTGTCATAAAAATGTATTTTGCTTGATTTATTTGGGGCTTTACGTAAAAGAGCCCTGTGTTACTTTTAAGAGCAGTGCTTTAATGCAAGTATGTGCCTTTACATGTAAAAATCCATACATCTTTAATTCCTATATATTGGCTAATTGCATATAACTACACAGAAGCACTTGGAATGTGTACAATTGTTATCAGCCTGGCAGATATGTACTGCATTCTGGATGCCACAGATCAAATTCAAACTGTACTTTAACAATTATCTAACTCTTCAATGATCCACATGAGCTGCATTTAGACAATCCCACATCTCTCAAAGCAATCAAGTATTTCAGAATATCCTTTATATGAGGAAACAAAAATGCTGTGCAACAACCATGCATGTTTGGTTAAAAAGAAACCAAGTTGCATGGAAGTAGAAATGGTCTGACCAAAAGTTACCGATATCTTCAGCCTGCATTCCTTTCTTGGCAGTTGTGAAAAAAGTATAGCTGAGCTCAGTCATAAGAATAGGGTCATTGCGAAGCAAAAAGAAACGTAAAGCAAGTCTTTTATACAAGAGCATACAAAATAAAATAGGATAAGGGGCTTTATTAGCGCAATATTAGGCAACATGGATTGCTGTATGATTATGGGTAACAGATAATTTCTGAGCAGCAAGTATAAAGGGATCTGGTTGCAGTAACTGGAATGGTAACAAAACAATTAAAGCAAATCTGTATGTTCCTAATGTGAGGCAAGCTGGGGTGGGGCAGAGGAATGATCTTCAATGAGTTGCATGGCCTTTTTCCATCCCTGACTTTTCTTATGTTCTTAATGCAACATCAGGGCAAACATTTAAAAAAAAAAAAAGAAAAACTTTCCTTTTCTCTTTCTGGATTCACAATGTTGTTTCTTGTATAAACTCAATGCCCTTAGGACAAAACTTAGATCTAACAGTGACTAAACAGCACACATTTCCTACGAAGCACATCCAAGCCTGTGCTTTTACTGCTTTGAATAGGAAAGCAGGTACATCAGTAGATATTCTGTAAAGCAGGAGCTATTGCTATTGGCTTGGGCAGTCTAACTGTGAATGCCATACACAATGCTGTTTCAATTTGTCTATATTGGTGGCTGTAAAATGGGAAGTTCAAACAAATGTTTCTCTGCCGCTCCCAAAAGCAGCAAAGAAGCACATCTTCAAAACCTGTACTACCCATTCTTCGTAAAACATGAAGCCAAGTCTCTAATAAACCATCTGAAATGTGCATGCAGTTGGAACCGATTACCCTCAACTCTACACAATACCAACGGTTACTGTCTAGCTATAGTGTACTGTTTTCAGAGTATTTGAGGGACCTCCTTTTCCAGTGTGCTTCTAATGCTTTTACGCAGATTGTTTTTAAATGGTAACCCCACAATCTACTCTATCATGTACTATGTTACATATTGACAAACTAGTCAAAAGAGCATGCTCTACATATATAGAGGAAAAAGACCAAATTGGGTGATTCCGTGGAACATTTACATCTTCAAGAAACATTTAACTGTTCAACAAGCTACTTTTTTTTGGTTGACAGCTATCTTCACTATACACGTTTCATTGTAAAAGTCCCACAACTATATCACTATAAACGAGTAGTCATTCACAGGAGTCACATTTGGTTAAGGTCTTTTTCCTATTTAAAAAATTTTTTTTTTAAGTGTCTACTTTTCCAAAGGTTCCTTCTGGTGGCCTGTAATGTTTTGGAAAAGCCTTCAATTGTAGAGTGTTAAATGCATACTTGCGACATCCAACATTCTTCATCGTGTTTTCTCGGCGACATCCCTCGCTGGGGAAGAAACAAGTACAGAGAATGATAGCAGCAAAGAAAAAAAATGATTATAAAAAAAAGACTTAAGACAATGACTAGATGAGCATTTGGTTAATAAAAGAGGCAACTGAATGGTGAGCGGTGATTACATAATATGTACTTCACAAACTAGGATTAGATTGCTCAGGTTTGTACAGCCATGTAAGAAAGACAGGTTTGAATCCAATTATAACACACCCAAAATCATTTCTGATTAGACCCTACTGTTCAGAGTCACATCAATGGCCTATTTGCATCAAATACTTGTGCCACTGCACAAATTACAGCTTGGTAGTCGATATATATATAAAAATGATTATAAATACGACCAGTTTGCTGATTTGTGAATGTTACTGGAAATACTGGCAGCCTAATGCAAATAGATTCGGATAGGTCGGAGCTGCCAGAAGAGAGCATGAGTTAGCTTTCATGCAAGGAGCAGTTGATTTTGAAGATAAGTGCACTTTATGCTGAATGGGTAAATGTACTGACCAGTGTGGAAATGAACCACAGACCAGGAAGGTTGCAGGGTTGGGTTGATCTTCAGTTTGTGCTGAAATAAGCATCAACCAAGTGCTAAAAAATGGCTTTGGTGCCCAAAAGCTAGGAAGTGGAAAATCAGCAGGGCTCCTGCTCCTGATCATTATCCAGCGACCCCGGCTAGAAATACATAGGTGGCACGCGAAGGCAGGATTGATATGACTCCACAGTCAAATACCTATCAACACTCATGTAAGAATGTGTATGTGGGCGTGGTCTTGAAGGCTGCAGACATTTTTGTAACCATGAATCATTGACTTCAAAAGAGGATTAAAGGGAAGAATACTATAATTTAAAAAAATAAATAAAGTGCAAATCACTGCACTGGGGCATTTGGTAATAATCATACAGCACAGAAGGAAGCCATTCAGCCCACTGTTCCGGCTCTTTGTAAGAGCTATCCACATAGTCCCACTTCCCTGCATCAGATCTAAACCATACTGAAAAAGTTAATTGATTTACTCACTTACAGACTAAATGGGTGTGCTATAAGACAGAAGCAGAATGCAGTACAATAGATGCCGTTGTGCTTACACAAGCAAGTTAGTTGTCATGTGATATCTGCCCAGCTGTCTGAACAGATCTTTCTTTACTGGCAAAGCATTTCTTATGTAAGCAAGTGACATAAGTCACAAAGCAAGTTATCCCAAAAAAAGGCCAACGTACATTTTAAAAGGTTATTGTAATATTTCAAAATAATCTTAAATACAGTTTTATTTGGTTAAATACAGACAAGCAGTTTTGAAGAGGATTTACCACTTAGCGGTTTCTTCCAAGAAAAGTGCTGTGGTTTCAGAACTCAACACAAAAAGAACATTACAATAGAACAGTCACACAACAGCTAACAGAAAAGTTATGACTGCACTAGAATGTGTAGAAAGGGCTTAAATAAATTTCTTGAAAATACAGTATAAGCGCTCTGTCCTTTTATTTTAGATATAGTTCAAGAAACTCTGAGGTACTGGTCATATGTTTCTATTACAAGAGTTTTAATGTATACAGTAGATAGAATCTTTCATACATCCTCTATTTAAGCTTTGATAAAATATATACATAAAGTACAGTATAAAGTTCTGACATTTGTAAGGCATATTTTATGGTGGACAATTCTATTGCACGTCCTTCCATTCAGTGGCTTCTGAGCAACAAGTAGCTAAGCTCGTTATCATTTTTTTTAAACTTTCTTTTTAAAGAATGGCTTTTAACCTTCTCTTCATTGGCATCGAAATCTGGCCAGCAGATACGCCAGGCTCAGAAAGACCCATACAATCATTAAATTGGGGCTAAGAGCAAGTAAAGGGATGGAATAGAGGAGGCTGGGATCAAGCCTGCAATCACGGATGGGCACCAGGCCACTCAAGTTCTTCTGTGTGACTACCTCCCGCGTTCCAATGCTGTGAAAAGGGAAAATGTAGGAAATTGCGGAGGAGAAGGGCGGGGGGTGGGGGGGGGGGGGGGGGGTGGGGAAAGAAAGCAAAACAAGCATGCAGCAAACACAGCATAAAAAGAATAGTCAAGAATATTTAAAACGGGGGGGGGGGGGGGGGGGAGAAGGTGGAGTTTTTTTAATATAAAAAGTACAAAGATACAAAATACAAGAGATATTACAAAGGAAAGCACCAAAACCAGCAAATGATAAGAAGTGACAAAAGTAACACATTAGAAAGAGAGTGAAAAAAGAGAAAAAAAGAGAAAAGTTGAAAATTCAGAAAGAATGACAATGGTTTCTCATGTTCAGTCTGTATGTGTCAAGTACATGCTGCAGTGCCATGCCTCACCATGCTTCAAATTGTACAAGCAAACTGAACGTGAATAACCATCCTCGTATTTAACCCTTTCTCACCTTCAAAGGAAAATAAATTAGATAAAGTTCCCACAGAAATGAAGCTGCTGTTTTAGCGCATCTAGGATTTCCTCTGCAGGTCACAATATGGTGATCAGATTTCTTTGGTTGCTATTTCTAGTGTAATCGTAAGCCCGTTCTTTCAGGATGCTGTTAAAATTTCTTAAGTGAATATGGAAAATCTTCCCACGATGTTTACAATACCACCAATGTAAACATCAGAGGAAATCTGTGAAGGCTGGAGTCGAATTATAAATCTTAGCTTCATATAGAATTATGGTGGCAAAAATGTTTCTTTTAACACTTTAGTTATCTACCAGAATAAAGGGCAATCATTTAGATAGAGAGAACTTTAGATCACCAGCTAAAACCGCCTCTGAAATATTTGGGTGAGACAGGGTTAAATAACAGGTAAACACAGAAAGGATAAGAAAACTACAAAAAACTTTGAGACAAGGTACACAATAAAACTAACTTTAAAACTTCAGTGAGTGCAAACAGGGTTCCATCACAGTTAGTGTAGGATCATTTACTGTGTCTTAAATTCTTATCCTTTCTTAGAGATGTACAGCAAATTAAGAACATGTCCTTAATTAGTGCTGAAACTTTTTCAATATTGGAGAGCTATTTAAAGGATTTCATGTTTATGACATTTGCAAAACATATAAAACAAAATTGATGAATGATGCATAAATGAGGACTATAAAACAAAAAGGAAAGCTCAGACAATTCCTTAATTCTAGTCACATTCATGTAGTTCTGACGGACAAGTAACAAGCAACTTCGCTGCTGCTGTGAACGGAGCGATGCGAACGAGAGCAAACTGCAGAAGAGTTTCTTTGTGCAGACTATGCCAGATAAATAAAGACTACATCTGAGCATAGCATTCCAGTTTACCAAACTACTTCCCACTGAGTTCAATCATAGAGTTCCTAATCCAATTTAAATGCAAAATGCTGATGCAAAATATCGTGCTTCCCCAGTTAGAATTTTAAAAATTACATTCTCTGCCTTTCTACAGTAATTTAATTACTTTCTCTTTTGAGAAAAGACACAGGATTAATATTTTCTCTTTTTCTTCCTGCAGTAGTTTCCCTGGACCGTGTGGCTGCAAAGTGGGGTAATATGAAGCCAAGCCTTTGCAAAGGCCTTTCTTGAGTCAGTGGCCAGTAGGCCCGGGACAGAGGGGTGGTAATGGCCTCCAGTTCGTGCTTCCCCACAGAATCAAAGCTGAGACTGGGAACTCAGTTGTGATTCTGTGGGAAGCACCAAGTGGAGAAAAGTAGTAGTTGTCTATGTCTCTGCCACCTTGCAGTGGTGGGTCCGATATGTAGTGCTGCTGCACCAACCCCACTCTATTGCCTTCCACTCCTCCACCATGCCCTTACCAACAACCCTCCGCCAAAACAGCAGCCAGGGCATCCAATCCCAGACATCTGGAAATATCCAAACTGCTCACTGGGAGAGAAATGTAGACGCAGTCATCCCTGATGATCACTCGGCTGATCTCTGATCCACAGCACGAACAGATATCCTGCCTGCCTAAGACCGTGAAGTCAGTGTGTGGAGATGCAGTTTTAAATCACTGTCCGGTTATTCCACAGGTTAGAAAGGTACTTGATAATTTGTCTGCACTAATCTGTATTAAAAAAAGTGAGCCCATTCTTATATTTTTATATAAAGCGAACCCACTCACAAATTTCTCCTTAAGATAAGCATACATTTTATAATTCTCACCAAATGATGTAAAATCAAGTCTTTTCTGTTGTTTATATTTGGATTGACTTGCCAGATTAATAAACTGGTTGTAGTGCAAAGAATTTGGAAACTGACTATTAATACCATTTATAAAAATCTTAAATCACTGCAAGGTATTGCTTGGTACACTAGTTACACTATTAGCACTGAATGATAAAACAGTGATAAATGAATAGAAATCTATTGGGGCAGCGAAGGCTTTCAGTTTAGGTTTGTTTCCAGCAAAAGAGGTACGTAAACAGCCAATAGAAGTTTTTTCTCTCAAATTTTCTCCCTCCCCTCTTTCTTAAAAGGTATCGACTCCGAGCTGGGCACTGTCCCATGGCTATCGGTCACTGTCCAGTACCTCACTGAAGTAGGCATTCTTCATGTGCAAGGCTTGACGATGAGTGTTTGCAGGTTATTTGTGAAGGGCATCACTGCTGAGCCCGATCAAGTTCTGACCTGACATTTACACAAGCATACTTCCAACAGGAGTTGCTGGGTAGCAATCAGGGGCAGGAATGCTAATGAATTTTCCAGTCGCTAACCCAAGCATGTTGAAGTGAATTGTAGCTCCCCTAGCACTGCCCTGAATTAGGGGGACCTTTCAGCTGTTTAATTGTTGAAGGTATGTACTAATTCAGCAATGTGATCACATAATATTCAGTGAACGCCTAGCTTTCTTTTCCTTGCCTCTCGTAGGTTAGCAGACAGGTGTATTTTTCCCCTGACGTTAATTCCCGCCTCTCTGGCGCACGTATTTTGCCTACACAGTGGCCTTTGGCAAACATTCTGCTTCAAGAATCTGAGCTGCCAGTGACCACCTCAGGGCTGTGGGATGTTGCCAAAGCTGAGAATCAGCACTGGGATGTCTGCTTTTCTTGCTATCCAGTGAGAAAAGACTGATATTAGGAGGTTGTGCTCTCCCAGAATCCATAGATTTAAGTAAAAAGGTTTTATTCAAATTGTAAATTCAATGGAACTATTGGTCTGATGGTGGTTGTTCCTTCTGTTCCTAGAGAATTCCAAAGATTAACAACCCTCAGAGAAGAAATTCCTCCTCATCTCAGTCTTAAATGGCTGATCCCCTAGCTGGAGACTATGCCCCCTAGTTCTAGACTCTCCAGCCAGGGGAAACAACCTCTCAGCATCTACCCCGTCAGAATCTTGTATGTTTCAATGAGATCACCTCTCATTCTTCTAAACTCCAGAGAGTATAGGCCCATTCTACACAATCTCTCCTCATAGGGCAGACAACCCTCTCATCTCAGGAATCAATCCAGTGAACCTTTGTTGCACCAACTCGAAGGCAAGTATATCCTTCCTCTGATAAGACGACCAAAACTGCAGTGCTCTAGGTGTGGTCTCACCAAGGCCCTGTACAATTGTAGCAATACTTCCTTACTCTTATACTCCAACACCCTTGCACTAAAGTCCAACCTGCCATTTGCCTTCCTAATTGCTTGCTGTACCTGCATGTTTCCTGTACGAGGACACCCAAATCTCACCGAACACCAACATTTACTAGTTTCACAACATTTAAAAAATATTCAGTTTTTCTATTCTTCCTACCAAAGTGAATAACCTCACATTTCCCCGCGTCATACTCCATCTGCCACCTTACTGCCCACTTAACCTGGCTAGAATCCCTTTGCAGGCTGCGTGTGCCCTCCTCACAGCTTACTTTCCCATCTAGCTTTGTATCGTCAGCAACCCTGGACACATTACACTCGGTCCCTTCATATAAATCGTTCATATAGATTGTAAATAGCTGAGGCCCAAGCACTGATCCTATAGCCTGCCAACCTGAAAATGACCCATTTATCCCTACTCTGTCTTCTGTCTGTTAACCAATCCCCTATCCATTTTCTACAGGGATAGGGGATCCATTTGGTACTTATGGGGGTGGGTGGGGGAAAAGATAGAGTAAACTGAATATGAACAGAAGGGAAAGTATACCTATACTGAAACCAAAATTAATTTGTCTTTCTGAATGGTTTTAAGTTACACTGATTGCAAACAATCAAAAGGACTCAATTACTTTACCAGCTTCCAATCACTGGTTTGGCTGCTTCCAAGTGTAGAACAATGGCCTCGTTACATAATTATTGTTGCTTAAAATAAAGAGACATGATGAATCTTTTAAAAGAAAACGTCAGGAGATCATTTCACTTTTAAGAGCAACTGCATCTCATTTTCCCTCCAGGTTGTAAGGCTGATCCCCAGTGTCACAGAACCGAGTTATGAGGAACGTGTGTTCTGCAGCTGGATGATTCGGGGCTGTGGGAGTAACTGGAGCTTTGGTTCTTGGGTGAATGAGCTCAGTTATCTTCTGATCTATATTCAGAGTTAGGAGTTAATAATGGGTCTTAATTCTTAGAAAAGGACAATCAAGCTTTCTCTCCTTGCCAGATTTTGTTGGAGTTTGGCAGTCATGTACAGTACTTGCCTGATCTGGTCTACAATTTAGACAGATTAAAAAACAAAATTACCACAGGCTTTTGAAGTGTAGAAATAAAGGTTTTGCTGAGCTGCCAGTGTCAATGCCTCTGTACCAAACGCAAAAAGTGGACTCAGTTTTAAGTATATTGAAGTTACTGCTTTCACAACCGTAAAAATCAAAATGGGGTCACACCATTCTCCTGCAAACCAGTTGTAACTAAGGAAAGATGTAGCAATTCTTCACTGCTAACAGGAGAAAGCGCCCAATAGCTGCCACACATATTTTAGTATATTTTTCTGAGATTGGGCACATATGGGTCAGCTGGTGTGAAGATGCTGTGCAGATTAAGGTGACTGGAACTGCTCCAAGGTATGGTTTAGCTCGATCAGCTAGGTCATTGCAGCAGCCTAGGGGCAAGAAGCCAGTCTTCAGCCAATTTGATTCAGTCCACGTGATATCAAGAAACGGCTGAGTGCACTGGATACAGCAAAGGTTATGGGGCCCTGACAACATCTCAGCTATCGCGCTGAAGACTTGTGCTCCAGAAGTAGCCGCGCCTCTAGCCAAGCTGTTCCAGTACAGCTACAACACTGGCATCTATCCGACAATGTGGAAAACTGCCCAGGTGTGTCCTGTCCACAAAAAGCAGGACAAATCCAATTCGGCCAATTACCGCCCCATCAGTCTACTCTCAATCATCAGCAAAGTGATGGAAGGTGTCATCAACAGTGCCATCAAGCAGCACTTACTCACCAATAACCTGCTCACTGATGCTCAGTTTAGGTTCCGCCAAGACCACTCGGCTGCCGACGTCATTACAGCCTTAGTCCAAACATGGACAAAGGAGCTGATTTCCAGAGGTGAGGCGAGAGTGACTGCCTTTGACATCAAGGCAGCATTTGACCGAGTGTGGCATGAAGAAGCCCTAGTAAAACTGAAGTCAATGGGAATCGGAGGGAAAACTCTCCACCTGCTGGAGTCATACCTAGCACAAAGGAAGATGGTTGTGGTGATTGAAGGTCAATCATCATAGCCTCAGGACATCGCTGCAGGAGTTGTTCAGGACAGTGTCCTAGGCCCAACCATCTTCAGCTGCTTCATTAATGACCTTCCCTCCATCATAAGGTCAGAAATGGGGAGGTTTGCTGATGACTGCACTGTGTTCAGCGCCATTCACAACTCCTCAGATAATGAAGCAGTCCATGCCTGCATGCAACAAGACCTGGACGACGTTCA
Source organism: Somniosus microcephalus (assembly GCF_052327205.1). Lineage (NCBI taxonomy): Eukaryota > Metazoa > Chordata > Chondrichthyes > Squaliformes > Somniosidae > Somniosus > Somniosus microcephalus. The sequence goes on along the minus strand of NC_140996.1, from coordinate 205,981,490 downwards.
GGCTTGGATTGATAAGTGGCAGGTAACATTCGCGCCACAGGAGTGCCAGGCAATGACTATCTCCAACAAGCGAGAGTCTAAACATTGCCCCTTGACATTCAATGGCGTTACCATCACCGAATCCCCCACCAACATCATCCTGGGGGTCACCATTGACCAGAAACTTAACTGGACCAGCCACATAAATACTGTGGCAACAAGAGCAGGTCAGAGGCTAGGTATTCTGCGGCGAGTGTCTCACCTCCTGACTCCTCAAAGCCTTTCCACCATCTACAGGGCACAAGTAAGGAGTGTGATGGAATACTCTCCACTTGCCTGGATGAGTGCAGCTCCAACAACACTCAAGAAGCTCGACACCATCCAGGACAAAGCAGCTCGCCTGATTGGCACCCCCTCTACCACCTTAAACATCCACTCCCTCCATCACAGGCGTACCGTGGCTGCAGTGTGTACCATCTACAAGATGCACTGCAGCAACCCGCCAAGGCCTCTTCGGCAGCACCTCCCAAACCCGTGACCTCTTCCACCTCCAAGTTCCCCTCCAAGTCACACATCATCCTGACTTAGAAGTATATCGCCGATCTGTCATTGTCGCTGGGTCAAAATCCTGGAACTCCCTCCCTAACAGCACTGCGGGAGTACCTTCACCACACGGACTGCAGCGGTTCAAGGAGGCAGCTCACCACCACCTTCTCAAGGGCAATTAGGGATGGGCAATAAATGCTGGCCTTGCCAGCGACAGCCACATCCCATAAAAACAAATTTTTTTAAAAAGTGAAGATTCATTATTGTAGGAACAGGAATAGGGCATTCAGCCCCTCGAGCCTGTTCCACCATTCAATTAGATCATGGCTGATCTGTACCCCAACTCCAGTTACCAGCCTATGCGCCATATCCCTCAATACCCTTACCCAACAAAAATCTACATCCGAGTTTTGAATTCTTCAATTGACCTAACCCCAACAGCTTTTGAAGGTGTGTTCCAGATTTCCACTGTGAAGTGCTTACTGACATCAGGAAATTTGATGTTTTTAAAAAAAACTTCAATTTTAGATTACTTGTAGTCTTTTTACCCACAGCATTCTGAAACTTGAAATAGTTTCTCTTTTTAAAAAAAAAAGGTATATATTTCTTCTACTACTTTGCAATCTCCTTTTGGAAAATATCCCATTGCTGATCTACAATCCTACAGCTAGCTCACTCCTCATCTTTTTAAAATCTACCCTAAGTGGCAGGGGAAGAATAGGGGAAGGGGTTTTAGGAGGTGGTTAGGAGGAGGAGTGAGAAAAGTTCACCAATGTGAAGTGGGTGGTCATATTCCAAAAGTCCTGAAGCAGGCAGCATTTGGGGTGGTGGGGGGCGGGGGTGGTGGGCGGGGCGGGGAAAGTAAGTTTTGTTGGGAATGGGGCAGGACTCACAAGGCGGTCAGAGGGGAGGGAGGGTCACGAAAAGCCTAGGGAAATTCATACACAGGGTGGGGGCACTAATGATATGGGGAAAGCGACACACAGCAAGTGAGGGACAGTTAATGCTCTAGATGGAGGGGGCAGATGAGCAGCAAACATTTCCAAAGCAGAAAAAGTGTTAGAGTCATCCCCTCTCCTTTCTAATCTGTAGTCCATTGCATAACCTTCCTTCTGAGATATATTTTTGTTGTCCTAGTATGTATTAGGATTAGATCATCTTACCATGATAAATACAATTGACAAAATTTTGCTATATGCCTTTCGCTGGTGCAATTCACTGCATCCGGATTTACAAATTGTTGCGTTATTGAAGCGTTACTTTTCTGCAGTTTGCCTCTTTCCGCAATCAATGCGTGTAGTTTTGAATGACTTGCCAACAAATGAAAGCTTACCTCCTCATGCAGTCGAGGGCCTGTGTAAAGACCTGAGGAGCCATGCCGTGCTCATGCTGCAGGATCAGGCACTGTTCCAGAGTGATTGACATAGCTGTCCGGTCCTTGGCACTTTTACAGCTTGTAAATCGAACACCATTTAATCTACGACAAATCTGAGAACACAAAATGAAAAAAAAAATTGTATTAGAAGATTAAAAGTGATTTAATTCTTCAGAATACCTACATTTCAAAATGAAGTATATTTCTGAATCAAAAGAATGTAACAAGGTTATAGAAACTTATAAATGGATAAAAGAAGGATAATACTGCAGTCAATTGAGAGGTTCGTGAATGCAAAAAGAGCTTCAATTGTGGTAAAAGAAAAAAAATTACTTATTTATCACAGCTCATCACATGTTCCAGAAATGTCTGAGTGCTTCACGTGTCATTAATCACTTTGATTTATGTAAATAAATAGACGTCATTGTATGCACAGCACAGCAAGATCCAATAAATAAAAATAAGCAATTGGTGGTCCAGATTGAGAGAAATGTTAGCCAGAGTACCAGGAGAATTCCATACGATATTGTCCTTCATTCTGCCAGTGCAATTCACACCCCATCTAGAGCCATCCTTTGTTTCTTAACCTGTCCCATTACCACCTCCTCTCGCCTTGAATATCTCAATGTCTCCTGCTTTCTATCCTATCACTGACCTTCCCTTTTGTTCTTTCATCCCCTCCCCCTTTTCCCAGCCCCTAAACCTGCTTTCCATTTCCTGCTTTTTTCCAGTTCTGACGAAAGGTCATCGACCTGAAACGTTAACTCTGTTTCTCTCTCCGCGGATGCTGCCCTGGCCTGCTGAGTTTTTCCAGCGTTTTCTGTTGTTATTTAGGAGAATTCCATACTCGTGCCATTGGATCTTTAAAGTTCACCTAAATCTGTGGAACAGCACCTTAATGGGACATCTCAATTGAAGAATATCTTTAGTAATACACTGGAATGTCACTTCAGAGTTCATGCTTAAGTCCTGGAGTGGGACTTGAACCCACGACCTCTAGCAATGTAACTAACTGAGCAAGCTGACACTACTATAGCTTAAACTCACTTATGAATATACTGCCATAATGAAAATGATACCTTCATGCAATTAAATGGCATATGTGCTAAATGTAGTTGCTAGGTGGGGCACATTGACACCGGTCATAAAATTAATTGTGATATTCAATCTTAAAAGGTTTCTGTAAGTGTTGGGAGCTCGTTTCCTCTATGGGTTATTGTTTATTAGCAGCATTTGCTACAAGCATGTGAAGTAAGATTTAAAAATGAGCGTAATAGGGCACGTTTAGTAGAACGCAATTGCGCAGCAAAATGTTTAAAGATGAAATGTACTAATTATTCGTATGTTTAATTGCAGAAATGACCATACCAGTTTAGAGAGATGAAACTTACAAAAAGAGACACTGACATAACCCTTTTCTGGAAAAACGAAACTTAGTAGTGGTCAAAAGAGAGAATGACTCGTTTCTCAGAAATCACATGTCCTGATGACTCATTTCCAAGAAATCAGAGGGTCCACAGGCCCCTGCAGTGAAAAGTGAAACTTATGTTATAGGCTACCTTGTATAAGTTAGACACACCTAGTTAGTGATTAATGTATAGACTTTTAAATCGATTGGACCTCTGGAGTAGGAGGTCTCAGAAAATGTGTATAACTGTGTGAACCTCAAGAGATTCGGTGGAGTCGGAGCCTTGTGTTGGGACGCAAGAGCCACAGCTCCCTAGGCCTGAATAAACCGTTTTTACTTCAATTATTGGGTCTGTCTTTCTTACAACAAGCCAGTGTCGTCGACTTTGTATATCACTTAGTCTGCACTTTGGGGGCTTACATCAATTGGCGACGAGGATGGGATACGCGATCTGAACAAGACTCTCGGACAGCGTTAACCTAAGACGGGTGAGTATGTTTTAATTACCACCTGTAAAATTAGGGGTTAATCGCTGGCGAGACGTTGAGTCAGAATCGACGTATAAAAGAACTATAAAAAGACAGACACCTTTAATTGAAGGCGGTTAAAAGGTAAACTGCAGTTAGGGGCAGGTAGTTCCCTAAAAACCGTGAGGCGGTGAAACCTCAGTTAGGGGCAGGTAGTTCCCTAAAAGCCGTGAGGCGGCGAAACCTCCGTTAGGGGCAGGTAGTTCCCTAAAAGCCGTGAGGCGGCGAAACCTCCGTTAGGGGCAGGTAGTTCCCTAAAAGCCGTGAAACGGCGAAATCTCAACAATTGAATGAATGGGTGCACCGTGGTGAGTGAATGAAATAAAACCCTTACAGTCACAAAGAGGTTAAAACTCAAAACCTCGAGACTAAAGGGTTGGTGTGTTTAACGAAACAGAGTGATTGACAGGAAGTGAGCAATTAATCAGAGTAACGCTATAGGGGTGAGCAACGTAGTGTATAAACCTAATTCACCAATACCGTGAATTAAGCATTAAACATAGCAGTTAGTTATGACTAAGAGGGTGGAAGAAGAATCCTCAAGGGACCTGGATTCTATAACCTGACTCCTGGGAAAAAAAAAGTGCAGAGAGCCAAAGGCTTGGTGGGGAGGAGCTAAAGATAAAGAGGCAACAGATAATGTATGGAATTGAAACAGAAGGGAGAGATAAAGAAGGAAAAAGATCTAATTTGCAGGCGAACCAATTTGAAACCCCAGCAAGGAAAAAAAAAGAAACAAACAGGGATTTGGAAACTAGGGAAAGCTGTTGAGTCACAGATTTAAAAAGGAAGGAAAAGATAAACTTAAAGCTTTACCAACATGGAAGTTATTAGCATCTGTACCAAGACAAGTAAAACACGAGATTTGCTGAGTGAAAGGAACCTTAGACATATGCTGGAATTACAGTTTGTATGAAAATGTGTGTTAAAGTGTGAATATTTCCTGACTAAGAATGTTTAAGAGGTTATAATATTCCTATGTCTGAAAATCTGTCCGTTAGGAAAAAGAAATGTCTGCTGTGTGTTGTAGCTCCACCCACTTCTCTGTTAACGAAAAATCATTTAACCCCTTTGTCTGGTCTTGGATTTTGGAAGTTTAAGAATGTGCAAATAAGATTGTGCCCTCAGAAGGAAAAAAAACCTATTACAATTTGAGTTAAGCTGAAGTGTAAAAACTGAGAAGAGCAACAAAAAGTTTGTTTAACGAGAGATTAAGTTTCAGTCTAAGATCTAACCTTGGAGTTATGAGGTAAATTAACCTATTAAAACCAGACTTTCATTGTGGCCACAGTGAAATTCTGGTTGATGTAAATTGGTGTAGTCCGAATTGAATAAGATAATTCCACTCCACAAGAATATCCGATAGTGGCAGGTCCCTCTACAATGTTTAATTGACTATGGTACTGGGAGCCGTATAGAAGGCGGGACTAGAGTTAAACCTTAGAAAGGGATAGGTAGGGAAGGATGAAGTAGTCTATCTAGGATACATAGTGACACAAGGAAAGAGACAAATGCCCAAAAACAGATGGGAGGGGCATTAGGACTGGCTGCGTGCTTTGATTGCTCGCAAGCTTCTAGGGATGGCAACAGGAAGGGACTGCGCCAGAGAGGGGAGGGGGATCCGAGGATGTTTGTTGACGCATTGGTAGGGGGCTGACAGTGAAAAAATGTTAATAGACACAGGAGCCACAATCTCATTGACAGACTTACCCTTACCCCAAACAAAACTTTCAGTTAGTATAGCAGGAATCGGTGGACAAAGAATCAGGACTTATAAGAGCGAAACAGTCTTACTAGAAATTGGATGTATAATAGTACCTACACAGTTGTGGGTATGCGAGAACACCAAAGGAACAATCCTAGGGATAGATATACTGCGAGAAGTAGGAGCTTTATTCGACCCTAAAGTGAATGAAGTGTACTGGCCCCCAGATTATAAGTTAAACAAACAGACAGACCCGGGAAACAAAGTAGAAATGGCCCAGCCTATACAGGATTTGATCAAAGGGGGGTAGCCAAAGGAAAAAGTGTAAACCTATATAGATAGTCGGAATGCCTTTGGGGTGGTGTCTGATTACATGATAGCGGGAGTAGGCAGGGATATATGACACCAGGAGGAAGACCCGTAAGAGACAAGAATATAATCAAGGAATGAGTAGGAACCTCTCTCCTACCCAAAGAGTGCGTAATAATAAATTAAAGCACACAAGAGGATGGGCAGCTAAACGAGCAATTGAGAGGGGGAATCTGACCAATGAAGCCCAAATGTTCATGTTGAATCAAAGTGTGAAACCACAACTGTCTTTCAGTCAGGGATGTTTTTTGGGTTGCGTGAAGTGACGCAATAACGTTTAGCTCCACCTTCAAAAGCCTGCGAAGGAGTTAACCCTTTCCACTGACAGCTGTTTGAGTTCACCAAGCAACAACTTCAGTATTACTGAATAGAATTTAAAGACATTGGACATTATTAAATTTAAGTTTCTTAATGTTAAGCTGATATTTCCCCACAGTGATAGAAGGAAAATTAGGATTTGATAAATGGAAGTTATCTTATAAACTAATGGCAGCACCGTCTCAAACGGCCGGGAGACTGCTTGGGAGGCTGTCCTGTTACCCAAAGATAAATCTGGACAGATAGTTAGAGACATGAGGCCAAAGACCAACAGATTATACGGGATGGAGAACAGGATACACGGGACGACCAGAAGGAGGTCTTAGCAATAGATAGCAAAGTGATAGCAGAAATAATACCAGCCAAACCAGGGCTAGCACCCAGATGGTCAGGACCTTATGAAGTATTAATGAATAGTGACACATGTGCTCATGTAGATGGGTCTGGAACGGGTAAAGGAAGGTGGAAACACTGGACTCAGTTAAAAATATATAAGGACAATGAGTAAACCAGAGATGGTGCCCTTTTTGACAGAGTGAGGAGTATACTAGAAGATATAAAGAATGGGAAGGGGAGTTACTACATATATCAATGATAGGGCTGTGTATGATGATAATATTATATGCCATAGTTTGAATCTTCAGGTATGTCTGGGGACAGAGCCACAGAACAAGAAATGAACCAGATGTACAGCATTTTGAACTGATAAAATGGATAAGAGCAGAATAATTCTAACTGGCTGGTGACGACCAGCCCCCTTTTTGTAATTACAGGAACATTGGACGTCCGGAATGAGATGGAGCGTCCTCGCCTTGATCCTAGGGATGAACATAAGTATTGCCATTATCGAGGGGGATTAGTAATAAGGAGAACACAGGATAAGGTGTATTTTAGTGTAGCACATAGAGTTACTAAGCTTGCCATTAATATGAGTACTTTTGAGATACAAAACAAACCTGGAACTCCCTGTGGGTAAAACAATTAGAGGATCCACAAAAAAAAAATCTATCTTACAAAGATGTAAGAAACGGGGAGTATTGGAAACGACTGGAGCAGGGTATGCAGCCGGGTTAGCAACAGTTAATAGCTTGGACATAGAAGGAGTAAATGAAGGAGTAGAAGAATTACAAGCAAAAATAGAGAAGTTACTAAAACAAGCTACTGGAAATAGCCAGCAATTGACACTGGCAGGGAAACCAAACAATAATGCAATTGTCAGGGGTGGAAGAGATAGTAGCCCCCCATGCAGAAACAATCAATACAATTATTGATAGACTTAATAATGCTTCTCGCCAAAACAACAAGGAACTAATATGTGCCACGTAGGGCTCATGGCTATTGTCGAATGCTCAGCATAACATGAGGCAGATAAATAATGAACAGATCCCCGATTGGATTACTAATAAGGATCTGGAACCTTGGATTGACACAAATAAAAGCCTATGCAAAGGATGTAAAATGGGACAAGTATACCGGGCAGGCGATTGTCTGACCCCCATGGACTAAGATGATTGGCTTTGTACTGGCCATCCCACAATTCCCAGAAGGGGGACAACCCCTATACGATGTGATTAATATAGGAGAAGTACAAAGGGAAAGTGGGTTAAATATCATGATGTCCCTACCAAGGCGCTTTGGGAAAGGGATGAAGATAATAAACAGAAGAATGAAACCTAAAGGGGGGTGGTAGTGGACAGGTGCCACCACAAGGGAAGGACATGGGTGTGCACTCACCCCCCCCACCGAGGGAGACACATCCGAGTGCGGATTTATGAAAATTACCAATTGCACCCTCGAGGTACACCCAAGGGGGATACACCGGACATGGGTAGCACCAAGGAACAATGGGACATGTTGTGTCACCACAATTGAACAGAAATATGAATATCAAGATATGGCTTGTACCATTCCCCAACCAAACCTTTGTATAGGTATCTTTAGACCAAAACAGATAGGAAAACCTGGTCATTTGATAATATGGGACTTACTAAAAAGGGTTGAAACTTATGTCATACCAGAGCCCAAGGCAATTCCTAAGTTAGAGGAAGCTTGGCAGAAGTTACGGCAGGAAACGAAGGAAATTTTAAAGTATTATCATAAAATAGGAGGCTTAAAGAAACAACAAAAAGACATTAGTACAACATTAGAGGAAACTCACCCACTTCCTCATATTTTGATAATTGGGGACCAGGATGGTCGGGGACTTTGGGCGCCTCAGTGATACAAGACGTAATGATATTCCTCATGATTGTTATTACGATATATTGTGTATTTTTATTTCTCCAGTGCCTCTGTACCAGAATGAGTAAGGCCGATATTGGTGCAGTGAAAGAAGTCGAGCCTGAGGAGGGGCAGGTAGCGAAGTTAAGAATGGACAACTCCCCCGCCTCTCCAAGGCAAATGGTGCAAGGCGCGATGGGAAGCCCTGAAATTATATGGGATTAATTGGGCATGGTAATTAAAGACCGGGCCGGCCAACCGTAAGATGGAGGTGGCAGAAGGAGGGTGGTGAATGAGGATTGGTGTGTGATGACAGTCTCGAATTGGCACGTCACACACCCCACGTGGGAATGAGGGACAGGCTTGAACAGAAAAGCCTCAACCATTAGTGCAGGGTCTAAGGGGCCCCGGGAATGGTTACACCGAACGGAGTGCATAAAGGAAAGCCCACCGTAAAGGAAAGCCCACCGTACCACAGGGGGGGAAGTCGGCCTCCAAATTGATAAGACATATACATGTATAACCTAGACTGGTAGAAGGCCAGGGAGTGCACGCTTTGGCGGACACCAGGCAGTGGAAATACACGTTGACCTGTTTTGGAACAATTGTCCAAAAGGTCAAAAGGAGGGACTGAAGTAAGATTTAAAAATGAGCGTAATAGGGCATGTTTAGTAGAACGCAATTGCGGCAACAAAATGTTTAAAGATGAAATCTACTAATTATTCGTATGTTTAATTGCAGAAATGACCATACCAGTTTAGAGAAATGAAACTTACAAAAAGAGACAATGACATAACCCTTTTCTGGAAAAACGAAACTTAGTAGTGGTCAAAAGAGAGAATGACTCGTTTCTCAGAAATCACATGTCCTGATGACTCATTTCCAAGAAATCAGAGGGTCCACAGGCCTCTGCAGTGAAAAGTGAAACTTATGTTATAGGCTACCTTGTATAAGTTAGACACACCTAGTTAGTGATTAACGTATAGACTTTTAAATCGATTGGACCTCTTGGAGTAGGAGGTCTCGGAATATGTGTATAACTGTGTGAACCTCAAGAGATTTGGTGGAGTCGGAGCCTTGTGTTGGGACGCAAGAGCCACAGCTCCCCAGGCCTGAATAAACCGTTTTTACTTCAATTATTGGGTCTGTCTTTCTTACAACAAGCCAGTGTCGTCGACTTTGTATATCACTTAGTCCGCACTTTGGGGGCTTACATCACATGAAACAGTCAATAGTTGAATTATTAAATCACTTTCATAAATGAAAAACTCAGCAATACGTATTTGCTAGTACATGTGCCTGATTATGCCCACTCCACTTTAGAAAACCCCCCACAAATTTTATCCTTTTTTAAAATTTACATATCACAACTGTGAACATTTGTTAACAAGGCTGAAGAATCTCTGACGAAAGGTTAGCAACCTGAAACATTAACTCTGTTTCTCTCTCCACAGATGCTGCCCTGGCCTGCTGAGTATTTCCAGCATTTTCTGTTTTTATTAAAGAATCGCTTCCTTTCTGGTGCATCTTCACTCTTGCGCTCTGATGTAACTGCACTTGGCTTTAGAAAGGGAGTTACTGACACCAACAATTCAGATCTAACTAGCGACATACTATGGTATGGTTTGCAAATAAAAAGGTAAAATCTGTTATTCAGTTTACTATTTGTCAGCAGCAATAGATTTCAGTGCAGCCGGTCGCCGATGCACAGCGGTGCAGCCGGTCGCCGATGCACAGCGGTGCAGCCGGTCGCCGATGCACAGCGGTGCAGCCGGTCGCCGATGCACAGCGGTGCAGCCGGTCGCCGATGCACAGCGGTGCAGCCGGTCGCCGATGCACAGCGGTGCAGCCGGTCGCCGATGCACAGCGGTGCAGCCGGTCGCCGATGCACAGCGGTGCAGCCGGTCGCCGATGCACAGCGGTGCAGCCGGTCGCCGATGCACAGCGGTGCAGCCGGTCGCCGATGCACAGCGGTGCAGCCGGTCGCCGATGCACAGCGGTGCAGCTGGTTTTTGCTAGTATAATTTTCTTAAATAAGTTTCCTCAATGAAATGTTACTTTCTCTTGGCTCCTGAGATTAGTTATATTAATGGAGAGCGGTAATAACACAAAAACATAGGAACAAAGTAGACCAATCCCAAAGTCCAAAAAATGCCATGCACTGCTCGACTTTATTTCATACCCTTCAGTAACTTTCTCTGTTAAATATTTATCAAGTGCCTTTTGAATTTTCTGGCAATAGGAAAAAAATCTTTAAATATAACTCATTTAACAAGACTTTTCAGTTATGGGCTTACCTAAAACTTACTACCACTGAAAATGAACAGTTGCCTAGAATTAGACTTCTTTAGTTGCATCAATGTAGAGGGAAAAGGCCCTACATTCTTCTCATACATACATGTAAACAAGCTATATCGACATCCATATTCAGGAAAATGGATTATAGACAAGAGAATTCATATTAATGTGTACATCTGCTGCCCAAAACACAACTAATTGTAAAAATGACTTGCTGGAAAAACTCCAAATTTTAAATCATTTCAGTGTCCTCCCCAAAACTGCACTGCAACAATGCAGTCTTAACCAACGAGCTGCCTTGCTAATAAGATGGATGTTGCCATATGAATACAGGAGACGCACACAATCCGGTGACTAATTTGTCTCTACAACAATTAGTAGAGTTTAGATAATAAAAACTAGAACTACTGGAAATCCAGTTGCGCTGAAGGCTCTCATCTGAAATGCTAGCCCCTGCTACTTCTTTCAAAAGCTGACTGGCTGTGCGCGTATTTCTAGCATTTTTGTGTAACTATTTCTTGGAATCAGAACAATCATAGTATTTAAACTACAGCAAATAAAACAGTGCTTACCTCAGCAGCTTGCCAAAGGATATCTACATTCTTATTTTTCCTTGCATGGACATTTTGGCCAAGAAATCGCAACAGTTCAGGCAGACATGTCTGACTCCGGGATCGAGGTAGACCTAAAGAAATCACACACTTTAAAGATATAAACAGAATAAAAGCAGAGCAGGATTGGCAATTGTATTTGTTTTACTCTGCAGTGTTAATGTTAAATGCTCCACCATTGACGGTCGCGCCTTCAGCTGCCTAGGTCCTAGCGCTGGAATTCCCTTCCTAAATCTCTCCACTTCTCTTTCCTCCTTTAAGACGCTCCTTAAAACCTACATCTTTGACCAAGCTTTTGGTCATCTGCCCCAACATCTCCTTGTATGGCTCGGTGTCACATTTTTTTTTTGATAATGCTCCTGTGAAGTGCCTTGGGACATTTTATTACATTAAAAGCATTATATAAATATTAGTAGTTGTTGTTCTTCTTCTTGCAGGTAGCTCATGCTGTAGATTTACATCCATTGAACTAGTTATCACTTAAAAAGTTTGTGACCTAGGTGTACAAATAGCGCACACTTCAATTACATCACAGCGTTTTAATGTATATTTCTTCTTCTGTATGTAGCATACCACTAGTTTCAGCTTTTACAGAATATTTGGTAACTACCATGAATAATGGCCACTTGGACAAAGTGTCACCCATAGAACCACAACTCTGAGGTAGTCAAGTGTATTTTCAAAAAAAAAATCAATGATATTAGATTTAACCAACATGTCTTCTGTGGTGCAGCAGGTTTTATAAATCCACAGGATGCATTAAATGCACAATCAGCAAAAAAAGAGTTAAGTTACAGGATAATGCCTTGTTTTATGTAGGAGATCTGAAATTTAATCAATTGAAACTTTTCAAATTATTGCATGGCTTTGTTAAATTCACTTGTGTACAGCAGGTCTGATACTGCTGTCGTGGTGACCAACTCCACCCTCACATTCTCTCCCTGACCCCCCCACACCCCCCAAAGTTAGCTCAACCAAGACAATAATTAACCCTTTACTTCTATCCTCCCAGGTCATAGATACATAGAGATAGGAACAGGAGTAGGCCATTCGGCCCTTCGAGCCTGCTCCGCCATTCAATGAGATCATGGCTGATCTTCGTCTGAGATCATAGCTGATCTTACCAGTTCAGTACCCCGTCCCCGCCTTTTCTCCGTAACCCTTAATCCCCTTAGCCTTCAGAAATATATCCAATTCTCTCTTGAAAATATTTATTGAATTAGCCTTCACAGCCCTCTGTGGCAGGGAATTCCACAGGCTCACCACTCTTTGAGTGAAGAAATTCTTCCTCATCTCTGTTTTAAATGATTTGCCCGCTATTTTTAGACTGTGGCCCCTGGTTCTGTGCTCCCCGGCCATTGGAAACATTCTCTCTGAATTCAGCCTGTCCAGGCCTGCCATAATTTTATATGTTTCGATGAGATCCCCTCTCAATCTTCTAAACTCCAGTGAGTACAAGCCCAAACTATTTAATCTCTCTTCGTAGGTCATTCCCGCCATTCCAGGTATCAGCCTGGTGAATCGCCGTTGCACTCTTTCCATGGCAAGAACATCCTTCCGCAGATGGGGCGACCAAAACTGTACACAATACTCCAGATGCGGTCTCACCAGCACCTTGTACAGCTGTAGTAAGGTATCCCTATTCCTATACTCGAACCCCCTTGATATGAAGGCCAACATACCATTTGCCTTCTTAATCGCCTGTTGCACCTGCATGCTCTCCTTCAGTGACTGGTGCACAAGAACACCCAGGTCCCTCTGCACTTCCCCATCTCCCAATCTATTGCCATTTAGATAATAATCTACCCTCCTGTTTTTACCCCCAAAGTGGATAACCTCGCATTTATCCACATTATAGTGCATCTGCCACGTATCCGCCCATTCCCCCAACCTGTCCAAATCGCACTGTAGCCTCCTGACATCCTCATCAGAGCCCACCCCTCCTCCTAGTTTAGTGTCGTCAGCGAATTTGGAAATATTGCATCCAATTCCCTGATCCAGATCATTTATATATATTGTGAACAGCTGGGGTCCCAGGACAGATCCTTGCGGCACCCCGCTGGTCACTGCCTGCCACTCCGAAAACGAGCCGTTTATTCCAACTCTCTGTTTTCTATCCGCCAGCCAGTTCTCTATCCACGTTAATACTTTGCCCCCAATCCCATGAGCCTTAATTTTGCATGATAATCTTTTGTGTGGAACCTTATCGAAGGCTTTCTGGAAGTCAAGGTACACCACATCCACTGGCTCTCCCCCATCTATTTTACCAGTTACTTCCTCAAAAAATTCCAGCAGATTAGTCAAACACGATTTACCCTTTGTAAATCCATGTTGACTCTGTCCGATCCTTTCCCCATTTGTCAAGTGCTCCGCTATTTTATCCTTAATAATGGACTCTAGCATTTTGCCCACAACCGATGTAAGGCTTACTGGTCTATAATTCCCTGCTTTCTCTCTACCCCCCTTTTTAAATATTGGGGTAACATTAGCTACCCTCCAATCCACGGGTACTGTTCCCGAGTCAATGGAGTTCCGGAAGATGATCCTTAGAGCATCTGCTATCTCCAGGGCCACCTCCTTAAGTACCCTAGGATGTAGTTTATCAGGCCCCGGGGATTTGTCGGCCTTCAGTCCCCTCAACTTACCCAACACCATATCCCTAGAGATACTAATTTCTGTCAGCTCCTCCCTCTCATTAGTCCCTATGTTTGCCGATATTCCTGGGAGGTTATTTGTGTCCTCCTTTGTGAATACAGAACCAAAGTATGAGTTTAATTGGTCTGCCATTTCCTTATTCTCCATTATATATTCTCCCGAATCGGACTGCAAGGGACCGACTTGGGATTTTACCAGTCTTTTCCTCCTGATATACCGATAAAAGCTTTTGCAGTCTGTCTTTATGTTTGCTGCAAGTTTACTTTCGTATTCTATTTTCCCCTTCCTGATTAATCCCTTTGTCCTCTTTTGCTGTATCCTGTACTGCCCCCAATCTTCCGGTCTGGTGCTTTTATTTGCCAGTTGATATGCCCTTTTTTTGATTTTATGCTGTCCCTAATTTCCCTCGTTATCCACGGTTGAGTCACCTTTTTAGGTTTATTTTTATGCCAAACCGGTATAAACATGTTCTGGAATTCTTCCATTCTATCTTTGAATGCTTGCCATTGTCTATCCACTGTCAATCCCCCCAGAAACACCACCCAATCAATCTTACCCAATTCCCGTCTCATACCCTCGTAATTCCCTTTATTTAAGTTCTGGACCTTAGTCTCTGATTCAATTTCCTCACTCTCCATCTCGACTGAGAGCTCGATCATATTATGATCGCTCTGACCCAAGGGGCCTCGTACAAGAAGATTGCTGATAAGTCCCTTCTCATTGCACAATACCCAGTCTAAAATGGCCTGATCTCGAGTCGGCTCCTCGACATATTGGTCCAGATAACCGTCCCGAAAACATTCCAGGAATTCCTCCTCCTCAGAATTTTTACTAATTTGGGTAGTCCAATCAATATGTAAATTAAAGTCACCCATGATGACAGCTGTGCTCTTATCGCACGCTTCTCTAATTTCCCTTTTTATGCCTTCCCTCACCTCCATATTACTATTTGGAGGCCTATATATCACACCCACTAACGTTTTCCTCCCCTTGCTATTTCTCATTTCTACCCATACAGATTCCGTTTCATCCGAGTTAATATCCTTCCTTTCCATTGCATTAATCCCCTCCTTTACCAGCAATGCTACCCCACCTCCCCTACCTTTTTGCCGATCCTTCCTAAATATTGTATATCCCTGGATGTTAAGTTCCCAGCCTTGCCCACCCTGCAGCCACGTTTCTGTAATCCCAATCAAATCATACTTGTTTACCTCTATTTCCACAACTAATTCATCCACCTTGTTCCTAATGCTTCTAGCATTAAGATACAAAGCCTTCAGGCTTGCTTTTTTCACACTCTCATTATGAATTAGTTTGGCCCTTTGTGTTTCTCTCCTTTGCTTATTGCTTCTCACCTTTCTACCATCTATTTCTGACTTCATATGACTTCCCTCTTTTCCACTACCTAGGTTCCCATCCCCCTGCCAAATTAGTTTAAATCCTCCCGAACCGCCCTAGAAAATATTACCCCGAGGACATCGGCTCCCTCACAGTTCAGGTGTAGACCGTCCCCTTGGTACAGGTCACTCCTCCCCAAGAACTGGTTCCAATGCCTCAGGAATTTAAATCCCTCTCCCTTGCACCATTGCTCAAGCCACGTATTTAACTTATCTATCTTACTCTCTCTAAACTTATTAGCTCGTGGCACTGGTAGCAATCCAGAGATTACTACCTTTGAGGTCCTACTTTTCAATTTAGCTCCTAACTCCCTAAATTCAGCTTGTAGGACCTCCTCCCTCTTTTTACCTACATCGTTGGTACCTACATGTACCACGACAACTGGCTGATCCCCCTCCCCCTTCAGAATGCTCTGCACCCGCTCCGAGACATCCTTGACCCTTGCACCAGGGAGGCAACATACCATCTTGGAGTCTCGGTCTCGGCCACAGAAACTCCTATCTATCCCCCTTACAATTGAATCCCCTATCACTATAGCCCTATCCCTCTTTTTCCCGCCCTTCTGTGCAGCAGAGCCAGTCGTGGTGCCCTGAACCTGGCTGCTGGTGCCTTCCCCTGATAAGTCATCTCCCCCAACAGTACCCAAAATGGTAAACCTGTTTTGGAGGGAGATGACCGCAGGTGACTCCTGCACTACCTTCCTGCCTTTACCCTGCCTTTTGGTCACCCATTTACTGTCTGAGCTAGCCTTTACCTGCGGTGTGACCAACTCACTGAATGTGCTATCCACAAGATCCTCAGCATCGCGTATGCTCCAGAGTGAGTCCATTCGCAGCTCCAGCGCCGCCATGCGGTCCGCTAGGAGCTGCAGCTGGACACACTTCCTGCACACATAGTTGTCAGGGACAGTGTCCCTGATTTCCCACATGGCACAGGAGGAGCATGGCATTAAGAATTGAATATCAGATCAGCTGCGGAAATCTTGCCACTGAGTGAGAAGGTTGTGGGTTCAAGTCCCACTCCAGGGACTTCAGCACAAAATCCAGGCTTTGGGATGAGATGTTAAACCCTCTCAGGTGGACGTAAAAGATCGCATGGCACTATTTTGAAGAGCAGGGGAGTTATCCACTGTGTCCTAGCCAATATTTATCCTTTAACTAACACGGATTATCTAGTCATCATCACATTGCTGTTTGTGGGAGCTTGTTATTGACTGCCGTGTTTCCTATATTACGAAAGGTCAGCAACCTGAAAGGTTAACTCGGTTTCTCTCTCCACAGATGCTGCCTGACCTGCTGAGCATTTCCAACATTATCTGTTTTTATTTCAGATTTCCAGCATCTGCAGTATTTTGCTGCTGTATAAATGTAACGTGTTTTCTCTCTCTCTCGATCTGGATTTGAGAAGATAAAAAGTTAATGAGAGCTACAAAAGGAAAGGGGGAGGATGTGTCAAAATTAGGATACTTAATTGACACTACCTTTTGTGTCCCGAGATAAGTATAATCATCGAAAATCTTATGATGGCAAGAAGTTGTGTGTGGAAATCTATCAATCTGTTTTGGTAATGAAGAAGTAGGAACTAAGCAGCTTGGCCCTGCATGCACATGTACTCCACAGCACTAAGTGTTAATGCAGTAAGGCTACCATTAAAAAAAAGACATTAATTTAAAGTTGCTTTTTGTAAAAATGGAAAACAAATCAAGTAAAAATAAAAACCAGCACATCACGGTCCCTCAACACCTCCTCTCTGGTGAAGAAGGCCCAGCAGCGCCTATATTTCCTAAGGAGGCTAAAGGGATGTAACCTGTCACCCCTGATCCTCTCTAACTTTTACCGCTGCACTAGAGAGCATCCTGACAAACTGTATCACAGTATGGTATGGCAGCTGTAGCTACTATGACCGGAAAGCCCTGCAGTGGGTAGTCAAAACTGCCCAACGCATTACCGGCACCCGGCTACCGACCATAGAGCACATATACCAGAAACGCTGTCTACGGAGGTCACGGTCCATCAAAGACCCTACCCACCCCAGCCACAGTCTGTTCGCCCTCCTGCCATCTGGGAGACGCTACAGATGCATTCGCACCCGTACGACCAGATTTAGGACCAGCTTCTTTCCCAGGGCTGTCATCCTACTGAACTCCACAAATAAACTCTAAAGCCTGCACATCTGCCAATGCACTTTATTATGGTTATGTTTATGTTAATATACTACAAGCCAAATGTATGTTGAATGTTTAAATGTCTTAATCCAAATGTACACTCTCGGGAGCCGCAAGCCTACATTTCGTTGTACTGCACTTGTGCACTAACAATGACAATAAAAGTTGATTTGATTTGATGCAAAGCAACATGATGAGTTCCGATAGCATAGTATCAGGTACTAACAAAAACATTTCAAAATACATGAGTAGCATAAGCATAGACTACCAAGTACTACTTTAATCTACATATGCAAAGCTCATTTGTGAAGGCAAATTCATGTACAGTTTAGCTCATTTCAAATGCAACGTAAAACAGACCCGTCTCAATATTCCACAACTTATTAGCTACAACCCTGCAATTCATTTTCTTCAGGGACTTGAGACAGGAAAACAAGCTGTATTCACACACGCGCGCACGCACAAATTAAACCAAGCTCATTTCATTTCAAGTCTCAGCAACCTCTGAGCCTCAAGCATTAGGGCAAGCTTTAAGATGATCATTTTGGTAACCGCCGTGTTGCTGATGCTGCTTGATATGCTGTGTTCACGTAATCAAAGAGGAAGGAACAATGCAGAAAAGAACACTACAGTTCATAGCTGCATATACTTACAATCATCAGGCAAAACCTCCTTGAACTGTTCATAGTAGGAATTCAGGCGGCCCAAACACTCTGCATTAATTACTTCTTGTAAGGATGTGTCTCCAAACCTAACCCAGATAAATCATGAGCATGAATATCCAATGCATGGCACTAAATCAATACGATTATCACAATTGGACTTTAAAAAACTAGAGAGTGCAAGACTTTCAGTATTTTTGCATTATCCAGGCCACCCACTAACTGCAGAAAAGAGGGTAACTTCCTTCTAAACCTCATCTCTGATGCCACTCTCAACCAGCTCCTGGGGAATATGCGAGAGAAGTCCGGGGTGGGTCTCTCCCAGGTTCGCTCTCCTTTCCAGTGGCTTCCACTTGAGACTTCTCCACAGTGATACAGCTGGAATTGGGAACTCGGGAGTGAGGAATCGAACCCGCATCTCCCTACTCGATAATGCTTGAAAGTTTCCATTAAAATTGTGCTTGAAGCTGCAGATGTTTTAAGACCAAGATTGTCATCGAGAGATAAGGGTTGTGAAAGAGGCTCAATAATTGTTAATCACAATCATTTTATTATGTGAATCACAGCAATTCCTCGTTTTTCATACATACAGAATAACGAATGGTGGGCCTAGAATACGAGCAATGTTGTGCACACAATACTCAAACGTGACTGACTTTGCCGTTACCCATTACAGAACAAGTCTGGAATGGTTAGTGCTGTAGGTATGATTGATACAGCATCTAAATTACTGTAGTACTTAGAGAAGTGATGCACTCCCCCTCACCTTCCTATTCTCCTTCCTCACTTCATGATCAACATTGCTTCAACTGCCAGTGAAGGAGAGTTAAAGGAACGCTAAAGGAGATGGAATTCATACCACCTCCAACCCTAACTTTATCAAATTAAAAAGTGAAGTGAAGCAGGTAATCCATCAAAAAGATTAATCAAAATCAGTGTCGATGATTATTTTAGCTTCTAAGTTGCCATGGATAGAGGGTTAGTGATTTCTTTAAAACATTTGGCTGAGAACTTTTTTTTAAATTTTTTTAACTGAAGTAAACACCCGGGCACTTACATTTTGTAGGATTAATTCATTCAGATTAAGTATATATTTGGCAGGATAAAGGACTTCCTGATAAATCAGAGATACACAGAGTATAAAAGTGTAAAAGTGTCAGCTGTGGTTCAGTTGGTAGCGCTCTCGCTTCTGAATCAGAAGGTTGTGGGTTCAAGTCCCACTCCAGAGACTTGAGCACAAAAATCTAGGCTGACACTCCAGTGCAGTACTGAGGGAGCGCTGCACTGTCAGAGGTGCCGTCTTTTGGATGAGACATTAAACCGAGGCCTGTCTCGAAGAGGAGTGGGGGAGTTATCCCCGGTGTTTTGGCCAATATTTATCTCTGAATGAACATTATTAAAAACAAATTATCTGGTTATTATCACATTGCTGTTTAGGAGCTTGCTGTGTGCAAATTGGCTGCCGCGTTGCCTACATTACAACAGTGACTACACTTTAAAAGTACTTCATTGGCTGTAAAGCGCTTTGGAACCTCCCGAGGTCATGAAAGGCGCTACATAAATATAAGTCTTCCTTTTTCCTTCTAAATGCCTACAAATAAAATAAAAAATATTGGAAATGCTCAGCAAGTCTATCAGCATCTGAAAAGTTTAAAGGCAGATTAACGTTTAAAGATTAACCTAACCTCAAAGTACTGATAGTCCTGCTAAATATATCCAGCATTTTATGCGTTTATTTCAGATTTTCAGTACTTGGGGAGGTTTTTGCCCTGTATTATTTCTACTCTTAAAGATCAGTGATCGTTGTGTAATGTTGCTGAACTTGTTTGGTGGCAGTACTTACTTTTCAGCGAGTGTTTGCTGCTCATTGATCCCCACATTAAATAGCACTGGCTGCACTCGAAGTAACATTCCACTTTGTATTTCCCTAGGTAAGGCATCGAACATAGTACCTGGCAGTGGGATTCGCACATTAAACCCATCTCTGTAAAGATGAATGGAGGTTTGGGTTTTTAAATGCAAAATAAACTTTGCGTACCTAAGACCTTTGGCATTCTTTCAGCACACAAACATAGCCTAGAAATAACTATAGGCAGTATCAGTAGATGAGCACTTAAATAAATGGATTAATGCCAGTGTTAAAATAGTGGACAGAGGAATGTAATAGAGGAAACTTTGGTTTATCCGGGAGGTTCATTGTCCGGAATGCTCAAGCCACCGGCAAAAATCAGGAGCCGCTTTGTTAGGGTTTTTTTTCTTTTCGTTGCTTTTTTTCCCCCCACCAGTCAGGCTCTGCAAGGTCTCGCTGAAACTGTTGCTAAGCTACAGAGACGCTTGCAAGGTACGGCCGACTGTTTAGAAGCTGTTGCTAAGCAACAGGGTTTGTTGCCAGGTACGGAGCTCAAAATCTCCGTATGTTTCAACATTAGCGCTGGTTTGTCCGGCAGTTTTGATGGGATGGCAACAGCTCGGTCCCGTATAGCACAAAGTTTCCTGTATGGACATTACGCTTTTATCAACAGTAATTTGTATACTTGTTTTTATTAACTATACATCTGCAAAAAAGTGATAGCTTGCAAAGTGTTAAATGTGGGTGAGCTCTTCAGGAGTAGCAACTATAATATTTTACGGTTTAAACACTGGGAAGACTGAAGCCATTGTCTCGGCCCCCTCCACAAACGCTGTTCCCTAGCCAGCAATTTCATCCCCCTCCCGAGCCACTGTCTCAGGCTGAGCCAGGCTGTTCGAAACCTCGGCGCCCTACTTGACCCCAAGCTGAGCTCTGACCCCATATCCTCTCCATCACCAAGACATCGCTACTTCCACCTCTGCACCATTGCCTGGCTCAGTCCATCTGCTGCTGTAATCCTCTTCCATGCTGGCGTTCCCTCCAGACTCAACTACTCCAATGTTCTCCTGGCTGACCTCCCATCTTCCACCCTCCTTAAGCTCAGCCAAAACTCTGCTGCTCGTGTCCCAACTCCCACCAAGACTCGTTCACCCATCGCCCGTGTTCGCTGACCTACATTAGTCCACCAATGCCTCAAATTTCAAATTCTCATCCTTGCGTTCAAATCCCTCCATGGCCTCACCCCTCCCCATCTCTAACCTCCTCCAGCCCTACAAACCTCCAAGAACTCTCCGTCCCTCCAATTCTGGCTTCTTGTGCATCCCAGATTTCCTTCGCCGCACCACTGGTGGCCGTACCTTCAGCTGTATAGGCCTTAACTCTGGAATTCCCTCCGTAAACCTCTCAACTTCTCTCTCCTTTACATCTATCTCTTTGACGAAGCTTTTGGTCACCTGTCCTAATGTGTCCTTCTTTTGCTCGGTGTCAAATGTTATCTGATTACACTTTTATAAAGCTCCTTGGGACATTTCACTATGTTAAAGGTGCTACAAAATACAAGCCATTGGTGTTGTAAGGTCCAAACAGAAAAGGAAAAAGTTAGTACAAAAACAAGGGCACCAGATTGGGATAGGCCAGATGATAGCAAGGTGAAGAGTGAGCCTGCCTGAATTTTAGTTTTGATGCCAATGCATGTAGCTCACAGGAACATACAGAAGTGTGACTGTTACCTTTCAGCTAACACTGTTAAACACATCTATGCACAAGTTTTTCCAAAAGGAATACGATAATCCAGTGCTACCTACCGATTTCCAGTAATGACTGGCAGCATGTCAACTGACGAAGTAGATATAGCCTGGATTACTTTAAAAGTCACATTCCGTAAATCCATAATTCCTGTACTCATATCTTCAAGCATAGCAAGTTCCTCCCCTACATAAGGTACACGTTTATTAGTCAGGGCTTCACGATCATTTTTTGTTAACCTTTTACTTACCAAGGAAAGGATATCACTGCTGGCAAAGAAACATCCTTTCACTTTTAGCACCATCACTAAACACTTCTAGCTTAGACAAAATATAGCCAGTTGCAATTTTAAAGCTCCATTTACTTTGTTATAACTGCGCAAGAACAGCCTCTACTACAACAGTACGTTCTCACATTGTTTGTGCAGAGAAAGATCAATGCCATGAAAATGGAACCAAAACCCGTTGTGGGGGGACAGCACAGTACAGAAGCTTTTTGCCAAGAATGAAAACAGCAAGACAAAACTGACAGTACACTTGACCGAGGACAAGAACAGTGCCAAGGAGTGAGAAAGCAATTACTTAACAGAAGTAGATACATATTTGCCATTAGGTGAATTTTTTTTATTTTTTATTAAACGTTTTACACAGAGGCTTATTTCACTTGCGTTCAACTTTAAGCAACTGCACATTAAACAAGATCTATTATTGAGATCAGGAGAAAGGTACTGTGCCAAAGGTTGGGTTATTAAAGATGTGGAATGACAGTGGATGACTTGATTTATGCAACAATGTTAAAATATCTTACAGGGACCAAGTTTCCATGATTGTGCATCAAAAGAAGGTAGGCAATTTTCTGCCAGTATAAGAAATAGGAGGAGTAGGCCATTTGACCCTTCGAGCTTGCTCCGCCATTCAATAAGATCAAGGCTGATCTTCTACCTCAACTCCACTTTCCTGCACTATCCCCATATCCCTTGATTCCGTTAATATTCAAAAATCTATCCATCTCCGTCTTGAATATACTCAACGACTGAGCCTCCACAGCCCTCTGGGGTAGAGAATTCCAAAGATTCACCACACTCAGTGAAGAAATTTCTCCTCATCTCAGTCCTAAATGGCCGACACCTTATTCTGAGACTGTGACCCCTGGTTCTAGACTCCCCAGTCGGGAAACATCCTCCCTGCATCTACCCAGTCAAGCCCTGTAAGAATTTTGTATGTTTCAATGAGATCACCTCTCATTCTTCTAAACTCTAGAGAATATAGGCCTAGTCTACTCAATCTCTCCTCATAGGACAATCCCCCCCACCCCCCCAATCCCAGGAACCAGTCTGGTGAACCTTCACTGCACTCCCTCTATGGCAAGTATATCCTTCCTTAGGTAAGGAGACCAAAACTGTACACAATAATCCAGGTGTGGTCTCACCAGGGCCCTATATAATTGCAGTAAGACGTCTTTACTCTTACACTCAAAATCCTCTTGTAATAAAGGCCAACATACCATTTGCTTTCCTAATTGCTTGTTGTACCTGCATGATAACTTTCAGTGATTCGTGTACAAGGACACCCAGGTCCCTCTGAACACCAACATTTCCCAATCTCTCACCATTTAAAAAATACTCTGCTTTTCTATTTTTCCGACCAAAGTGGATAACTTCCCATTTTTCCACATTATATTCCATTTGCCATGTTCGTGCCCACTCACCTTAGCCTGTCTATATCCCCTTGAAGCCTCCTTGCATCCTCCTCACAACTTAGATTCCCACCTAGCTTTGTGTCATCAGCAAACTTGGATATATTACATTTGGTCCCCTCATCCAAATCATTGATATAGATTGTGAATAGCTGAGGCCCAAGCACTGATCCTTGCGGTACCCTACTAGTTACAGCCTGCCAACCCAAAAATGACCCGTTTATTCCTACTCTCTGTTTTCTGTCCATTAACCAATCCTCAATCCATGCTAGTATATCACCCCCAATCCCATGAGCCCTAATTTTGTTTAATAACCTCTTGTATGGCACCTTATCGAATGCCTTCTGAAAATCCAAATACACCACATCCATTGGTTCCCCCTTATTTATTCTGCTAGTTACAATCTCAAAAAACTCCCAACATATTTGTCAAACACAATTTCCCTTTCATAAATCAGTGTTGACTCTGCCCAACCTATTATTATTTTCTAAGTGCCCTGATGCAAGCATTTTCCCTACTACTGATGTCAGGCTAACTAGTCTGTAGTTCCCAGTTTTCTCTCTCCCTCCTTTCTTAAATAGTGCAGTTACATTTGCTACCTTCCAATCCGCAGGAACTGTTCCAGAATCTATGGAATTTTGGAAAATGACAACAAACGCATCCACTATCTCTATAGCCATTTCTTTCAAAACTCTTTCAATCAGGTCATGGGGATTTATCAGCTTTCAGTCCCATTAATTTCTCCAGTACTAATTTCTTTCAGTTCCTCATTCTCGCTAGACCCTTGGTTCTCCACTATTTCCGGGATGTTTTTTGTGTCTTCTTCTGTGAAGACAGACACAAAGTATTTGTTTAATTTTTCTGCCATTTCCTTATTCCCCATTATAATTTCTCCTGTCTCAGCCTGTAAGGGACCCACATTTACTTTTGCTAATCTTTTCCTTTTCACATACCTATAGAAGCTTTTACAGTCTGTTTTTATGTCTCTCGCTAGTTTACTTTCATTCTAATTTCCCTTTATCAATTTCTTGGTCCTCCTTTGCTGAATTCTAAAATCCTCCCAATCCTCAGACTTACCACTTTTTATGGCAACATTATAAGCCTCTTCCTTTGATCTAATATTATCTTCAACTTCTCTTGTTAGCCATGGTTGGACCACTTTTCCTGTGGAGTTTTTGTGTCTTAAAGGAATGTATATTTGTTGTAAACTATGTATTAATTCTTTAAATGCTAGCCATTGCTTGTCTACCGTCATACCTTTTAATGTAGTTTCCCAATCTACCCTAGCCAACTCGCCCTTCATACCTATGTAGTGTGCTTTGTTTAGATTTAAGACCCTAGTTTCGGATTTAACTAAATCACTTTCAAACTCAATATAAAATTATATATTATGTCACTCTTCCCTAAAGGCTGCTTTACAAGGTTATTAATTAACCCTTTCTCATTGCACAATACTAGATCTAAAACAGCCTGTTCCCTAGTTGGTTCCTCAACATATTGATCTAGCAACTATCTTGCATACATTCCATGAATTTGTCCTCCACACTATTACTGCAAATTTGGTTTGCCCAGTCTATATGTAGGTTAAAGTCCCCCATGATCATTGTATTACCCTTGTTACATGCACCTCTAATTTCCTGATTTATACTCTGCCCTACATTACAACTACTGTCTCGGGCCTATAAACAATTCCCACCAATGGTTTCTGCCCCTTATGTTTCTTAGCTCTACCCAAACTGATTCTACTTCTTGATTTTTGGAGCTAAGATCCTTTCTCTCTACTATCTTTATCCCATTCTTTATCATCAGGGCTATCCCTCCTCCTTTTCCATTTTGCCTATCTCTTCTAAAAGTTAAGTATCCTGGAATATTTAGTTCCCAACCATGGCCACTTTGCAGCCACGTCTCCGTAATGGCTATTAGATCAAACCTGTTAATTTCTATCTGCTCTATTAATTCATCTATTTTGTTGCGAATGCTTCGCACAGATATAGTGCCCTTAGCTTTGACTTATTTCTCTTTTCCCCTGATATCACCTTCATCACCGATGCTCTATTACCTTTGTTACTCTCTTTGTCCCTTCCTGACCTACTTGCTTATTTTTACCCAAAACTCTACTCTGCTCTATAGCCTTGACATTTCTCTCGCTGCTTTTAATTTTACTCTTTCCTGAATCCTCTCATCCCCCTTCATAAGTTTAAAACCCTGTCTACTGCCCTAGTTATTTGGTTCACCAGGACACTGGTCCCAGCCCGGTTTAAGTGGAGCCCGTCCCAACGGACTAGTTCCCTCTTTCCCCAGTACTGGTGCCAGTGCCCCATGAACTGAAACCCCTTTCTCCCACACCATTCTTTGAGCCATGCATTTAAACCTCTAATCTGTTTGTCCCTATGCCAATTTGCGCATGGCTCAGGTAACAATCCAGAGATTACCTTTGAGGTTCTGTTTTAATTTGGATCCTAGCTCCTCAAACTCCCTCAGCAGAATCTTATTCCTAGTTCTACCTATGCCGTTGGTTCCTACGTGGACCACGACAACTGGATCCTCCCGCTCCCACTCCAAGTTCTTCTCCAGCCGCGAGATGATGTCTTTAACCCTGGCACCGGGCAGGCAACACAACCTTCGGAACTCTCGGTTGTGGCTGCAGAGAACAGTATCTATCCCCCTGACTATACTGTCCCTTACCACAACGACATTCTGTTTCATTCCCCCCACTTGAATGGCCTCCTGCACCATGGTGCCATGGTCAGCCTGCTCATCCATCCTGCAGGCTTTTCCCTCATCCACACAAGCAGCAAGAACCTCATACCTGTTGGACAAGGGAAAAGGCTGAGGCTCCTCCAGCACTGCTCCTGGGGTCCTCTTACCTGCCTGAGTTGCAGTCACACCCTCCTGTCCCCGACTACTAACCAGACCTGTACCACTATCTAACCTAAAGGGTGTGACTGCCTCCTGGATCAGTGTCCAGTATCTCTCCCTGTCCCTGATGCCCCACAATGTCTGCATCTCAGACTCCAGCTCAAAAACTCTAGAGCTGAAGTTCCTCAAGATGCAGGCACTTACCGCAAACGTGGTTGTCCGGGATCACAATGCTCTCCACAAACTCCCACATGCTGCAGTTGCGGCACACCACCTGCACTGCCATCCCTATATGACCTTGTTTTATTTAATTTAATTTGTAATTAGGTAACTTAGTTTACAGTGAAGTTTCTTGACTACTTACTTGATCTAGATTAAGTTAAGGGTACTGAAATTTGGTACATTTGGTTTACTGTAACAGAAAGAAAGAAGCCAATATCAATACATTATGGACAAAACAGCTTCATTTTTGTCAAAGGCCTTTCCTAGGGTATTTAGAATGCAACAAACATAGAAGGTGGTGGTGCTACAACAGAAATCTAGTAATGCAAATAAATTTATGAATGTCTTACCGTATGTGCTTAAAAGACCTTCAAATTGTGCCAACAAGCCAATGGTATAAAGCTGGCGCAAAAATCCATCATCACGAAGGCAGTTTCTTAGTTTGATAATGAAACCACAGATCAGGGCTGTCAGCTATATTGAAGGCAAAGAATATAACATACGACATTCAATAAAAAACATGAACATCAGAGATTATCTTTCGACATGTAGGATTGTCTTTTTTGCCTTTTGTACAAGATTTGCTTTTTTCAGGGCATTTCACTTGGATGCTTTTTTTTTAAATTTTTTTAACTGCTCTGTAAAAAGCACAAGAATTTTTCAGCAATAAAGACACAAAAAACATCCCAGCTGATAAATTGTACAAAGGAAATACAACAATATTTTTCTTATGACTGCAGGCAAGTCATTCATACAGAAGTATAATGGTGAAATGGTGCAGCACGATAGGTATAGTTCCTCCATACCAGCGGGAAGATTTGTGCCACTTCCCATCAGGGGACGGGCACCGTGGTTCACAGGGAAAGCTGCAGAAATGCTCGCTCGACATGGAGTTTCACAATAATACAGGGTAAGGGGTTAATTAAGATAAATCATAAAATATTCAAAGTACAAATAAAAGAAAATACTCAAAATATCTACAAAAAACTGTTCCATAATGTGATCGGATGGATTACGTGTCCTTGAAAGTGGTGGAAGAAAATAATTCCTCTGGCTGCTGTGTTTACAGAAATGCATTCGTTATGATGATTAGTAAATTGTTGGCTGTGAAGTGCGTTGGGATGCCCTGAGACATGAAAAAATATTATATAAATGGAAGTCATTTCTTCATTAATACCAGAGAATACCCACACACATACACTGGTAATCTTGCTACATGCACCAACTAGAGGAACTCTAAGGCTTTTAACAAAGATTCTTTCTGTCCTATGAGAGATTGTGTAAAATGGGCCTATACTCTCTGGAGTTTAGAAGAATGAGAGGTGATCTCATTGAAACATACAAGATTCTGAAGGGGATTGACAGGGTAGACGCCGAGAGGTGTTTCCCCTGGCTGGAGTGTCTAGAACTCATCATCATCGGCGACCACTCGAATTCGAGTATGGTATGTCCTTCATCAGTCATCTACTTGTGGGTCTTCAGGTGGCTGTGGAGGCCAATCCGAGATCCACAGACTCTACTACAGTGTGGGCATGTAAGACTATTGGTAGTAACTGGAGTATGGCTCTTCTTAAGTTGCTGTCTCTCCTTACGGCGCTGGCGTTTATCCTCAGCAGCACACTGGAGATTCTTTTCATGTAGTGCGGCACCGTTGTGGATGCATTTTCTCCAATTGTCTCTGTCCAGTGCGATTTCCTCCCAGTTATTAACATCGATATGGAACTTTAAGGATTACTTTGATGTTATCTTTGTAACGCTTCTTTTGACCACCAGGAGACCTCTGCCCTTCCTTCAACTGGGAGTACAGAACCTGTTTTGGGAGACGTGAGTCTGACATGCGAATGACATGTCCAATCCATCGGAGTTGATGCTGCATGATGAGCGTAGTGACGTAGATATTGGCCTCTTCAAGTATACTCCAGTTGGTACGCTTGTCCTCCCAGCTGACCCTCAAGATTTTGCATAGAGAGCGTTGGTGGTATTGCTCTAAGGCTTTGAGATGTCTACTGTACGTAGTCCAGGTTTCAGCTCCATATAAAAGGGTGGGAAGGATGATGGCTTTGTATACAAGAATTTTAGTTTGGACTTGGAGGTCATGATTTTCAAAGACTCTCCTCCTCAGTTTAGAAAAGGCTGCACTTGCACAACTCAGGTGGTGATGGATTTCAGAATCAATGTCAGCTTTGGAGGATAAATGGCTACCAAGATATGGAAAGGTGTTGACATTTTCAAGGGTGTTATTATCAATCTTTATAGAGGGAGGAGTTGCAAGCTGATTAGGTGATGGCTGGTGGAGCACCTGGGTTGTCTAGCACTAGCGGCATAGTCTCAAGATAAGGGGTCGGCCATTTAAGACCGAGATGAGGAGGAATTTCTTCACTTAAGAGGGCTATGAATCTTTGGAATTTTGTACCCCAAAGGGCTGTGGATGCTGAATCGTTGAGTATATTCAAGGTTGAGATAGGTAGATTTTTGGACTCTAGGGGAATCAAGGGATATGGAGATCGGGTGGGAAAGTGGGGTTGAGGTCGATGATCAGCCATGATCTTATTGAATGGCGGAGCAGGCTCAAGGGGCAGTATGGCCTACTGCTCTTATTTCTTATGTTATGTTCTTATTCTTCTGATGTTCTGCCAACTTACCCAGTAGAGGATCAGTTTATATTTGATATGATGAATGTGCCAGAGTCACATGCGCGTTGAGAGAGTCTGCCCAATAAATAAATATCATGGCCCTGAAATTCCGCTCCCTATGGGTGTGTACGCGCTGTGTACTCACCCGTAGGGCCAACAGAAGTGCTGGTTTCACGCATACACTGCGCATGCGCTGGAAACCGGAACTTCCGTTCTTTGAAGAAAGGGGTTCACAGGTCAAATGCCTGCGGCAGAGAGGCAGCGCGAACGCCTGGAACTTCCGTTTTGTTTGAGGTTGATGCAGTCCGGGTAAGTCGGTAGTAGTTGCGCCTGGAAAAGCAGGCACAAGGCCTGCTTTTAACAAAGTAAGAGGTGATATCAGTAAAATAAAATAAAAATTTTTAAACACTTATTTATCATTTTAAAATACTTTAAAGAAAGGTAAGTTTATTTTTAGCCCTGTTAAAAACTTTAATTATTTTTTTCAAAAATGTCAATTTTTGTTTAAAATAGTTAATTTATGTAATTTATAGTCATTTTAAAAATGTGATTTTAAAAAATGTATATATTTGAAGTTTTACTTATGTTTTGAGGGTGATCTCTATTCATAGATTTGACAGGTCTTCCTGTGAAATCTATGGAGATCCCCTGCTCCGATTGGCTCCCCATGGCCTATGTGATCCTAGGGACGCTGCGAACTAGCTGCGCCCCTGGGGTACGCGTGCCCTGCACACCGGCAGTTTGAGGAGGCACATCAATGTAATTCTATGCCAGCCCAGAGCATTACGGTCGGCGCGGTTCGTTTGTGCAGGTCGGGGGCTTACGCCCATGGGAAGCCTCCGACTGGAATTTCTGGGCCCATATCTTTTCACTCTATGGTATGATTTATATACACACACACAAACAATTTTTTTAAATTTTTTTTTTTACAGCAATTGTTTTTAAGTTGTGTTTTAGCTACATGCTGCAGAGTATGTAAGCAGTTTTATGTTCCTGGTTTGGGCACCCTTTGATCTACATAAGTGAGATGATACACATCAATGAGATAGGTGGACTGGGGTGGAGGATGAAATGACACACGAGCTTCATTTCTACACCATTCAGGGTATTTTAATTAGTCTTGCAGTTGCACACAACATACTGAATTAAGGCCGTACACTTTTACAGCACCTTTCACATCCTCGGATGTCCCGAAGCACTTCACAGCCAATGCTGTACTTCTGAAGTGTAGTCACTGTTGTAGGGAAATTCAACAGCCAAATATGCACTCAGCAAGGTCCCACAAACAGCAATGAAATAAATGACTAGATAATTCTGTTGAGGGATAGCTGTTGGTCAAGACACAAGAACGCCCATATTCTTCTTTGAACAGTGCCATGGAATTTTTTGCGTCCATCAGAGAGGGCTGATGAAGCCTTAGTTTAACGCCTCATCTGAAAGACAGCACCTCTGACAGTGCAGCACTCCCTCACTACTGCACTTATGGCCCTAGAGACTAGAGCTAGGACAGGAATGCCTTTATCAGGATACACTGTTATGCATCAATATACCCTGTATAGAGAATGTCTCTTGCAATTACTTTAGCCATACTGTTCAAAATATTGCAGTAATAGAAACAGAAATTAATTTGAAGTTTTGTTTGAAAACTCATCACTTTTCAGACTCCCTGGAGTTAAATTTCCTTACTCTTGGGGTACCAGAAAGTGTCAGAAGGTGGCTGCAGTAACAGTTTTCTGGTCCATGTGGGAACAATTCAGGGAAGTGGCGAGCTGAGACCAAGTCACACTGGGCCACTCTTGCAGCCTCCAGTATCTAGTTGCACAACAGCATTGGGGGAGGCCCGTCAAGCTTGGCTAGGCAAAGTGCATGGTAGGAGAGATGTGAGAAAAGAGAAAGAGCAAAGGTAAAAAAAAAAACTTATAGGCCTAATCATAAAAGACAATAGCTGCATCTGCACGCAAACTTACAGTCTGACAAAAGACCACGTCTCTGCGGTACTGGATAGTCAAGTCCATTGCTATAGTAGGAGCACTGTCTTGCATTAGTAGAAAGACCATAGCTTTCTTTGCTTTGTCACTCATCATGGCTACACAGTCAGTGAGTGTGGTCAGCAGAGGATAAAGTGCTTCACTCCACTCACCTGTCAAACAGCAAAGGAATAATTACTTTCAATACCAGGGTCTGAGGCAACAAAGAACTAGCACACAGGAGCAGCAGGATCTAGTGACTGACACTTTTGATTCCCCTCTGTTGGAATCCAGAAATGTGTAAAACCAAATTTATAAAGTAACAATCATCTGTATCTAAGGGTCCACTAGAAAGGGAAAAAAAAAAAGTTTCAAAGCAACACAGAATTTTACATTTATGCAGGTCATCACAAGTCAGGTGCGGTTTCAACTTCTACCCGTATTGCAGGAAATTGATTCTCAGTGCAACACTGTAAACTATGGTATGTTTTAGTATTTAGAAAAGTGACAAGTCATGTGAGATCCTGCATTTTTCACTCAAATTATTTTCAATATAGTAGTGTGGTTAGTACATTTATTACAAACTACAGTCAGCATTTAAAGTTAGCATGCATTTTCATTCTTTAAGTTGGAACAATGCAATATTTAATTTTAATATTAAATCCAGTATTCTATTGGTGCTTCAGCTAAAGAAGCAGTTAAAGTTACTTCAGCTAAGGTTAAAAGACAATTTAAAAGGTACTTCATAAGTTAGCTAGCCACATTCTCAGATCGTCCTCTCCTTAGCTCAATTTCCTTGTACTGTTATATTATTTCCATTTAAGGTTTATCCCTCCTGAACGGACAACAGCATGAACAAGTTAACAATTTTAAGTAATCAATAAAATACTTCTAAATTTAAGCTATGACAAAATAAAAATCAGTGTCCTCATTAATAGTAAGATTTTTTAAAAGCATTTACTAAAACATTATTACAGCAGCATAATTTGTGGGCCCGAGTTGTTTTATGTACCAGGGGTTATCATGCCATATTATAAAGGATTTCATATATGCTCAAACAATAACATTTCCAAACATTTAAAAAATGCATACTTATTTCCTATTATTTCTGTAGCATCAGCGCCATCATAACGTAATCACAATTTTTTGTATCAAGGTGTTATAAAGTAAATGTCAGTTAAAATTAGCTGCTATAATTCAGTCTAGAATGAAGGCACCTACACATCACTGGCTTTGTTTCTATTTGTTCTCTAGATTTCTGACAGTATAATTGTTAGGAAAGACCTCATATTTCCTTTGACTGTTTTTCTAAAAGCGAGTCATTTCCACAAAAAGATTCAAGGTAGCCTCTTAGCTTTTATCTGCAGTTCTGGGCACTAATGCAAACAAGTTTGAATCTCAGCCATAATTCATGCTCACTTACAGGATTCTAGCACAAGGGCATTGCAGCTAAGTCACTGGGGAAGAAGGGAAACTAGTGCGGAGGGACCTTTCTGAACTGCCAACAAAACTATTTTTGATTACACTCATATTATAGGCTGTCCAAATCAAGGACAGAGGGACAGAAGAGAATAAAAGAAAATACAACTGTCCTCCTAAGGTTTTATATAATCCGCTTTTTCACAATTTTCATTACAAGTTTACAGGAAGAATTGCAAAAGGTGCATCGCAAAATAGACGTTTGTATTTTGAAATAAAGGTCTTTTCAGCCCTTAAAAATATAATTCTGAAAGATCATTTCTTTCACCTCGATCATTATTAAGATGTGATATTTGTACTGCTGTGCACATGCACATCCTCTTGTTCATAAACTGCTTCAAGGCCACAATAATTCCATCATTTTTTTTTTAAGAAAAACTTGTTCTAGTGTTGTAGGTGACACTAGCAAGGCAGCATTTATTGCCCAGCATAGTTGCCCTAAGGGCATTTAGAGTCAACCAGGTAGTGTGGGACTAAAGTCATGTGTAGGCCAGATCAGGTAGAGGTAGCAAGTTGCTTTCCATGAAGGACATCAGTGAATCAGTTGGGTTTTTAACAACAAAATGGGAGCATTCAAGGCCATTTTTTCTGGTGCCAACCTCACAAAGATTTACTGAATTCAATTTCACAACTTGCCATGATGGGATTTCAACTCATGACCTCTAGGTTGCCAGCTCACTAACATAACCAGTAGGTTACTGTACCTCTTTCCTCCAAAGAGAGATTGAACAGCTTCTTCCTCCCATCCCTCAGTATTTAACATTACAAAGAAAATCTGGGCCCTTCACCCTGCCCTAATATTCTGACTTTCAGGGATTTGCAGACAAGTGGAAAGAAATACAATGAAGCTAGGCACTTCTATTACTAAATCGAATTAAAAAGGTTGAACAAAATTTTCTTCATAACACGAGACAGAAATTGTGATTAAATGTTAGCCGTGATGTTGCAGAAACAACACGTACAAGCCAATATACTTTAAATAGGTCAGTTTTCCAAACATCCTAGCTGAAGCATCTATGTGCAAAAAACATGATGCATTTATTGCAACCCAGGTCAGGTATGAAAAAGCAGAAACTGGCTGGTGAAAGGGCCTGGAAAACACACATACCTTCAGTAGGCTCCTCTGCAGTGGAGTGGCAATCTGCACAGAAATGGAGGTGCACATGCATGATTAGGAAGCAGCACTTTATCTACTGACAAGCAGATCTACTTGCTTTTTTGTTGCTGAAGTATTTTACAATGAGGTACTTCGCACTCAGCTCTGACAAAGCAGCAAGCAAAACTGAATTAAAGAGCAAGAGCATTTCAGTGCAACAATGACTACACCTGGGCATTTTCCAAACAAAACATGGTTTTAGGTTGTCTTTGTAAAGTAAATTCAACCAGTGAAACAAATCTTCAAAATGGGCAAGATAGCATCAAAAGTCCTGCATCGAAGGCACTGCTACATCAGCACTCACAAATATTTTAAACAAAGGAATGAATGTTTTTTTGGACACTAGAAAACCAAATTAAATATATTAAACTTCCATTTCATTACAACCAATAGTCTGAAATAGGGTGTTAAGATATAATTTTACTTGACTGAAATACTGTACATAATATTTTATACTGCTGCACCCAACATTGTGCAACTATATAAAACAAATAATATTAATGGGCGTGGTCATCGCCACCATAAATTAACTTTTGACTAGGATTCCATTTAATATTCCTCCCAGATTTGCAAATGTCAAAAACTAGGCATAACTCTGGATAGAAATTGCCTTGCTCTGTATCTACATACAAATTTCTGATTTTCTAAATGGTGCAGGAGAGGTCAAAATATCTAAATTTAATTAAATTTTCCCCCCTATTTCTCCCTGAAGTCCATTCAGACCTTTCAATTTCCCTAACGGAGGGGATTGATCCGAGATCTGCTGCCAAGCCTATGCCAGTGATTATCTGCAACCGGCTACGCGGAGATGCAAAAGGGCAGCATGCAATGACGGGCCTACCAATTCCCCTCCCTCCCTCCGCGAGGAATCCCTGGTTCTGCTGTTTACCCTATCGCAAAATACAAACCTGGATCCAACTACTCTCTGATACAGTTCTCTAACTGGCCACAGGGTAGGGGTATTTGCATTAAAGTGCCAGAGGAAAAGGCAACCCCACAGGTACACTTTTATATTATTTCTCAGCTGGAACCTGCAATTGTTGGCCTGCATCAACTGCTGAAGCCAAAAACAAGTGTTGCATAAAATAAGTCAGTCATTTCTTATTTAACAAGAAAATCATTAGAAACATTTCACAAAAAGTAAATTAGAAGCCTATTATCCACAACAAAAAAAGGTCAAGGTGGATAGTTGTCCTTCAAAAGATAATAAAAAAATAATTGCGGTTAAACAAGGAGCTGGACATATAACTTGTAAGTTTAAGAGAACTGTGCAGACTGCACTGGGGCACCAGCATACAGTGCCGTGGATTGAAAGAATGCAGGCCTGATCACCCACTTTCCACACCATGCTATGGAGAGATGCCGAGTGGACCCAAAGACCTTCCCACAGAGCGAGGGAAAATTGGAGGTGTAGTGTTACCCCAGTCCACCAGTGACTGGTTTACAAATGATCAGGTTATTCATAGAAGGCTCATGCCCTAGCACGACCTGCACAAGAAAGAAATGGAGGAAAACGAGAGGGTTTTCATGACCTCAAAGCAAAAAAAAAATAGCTGTGTGTTAATCATTCCAAACACCAGCAATTATTATGCCTGTAGAGTATTGCTTTAGTTAGCCATGAAAAATAATTTGGGGACAGAACCGGGAGACAATAGCTTAAATTATATATAATAATAAAAAAAAACTCAAACAAAAACAGTCAACACTTAACTGAATAAAAATCCTGTCAATTCTTTCTAAAAAAAAGTTTTAAAATGCCCAGATGTGGGAGCAAGTACCTAGAGCTATTTAAGGCAGCAAGCTCATCGCACAGCATGCAGTAGTCAATGCAATAGGACAAAAGTTGGACTTTAAAGCTGCTTTTCATATCGAGTGACAATGCTTTCTTTTGTGACCATTTTTAAAGCCATTTAAACAAACAATAATGGACAGAGAGATTTCACAGAAAACAAGACTGTTGGTTTTAAATTAGGTTCAGCGCTCCAGATTAAATTAAATCAAGCAGAATACAGGAATCATTACGAGTCAATCATGTGAATTCAGACTTGCATAATAAACCATGAATATAACAAAACCAGGGTGGAGAGATTATGGTATCACAAGGCATCGGTATCCAAGTGTATTTGATTTAATTAAGCAGGATTACAACATCAACCCATAAAACAAACTTGACTTGAGGTACTAGCAAATTATTAATAACGTTCATTTTGGTGCAATTCCAATTTATTTTGAATGGATTTGTCCATTATGTTAATTTAAGCAAGACAGAGTTTGCTGGTGCTGGATACACCAATATACTGCTTTAATTAATTTTCTCATTTTCTTACTGTACATTGTTATAATTTCAGTATCCACAAATTCCAGGACTACCGTAGCATCAGCAAAACACAGTCCACCCTGTAAACAAACGGAAGCTATTGCCGCATACAAGTATCAGAAGCACGCACACAGGCACATACACACAGATAATGGGCATGAGACAGTAAGAAAACTATGCTTTTAAGCATAGATTTAAAATAAAGCACAAGGACTTCTTGTAAAAATGATGTCTGCAAGATTCTGTAAAACAGGATTTTTATTGTTGAAATTTAAATTTAAATTTAGAAAGTGTCTGAAACTAGCAGTCTTCAAGGTGGGAGAAGAAACCAGAAATGTTGTGCCTCATTTCAGGTACAACTTTTCTCATATGTAACAAAATGATGCACAAGGACATGATTTGTGTTACACTATATGTTTAGAAAAAGATTTGCTAAGAACTGTGTTGTGAATAAAAAAAAGAAAATCAAAACTAGTACTTTATCAAGTAGGTTATTCCTGGGTTTGTGCTGATCAATGTTGAAAGAAAATCAATTTTAGAGCTGTTGGGGATGTGGGGGGGGGGGGGGGGGTGTTGACATCTAGAATTCATGTTTCAATTTTAAAGCTAGGATTTGAAATCCACACTTCTACTATAGAAGCAGGGTGGAGAAGGGGGTAAACAGGCTATCTGACATCCAGATATCACATTTCTGAGGAAACGATAGAAGCCTTCAGATTCATACTATGTATGAGGATTTCTTCTGGGTTGAGCAATGAAACTAATTTAAGATCTGACTTCATACAATACTGTTATACGAGTTGTCTATTACCCTGTTTTATGATGACTATGTGCATAAGGCCTCATTTCTATGGCAGTCTGAGGGCGGGCCATTTTTCCCTCATCACCCAACATACGGAGGTGCGTGAGGATGTGTGAATTTGAAACGTGTTCATCCCATTTCTTCAAATCATTTCTCCATCTAGGTCTTGCATGAACAAAGCATAATGAAAGACATGCCATGTTTCCAGGACTGGAAGTCAAAATGAAACTTTAATCTTTTAAAGATGTTTAAGTAAGCTCCAGTTGTCTATTAAACTACAGTAAAAGCAAAGACAGTTAGTAGAATAGGAAAGATCAAGCAAAGGCAAAAGCAGACTGCATGATGAACCAATTATTAAAAGTACCAAAATATGAAATTAAGAAAAAAATGGAATGGAAACTAACCCTTGGTAAGCTCACTGGAAGAGGCCAATCTTTTTGTTACAATTAGATGGGCATCATCCCCAAAGCATCAGGATTGGCACTTCCTTATCAATGATTATATTGCATCATGCCTCAGGAAAATACAATTTCCAAAACTCTGGCTCACAGACCAACTATATTAAATTGCCAGTTTTCCCATCTGCTGTTTCAAAACAAAAAGCCCACTGATCTCAAATCATCGTCGCTGGGTCAAAATCCTGGAACTCCCTCCCTAACAGCACTGTGGGAGTACCTTCATCACACGGACTGCAGCGGTTCAAGGCGGCAGCTCACCACCACCTTCTTGAGGGCAATTAGGAATGGGCAATAAATGCTGGCCTTGCCAGCAACGCCCACATCCCATGAACGAATTTTAAAAAAAAACAGCTTTATATATGTTCAATAAGTGCTTTGATGCATTGACAATCAAGGACAAGTTGAAAAAACTGTAACCACTCTTAAAAACATGACATTTATAAAGTCACCATTTGAGGATGGCCAGCAGCAGTAGGAGTTCTAACCTTTTTATACAGAGATCGCAGCGAAATGCCATCTGACAAACCCGGTAGAAGCATATTGAGAGAGGAGGCCATGCCACCTCTTGCTGGAGGGCAGGTGAGGAAGGGCAGGATTGCAACAAGCATGACTACTGATCAATCATCTGAAACGATATTGAACAACTCATCAGGCTAGGCAGTCTTCGCCCAGAAACAGAAGGATGCATGGAAAGCAGCTCAGCTGACATCAGAAATTTCACTGGCGAACTAGGATAAACCTGCATCTTACTGGCTGTCAACAGATCACCTCGTGTGTGAATGTTTCATTTCTTTGGTTTAACTCTGGGTTCCCTGTCTGGATGTTCTTTTCTTTTAAACCTAAGAAAATTGTTTTACTTAACATACCAAGGGTTAGTAAGGAGAGCAAATGGTAATGTTCACTCACACGCAAATCTGTTATTGGAAGAACGAAATGATGATGGAGATTGAGAACATTTCTCATCTAAGGGCCCTGGATTTATCCAGTATGCGCGATGTTCTTGGTTACCTTTCTTGCTGGCAGAGGTAGTGTCACACTGAAAAACGTCCTCACAACTATCACTGCGTAACCGCTCCTTCTGGAGAAGTTTGTCTACTCTCTGAATAATACAGTCCAAACTTTTATCAACATTAAGCCACACTTTCTCCTAAAGGAGGAAAAAATGGCAATGGTTATAAAATGGATCACTCATTGGTTACAGTAGAAAACAATTCTAATTCATTCATTATTTCAGGGTAAGTACTTTTCTTGTTAGCCTCCCTGGGCCACGTACCAAGTTTGGCGGAGGGGGCAGCCGGTCAGTCTCATGGCGGACTGCTCTTCTGCATCTCTCTGTGCCCTGAAGAGCAGCAATAGCAGAAACCTGGGAGCAGTCCTTTGGCACTCCTATTCTCAGTTGCAATGGTCTTGGCACAGGTCAACAAGCTAGACACCCTGACCCAGAATCAAAATCATAACCTACCTTTCAGATGAGGATTGTGTGCATTTCCAGCATTTCTGTTTCTATTTCATTAGCTAGTCTGCTATCTAGGTTGGTGAATTAAGGAGGGAGGATTGCAGGTGGTTGCGTCTGTGTAGTACATTTAAAAAAAGTACTCAGTGCTATGACTGGAATAGTTAGGCACAGAGAAGAACATAGAAAAGTAGTTGCAAATTCCCAGCTGAAGAAGCTATGCACACGAGAGACCGCTGAATGACATTTGTTCCATGGTCGGCAGCTCCAGAAGTGTTGTAAAGTGATATTAGCTTTCACTAAATTACACTTTACAATGTCAAATGCTAGAAAAAAATAAAAGGGAGAAAATAATTGAGACCGATATAAAGAGGCAATATATCAGAGTAAAGAGTTTGGAAAAGTTTTGTCTCCTCGATAACTGGGCAACAGGGAGCTGGTCCATTTCCAGTACTAAATTTGGCAGGCTAAATCAAAACAAAATGGTGTTTTTATAAATGTTGTAATAAAATTGGATTTACAGGTCAAAGCAGCCAATGTGCAAGGGATCATGAAACCATAAAGAGTACAAAGCTCATTCTGCACAAAGAACTCCCTGCTGGATTTGTAGGTACAACCTGTCTAGTCCAGTCGAAAGAGTGAGGGAGAGTCCATCTCCAGTGGGATGTAGTGGAATTATGTATATTTGCCTTTTTGCTGTCCTCGTTTATTTCTGGAAGCTAGGTTAAATCTTCAGAAGTAATTTTTCCAGTTTCCAGGGTACAAATTGCTTACTAATTTTGCCTCCTGTAATTTGAATTATGATAGCAAGACATGTTAATGTCAGATCATAACAATTTGCAGGGCTATGGGGAAAGAGCAGGGGAGTGGGATGAATTGGACAGCTCTTTCAAAGAGCCAGCACAGGTAAGGTGGGCCGAATGGCCTCCTTCTGTGCTGTATCATTCTATGATTCTAACTCTTGGCCTCCTTACAAGAAAATTTAGAATGAGTTGAAAAATTCACCAGCTGACCTACAAAGAGCCCCTTCTGCAGTGAAATTGGGGGTTAATAATTTTGCAAAAGACTTTAGCGTGAATAAAAAGCAGGTAATCTCATTTCACACTCACACCAGCTTTTATGTTAACATTATCAACAGGAATTTCACCCCTGTTCTCACAAAATAAAAACAAACAGTCTCAAAGGGATTGGCCAATAGAAATATAGAAAACAAACGCATACAGGAGAGATTGCTGTGTGCAGGAGGGAAAATCCTGCCAGTCACTGCTTTGTTATATTATTTGCATTATTTCAATGTTACCAATTGAAAAACATTTAAAATACAATTGTGCAGTTTATTCTTTTATTTAAGGGAGCTTGACTTGGGTTGTGCATTGGTGACATCACTTTTTAAAATTATTTGGGATTGCAATATGTTTGCCCTTTTATTGATGTAACTTAGAGAATGATCGATAACTTAATGTAAAAAATGAAATTAAGGCAGTTTAAGAACATAAGAAATAGGAGCAGGAGTAGGCCAATCGGCCCCTCGAGCCTGTTCCGCCATTCAATAAGATCATGGCTGATCTGATCCTAACCGCCAATCCACTATCACAGAACCATCTCCTGAATCTAACAGAATTAGACACACGAAATAGGAGCAGGATCAGGCTACACGGCCCCTGGGCCCGCTCCGCTACCCACAGGGCCATGACCGATCCGAACCTAGACTCGTGTCCAAATTCCTGCCCGCTCCCCGTAACCCTTAATTCCCTTTACTTCCAGGAAACTGTCTATTTCTGTTTTAAATTTATGTAATGATGTAGCTTCTACAGCTTTTTGGGGCAGCATATTCCATGGACCTACCACCCTCTGAGTGAAGTAGTTCCTCCTCATCTCAGTTTTGAAAGAGCAGCCCCTTATTCTAAGACTATGCCCCCTAGTTCTAGTTTCACCCATCATAGGGAACATCTTCCCCGCATCCAACCCCTTCACAATCTTATTTTTCAATAAGATCGCCTCTCATTCTTCTGAACTCCAATGAGTAGAGTCCCAATCTACTCAACCTCTCCTCATATGTCCATCCCCTCATCCCCGGGATTAACCAAGTGAACCTTCTTTGTACTGACTCGAGAGCAAGTATGTCCTTTCTTAAGTATGGACACCAAAACTGTACGCAGTATTCCAGGTGCGGTCGCACAAATACCTTGTACAACTGAAGCAATACCTCCCTATTTTTATATTCTATCCCCCTAGCAATGAAAGCCAACATTCCATTGGCCTTCTTAATCACTTGCTGCACCTGCATACTAACCTTTTGAGTTTCGTGCACCAGGACCCCCAGATCCCTTTGTACTTCAGTACTTTCCAGTTTCTTGCCATTAAGATAATAACTTGCTCTACGATTTTTCCTGCCAAAGTGCATAACCTCACACTTTCCAGTATTGTATTCCATCTGCCAAATCTCTGCCCACTTACTTAGCCTGTCTATGTCCCCTTGCGGGTTTTTTATGTCCTCCTCACTCACTACTTTCCCTCCCATCTTAGTATCATCTGCAAACTTTGATATGTTACACTCGGTCCCCTCCTCCAAATCGTTAATATAGATTGTAAAGAGTTGGGGACCCAGCACTGACCCCTGCGGAACACCACTAGTTACTGATTGCCAGTCTGAGAATGAACCATTTATCCCAACTCTCTGCCTTCTGTTAGATAGCCAATCCTCTATCCATGCCAGAATATTACCCCCAATCCCGTGATTTTTTATCTTAAGCAATAATCTTTTGTGTGGCACCTTGTCAAATGCCTTTTGGAAGTCTAAATACACTATGTCCACTGGTTCCCCTTTATCCACCCTATATGTTACTTCCTCAAAGAACTCCAGCAAATTTGTCAAACATGACTTCCCCTTCATAAAACCATGCTGACTTTGTCCTATTAAATTATTATCCAAATGTCCTGTTACTGTCTCCTTAATAATGGACTCCAAAATTTTACCTACCAGTCCAGTTTGATGGAAGATAAACAGTAGGCACATTGCAAGGAGGAGGCATTTAACTTAAAGCTTTGTTGATTCAGTTACTTCTGTGCTTTGTTTCTATATGTGAATAGCAAACTTGTGTTAAATGCTCTTATAAAGTATGACCATATTTGAGTTATGAAATCTAGCCGGTTTCCTCTAAAACAGATAGGGCATATTCTAGCATACCATGCATTCTGGGCAAGAACATCTGCCCCAGAAATTAACACCAGAATCACGGAACGGATCCTATTAATATCGGTGCTGCAATGCGATTCTGGATAGGATGGTGCTCCTGCATTCATTTCATACTCTCTTGGATCACCTGTAGAAGCAGCAATGCACAGTCACCATCGTGGTCCGCACACAAGTGCAAACCGCAAATGCGATGTACAGGAAACTCTTTGGTATCCGGCACCTACTGGATCGGCGTGTTGCCGGTTGATCAAAAATTCCGGATGACGGAGAGGGTTATCTACCGAGGCTATTTTTAACAAAGAAAAATTTAAAAAATCAAGAAATGTGCAGTATACAGTAATTGGGTACTCACCTACAGAATGTTGTGTTAAATGGATGGTGTAAGATGCTTGATTAAGTACAGTACTGCCAGTTGAGGGTAATGCAATGCAGCGACTACCAGCAGCGTGGGAGACGCACAGTATCCCTGTAAAATGGCGGATCAGAAGAGACTACCGGCAGCACGGGAGAGTCAGATTCCTGTTACAGGGCTATTGAGGTGTTCCGACCTCAGACAGCGCCAAGAAGCCGAGTGGTGGCAGTTTGGAGAACTACCCCCACTGACTAACTCGGCCACCGCGGGAGACTCTGACTCGGACACACTGCCGGTTATTGAGGTGTTGTTTTCAGTGTGAGAATTCTGCCGGTTAAGAGAGAATTCTGGTGCCGTTTAAACGAGAGTTTCCTGTACTTGCCTCCTGGGTTGCTAGCAGCAATGCCTAGGAGATCAATCTACCATTCCAAGAGACACCTGGACCATCAGAGAGGGTTAGAAACCCTAGCCACCTCCAAGGCCACTATATTTCAGGAGGTGCGCTCTCAAAAGCTGAACGCAATACTCCAGAAGGGAGTGACAAAGACTTTGTACAACTGAAGCATTACTTTTGATTACGTTTTATACCTGTGCGCTAGCTTTTAATGATTTGTGTACATGGATACCCAAATTCCTTTGCTCCTCCACAGTTCCTAGTCTCTCTCCATTAAGAAAATAATCCGATTTGTCTTTCTCGGGTCCAAAATGGATGCCCTTGCACTTCGCCACGTTGATCTCCATTTGCCAAAGTTTTGCTCACTTAATCATTTTATGTCCTATTGTAGCTTCCTTCTCGAATGTACATAACTTACTGTGCCCCCCT
Organism: Somniosus microcephalus; assembly: GCF_052327205.1. NCBI lineage: Eukaryota > Metazoa > Chordata > Chondrichthyes > Squaliformes > Somniosidae > Somniosus > Somniosus microcephalus. The sequence continues at coordinate 205,938,248 of NC_140996.1, read as the reverse complement.
AACTTGGTCTCATCTGCAAACTTGGTTCCCCCAATGCTTCCAATGTAAAATTCCAATCTTTGTGTTTAATTTTCACCATGGCCTTGCCCCTCCCAATCTCTAACCTCCTTCAGACCCAAAACTCTTCTCCCTCAACTCTCCACTCCTCTAACTCCAGCCTCTTGTCCACAGCCCCCCTCCCTTTGATCCACCATTGGCTGTGCTTTCGGTCTACCAAAGCCCTATACTTGAATAACTTCCTTAAACCCTCCATCTAAAAAGGCACTATATTAATACAAGTTGTTGTTTATAGCAATCAGAAGAATGAACACTGGCTGATTTTATCTCCTTAATCCAGGGTCCCAATCTTAGTATGTTCAGTATTTTTCCAAACAAAATCCAAAATACTGCAACACTGAGTTAAAACCAGCTGAATCGATCCCAGTTATCACTTGCCCTTCAAATATAGGTATCTCCATTGGAAGATTAAAGAAATAATGATCTAATCAGTCATAGAATTATGGTCAAGTGCAAAATATTATAATGTCTTGCATTGAAATATCAAGATTTAACAACAGATGTCCAGTTGCTCCCCTCAAACTTATTTTCTCAACCACATCAACTGGAGCCACGGGCAGGTTGGAAACCTACTTGTAGGTTTTCATCAATGCAATTCATATTCAGCTGCTAGCTGGTGCACGAGAGCAATCCAGCAACAACTTGTGCATTTAATATTCCTTTCCAATATAAAAGATGTTTGGCTTTCACCCTGGAGCATTCACTACATAATGCATTGGAGACACGGCAATCATCAGAGTGGGGAAGTAAACCCGTCTTTTCACTTCATAGTGCTGTTGGTGCTTGAATGGCCAATGCCGTCCTGCTCTCTCAATTCATAGTTACTGAAAAATCATTTAAAATCGAAGGTCAGGTACCAAAAGCACAAAAGTATACTGTACTAATCCTTGAAGTAGGATACGGTACCGTCGTGGTTTTGGTACTAGACTTGCAACCCAGAGGTTAAGAGTTCAAACCCCACCATTGCAAGTTATGAATGTATAAGATCTGGCAATTTGTGGGCACCAGAAAAAGGCCATGCTACTTTTTCTTGTAAAACCCAGCTGGTTCACTAATGTTCTTTAAGGAAGGGAACCTGCCAGCCCTACCCAATCTGGCCAAAATATGCCTTCAGTCTCACAATATATGGTTAACTAAAATACCCTCGGAAATGGCCCCCATCATTTTCTCAGGACAACTGGGGTGAGCAATAAATGCAGTGCTGAGAACAAATGAAAAAATAAATAAAAAGAAAGCTTAGCCCTGGAAAATCATGGATTCTCAAAGCCCTACCCGAGGAACTGGAAGCTCCCCTGGTTCATCAATTTCAATTGTCCCCATCAACTGGTTTTGACCCATCTAAACAGAAAACAACAAATATTGCACCTATCCACAAACAGGGATCAAACTCCGACAGCACCAGAACAGCCAATTCTGTCAAAGTTCATCAGAACCAGTGAAAGAGAAGCTTTTCTAAAATGTCAACTGCAATCACTAATTTCGCTTCAGAACACAGATTGTGATGTTCTCAATTTCAGGGGCCAGAAATGTGGATCGCCTTGCCGAGGCCAAAAGCTTGAAAATGTCCTATCTTAAATAAGTGCAATATGCGCATTATATACGCTGCTATTCAAAATGGTTGTTGAGAGAATCGCTGTAATTGACGATAACTAAACTAAAACTTAAAAATGATCGACCAAAACGAAACGATTAAATTTTAGTACAGATCAGTGATACTTACCCCTATAATTATCTTCCCCACTAAAAACTCTTGCAGGGAATCGGCTTCAGATGTTGTGTGGGGTACCGCAACCCCAACTGTGATACAGCCCATGTTCATGGACCTCAAACTCATTAGCAATGTTTTCTATAGACTTACCCATTCCTCCTCATGCCAACTAATGTGCAGGGAGGAGCGGCTGTTCCTGCCTGCCCACTTGGCCATGAGTGTATCCTGGTCATTCCTGAGCATCACTTGGTCTGCTTCTCCTGACGGGGATGATTTGGAGGCGATATAATTGGGTCTGGCAGCATTAAGGGCTTCAACTGCATTCGCCAGTAACTTACAGTCACAAACAGTGACAAGTTGTCTCGTCTGTGAAGAAACAAAATGTAAAGTGAAAGTAAAATAAATACCTCTGGGAAGTTAATATTTTTATACCTGAACATGGTTAGAATTTAGATTGCATTATTCTGTACACGCTAATAATGTCTTAATCATTAGAATGTTTAAGATATTCATTGGCTGTACACTGATAAACTACATCCTAAGTTTAAAATTAAAACATATCACTTATAATTTGTTAATTATCTCCTAAAACAATGACTAAATTGGACTAACATGACTTTTTTTTTTATATCAGAGTATTCTGGGGTTAAACTTTCTCCCCTTTTTTTCTCCTTCATTCTGATGCTTTCTGTTGAAGACCAGGTGCATAGCCTGCTCCAATGCTGAGAGAGAGACCAGGTGCATAGCCTGCTCCAATGCTGTGAGAGAGACCAGGTGCATAGCCTGCTCCAATGCTGTAAGAGAGACCAGGTGCATAGCCTGCTCCAATGCTGTGAGAGAGACCAGGTGCATAGCCTGCTCCAATGCTGTAAGAGAGACCAGGTGCATAGCCTGCTCCAATGCTGTGAGAGAGACCAGGTGCATAGCCTGCTCCAATGCTGAGAGAGAGACCAGGTGCATAGCCTGCTCCAATGCTGTAAGAGAGACCAGGTGCATAGCCTGCTCCAATGCTGTAAATAAGACCCCCTGTAACTGGTCATTAGGATGTGTTGGATACTGTTACGGTATGGCACTTCCATCCAAATTTTCCCTACTGACAGACGCCATTGCCTCTTCTATGCTCCTCTTAAATCGACATGTCTGAGAAAAGCATGGCACTGTTGATTGGCACAGTAGGGCTGTGCACCATTTCACTACTGACCATGACATTTTTCCAGTGATCCAGAACTAGAGTAAATTGTGAAGAGAGCATAAGGAGGCTCCAAAGGGATATAGGTAGGTTAAGTGAGTGGCCAAAGATCTGGCAAATGGAGTATAATGTGGGAAAATGTGAAGTTGTCCATTTTGGCAGGAAGAATAAAAAAGAAGTATATTATCTAAATGGTGAGAGATTGCAGAGCGATCTGGGTGTGCTAGTGCATGAATCGCAAAAGGTTACTTTGCAGGTACAGCAAGTAATTAGGAAAGCTAATAGGTGGTTATCGTTTATTGCGAGGGAAATTGAATACAAAAGTAGGGAGGTTATGCTTCAGTTATACAGGGCATTGGTGAGACCACATCTGGAGTACTGTGTACAGTATTGGTCTCCTTATTTAAGGAAGGATGTAAATGCGTTGGAAGCAGTTCAGAGAAGGTTTACTAGACTAATACATGGAATAGGCGGGTTGTCTTATGAGGAAAGGTTGGACAGGCTAGGCTTGTATCCGCTAGAGTTTAGAAGAGTAAGAGGTGACTTGATTGAAACATAAGATCCTGAGGGGTCTGGACAGGGTGGATGTGGAGAGGATGTTTCCTCTTGTGGGAGAATCTAGAACTAGGGATCACTGTTTAAAAATAAGGGGTCGCCCATTTAAGAGAGAGATGAGGAGAAATATTTTCTCAGAGGGTCGTGAGTCTTTGCAACTCTCTTCCTGAGGACAGTGGAAGCAGAGTCTTTGAATATTTTTAAGGCAGTTCATAGATTCTTGGTAAGCAAGGGGGTGAAAAGTTATCTGGGGTAGGCGGGAATGTGGAGTAATCAGATCAGCCATGATCCTACTGAATGGCGGAGCAGGCTCGAAGGGCCGAGTGGCCTACTCCTGCTCCTAATTCGTATGTAATACCAAGAAATAGCTGATTTTATGTACAATGACTGTACAAATTAAATGTGTAGCAAGTCAATTGCATGGCTTGTGGGAATCCTTATGCACTGTACTGGGTCCATGGGTGCAGACTCATCTGGGGTACAAAGGCAGCAGAGGTGAGGTGGAAATGAAGGCCTAAATGACTAACCAGCAGGGGAAATCACTTATGAGTAGAACTAAAACAGAAAGGGATGCATCACATTGGTGCACTTTATTGACCTCCTGTCTGTGGTGTCCGAATGGAGGATTGTATGTATATGCAGATCAGGGAGACCTGCAAGAAAAATGTGAAATGATGTTTTCGATCAGTCTACACGGATCCCTATAACCTCCATTTTGTTCCCAGATGTCTTTTGAAGTTAACTGACTCGGCATCAACTACTTCTGTTGGGGAATATTTAAGCCTTTCTCTGTATTGGGGGAGGGAGACATAAAAAAGGGAGGCAGAATAACTAATGCAACAAAAATCACAATTAGAAAGTTTATTTGGGGTTAGAATTTAAGTCCCATCTAAAACAGTAACCTTTTTGCTTATGTTTCCCTTTTCATAATGCAACTCCAAAATGTACATTTTTGAAAGCCCCTTCACTATATAGAAACATAGAAGATAGGAGCAGGAGTAGGCCATTCGGCCCCTTGAGCCTGCTCCGCCATTCAATGAGATCATGGCTGATCATCCAAATTCAGTACCCTGTTCCTGCCTTCTCTCCATATCCCTTGATCCCTTTAGCCTTAAGAAATATATCCAACTCCTTCTTGAATATATTTAATGAATTGGCCTCTACTGCCTTCTTTGGTAGAGAATTCCACAGGTTCACCACTCTCTGGGTGAAGAAACTCCTCCTCATCTCTGTCCTAAATGGCTTACCCCTTATCCTTAGACTGTAACCCCTAGTTCTGGACTCCCTGACCATCGGGAACATCCTTCCTGCATCTAGTCTGTCTAGTCCGGTTAGAATTTTATAAGTTTCGATGAGATCCCCTCATTCTTCTAAACTCCAGCGAGTACAAGCCCAATCGACCCAATCTCTCCTCATACATCATTCCTGCCATCCCAGGTATCAGCCTGGTGAATCTTCGCTGCACTTCTTCCATGGCAAGAACATCCTTCCTCAGATAAGGCGACCAAAACTGCACACAATACTCCAGATGTGGTCTCACCAAGGCCCTGTACAACTGCAGCAAGACATCCTTGTTCCTGTACTTGAACCCTCTCGCTACTAAGGCCAACATACCATTTGCCTTCTTAACCGCCTGCTGCACCTGCATGCTTACTTTCAGCGACTGGTGCACAAGGACACCCAGGTCTCGTTGCACTGCCCCTTCTCCCAATCTATTGCCATTCAGATAATAATCTGCCTTCCTGTTTTTGACACCAAAGTGGATAACCTCGCATTTATCCACGTTATATTGCATCTGCCATGCTTCTGCTCAATCACCCAACCTGTCCAAATCATACTGGAGTTTCTCGGCATCCTCCTCACAGCACACACGTCCACTCAGCTTTGTGTCATCTGCAAACTTGGAGATATTACATCTAGTTCCCTCGTCCAGATCATTAATATATATTGTGAATAGCTGGGGTCCAAGGACCGATCCCTGCGGTACCCCACTAGTCACTGCCTGCCACTCGGAAAAAGAGCCGTTTATTCCAACTCTTTGCTTTCTGTCTGCCAACCAGTTCTCTATCCAAGTCAATAACTTGCCCCCAAATCCCATGTGCCTTAATTTTACATGCTAATCTCTTATGCGGGACCTTATCGAAAGCCTTTTAAAAGTCCAAATACACCACATCCACTGGTTCTCCCTTATCTATTTTACCAGTTACATCCTCAAAAAATTCTAGATTAGTCAAGCACGATTTACCTTTTGTAAATCCATGTTGACTTTGTCCGATCCGGTCACTTTTTTCCAAGTGCTCTGCTATTACATCCTTTATATCATGTTAAACATCCTTTTGAAAGTTAAACATGGCGTTGTAAAAGGACATTTCTATTTTTATGATTATCTTAACCACCAGTAAGGAGAATGGAAATGCCTTGGGTGACGGTGCTGGCTGCTTTGCTAAGGCACTCTTGTGGTAACAGCAGCTGCTCTTCTCCAAGACTATGTAGCTCATCATGAGGTGCTGCAGGCCATGCACCCTCTTCCCGTCCCTTCTGTCGTCTAATAGTCTGCCAATATTTTCCATCTAGGCTCATAAATAATGAATACAATTTGAGAAAGATACCAGATAGTAACCAGCATTTATGGAAAAAGGAGGGGAAAAAAAGACACACTGTAGATTATCACCAGTGTGAGAACTAGCCAGCATTATAAACACTCAGCAAAGCAGTACAATAATTAATTTAATAAAGACTAGTGCAAAACATGGTATTACTCAGTGTCTGAGGATATTCTAGTTTACAAACGTAGGTCTGCTAAACCTCGACAGCACCAGCCCTTCTGTTCTCAGCAGAGTCAGAGATGCTCATCTGTGACGAGGTTTCTCATCCTTTCGCTCTGCTGTGGTCGGGTGCCTTTCTCGCCGTCCTGCCTCTAAAATGTCCCATCCCAAGCACTCCCCAACTAGATTCTCTCTCGCTCCTCACCCTTCCCACTGGGTTAGCTCCTTCGCAACTATCTGTTGAACACTGCCGTTTTCTCCCCACCCCAAGAAGGCTGTCTCTTCTCTTTGTTCCCTCTTCAACTGGATTGCAAAAAGAGGTTCATCTCTATACTCTAAGGAAGGAAGGAAGGAAGGTTGATCAATCATATAGAAGTTTGCCCATTAGAGATGGCTCTGGGGTGTAATTGATTTAAGAGACTTTGCAATATTACAGCACTATCACAGAGGTATAAAACTTGTAACAATATCGAAAGCTTTATTTACCTTGTCTGCCAAAATTGCAAGTGTTCTTTCAAGGCCATTTGTAGATCTCTCCTTGGCTGCTCTCGATAGTCGTTCTGCATAGTAACTGACTTGTGTTTTAAGAGTATTAATGCTCGCTATAATCTCTTTAGCTCTTATTATGTCTTGTGGTATGTATACGATAGACTGGGAACTAGATGATGAACTGCAAGAAAGAAGATTAACACTGTTTACGAAATTATTCTTCAAATACCAGGTATAAATGGTTCTTCAGACACACTTTGCTGCTTCATGTTTCCTCAGTGTGTTGAAATCAACATTCATCACACAGTCTCCTAATCTAATTTAGTCTTTCCCAGGACCAGAAAACTGTGGAACTCGATGTCCCTCCCTCCCTCGACTCTACAAGCTTTTAATTTTGCAAATCTTTTTCCACTCCTGCTGCGTACCAGGTGCAAGCTGGTGGCCAAATAGCTGATGGTGCATTCTTCACACTAAGTTTAGTGAGAAACTGCTTTGGCTTCTCACGAATGCTAAACTGGGAGGGTCAATTGGGTATCAATGCTAGAAACTCCACAGTGAAGCAGAGCGACACCCTCATCCAAATAATCTCACTCCTCTTTACTCTGGTGTCAGGTTAGGCCCCGACTTTGGATTCAGGCTATATTTACGTTATAGCTGAAAAGTTGGTGTGGAGTGAAACCGCTTTGCACCGATGCTACAGTTGTGTAATTGCACACGGACTGGTAGAAAAAGATTTGTCACACAAACTGCTACATCCTTCTATCAACACAAGTTGCACTTGAATGTAAAAAACAATTATCCAGTCATTCAAACTAATCGACTTTGAATTAAGTACTCCAGATATTTTGGTGGTTTTGTGGTTGGTAGAACAGAACAGTCAAATTTCAGCACAATCCAGTTCCAATAGTAGAACTGGATCTATTAGACTAAATATAGTGTGAACACCCTAATATAATAAGGTCATTACTGTATTGAAAACCATTTACAGTATAAAGCTTACAGCAAACCTGCATCTCTTGATCCTGGATTCAATACAGCTCAGAGCCATGAGGACCCATGGACTTGATGAGGATTGTCTGCTCCATGATGCAGTGCCCATCTACAATCATAACTGGTGAACAGCTTTTTGTATTGCAGCCAGATTTGTCAGGAATACAAAAGCTGTTGCAATTCGACCTCAACATTCTGCATCACTCTAAAAATCCATACAGAGCACCACCACGACACTTGACACACTGCTTTATCTACCTCTGAATCTCTCACCCTAACGGGGTCATCACTGGAAACTGGATCTCTTGTAAACAGAGTTAACCTTGAGTTACCTAAATTAGTATGTTTGTTGAAGCATGCACAATTTGTCCTAGTCTTGCTGCACCCACAGCCATTTCCAGGGTCAAATTTGGAGACAGTGATTTTCATTAGGTTCATCTCCAGCGTAGTCTATTTATTTCACGTAAAGGAACCCTCCCATAAACATGTCAGTAGTTCTGATCTCAATCAGAGTAACCAGTGAAAATTAATGATGAGAGAGAATTATCGACAGGAACCATTTGAAATCAAACCAGACAATAAGCTAATCTCTCATTTGAGGGCAGCATTCGGAGCACTGACATTGAATCTGCATTCCACTGCTACACTCCTCCACTGCACCAAGTGCTCAAACTCAGTCGTGTGGTGCAGGGAGCCATCAGCTTGAGACTAGGAGGGGGATATCGCAAGAGGGGGATAAACCCACAAAGAATATCTCAACTGGCTGCTGTTCCCTCTGGTAGCTGATTAAAAGCAGGATTAGGAGCAGACAACCTCAGAGGTGCATGAACTGATGGGAGACCTGACGAGGGAAGAAATCAATAAAAAGTTGAACATCTATTAAGAGACCACTTGAGGCACATCCTGAAAATGACTTATGAGGTTACACCCAGTTATATTTGTTTGGTATAACCTAATAAGATTCTATCTATACATCTTGATGCATGCATGATGGTTGATTTCAAGCTTTTTTTTTTTGAGTTGGGGGAATGGAGCTATTTTGGACATAGTATATTACAATACAGCACTGAGACACACAGGCGTTTTTGATTACATAGCAACATTATGTAACGCTTTGGTATTTTCAACAGACAACCCATGTTTAAACATGGAGTTCCAGACAACCCATGGTTAAACAACGAGTTCTAGACAACCGATGGTTAAACACACAGTCCCAGACAACCCACAGTTAAACATGGAGTTCCAGACAACCCATGATAAAATGTGGAGTTCTAGGCAAACTGTGGTTAGTGCCCGAGTGAGGGGGTTATGGTATTTTCAATGGGGACACACATTTTGGTTTTTGGAAAGAAAATGAAACAGGAGGTAAAATGAATGTGGAAACCAAACAAACAATCTTAGCTGTCGTCAACAGCTAGGAACTCACCAACCCTCCTCATAAACGCTGAGGGGAAACAAAAAGAGTAAAACAAACAGAACAAAAACAATTGCAGAAGAGTGTTACAAACATTGTTGCTCAACATCAACAAGTAATTAGCAAAGAAATAAAACTGTACTTTTAAACTCAGGACAAGCAAAAACAATTTATTCACTTCTGCAAAATTTATGAAATGGTAATTTTTGCCCAAAGTCAAATTAGCATTCAGGTTCCAGTTGGTATTTACAGGCATCAGGATGACAAAATGAGTCTGCAGTCTTTAGAAGGCTGAAGTAATTATTCATACTAGTTGACATAGAGAAGAGATCTTTTAGAATACAAGGGCAGCAGGTTTACTGAGCGGTCAACAGCTAAACAAGTTGAATATAGGTGCACTGAAACTAAATGTTATCCTTTTTGTAATGATGGCAATTTAAAACTTGTGACTAAAAATGATAATATCCTATTTAAAACCGAATTTTTCACTCAACTCCAGATTCAATAAAATATTTGGTTTTCCCTTTCTCAATTTTCTCCCCTCCTCTCCTGAAAACATTGATGTCTTGCTGGGGTATAGTTCCACTGGCGGTGTTCGTCCTCCAGTACCCCAAGTGGCCATTATTCATTCATGAGCCTGAACAGCCAGTGTCAGCAGGCTACCATAGATTCCAGCAGGGGTCACTAGATAGCAATCAACAGCAGGAACCCTGGGCAATTTTCCCTTTTCAAATGAAGAGGCCTTAAAGCCAGCTGCAGCCTACCACTGTCTCAACTAACTCAGACTAGGAAGCGATACAGGAACATTTGTGGCCTGTATGGTTCAGCTATGCACGCAATACAATCTCAACCCACCGGGGGGGGGGGGGGGAGGAAAGCTAATAATTGTCTTTTTTGTCATTTATAGTTAAATCCTCTTGAAATTTGTGTAGATTTAACCCTGCAACATTAGTGGTTTTATAGCATCACAATGGGCAAGTGGAAATCTTTCAGAACTGTTAATCTGAGAGACAGGAGTTTCTCTGAATCTGGTAGAAAGTGACAAACACGAGATGAATCAGCAAAATAAATGGATGGCTCAGCTCCTATTTATGTCTATGTGTGAATTTAGATTATGAACAGAAAGAACTCTCACCAGTATAAACACCAACTTACTTCACAGGTGATTTGGCAGTGGGGAGGAAATGCAACTGGCACTCTCAGCTGTCCTGCTGTCTTTTTAAAATGATTTTTAAACTGGATGTACCTACAATCAAGTTCCACTACTCGGCATAGTAAAATGGAGATCAAAGAACAGGGGGAAAAAAAGTTCCCTCTTTTGTTTAAAAGGTGGAGTTTTTAAAATGTTTTCACCTTTTCTAAGCTGCAGTTTACTATAGCAAGAGAAAAATTGCAACAAAAAAAAACATGACACATTTAAGCTGCTAAAAGGGAGATCAGTACAGCAGTGAAAGACAGGCAAGCTGTCGGTCGGCCTGGTTTTCTCCCATTCATACTGCAGCCGAAGTGGTTTCGCCAGGAGTCAGGGCCTTTCAGTGCCTAATGCCACGTATCAGCTACAGCCTCCAAAAATAAATAAGAAGATAGATTGGATTCTTAAAGATAGATTTTCCCTCCTTAATTTTGCTGAATTTAAAAAAAAAAATGAAGCAAGAAACAGAAAAGCAGCAACTAGTGAGCAACTTCATGCTACAACTCCTGATTCACCAGGAGGAAAAGCAAGACAAAACTTTTCAAATAATAGATTTTAAATTCTCCTGAACTTACTTTTTCTTGGCTTCCACAAACTTGACCAGAAGTTTCCTTAAGCCACCAGTTTTGAAAGCCTGGCAGTGAGCTGCTGGTGCCCCGATAGTAATGATGTCATAGGTCTGATCTGCGGCATAAAGAACATGGAGAACTACCAAGTTAACAAATGGATGAAGTTCAACAGGAATACCCACTTGGATTTAAAACAAAGGGCTCCAAGTGTCATGACCTTGCATGTCTACACTTGCCCACAGATCAAACTCACCATTTCAACTGTTCCAGGATGAGTACGCTACCAAGGCAAGGTCAGACACTTCCTCACAGGGAAGGGCAAAGGTAGTGTCGGAGCCACCCTGAAGGGATAATTACAAGTCCTAGCCCTTTTGGGCTATCCCAGATCAGGCGTATTCCCCAGACGTTCACCCTCAACTTAAGTTAGAGATAGCCGAATTCCATAAGACGCTTAAATGGGTTTAAAGGTTCAGGCTATCGCTCCCTAAAGGAAAGGAACGACTGAAGATGTTACCGTCCTCCAGATAGTACTTTTAATAAGTTGAACTAGACTGTAACCTTCCGGATATTATGAGGGTCCGCAATACTCCCCCAGAATTCTGCAACTCCTTACAAAAGAGTGTATAGAATTTGGGTTCGCAAGTTTATACAGAATTACTCTGAGACAATTCTAAAAATATATAGTTTTATTTAAAAGCCGACATTCAGTTAACAGCTGTTGAATCAGTCGCAACATTAACAATTCAAAATACAGATAGCTTACATTTCTTATTTCTCAGAGATCCTTATTTTCAAATCTTTACTTTGTTACATTTCTTATTTCTAAATCCAGAACATCCACCAAAATCAATTACTTTGACTTCCTGAGACTCATAGTTACAAACTTAGAGCTGCCTCTGAAGAGCTGAGAAACGCTTTGCCCGTTCAGCGAGTTCTGACTTTCTGTTGAAAAGGTCTATGTTTTATACTCTTTTGGCAGTGGTTTCTTCTTTGATGTTCTCTGCTGATGTCAGCTAATTGTCTTTATTGATACCTCTGTTTGAATGCTTTCTATCTTACTATCAATTCAACTATTGCATGCATAATTATTTCTCTATCTTTAGGTGTTCCAAAAACCATCATAAAAACAATATGACAGCTATCTTTATTTGATGTCATTCTTATAAAATGCTTTCATTCAATTCTTATTGGCTTTACTGGTTTTTAGCAGAAATTGTGACTCCGTGCTGCTCCAAGTTTAATACAAACACAATGTAATTGCTTGGTGTCATCTATTGAAGTCATATCTTCAAAGTGTCCTTGTTGGTATCATATTTACTATATGTATAAATTAAAGACACTTTGACCAGAGTGTTTCATGCATTTCTAGTTATCTCAATTGGCTGCATATTTAATCTTATGTTTCCTGTCATCCAAGTTTAACATAAAAACTATTTGACCAGCAGGTATTTCTTTACTTGATGTCGTCATCTTTTCAAAGGCACTTGGTTCTTTTAATGTTTGTGTTTCTGTTTTACGTGTTAGTTCTTAACACTTTAAACTGGGCATTTTCATTGTGTTGGTTGCAAACCGTAGACCTTTCGGAAGCACCAATGGTTTGCTTCAATCTTTCATTGTTTTAGTATTTTTAACTAATTCCCATTTCAAAGCTTGTTTACAACTTTGTTATCAACTGATCTTTATCTCAGGAGCCTGTATTCTGTTTGCAGCTTATGTCTCTGAGGTTTTACAGCTTGTGTCTCTGAGGCTTTAGATTTTTAAACCAAGTATCTCATGTATTAATATCTGTATTCTGTTCATATTATGGTGTATCTTTCTGAAACATGGCTTATTCCCTCACAGCCTGAGGTGATTCACTCTCGTAACAACTGCCCCAAAAAGACATAGGTCAGAGAACAGGTTATTTACTTATTTAAGGAAACGTGTGTCAAACCTGATGACCAGAAAGTTAAGGAATTTGATGAAAAGTTGAGAAACCTGCAAGGAGGATCAAAATGAAAAACAGAGTGCACCTTTGAATTAGTTTTAAATTCTGAAAATCTTAATAGAACTTTGGTTAGACCACACTTAGAATACTGTGAACAGTTTTGGTCTCCATATTCAAAAAAAGGATAGAAGTCTTTAAAACTATAAAGAGGTTTGATAGGATAGATGTAGAAAAGAGGTTTCCATTTGTTGAGGAGTCCAAAACTAAGGGCCATAATTACAAAATTGTCCCTAATAAATCCAATAAAGAATTCAGAAGAAACCTCTTTACCCAGAGAGTGGTTCAAATGTGGAACTCGCTACCACAGGGAGTAGTTGAGGCGAATAGTATAGATGCCTTTAAGGGGAAGCTAGATAAGTGCACGAGGGAGAAAGGAAAAGACGGATATGCTGATGGGGTTAGCAGAAGGAGGCTCGTGTGGAGCATAAACACCGACATAGATCAGTTGGGCTAAATGGCCTGTTTCTGTGCTGTAAATTCTATGTAACGTATGGTGTTTTGTAAGCTTACATTTCAAAGCTCTTTCACTGAAGACTCAGATGATTGCCAGTTGGTGGAAACATTCCACAAATGAAGATATTATTTTCAACCAAACATCAAATTCTCCAGTGTGAAAATAACTACATCAATTCCTAAAACTTTCCTGACTAAAAAAAAACACAAAAAAACTGTTCATGCTTCAACGACGGACCTGTCTTGAAGGACAAACTAATGAGGAAGGATGCTATTGCCTAAAACATAAATCAGGAAAAATAAAATATAGGGAATTAAAAATTGAAGTAAAGCAGCACTAAAGGTAGCAATAACTTTGTTTCTTTGACTTAAAAATACAGTTGGTGACAATCAACAGTAAAATTTAAGTGACCCATCCAAGCAATTACCTGTTCCAGCGTCATCCTGAACCCGCATCCGCTGTATGTGCAAATTAGTGGGTACAAATTCTAATTTCTTCTCGGCTTTTAAACTGCTTGCTTTGAAAGATGGACCTGCGGGGGACAATTTTAAACTAGTTAGACTGAGCACTCAATTAAAACCCTTAAAAGAAAATCATCATATTCATATATCAGTCAGCTTGCTATACTTATAAAGCTCGAATTATACACTCGGATATTTACACATGGCAACAATTGGTTGTTTTGTGAAATGAGCTTTAACAGCCTTCAACAATGGACCAGCATGAGTGGATAATTCATTTCCCAGTAGATATTTATAATGGAAAACTATCGTCCAAGCTAACATCAATTTTGCTCAGAGAATGCATGAGGAAGGATATTGCAGTAAACAGAACTGTTGCACTGATATGAAAGGGATATGCTTCAGAAACTGGGCTGAGGCATATTGCTGCAGCAATGTAGGTGACCTGTGCATTGCACACTGCTCTGTGGCAATGGTCACAACCAGCCTTCCTGGGTCAAGCAATGACTGCAAACTGGACAACATTTCCTGTTCATGAACACCCCACCTTGTTGATGACAAAAAAGAATGGAAAGATTTTGGAACGTCACCTCTAATAATTCATTATTAAGATAATGTTTCATAAGTTTAGACCAACCTTTATACTGGTGCAGTTCCGTTAAATTCTCCTGGTAATTTATTATGAGTGTTTGGTACTGAGTAACAATTTGTCGTCGAAGATTCTCCCAGCAGGGCGATAGCTCACCTAGATCATCTAGCTCACATATCCTGCAAGAGAGCCAAGAACAATTAGAAGCTGAAGAAACCATTTTGTCAACCATAACGTGCTAATTAAACTCCAGTTTCTTGATGTTAAACACACAGAAATCTTCCAAATTGACCAACAGAATCATATTACACTTTTTTATTTTTCTAGCTTTGACAAATAGAATTAGGTCTAATCTGCCCAATTTACTAGGCCACTTCAGTCTAGCTTGAAAGTAAAATAATCCTGATTAAAATATTAAGCAGCCATCCAAATATTTCCTAGTTTTAGTAAAATTTGTGACATCTTGCTGGACTGGTTGGCACAGTCAGTGCTTTTTTATCTCTTGGGATTCATTTTAACCCTGCCTGCTTGATGGAAACTATCTGGACGGGAGGTTAAGATGGCTGTGGGTGCGGTGGTCACGCAGTGTTCTTGCCCCTCCACCATTTTAACTCATCTCTGAACAGGCATGGGAGGGCCTGGGGCCTACTATATATTCAAAAGTTGCAGCACAAGGTCATCGGCGCCTCAACACCATTTTAACTGAAAAATTCCGTGGGGCCTACACAGAGCCAAACCCGCCAGCATAACCTGGCGGCCGTCAGCAGAGGGGCCAAAAATAAAGATTTAAATATCCCTTCTCTGCAGATTCCTAGTGAGCCAAGAGGAACAGGAGTGCATCCCCAGCCTTGGCCTTGCTTCTCCCTCCAGGTGTGCATGGCCTGTGGAAATTACCTTCCACCCCCACCTCCCCCCAGCACTAACTTCATGTCAATCACAGTTCCTTTGAGTCACCGGTGCCCTTGGGCTCCCATCCCAAATTCTGCTCCCACCCACCAGCTCCAACGTCACTCCCGCTAGTTCTGGGCGGGCGACAGTGCAGGAGTATTTAAATGAGGCCCATGAATTAAAACGGCCTGGGCCTCGGGCTGAAGTCTACACAGGGGATTCCCTCCCACCCGAGGTTTCCCTCTTACCCCTCATACTCCAAATGCACCGAGAGTCAAATATCGACCCACTAGATTCAAATCAGCTATGACTAACAGGATGAAAGCTTCCTCTCTCTGATGGCTACAAAGATCCTATACAAAATGAATGACAGTCTCAATGAGACTATGAACCTACAGCACAAAACACAGGCCATAATTTAGTATTAAACATGGCAATATCATTCAGACTACCCACAAGGAGAGTTGGTATGAGCGAAGTAAAAATTCACAATGGTACAGGTTTGGCAGTTATATGCCTTGCCATTACATAACAGTGACTTTACTTTAAAATTGTTGGTAAAGTGCTTTGAGACATCCTGAGGTGATGAAAGGCCAAGATCTTGGAGGAAGTGATTCCCAAAAGATAAGGTAAGTGACCTTTGCTGGAAGGGAGAATGATCTGCTCTTTGGCATAAAATGCAGTCTGAATGTTCATCAGGTGAATTAAATTCCAAACTGTATTTTTCCCAAATGGCTCAAGCTCGCTGAAGTTCGGATAATCGTGGTACGGTAGCATAGTGGTTATGTTACTGGACTAGTAATCCAGAGATAACAACAGAAAATGCTGGAAAAACTCAGCAGGTCAGGCAACATCCATGGAGAGAGAAATAGAGTCAACGTTTCAGGTCAAAACCCTTCGTCAGGACTGAAATAACACAGGAAATGAAGCAGATTAAAAGGCCAGTTTGGGGGCTGGGAAATGGGGTTGAAAGAACAAAAGAGAAGTGAAGAGACATTAAGAGGTATTCAAAACGAGATGAGATGGTGATAGGACTAGTAAAGAGACAAAAGACAGCTTTAGATTAGGTGTGAAATGCGCTGGCAGAATGAGACAGCTGCCATGTGGAAGAGAAAAAAAAGGGGGAAGGGCACAAAACAAAGGTGTGAATAAAAAGTGTAAAAATGTAATGGGGGCCGAGGTTATGATCTGAAATTGTTGAACTCCATATTGAGTCCGGAAGGCTGTAAAGTGCCTAATCGGAAGATGAGGTGCTGTTCCTCGCGCTTACGCTGGGTTTCCGTGGAACAATGCAAGAGCCCGAGTACAGTGAGGTCTAAGTGGGAATGGGGCGGTGAATTAAAATGACAGGTGACCAGAAGCTTGGGGTCATCCTTACGGACTGAATGGAGGTGTTCCGCAAAGCGGTCACCCAATCTGCGTTTGGTCTCCCCAATGTAGAGGAGACCACATCGTGAGCAGCGAACACAGTATACTAGATTGCAAGAAGTACAAATAAATCGCTGTTTCACCTGGAAGGGGTGTTTGGGGCCCTGGACAGTGGGAAGAGGGGAGGTATAAGGGCAGGTGTTGCATCTTCTGCACCTGCACAGGAAGGTGCCGGGCGAAGGGGAACTGGGCGTGATAAAGGAGTGGACTAGGGTGTCTCGGAGGGAGCGGTCCCTACGGAATGCTGAAAAGGGGAGGGAAGGGGAAGATGTGTTTGGTGGTGGGATCACGTGAGAGGCGGCGGAAATGGCGGAGGATGATCCGTTGAATGTGGAGGCTGGTGGGGTGAAAGGTGAGGACAAGAGGCACCCTATCGTGGTTCCGGGAGGGAGGGGCAGGGGTGAGGGCAGATGTGCGGGAGATAGAACGGATACGGTCGAGGGCCGTGTCAACCACGGTAGAGGGGAATCCTCGGTTGAGGAAAAAGGAAGACATGTCGGAAGCACTGGTGTGGAAGGTGGCATCGTCGGAGCAGATGTGGCGGAGACGGAGAAACTGGGAGAATGGATTAGAGTCCTTACAGGAGGTGGGGTGGGAGGAAGTGTAGTCCAGGTAGCTGTGGGAGTCAGTGGGCTTGTAGTGAGTGTTGGTCAATAACCTATCCCCAGAGATGGAGACGGAGAAGTCAAGGAAGGGAAGAGTTGGACCATGTGAAGTTGAGGGAAGGGTGGAAATTGGAGGCAGTGAATGAAACTGTCTAGTTCAGGGCGAGAGCAGGAAACGGCACCGATACAGTCATCAATGTATCGGAAAAAGGTGAGGGAGGGGACCAGAGTAGGACTGGAGCAAAGTGTTCCACATATCCCACGAAAAGGCAGGCATATCTAGGAATCCAGAGGCCTGGACTAATGATCCGAAGACATGAGTTCAAATCCCACCACGGCAGCTGGGGAATTTAAATTCAATGAATTAAATAAATCTGGAATAAAAAAGCTAGCATCAGTAATGGTGAGGATTGTTGTAAAAACCCATCTGGTTCACTAATGTCCTTTAGGGAAGGAAATCTGCCATCCTTACCCAGTCTGGCCTTTATGTCACTCCAGACCCACAGCATTGTGGTCGAATCTTAACTGCCCTCTGAAATGGTCAAGCAAGCCACTAATTGGCTCACCACCACCTTCGAGGGCAATTAGGGATGGGCAATAAATGTTGGCCTTGCCAGCGACGCCCACTGCCCGTGAATAAAAAAGAGAAAACCTAAATGATCTGAATTTGGTACCCGAATTACCCCTGAAAGCTGAAGTTCCAAAGCAAAACCCTATTTTCCTGTAGGGGTTTAGGGCCTGGCAGCAGAACTGTATTACAGCACATATTACAGCTCAGACCCTGTCTTAATATTGTTGTGGTGGAGTTTGCAGTACTGAAGTCAAATTTTTAGACTATTTTAGCCACCAAAAGCATTTTATATTGGATTAGAAAAAGAGTATCAAAATGATGGGTTGCAAAAGCTGAAAAGGTTCGAGCTTCAGATCCAGATCTGATTCAGAGCAGTCAATCTGATTTGATCTATACTGAACTGACAGTAATTATGCCATTTGTTCATGCTAATTCAAAAGTAACTGAATCTTACCTTGCTGCATCCTCTTCAATGACCAGTTTTACAAACTGCCTGGGGATATGAAGTGATAACATGCTCTCTGCCATTTGCTCCAGTATCCGTAGATGGTTCCCATCTGTTGTAGGGAAACGGTACATCCGACAGATAACCCCCCCAAACACTGCAATAAACAGGTGGAACATGTTAGATTTTGCAGACATTCTGTTGTTCAACATTTCCATTAATGGAACCACTTTAGACAAACAAACTATGACGTTTTTAAAGCTGTACGAACCCACGGTCTAGTTTCCCTAAAAATAACTGTTGATAAACCTGGTACCTAAACATTAGAAAACTGCCAAACATATTTAAAACCTTGTTTGAAGCAGGAATTTACTTTTCTTTAAAACAGTGTTATCTCTTAGATCAGAAATGAAAGTGTGACCTGGCTGTCAATGTACTTTCAGTAACTTTCCATAGTTGTTAGACTGGTATATATATTGGTTCCAGTTGTATGCTGTGCTTAAACGGAATGTGTAGGAGCATATAATGATAGTGAGTCTAGAGGTTGTGCACACTTGAGGCATAGTTTAGAGAAAAGTATAGTGGTGTTACACACTTCAGGATCAGACTGATTTATTGGCAGTGGTTACACTGCTGTACAGGGGCAACCCTAGTTCATCGAGGAATACGGTTGGATTGGTTCACTGTTCTTTTGGTGGCGGGAAGGGGATCCAGAAGGCGTACTCCTGTCTTCCTTCTAACATTCCACTTGAATATCTAAAAAATGGATTTCAAGTACAAATTGCACTTCTCCGTGAATTTACACAGCTTTAATTTGCTGTTGTTAATCAGGTCTAACTCGTGGCAATAAAGTCACTGTCTTCCGACCAGTAAGGCTTGCTTCTTTTTATTTGCAGTCATTTTACTTTCTTGTCACATGACTTCTAAATGTACATGATTTCTAAAACTGCCAGCGTTAGCTGCCTGGAGCTAAATGCACACAAATAAAGTGGAGAAAACTTATGATACAGTGGACATTTTGATCCCCTCATGTAGAACACTGGACTTGCTGGCCCAAGACAAATGATAGGAGATCACCACCTTTTTCCTCCAGAACAAGCCTTTTCACCTCCCTCAACTAGAAAGCTACAATACTCCTAAAGTTAGACTCCTCCTCAACTGTGTGAATGGGCAACAAGGGCTGTGTTTGTGCTGTGAGGCATCTACTGGATAGGTTGAGAATTGATGAGCAACATACATCCCTGAGAATCAAATCCCTGTTCAGCTGGGGTAAAAAAAAAACATGGGTAAAGACTGGACTGCCGGAGCTCATTCTAGGTTTTGAGAACTAGCAGAACTACACCATATACGAGTCTAGACAGAGTGCATCAGTACAAAATTTAACTGGCAGGTGGAAGACTCGAGGAAGTCTACAAATTTAGGTACTTTGACATGATTTACCTGATTTTAATAGCGCATCTTTCTTCAGTGAAGAGTGTTTCGAACGAATACTCAAAGATTCCGTTAAACTTTCATCAACTGGCAAAACAGTCTAAAATTACACAGGAAAAAAAAATCACAAGTTCTTCACATTTAAAAAGTTTTCCCCCCCCAATTTTCTCCCCTCTTCTGTTGTAGACAGTGACCATCGCTAAAGGTACAGTACCATTAATGCTGGCAGCCCACTTGCATATTGTCTAGGCTCACACTAATACATCAGCAGGCAATTCAACCATGGGGTACATCACAGCCACGTCTGATCCTGCCCTCAACCAATGGACAGACATGGACACTTTGCAGCAGGGATGGCAATTCGGATTGGAAAGTCTGGTTGATCTTTTTCTCCTTGTAGCCCACGAACACTGTTACATGTTCAGGTCTGCCGTTGATACCGCCCTGGGTTCAGTGGTGCCAGCTGCTCCTGTAAGTGGTTTGAGCGTCTTTATTTTTATGGCAGTTGACTCTGACTCGCCTATATCTACTTGTATGACAGTGCAACCCAGGGACATAATAGCACCCCTTGCAACCTGGACTGGGATGTGTGTGGCTTTTGTACATGTGCTTCTTCAATCTTTCTGAAGGCAGACCTAACAAACATGTCAATGAGATGAGGCTCGACATAAATCGCTAAGCAGCTTTATTTCACAATATATGAACATAATTACGATTAATTTACTTGTTTTAAATCAATGCTGCCTGTCTTTGCATAATATAAAATAACGAACACGCTACACTTTTTCTCATGATTGAATCATCCATCTTACACACAGATGCAGATCATCTGTCCGCAGTCAGGAGCACGAGACAATAAAAGCTGTAGATTTTTTCACGCTGAAATCAATGCCACTTTAGATCGGGCAATAGAGAGCTTGGTTTGCAGGCAGGATAGTTTTCCTGATGACTGACTTGTCTTATCGTGGCTGGTGAGTGAAATAATCTGAACTGACAAAATCAGTTGCATCATTTTCAAATTATCAAGGTACAGGAAACTCTCGATTTACCGGCACCTAAATAACCGGAAATCTCTGTTAACCGGCAAAATTCAGGAGTGGGTTCAGGTAAGTTTTACTTCATATTAGTCTCCGTTCCTGGATCTGTGGCTGTGTAATCGGGGTTCCTGCACTTGTTGCTAAGCAACAGGGACACTTGGTCTGTGGCCGGGGTTCCTGCACTTGTTGCTAAGCAACAGGGAAACCTGGATTTGTTGCTGTGTACGGAGCTCGCGTACCTTTTAACTATACCTCTCTAATCCGGACTTTTAGATAAACCGGCACCGCGCCGGTCCTGAATAAAAAAAGTTTCCTGTACAGTACTTAGTTAGAATATTTACCCTTCCATTAATGGTGTCAGGTGATCTGTTTACAGGAATCTTGTCTTCAACTTTGTCTTCCATCTGCCACGCTATCACAGTGATATTACCCACACGTTCACTTTCAGCAGACCTGTGGTAAAATATATTGAACATTGAAAGCAATGTAGTGAAATGGTGGGGGGAAAAGGAGGGAAGAAACAGTAAGCCTCACTAGGTTGTATTTTGGCTTGTCTAAATTTTCATTAAAACCGGTCATGTTTATATATTTTTGATGGTTGCACTGGAAATATTCCCGCTGGTAGGGGGGTCGGTAACCGGAGGACAGAGATTTAAGGTGATTAGCAAAAGAACCAGAGGGGAACATGAGGGGGAAAAAAAATTGCACAGCAAGTTATGATGATCTGGAATGCACTGGTGGAAAATAGGGTTGGAAGGCAGATTCAATAGTAACTTTCAAAAGGGAATTGGATAGATACTTGAAAAGGCAAAAACATTGCAGGGCTATGTGGAAAGGGCAGGGGAGTGGGACTAACTGGATTGCTCTTTCAAAGAGCCAGCACAGGTACAATGGGCCAAATGACCTCCTTTTGTGCTGTACGATTCTTTGAATCGGCCCAACTATTTCATTACAATCTACATAGAAGGCAAATTACTGACCGTAGTGTTAGGTGCAATCTGTGATTCTTTTCTTTCAGCAAATCCTTTACCGTGTACGTTGCAAAACCCAACAGATACATCTGGAAAATAACACAAGAAAAAAAATTGGATAAATCATGATGTACTGGTCTCTTAGATTTTATATTTTTAAACCTAAATTGACCATAATCCTGAACTAGCCATACTATTACCACAGCAGAGGAGTATAACTTCAACATGATTCCTAAAACTCCATTGGCCTCTATTCCTATCCATCTGAATTGGATTTCAAGAATGAACTGGAAGCTGAATTTGGAGACAGTGGGCTGAATTTTATGGCCTCCCGCCCAGAGGAAACGGCTCGATAGCGCCTTGAAAAAGGTGGGGGAAATGACCTGCAGCCCTGTGGCCACGGCAAGGTTTTCCCATGCCTACCGCTGGGCGGCCGGAGTGGGCCAGAGTCAGGAAGAAGATCCATTTAAAATGCTGATCGGGGTCCTATGACTTAAATTAGACCACAATTGCAATTTTTCACCTGAACAGGTCAGAGTGTGCGCCGTGCATGCTCTGCCCAGTAATCAGCAGGCCGCCCGGCCAAAGAGGAGCCCAAAGGTAAGTCTCTATTTTTGTGGCAGGAGCAATCTATATTAATGACTTGGATGAAGGGACCGAGTGTACTGTAGCCAAATTTGCTGATGATACAAAGATAGGTGGGAAAGCAAGTTGTGGGGAGGACACAGAGTCTACAAAAGGGATATAAATAGGTTAAGTGAGCGGGCAAAAATTTGGCAGATGGAGTATAATGTGGGAAAACGTGAGGTTATCCACTTTGGTAGGAAGAATAAAAAAGCAAATTCTTATTTAAATGGAGAGACTACAAAATGCTGCGATACAGAGAGATACAAGAGTCCTCGTACATGAAATACAAAAAGTTAGCATGCAGGTACAGCAAGTAATTAGGAAGGCAAATAGAATATTGGCCTTTATTTCAAGAGGGATGGAGTATAAAAGTAGGGAGGTCTTGCTACAACTGTACAGGGCACTGCTGTGAGGCCACATCTGGAGTACTGCGTCCTTATTTAAGGAGGGATATAAGTACTTGCATTGGAGGCAGTTCAGAGAAGGTTCACTAGGTTGAATCCGGAGATGAAGGGGCCGTGTTATGAAGAAAGGTTGAGACTATATTCATTGGAGTTTAGACGGATGAGAGGTGATTTTATTGAAACATACAAGATTCTGAGGGGGCTTGACAGGGTAGATGCTGAGAGGATGTTTCCCCTCGTGGGGGAATCTAGAACTAGGGGGAATAGTTTCAGAATAAGGGGTCGCCCATTTAAAACGGAGATGGAGGAAGAATTTCTTCTCTCAGAGGGTCGTGAATCTTTGGAATTCTCTATCCCAGAGAGCTGTGGAGTCACTGAAGATATTCAAGGCGGAGATTGATATATATTTGATCTACAGGGGAGTCAAGGGTCATGGAGAGCAGGCGGGAAAGTGGAGTTGAGGCCAAGATCAGATCAGCCATGATCTTATTGAATGGCGGAGCAGGCTCGAGGGGCCAAATGGCCTACTCCTGCTCCTATTTCTTATGTTCTTAGGAGTGCTCCTCCAGGCTCCACGCCACCCTAATTCTCTTTACCCCGCCCCCAAGAGATTGGGACCCCCAATATTTACTCACCTTCTGGAAAGAGGGTGCAGAGGAGATTTACGAGGATGTTGCCAGGACTGGAGAATTTTAGCTATGAGGAAAGTTTGGATAGGCTGAGGTTGTTTTCTTTGGAACAGAGGAGGTGGAGGTGAGACTTGATTGAGGTGTATAAAATTATGAGGGGCCTAGATAGAGTGGAGAGGAAGGACCTAATTCCCCTAGCAGAGAGGTCAATAACTAGGAGCATAGATTTGAAGTAGATGGATTAGAGGGAAGTTGAGAACATTTTTCACCCAGAGGGTGGTGGGGGTCTGGAACTCACTGTTTGAAACGGCGGTGAGGCAGAAACCCTCATCACATTTAAAAAGTACTTGGATATGCACTTGGAAGTGCTGTAACCTACAAAGCTACAGACCAAGAGCTGGAAAGTGGGATTAAACTGGATAGCACTTTTCTGGCTGGCACAGACACAATGGGTCGAATGGCCTTCTGTGCCGTAAATGTCTATGATTCTATGAAAATCCAATTCCCCCCCCCCCCCCCCAAAATCAGTTACCACCAACTACAGATACAAATCAGTGGCAGCACATTTATTACTATGTGAATGGGCTTTGGAAATAAGGAGTTAAGATAAATGAGGTCAGTCTGGGAATGGAGATGAATTAGGCGAGAGGAGTTTGGTCGTTTTAATAATTAAATTCAGCTAGATATAAAAATTATACTTTCAGGGAAATAACTAGCAAATCTGATGCACGGTCATTTACTAGGGAAAGGACTTCTCTGTTATGGTTACAGGAAACTTTTTTTTATCCGGCACGGACGGGACTGACGCGGTGCTGGTTCATCAAAAATTCCGGATAACCGAACGCTATAGTAAAAGATAGGGAGAGCTGACAGCTCCGTATAAAGCAACAAACCCACAAGTGTAGAACAATGGCCACAAGTTCCAATCGTCTCTGTAGCTTAGCAACAGCTGCAGCCACACCCTTGCACAGCAACAAATGGAGGAAGGCAAATACAATATGAAGTAAAACCTACTCCTGAATTTTGCTGGTTAACCGAGATTTCCGGTTATTTAGGTGCCGGTAAATCGAAAGTTTCCTGTATTATGCTGGTATTTGAGAGGCAACGATAGGTTGTAATTTAACCAAGGACGATCTCAATATAGACAGAAATTCAATTGCTGCTGAAAACGAGTGTGCAGGGGGCGGGGGGGAAAGGCGTGGCTGAACAGGTGCGCGCAGGAACTACGCAAGTCCCACCGTTGGTGATGCACTGTCATGCTGCACAGTGTGCGAGCTGATAACGGCGCAATGAGGGAAACCAGGCATCTGGGAAGATCAGGAAGTAGAATCAGTATGGGTGGAGATAAGGAATAACAAGGGGCAGAAAACACTGGTAGGAGTAGTATACAGGCCCCCTGAACAGTAGCTATACAGTTGGACAGAATATTAATCAAGAAATAGTTGGAGCTTGCAACAAAGGTAATGCAATAATCTTGGGGGACTTTAATCTTCATATAGACTGGGCAAATCAAATTGGCAAAGGTTGTCTGGAGGAAGAGTTCATGGAATGCATTCGGGACAGTTTCCTAGAACAACAGGTCATGGAACCAACAAGGGAACAGGCTATATTAGATCTTGTATTGTGTAATGAGACAGGGTTAATTAACAATCTCATAGTAAAGGATCCTCTGGGGCAGAGTGATCATAATATGATAGAATTTCACATTAATTTTGAAAGTAACTTCCCAAGTCCGAAACTAGAGTCTTAAACTTAAAGCCAATTACATAGGTATGAGGGGCGAGTTGGCGAAGGTAGATTGGAAAAATAGATTAAAAGGTATGGCGGTAGATAAGCAGTGGCTCGCATTTAAAGAAATATTTCATAATTCTCAACAAAAATACATTCCATTGAGAAACAAAAAGTCCATGGGAAAAGAGACCCAACCGTGGCTAACTAAAGAAGTTAAGGATAGCATTAGATTGAAAGAAGCTTATAATGTTGCAAAGAATAATAAGCCTGAGGATTGGGAGAGTTTCAGAAACCAGCAAAGGTTGACCAAAAAATTGGTAGAAAAGGAATAGAATATGAGAGAAAACTATCAAGAAATATAAAAGCAGATTGTAAGAGTTTCTACAAGTATGTAAAAAGGAAAAAAGAGTAGCAAAAGTAAACGTTGGTCCCTTAGAGGCTGAGACAGGAGAAATTATTATGGGGAATAAGGAAATGGCAGAAATGTTAAACAAATATTTTGTATCTGTCTTCACACTAGAATTCACAAAAAGCATACCAAAAATGGTGGGGAAACAAGGGTCTAATGAGGGTGAGGAACTTAACGTAATTAATAAGTAGAGAAAAAGTACTAGAAAAACTAACGGGACTAAAAGCTGACAAATCCCCTGAACCTGATGGCCTACATCCTAGGGTTCTAAAAGAGGTAGCTAAAGAGATAGCGGATGCATTGGTTTTGATCTTCCAAAATTCCCTAGATTCTGGAATGGTCCCAGCGGACTGGAAGGTCGCAAATGTAACACCGCTATTCAAGAAAGGAGGGAGAGAAAAAAAAACAGGGAACTACAGACCAGTTAGCCTGACATCAGTTGTCAGGAAAATGCTAGAATCCATTGTTAAGGAAGTGGTATCAAGTCACTTAGAAAATCATAACATGATTAGGCAGAGTCAACATGGTTTTATGAAAGGGAAATCATGTTTGACAAATTTATTCGTTTTTTGAGGATGTAACTGGCAGGATAGATAAAGGGGAACCAGTGGATGTAGTATATTTGGATTTCCAAAAAGGCATTCGATAAGGTGCCACATAAAAGGTTATTACACAAGATTAGGGCTCATGGGGTTGGGGGTAATATAGTAGCATGGATAGAGGACTGGTTAACGGACAGACAACAGAGAGTAGGGATAAACGGGTTTTTTTCAGGTTGGCAGGCTGTAACTGGTGGGGTGCTGCAAGGTCAGTGTTGGGGCCTCAGCTATTTACAATCTATATTAATGACCTAAATGAAGGGACCGAGTGTAATGTATCCAAGTTTGCTGATGATACAAAGCTAGGTGGGACAGTAAGCTGCGAGGAGAACAGAGTCTACAAAGGGATATAGATA
The DNA here is from genome assembly GCF_052327205.1 of Somniosus microcephalus. Taxonomy (NCBI): domain Eukaryota; kingdom Metazoa; phylum Chordata; class Chondrichthyes; order Squaliformes; family Somniosidae; genus Somniosus; species Somniosus microcephalus. The sequence goes on along the minus strand of NC_140996.1, from coordinate 205,911,698 downwards.
GACTAAGTGAGTGGGCAGTAAGGTGACAGAGGGAGTATAATGTAGGGAAATATGAGGTTATTCACTTCAGTAGGAAGAATAGAAAAACAGAATATTTTTTAAATGGCAAGAAACTTTCAAATGTTGGTGTTGAGAAAGATATGGGTGTCCTCGTGCAAAAAACACAGAAAACTAGCATGCAGGTACAGCAAGCAATAAGGAAGGCAAATGGCATGTTGGCCTTTATTGCAAGGGGATTGGAGTATAAGAGTAAGGAAGTCTTGCTACAATTGTACAGGGCCTTGGTGAGACCACATCTGGAGTACTGTGCACAGTTTTGGTCATATTATCTAAGGAAGGATATACTTGCTTTGGAGGCGGTGCAACGAAGGTTCACTAGATTGATTCCTGGGGTGAGAGGGCTGTCCTATGATGAGAGATTGTGTAGAATGGGCCTATACTCTCTGGAGTTTAGAAGAATGAGAGGTGATCTCATTGAAACATACAAGATTCTGAAGGGGATTGACAGGGTAGATGCTGAGAGGTTGTTTCCCCTGGCTGGAGTGTCTAGATCTAGGGGGCATAGTCTCAGGATAAAGGGGTAGGCCATTTAAGACTGAGATGAGGAGGAATTTCTTCACTCAGAGGGTTGTGAATCTTTGGAATTCTCTGCCCCAGAGGGCTGTGAATACTGAGTCTTTGACTATATTCATGGCTGAGAGAGATAGATTTTTGGACTCTAGGGGAATGGAGATTGGGCAGGAAAGTGGAGTGGAGGTCGAAGATCAGCCATGATCTTATTGAATGGCGGAGCAGGCTCGAGGGGCAGTATGCCCTACTCCTGCTCTTACTTCTTAAGTTCTTATGTCCTGTGTGAACAGGGAAAGCAACTGTGCATCTCCTTAACCAATCAGATTGCAGGATTGTGAAATTAACAGCACAAGGACGGAGGAGGAAATGTAAATTGGAGTGGGCGAATTGAATGCCAAATCAGGTACAGAAAGATTGGGTTGAGAGAGAGAGAGAGAAAAAAAATAGACAAAGGTAAAGTTAAAAGTTTTTAATTTAAAATTTTACATTAAAAAAAAATAAACAATTAAAACCTGAAGGAATGAGACACCACACTTGGAATAGTTAATTTTCAGTGCCAGAGAGGTTTATTGGCATAAAAGAATCTGACAGCTAATCCAGGCTTAATTAAATAGGCACGGACCTTAAATGGCTCAAACGGGCTCCTTGCGTCACTTCAGACCAGCTCGAACTTTCAGTAGTTCGTATCTACTGCGTTAGTACAGCAACTTCACGCCGTTCAATGTATTTCAATGGTGAGCCAGACAGCAAGATGAAGCTAACACGGAGTGCTGCATCTCAAGACAGCAACTTCTGGATTTCCGCAATTAACTGCTCATCTGCCCTTGCCTGAAGTTACTGTAGAATTTGTGCTAAATAACAGTGAAGGCCATTTGCCTCACCTTTATTTTTACAGCAAGTTGTGGGCCAATGAGTGTGTTGATTGGAATTCTTAAAGACCAAATGAAGAGCTCGAACGCGTTGCGGGTTTGACCAGCAAGTTCTTAATGGGCAACAGCTGGCCTTTTTTTTTTTTTAAATAGCTCTTATCGCTAAAGTGTAGACTATTTGTTGATCGATTGTTGGGTAGGTGGTAAAGTGGCTCAACGTCTCCAATGTACTGCACCATGAGGTGGTAGCACATCTTGCGATCATCTACAATGAGTCAGATTTCCTTAGTGCCACAAGTCAGAAGGTTCTCCACAGAGGGAACAAAAGCTGGTGGGAGTCACCCTGCGTCGCTGTTTAACTGCTATCAGTGGCTTTTTTCAGAGACTGTACAGAAGCCAGGGATCCTCTCAACTAGGTATGATGTGCACAAGGACAATCCAGGGGAAAGGGAACCAGCAGCGACTGGATACATAGTTCCTTTTCTAGATGATTACAAGGAGCTCATGTGTGATGTTAAATATTTTGTGTTAAGAGTTTAATTGACCTAATCTTACAGGACCGGTGAGAAGATGAAAGAATTTCATACATTTTTGCAAGTTAAACATGAGCAATTTATGTTATTCCCTAATAACAACAGAAAATGCTGGAAAAACTCAGGTGGTCAGGCAACATCCGTGGAGAGAAATTTGAGTTGACGTTTCGGGTCAAACCCTTCATCAAAACTGGAAAGAAAAGATAGATCGGAGGCAGGGCTGCGATCAGACAAAAGAATAAAAGAAACAAAAGAAGAGACAATAAAAAGGTATTAGAAGCTAGATGAGATGGTAATAGGCTGAGATTAGGTGTAAAGTGTACTGGCAGGGCAAGAGATAGCTGCCAGGCGTGAGAGGAAAACAAAAGGAAAGGCGGGGGGGGGGGGGGGGGGGGGGGAAAGGAGTGGAAAAATTACAAGAAAAAATGAAATAGGGGCCGAGGTTATGATCTGAAATTGTTGAACTCGATATCGAGTCCGGAAGGCTGCAGAGTGCCTAATCGGAAGATGAGGTGCTGTTCCTCGAGTTTACGTTGAGCTTCTGTGGAACAATACAAGAGGCCAAGGACGGTGAGGTCCGAGTGGGAATGGAGCGGTGAATTAAAATGACAGGCGACCGGAAGCTCGGGGTCACTCTTACGGACTGAACGGAGGTGTTCCGCAAAGCGGTCACCCAATCTGCGTTTGGTCTCCCCAATGTAGAGGAGACCGCATCGTGAGCAGCGAATACAGTATACTAGATTGCGAGAAGTACAAGTAAATCGCAGTTTCACCTGGAAGGGGTGTTTGGGGCCCTGGACAGTGGGAAGGGGAGAGGTATAGGGGCAGGTGTTACATCTCCTCCGCTTGCACGGGAAGGTGCCAGGCGAAGGGGAAGGGCTGTTTGGGGTGATAGAGGAGTGGACTAGGGTGTCTCGGAGGGAGCGGTCCCTGCGGAATGCTGAAAGGGGAGGGGAGGGGAAGATACGTTTGGTGGTGGGATCACTTTGGAGGTAGCGGAAATGCCGGAGGACGATCCGTTGAATGTGGAGGCTGGTGGGGTGAAAGGTGAGGACAAGGGGAACCCTATCATGGTTCCGGGAGGGAGGGGCAGGGGTGAGGGCAGAAGTGCGGGAGATAGAACTGACATGGTCGAGGGCAGTGTCAACCACGGTAGAGGGGAATCCTCGGTTGCAGAAAAAGGAAGACATGTCTGAAGCACTGGTGTGGAAGGTGGCATCGTCGGAGCAGATACGGCGGAGACGGAGAAACTGGGAGAATGGAATAGAGTCCTTACAGGAAGCGGGGTGGGAGGAAGTGTAGTCCAGGTAGCTGTGGGAGTCAGTGGCTTGTAGTGAATATTGGTCGATAACCTATCCCCAGAGATGGAGACGGAGAAGTCGAGGAAGGGAAGGGAAGAGTCAGAGATGGACCATGTGAAGGTGAGGGAAGGGTGGAAATTGGAGGCAAAGTGAATGAAATTGTCAAGTTCGGGACGAGAGCAGGAAACGGCACCGATGCAGTCATCAATATTTCGGAAAAAGAGGTGAGGGAGGGGACCCGAGTAGGACTGGAACAAAGATTGTTCCACATAGCCCACGAAAAGGCAGGCATAGCTAGGACCCATGCGGGTGCCCATGGCAACGCCTTTGATTTGGAGGAAATGAGTGGAGTTAAAGGAGAAGTTGTTCAATGTGAGAACAAGTTCAGCCAGGCGGAGGAGGGTGGTGGTGGATGGGGACTGGTCGGGCCTCTGTTCAAGGAAGAAGCGAAGCGCCCTCAGGCCATCCGGGTGGGGGATGGAGGTATAGAGGGATTGTACGTCCATGGTGAAAAGGAAGCGGTTGGGGCCAGGAAACTGGAAACTGTTAAAGTGGCGGAGGGCGTCTGAAGAGTCGCGGATGTAGGTGGGAAGAGACTGGACAAGGGGAGAAAAGATAAAGTCGAGATAGGAAGAGATAAGTTCCGTGGGGCAAGAACAGGCTAAAACGATAGGTCTACCAGGGCAGTCCTGTTTGTGGATCTTGGGAAGGAGGTAGAAGCGGGCTGTGCGGGGTTGGGGAGCTATGAGGTTGGTGGCAGCGGGGGGGAAGATCTCCAGAGGAGATGAGGTCATTTTCCGATACATTGATGACTGTATCGGTGCCGTTTCCTGCTCTCGTCCCGAACTTGACAATTTCATTCACTTTGCCTCCAATTTCCACCCTTCCCTCACCTTCACATGGTCCATCTCTGACTCTTCCCTTCCCTTCCCTTCCTCGACTTCTCCGTCTCCATCTCTGGGGATAGGTTATCGACCAATATTCACTACAAGCCCACTGACTCCCACAGCTACCTGGACTACACTTCCTCCCACCCTGCCTCCTGTAAGGACTCTATTCCATTCTCCCAGTTTCTCCGTCTCCGCCGTATCTGCTCCGACGATGCCACCTTCCACACCAGTGCTTCCGACATGTCTTCCTTTTTCCACAACCGAGGATTCCCCTCTACAGTGGTTGACACAGCCCTCGACCGTGTCAGTTCTATCTCCCGCACTTCTGCCCTCACCCCTGCCCCTCCCGGAACCACGATAGGGTTCCCCTTGTTCTCACCTTTCACCCCACCAGCCTCCACATTCAACGGATCATCCTCCAGCATTTCCGCTACCTCCAAAGTGATCCCACCACCAAACGTATCTTCTCCTCCCCTTTCAGCATTCCGCAGGGACCGCTCCCTCCGAGACACCCTAGTCCACTCCTCTATCACCCCAAGCAGCCCTTCCCCTTCGCCTGTCACCTTCCCGTGCAAGCGGAGATGTAACACCTGCCCCTATACCTGCCCCCTTCCCACTGTCCAGGGCCCCAAACACCCCTTCCAGGTGAAACAGCGATTTACTTGTACTTCTTGCAATCTAGTATACTGTATTCGCTGCTCACGATGCGGTCTCCTCTACATTGGGGAGATCTATCTTTTCTTTCCAGTTTTGATGAAGGGTTCGACCCGAAACGTCAACTCAAATTTCTCTCCACGGATGTTGCCTGACCTGCTGAGTTTTTCCAGCATTTTCTGTTATTTCGGATTTCCAACATCCACAGTATTTTGCTATCGTACTTATGTTATTCCCTTATCAGTAGTGCCACCTACTGGAGAAGAGGGTGAATAGCTGGTGCATTGCTTAATAGAAAAATTATTATATATACACCAATTGATTGAGTTTTTGAAAGCAGATAGAGGGGAGATTTTTTCTTCTCTCTTGCTCCCAACTTCTCAATCACGATCACCTCCCCAGGGCCTGGTGGCGTCATTCATCAGCTTCCACAAGGAATGCTGGGAGGAAGTCTAATGTTATAATAAGGCTGCCAATTACCCAGCTGTGAACTTTTATTGAACATCCAGTGGGAACGGGCAGAAGGAGGACTGTGCCCTACAGTCCAGCAACGATAAGTGAAGGTCATAGTCTATTTCAGCTCATGCACCTGTGAGGTTAAGACAGATTTTATCTGGGAATATTGCACAGGTTACGTTCTGTAAATTGGAGGTAGCTCTCCAGTAAGACTGGATTGGTAAGTGTTGGAAGTTATGGGATACCGTATCAAAGGCATTACCTTTCTAGATTTTGACCATTTTTCCACCAAAAGGATTTGGGAATAATAGGAGAGATGTTATTCCACCCCAAAGGCTCCCAAACAATATTCACACCAAAGGGGGATGGAATGTCTTTTCTTATTGAAATTAGCTTCATGCAAAGGACAATGGGAGGGGGTACGAGAGCTGGCTTGATTAGTAGCTCTTCTGGCCAACCCCTTGACAGGGGGAGGGGTCATGAACCAAACCCCAACTTCCTGTGAGGATGGCAAATAGGTGAACAAAAACTTCATGCGAGGGTCTTCACTGAAGTGACACGGTAGAAGCATAGAAGATAGGAGCAGGAGTAGGCCATTCGGCCCCTCGAGCCTGCTCCGCCATTCAATGCGATCATGGCTGATCATCCAAATTCAGTACCCTGTCTTCTCCCCATATCCCTTGATCCCTTTAGCCTTAAGAAATATATCCAACTCCTTCTTGAATATATTTAATGAACTGGCCTCCACCGCCCTCTGTGGCAGAGAATTCCACAAGTTCACCACTCTCTGGGTGAAGAGATGCTGGAGGGTAGTTAGAAGGCATCTCGTTTAAGTCAACTAAGATGCCAACTGATGTGGGGAAGCATGACCTATTCATTATTTTGTATCATGATATGAAGTTAAGTTGTATTGATTGTAATAAGTGAATTTGATCATAAACTGTTGCTCTATTTGTTCACGTGCTGAGAAATAAAGCAGCTTAATGATTTACCTCACCAAGTGTTTGTTTGGTCTGCCTTGAGAGAGTTTGAAGAAGTATACATGTGAAAGAAATGAATATCCAATCCAGGCCATAAGGGAGTGTTATTGTTACACTCCTAGATTAGTGGGACAGAGCTGTGGAGGGATGTGAAAATGAACATGAAGTTGATGCACTAGAGAACATGGAGAAGGTGAGCTTGGTGGGTGATGCAAATGCGACAGCATTTGAGAAAGGACCAGGGACAGAGTTCTGGATTAATTGGATTTTGTGAAAGTTAGAGAGTGGAGGCTGGTGAGGCGGCTAGTCCATAAATCAATTCTAGAGGCGATCATTAAATGGTACATACCCATAAGCATTACCTTCCCCCAATCCAATAGCTTACTAGGAACTAATGACTGCAGATGAGTCAAGCAAAAATGTTTGATTTTATTGTACTGCATATTAATGTCATTTGACAGTAAAATGCTGATTCAAGCATAACATTGGTCTCAAATTTTAAACTTAGGTTTTTTTTTTATTATACAGTATACACAAAGTGGCAGCCTTTCATTACCTCGCCCAAATGGGCTTTCTTCATGCGTGAGCCTAGACAAGGAGTGTCAGCACAATAATCAATCTCAAAGTCCAATCCCATTCTCACCCAAAGTCCACATAGCAAAATCAGCAGACGGCAATCAAGAGCATGAACATTGACCGATTCGACCTCTCGAGTTCAAAAGCGCGGAGCCCAATTGTACTGCTGTAACTACCAATTCCATTGAGATCTAACTAACTCAAGCACAGCTAAGGAATCGAACTTCCGACTCTCTTGGCCTGATGCTGCCGTACTATACCATCTCGTTAACGACTGAGCCATCAAATCTTGGTCAATGTTATTATTCTTTCTGCAATGTATGCTCACTGCTGAACATCTTTCCAAATATTTCATTGTTTGCCCATTTTGATTCAGCAGAAAATGCAATACCTCATATAATTTGTGTATCATGAAGCCTGACATCGGTAGTGGGGAAAATGCTAGAGTCCATTATAAAAGATGTAATAGCAGAGCACTTGGAAAACAGTGACAGGATCGGACAAAGTCAACATGGATTTACAAAAGGTAAATCGTGCTTGACTAATCTACTGGAATTTTTTGAGGATGTAACTGGTAAAATAGATAAGGGAGAACCAGTGGATGTGGTGTATTTGGACGTTCAAAAGGCTTTCGATAAGGTCCTGCATAAGAGATTAGCATGTAAAGTTAAGGCACATGGGATTGGGGGCAAGGTATTGACTTGGATAGAGAACTGGTTGGCAGACAGAAAGCAAAGAGTTGGAATAAACGGCTCTTTTTCCGAGTGGCAGGCAGTGACTAGTGGGGTACCGCAGGGATCAGTCCTTGGACCCCAGCTATTCACAATATATATTAATGATCTGGACGAGGGAACTAGATGTAATATCTCCAAGTTTGCAGATGACACAAAGCTGGGTGGGCGTGCGTGCTGTGAGGAGGATGCCGAGAAACTCCAGTATGATTTGGACAGATTGGGTGATTGGGCAGAAGCATGGCAGATGCAATATAACGTGGATAAATGTGAGGTTATCCACTTTGGTGGCAAAAACAAGGCGGCAGATTATTATCTGAATGGCAATAGATTGGGAGAAGGGGAAGTGCAACGAGACCTGGGCGTCCTTGTGCACCAGTCGCTGAAGGTAAGCATGCAGGTGCAGCAGGCGGTTAAGAAGGCAAATGGTATGTTGGCCTTCGTAGCAAGAGGGTTTGAGTAAAGGAACAAGGATGTCTTGCTGCAGTTGTACAGGGCCTTGGTGAGACCACATCTTGAGTATTGTGTGCAGTTTTGGTCACTTATCTGAGGAAGGATGTTCTTGCCATGGAAGAAGTGCAGCGAAGATTCACCAGACTGATACCTGGGATGGCAGGAATGAAGTATGAGGAGAGATTGGGTTGATTGGGCTTATACTCGCTGGAGTTTAGAAGAATGAGGGGGGATCTCATTGAAACTTATAAAATTCTAACAGGACTGGACAGACTAGATGCAGGAAGGATGTTCCCGATGGTTGGGGAGCCCAGAACCAGGGGTCACAGTCTAAGGATAAGGGGTAAGCCATTTAGGACAGAGATGAGGAGGAATTTCTTCACCCAGAGAGTGGTGAACCTGTGGCATTCTCTACCACAGAAGGCAGTAGAGGCCAATTCATTAAATATATTCAAGAAAGAGTTGGATATATTTCTCAAGGCTAAAGGGATCAAGGGATATGGGGAGAAGGCAGGGACAGGGTACTGAATTTGGATGATCAGCCCCGATTGCATTGAATGGCAGAGCAGGCTCGAGGGGCCGAATGGCCTACTCCTGCTCCTATCTTCTATATTTCTATGTCAATGAATGAATACAATATACCAGAGGGAGAATGGTGAGCCGAATTGCAATTATGTTCTATGATCTGATGGTGGAAGCTTTTATATTAATAAATAGCAGTTCTACACATAACAACAGAGGCAGATATTGTAGCACTTACTGTTCCCTGAGATCTGTCCTTGACATCATACACTGAAAGTTTAATTTGTGTCATTTGATTAATGAGAGAATCCTGGAAAAATGCAACACTGCTTAGAAATATGGGATTGTTGGTACCCTGCAAGGAAAGGAGGAAACAATTAATACATTAATCCTAAAGACAAAAGGGGGAAAAATTCAGTATCAACCATTTTGGGGTGTTAACATCGCCTGGGCGCTAACTTTAGCGCCTGGCGCTAATCGATCGCGAAATTCAGTTTTAGCGCCCCAAGAAGAAAGTGCAGTGCTAAATCAAGTGCTACACTTCCTTCTTGGAGTGCTAACCCCGACTATTGGGGCGGTGCGTTCTGCAGCACGGCGCACTGGGCCACTTAGTGCTGCCGCATGGAAGGGCTCTTCCCCTCATTAAAGGGAAGGGCCAAAGCCCACAACTCTGCCGGGCCCTACCTAGACCACCGGGGAGCGGGGTGCCGTGCCAGCAACCCGGCACTCAAGAGGAGCACCGGGCTGCCAGATCGCAGCACGGACCCCGCGTTCAAAGACGCAACAGTAGGTCGGCCAATTTTTTCCCCCACGCCCACTACCTTCCCTTTAGTTAGTGTCCCGTGAGCCTCCTGCTGCTCCATTCGCGCCCCCTTAATCGGTCACCGTCATCGCCCAGCGCAGATTCAGGGGGCGCGAGCCAATTTTGTAGGCGGGGCAAAAAATGGGGCGCTGCGCACGGTGATGACGTCATCATCGCCTGCGCAGTGGAGCGGGGCACTACTGCTTACCGCCTCCGCTAAACTCCCGCTGAATTTTGCGGGAGTCGTTAGTGGTGCTCCGCCCAGGCAAAAAGTCGTTAACGAGAGGCGCAAATGCACCGAATTTCTAGCCCAAAGTCTTGTCGTAAGAACATAAATAGTAAAGCACAAGAAGAGGCCCATTCAGCGGATTAAAGCTCCTTTTATGAATGACTTTGTCCTCTCTTGGCTCAACAGTGCTGATTTCAATTGCATTTCAGCCTAACATGCTCAACTTTACCTGGTAGTTTTAAATAAATGTTCATCATTCAGTTGAGTAAAGACATTTTATTGTAATATACATGTAATTGTTTTAAGTTTACTTTCCATCAACTTTAATTTATAATTCTTTAGATGGTTTACCCAACTTACAACAACTTGCATTTGAATAGTGCTTTGAACATAGAAAAACATCCAAAGGCACTTCAGAGGTGTAGTCAAACAAAAATGGATGCCGGCCAAAGGAGGAGATATTAAGAGTAACCAAAATTTTTATCAAAGAGGTGGGCTCTAAGGAGGTTCTTAAATGAGGAGAGGCAGGTGGAAAGGAAGACGAATTTAAGGGAGGTAATTCCACAGCTTGGGACGAAGGCATGGGTGGGGCAAAGGGTAGAGGGATGTACAAGAAACCAGAGTCAGAGGAACAAAGAGTCCTGAGGGCTCTGTCGGAGGTTATATGGATAAGAATGAGCAAGGCAATGAAGGGATTTGAACACAAAGATGAGAATTTTAAACTGGGGATGTTGGACATTGGGAGCCAATGCAGCAAGACTGGACTGATAGATGAGTAGAATAGAATACGGGCAGCAAAGTTTTGGACAAGCTGAAGTTTATAGAGCGTGAGAGGCAGACTAGGGAAAGCATTGGAATAGTCGAGTCTGGAGGTGACAAAGGCATGGATGAAAGTTTCAGCATCAGACGGGCTGAGCAGGGGCACAAGTGGGTGGTTATGGAGCTGGAAGTAGGTGGTTTTTGAGATGAAAAGGACATGTGTAACGCTAGTTTATTCTTCCTAGCTCATATTGGAATCAATTCCAGGATAAGCATGTTATACAGCACTGATTGAAGGGTATCAATGTAACTATATATTTCCATTAGCAATAAAAACTACGAATCAATTTTTCTAACATGCGCAAGTGGGACAAAAAGTGCAAACTTAAAAAAAAAAAAAACTACAAGCACTGGAGAAAGTGCAACTTTTTTTTTACATGATAGCAGAACTGAGATGGTACAACTATCAGGAAATGTTGAACAGGCTGTATCTCTTTTTTTTATATAGAGAAGAGACGATCCGATAGAAATCTTTAACTCGCTACCACATGGAGTGGTTGAGGTGAATAACATTGATGCATTTAAGGGGAAGCTCGATAAGTACATGAGGGAGAAATGAATAGAAGGATATGTTGATAGGGCGAGATCGAGTAAATATAGAGTTGGAGGAAGTGCGTGTGGAGCATAAACTCTGACCCGTTTCTGTACTGTGAATTCAATGTACTGTGAATTCTGTGTAAATCAGATAAAAAGATCAACACATCACAACAGATGGCTAAACTCACCTCTATAATCTCAGTTTGTACATGTTTTGTCCAGAAGGCTTGTGGAGGGGTCGTCACACTTACTGCTACAAAACTATTAGGTTTTCGGTCCAAAGAGGGAGTGATCAATTCACTGCAAGCTATAGGAGTAGAAACAATCAAAAGCATAAATTTGTTTTCATTTCAAAGCGGCAGTGTTTGGAACTGTTTAATGATTTTTTTTCATTTAAATGTTAACTATATTAATGGAACAGTAGTCAACATGTCTTTGAAAATACTATGGGAACAATTACTTTTTATTAAAATAGCTCAGTGACCTTAAAGTAATATGTCCATTATATGCCTTGTTTAAAATACATCTAGTATATCCTCTGGACAGCAACTAACAAGGAACACAGGAACACGAGCGAGGCTATTGAGCCCGTTCTGCTATTCAATCAGATTATGGCTAATTTGTAACTCAACTCCAGCTAGCTGCTTATGCGTCGCATCCCAATACCCTTAACTAACAAAAATCTACCGATCTCAGTCTTGCAAATTTCAATTGACCTGGCATCTCTCTGATCAGCTCATACTTTTCCAAGTGCTCAGTCACTCCGTCTCTGATGATAGTTGTACATCCCCACAACTGAAGGGTATGTAGTTATTTGGTTTCTCCCTCCCTCCATTCTTAAATAATGGAGTGACATTTGCAATTTGCCAATCCAAAAAAGGTACAATTCCTGAGTCTGGAGAACTCTGGAAAAGTATGACTAACACATCAGCAATTTCCTCACCTATTTCCTTTTAATAATGGTGGAAACCATCATGTCCTGGAGACTTGTCTAACTTAAATCCCATTATTTTCTCTATTACAATATACTTATATTTTTAAGTTGCCTTGTACCACTGGTATTTTGCACTCTTCCTCCACTATGAAAACAGATACAAAGAAAGTACTCATTGAAAAAGTATGCCATTTCCTTATTGTCCATTAGAGTGCCACCAGTATGTGACATCAATAGGCTCACATTCCTCTTAAACACTCTTTCTGAATATATTTATAAAAACTTTGCTGTTATCTTTGATATCCCTTGCAAGTTTTTTTATATTCCCTTTTTACAGCTCATTATTTTTGTATCATTTCGTTGCTTTTTATAGCTATCTCAGTCTGCAGGATTTCCATTTTCCCTTGCATTTGTGAAAGGCTTTTCTTTTAGCTTAATACTGTCTCTTACCTCATTTGTTGACCATGGTTTGCTTAGCTAGGCAAGTGGCTTTTTTTGACTTTTAGGGGTACTTATTTGAATGCTTCCCACTGTTCGTCTATAGGTTCACCCATTAACAGTTCAGCCCAGTTTACTGCTCCTGCTCATTCCATCGAAGTTTGCCTTACTTAAATTTAACACTCACCCGTCTCTCTCAAACCTAGCATCAAATTCAGTTATATTAAGATCACTAATTGCAAGATGCTCCCTTACCGTCAGATTGTTAACTAATTCTGGTTCGTTACTCATCATGAAATCTAGTATGGCCAGTTCCTTTGCCGGTTCTAAAACATATTGTTCCAGAAAACTGTCCCAAATATCTTCCAGAAATTCAATGCCTTTACTACTTGAGCTGTTCTGCTTCTCCAAGTCTGTGAAAATTAAAATTTCCCTATACAATCCTTGTTTGTGCTGCATAATTTCCTGATCTCCGCATTTCTGCATCCATCACAGCACTATCAGGATTCTAGTCCATTCGCGGTCAGTTCATGTATTGGTTTCATATGGCACCCAGATACCTCTCTGCCCCCTCTTCACCCCGGTCTAGTTTAAATGCTTTACAATAGCTATCTCTACGTTCCTTGCTGGTCTCATGGTTCCTGCTGTTAAGGCACAGATCTTATTTTCTAACCGATTCTCCATTGCCTGTATGCAGGAGGTGCATGTCTAACAAGACTGGCACGTAAACAGTAAGCGGGTAGCAAGAGGCGGGGCGGAGCCTATTGGGGACAAAGGAGGCGATATATGCTTAGCGGTGCAGGGCAAGGCTAAAATACTCAATGAGTACTTTGTATCAGTGTTTACTAAGGAGGTGGATGCTGACAACAATATTGGTAGAAGTAGAAAAGGTAGAAGCAATGGAAGTGGCGAAGTAGTTACTTAGGAAATAGCCTCATTATTGTTACACTAACTTGCTAGCCATTGTTTAGATCCTGTCTTCCAAATGAACTGATTTTCTTTACCAAGCACTGAAGGTATGCATGAGAACATTAACCACCATTTGTTATGTTTTGAGGTGATCCTCACATCTCTTTGATTGTTTCCTATATTGTTAACCCCAAATGAGACACCACTACTGGTTCTGTTCCTATTTTCTTCAGTAGTCCTTCTATCATTCCTCAAAGTGCAAAGCTCTAGCTCCAGGGAGGCAACTTACCACCCTGTGAGTTTTCTCTTTGTAACACACACACCTAACCACTTTAAAAAAACAAAACAAGTTCCTTATGACCAAGGGAAAATTGGATAAATATTTAAAGAGGATGATACAGGGGTATGGTGTATGTGTGGAGGCAACGAGATTATTAGACTGCAATAGAATGAACCGGCACAGACACAAAGGGCCAAATAGCCTCCCACTGTTCTGCAAATGTCTGTGGTTCCATGGACCACTATCTCCCAGTCTTGTAGCGTGCTCCCATCTCACACTTCTTGCCAACTTCTTTCCTAATCTGTACCTGCAATGAAGGCCGGTATCTGTTCATTACAGCAATCTCCCAATTAACCAGTGACCTTTGTTTCTCGGTTGACCCTTTATTTACTTTTTGCTGAAACTATTTATTTCATTTTAATTTAATAGTTTGATGACAAACATATTATACAAGCAAAATCCATATCTAATCTGTATCAGTTTAACCCTTTCGTCCTACAAAATGCAAATCTTTTCAGATCACACACTTCCTCCGGCTATCCTTTGCGTGCCAGTAATGAAAAGCACAAGCATTAACAATGATAATTCATTTGATACGCAGATAGCAAATCTCAGGAAACTATCAAAAGTTACCATATTAATTGTTCATTAAACATTAGAGTAAAATTTTTTCCACATTATACAAAAATCCCTTAAATTTAGTTTTCAAAAAATTATTTGCGCTATTCTTGCCCCCAAAATTATGCTAAACAGACAAAACTACATTTAAAGAGGCAAGTAGGTGATTGGAATCCATATTAAACAATACTTCTAATAAGGTGCTTCTAAAATTTGATACTCTTCCCATCATTTCCCAGAATGAGACACTGTAAAAAGACAGTTTAGCCCCAACTCTGACAAGTGGTCGGCACCCAAAACGTTGGCCTGCCTTTCTCTATTTTAACTGAGATTGATAAATACTGCAAAATGAATGGGAACAAATTAGATGTGCATTAATTCAAAGATCACAAAACTCAACATATCAGATATATATTCCATAAAGTACAAAAATAAATCATTAAAAATGCACTCTTTTTAAGGACAATTATTAAATGTGGCAACGTGGTAGAGCTGTATATTGGAGCACCAATGCTCAGTGCCACAGAGTGAAGAAACCCAGGCTTTCCCTCACACGATGCGAAGCTCCTGATTGTGGGTGTGTTGCTGTGGGGAAGGAGGGAGGGCACAAAGGGGGAGAAATTCAGTAGGTTGCACCACCAGTTAGCGCCTTAAGAGGGCGCTAAGTGGGTCGCAAGCCAACTGGCACCCGGGCGCAGCACTGCCTACGGCTCCCGCTAAATTCCGCGGGACATTAGTGATGGCGCTAACAGTTAGCGCTGCACCACTGCCGATGATGTCATCGGTGTGCACAGCGCCCCGTTGACGCCCCGGCCGCGATATTCGGCAGCGCCCCCATGATTTACCACCGGACGCTATGTCCGACAGGTTCAGGGGGGCCTACCTGCGGCCGGGGAGGCGCAAATTAAAGGCGAGGTGCGGGGCGGCCATTTTTGTTGTTGGCCGCCTGCCAGCACTTGCCTGCGCTCCCGTCCCCGGCCTCCTGAACCCCCCCCCGCCGAGTGCCGCAGCGTTCCAAGAGCCCGGCACTTCCCTTCGGTGCTGGGCTCTTTTGCCTGCACTCCTGATCCTCGGGGGCCCAGCTGGGCCCCAGATCGCGTTGCACAAGGCCCCTCCCCTTTAAGAAGGGGAGGAAGGCCTGCAATACCGCAGCACGACGTGCCACAGCGTGCGGCACGATGCACCACGATATTCACTCGCAGCGCCCCAAGAGCGATGCGGGGCGCCTCCAGTAGCGCCGCGCTTCCCTTTGGGGCGCAACTCAATTTCCGGTGGGCGGGCGCGAATGTTTCTGGAGCGCTACTTTTAGCGCCCTAGCGAGGCTGGCGCCCCAAACGGGGCTATACTCAATTTCTCCCCCAAAGTCTCTTCTCAGTGCCTCTCCATAGGGAAAAGGAACTATCAGGCCTGCCTTATGCATCTCCAACTTTTCATTAAAGAGGCTTAAAAGAAGCTTGCTTGTGTGACCACCTGCCCTCCTGCATGCAGGAGGTTTATGCCTAACAAGACCTGAACAAAGAGAAAGAAAGAGTGAGGGGAGTTGAGAAAAAAATACAGAGATTTAATTGCTTTAAAAAAAAAAGCAGCAAGTGTATTTACTAAATAAGTAATGAAGGAAACAGTCTCCTACCCACCTAAACTAAATTCCAAAATGGGTTCATCTGGATCCTGGCTGTTAGCTAGAAAAGAAGACAGGTTTGTCAGTAGATTAGTTCTTCATAATACCAAAGAATAAAGCAAATTAAATCAGAGTTCAACATCTAGAGTCTTCAAATTAAGAATAATCATAATCACCAGGTTCAGAAGTATTCTGTATCAAAGTTTTTTTAAAGCTTAAATTGAATCACAAATACAATTTGTAGTTACGATAAAGTCCAGCGCCCAATGGGAGCAAATCACTAGGACAGTGGTCTTCCAAGAATTTAATGCTCGAGTATTGCCTTTGAGGGTACTGCTGTCCTACAATGTGCAAGATTTGCATAACACAGGCCAGACCTGTGTTCGACCAGCAGTATTGCCAAAGCTTATGCAGTAAAGACTCCAAGTCACTGGGTTAAGGAGGTTAAGTGAGCGAGAGAGAGATTATTTACATTCGGAAAAATGAGCAAGACAATATGGTCATGTTATGTTCATTCTCATTCATTTATCACACACATTATCCCGATTAAAACTGTCTGGCAATTAGCATTATACCACAATAGTAACAAGAAATTGCTGTAGGCAGTTGATAAATACATTATCTGGTGTGGTACTGAGCCAAACAGATCAGTACGTCTTCGGTTTGATCCCTGGTTTGTGCTAACTGATCTCAGTCTGAACAACGGCAGAGATGCTACAATTTGTTTCACATACACAAATCGGCAAGGGTGTCAATTCATGTCCACTATCCTTACTGGAAAGTGCAAGATAGAGACAGAAATAAAGCAAGAGCACATATGTGCACACAGACACACATCAGATTTATTTTCTTTTTTTAAAAAAAAAAGAGAAATCGAAGTGATCTAATTAGTTTTTTAAGATTACAAAGGAAATTGATAAAAATCAACCTGAGTAAATTGTTCAGCGGTGAGAGTTCAAATATCAGGTGACACAAATTAAAGATTATAAATCTAGGAGTAAAAAAGGAAGTTATCTAAAAAGGTAGCCACTGTGAATGTGGTACTTTTCTGGCCCTTAGTGAGACACTGTTTGATTGTGTGATGTCCTGTCAGACATGGGATACTTAAAAGGCATGTGCTTCAAAGGCCTTCCTTGTCAAATTATCTCTCAACCCTTTCAGTGAATAAAATTCCACATGAACAACATACCAGTGGCACTGCATCCGTTTCAGACCTTATTCACTCAGCAATATCCCAAAATAAAATAAATAGAATGTTCTTGGCTCTCTCCCAGTTTTGTTTCAACTCTATATATAGAGGCTCATGTTTTGCTACCATTTGATAGCAATAAACCCAGTTCCAAGGAACATACAACAAGGAGAGAACTGGGGAGCTGTAAAACTTCTTAATGTGAAACTTATTTTATTTTTGGAGATTTGAAACATATGATGGTCTGTTACTCTCGACGCCCAATCAGGAGTCACCATGCTCTGATCACAGAATGAGGCGACCGTGCTCCAACTAAAATTAGCTACTGTCCTGCCATCTTGAAAACCTCTTACTAGCATTATAACTGTGGCGAGCACGGAGTGATGCAAGACTCTGTAAACCCCAGAACCCAATAGTGGTGAGCTATTAAATTTTGCTTGTAGCACATGTGGGAACGAGGGTTCACACTACCCGAGTACCTCGATGTTCTTTCTGGGCTGTCTGTTTGACCAGCACAAAATGAGTTAAAACAGCTTTCTGCTGAGCATGGGATGAATTGTGTAAGGAGGTCTAAACCAAGGATATCTCCACAGAAAAAGGAGGATGGTGGAATGTTTAAGGCTCACTCAGCCATGTCTGTGATGGTCTGGAATAGGTTAGTTTGGTCACTTGTGTTTATGATAATAAAATAATTAGAAGAGTTAAGTGCATGTTTGTTTAGTTCATGCTGTTATTCGGTTGTCATTTGTATGTATCTTTGATATATTATGATTTATTGGTGGTATGCATTGAATGTAGTGATCAAAGGGAAACATAGAAGATAGGAGCAGGAGGAGGCCATTCGGCCCCTCGAGCCTGTTCCGCCATTTAATGAGATCATGGCTGATCATCCAAATTCAGTACCCTGTCCCTGCTTTCTCCCCATATCCCTTTAGCCTTAAGAAATATATCTAACTCCTTCTTGAATATATTTAATAAGTTGGCCTCAACTGCCTTCTGTGGTAGAGAATTCCACAGGTTCACCACTCTCTGGGTGAAGAAATTCCTCCTCACCTCAGTCCTAAATGGCTTACCCCTTATCCTTAGACTGTGACCCCTGGTTCTGGACTCCCCGACCATCAGGAACATCCTTCCTGCATCCAGTCTGTCTATAGTCCTGTTAGAATTTTATGTTTCAATGAGATCCCCCTCTCATTCTTCTAAACTCTAGTGAATATAAGTCTAAAATTGGTGCATGATATGGGAGTGAACCACTGTATAACAGCTCATACTGGGTGTGTGAAGTATGATGTCTCAACTCTCAATGGTTTTGGATAGTATGATGAAGCTCTCATACTGGATTTGTGAAGTACTGTATGATGTTTCAATGAAGACCTGATCCTGCATTGCTACAACTGAGCGTGTGTGTAATCTGCTGTTTAAACGAGACGAAAAGGAACAAGAAAGCAGTCCAACAGCATGCAATTTTTCCACTTGCTTGAAACTAGTACTCACAAATGACAAGAACAAAGATGATAAATGCTGGTTCAGGTCCTTCTGGTGACATTTTATTTAAGCCGATACAGGAAACTTTGTGCTATCCGGAGGTGAGCTATCCGGCAATCTGGAGCCACCGGCAAAAATCAGCCGCCGTTTTTTATTTTTTGTTTTTTTTGCTTTGTTTGAACAGTCAAGCTGTGCAAGGTCTGTAGCTATAGCAACAGCTTCAGCTACAGAGCTTTAGGGCCACACCCGAGTGTTTAGAAGCTGTTGCTAAGCAACAGTGTTTGTTGTCCAATACGGAGATAAGAATCTCCGTATCTCTCAACATTAACTCTGGAGAGTACGGCAGTTTTGAGGCAACGGCAGCAGCTCGGTCCCGTGGGTGCCGGATAGCACAAAGTTTCCTGTATATAAGTTCATGTTGGTGAGACAGTGCTCATCCTTCCTCATTTAATCTGGAGGTACTGTAGTAGCATAACAGCATTAAATGTTGTGCAATTTTTTTTTTTTTTTTTTAAATAAGTAATGCCTTGTATTTTGGGCATGTTAGATTTAGGAGGTTGAAATGTATGTTGAAAGAGTCGTTACAAATGGATTCATGAAACAATTGAATGGATTTGTGGAGATAAGATTTTAAGATATGGTGGAGCTGACCTGTGAAAAAGGGATGGGATTTTTTGTTCTAAAAATGTGTTTATTCTTATCTTATATAATCCATCCAGCAATGTGATGGAGCTATTTAAAGTTTTGTCCTCAAATGTGCAGGTTTATAGAAATCTTCTATTATATTGATGCAGTAAGATGCTAACGCGATGAAATCGGTGTTTGAACTCTGGGATAAGATGAAGGGGGGGAAAAAAAGTAGGGCATATCATTTATTTCTCAAGGAATTAGTTAATTTTTTGATTAAAATAATCTCAAAAGGAAGCCCATGAATAGCCCAATCCAAATTAAATACAGCGGATTTAGTACAAGCGTTTGAAGCTTACTGAAGCTAACCATTTTAAGCGCACAACTCAAAAGAAGCACAAGTGTGTGTAGAGACCAATCAGAATGGTGTTGAGAGAGGACCTGCTCTTCCAGGCCTCTTTCATAAGTCAACTCCAAACTGACTGTGCCGACACCACAAAACAAATCTTACTTATTTGGCATTATATCTCTTTACAGTGAAATAACTTACTGGCTGCAAAGGGAATATTCACCATCAAGGATCAAAAATCTTTAATTACTATATTCATCGAAAGCCCTGAATCATTTGTTATAGCTCGAGAGGAACTGCGCCAAGTTAAAGTCAGGTTAAACGCTCAGCGTCTCCAATTACTGCAGGGCTTTTGTTTTCCATGCACAGCGTTGCCAGTGAGAGAGAATTATTCATTCTACAGTCCTAGATGTGACGAATAAGCCACAAGGAAAATTAACATTTAATTAATCAATTCTTTCACATCCAGTTTCTGGATAAGAAAACAACCTCCATTCAACTACATCTGTAAAATTAAAAATGCCCTGGTTTTCAATCTATTCAACTTTGAGGAAATTCTGCATTAAAGCTGGAATTTTTTTTGAGGGATGAATGGTCTTTCAAACTTAGGTTTAAGTGACTTGACAGCATCAATATCTCAAGAGCTTCTTCTTCTTAAAGGCGGCGGCGTTGTATTAAAAGACCAAGTTCCTGCTGACTAGATTTTCATAAATGAAACATTAAAGCTTTTAAAAGCTCAAATGTACTTCTATCATTAAAAAAAGTGTTTTGATGTTAGAAGGGTGGGTTCAAAGAAGAACACTAAATAGTCCCAGTAAAGTCTCATGGAATAGAAGCCGCAAAGCCAGGACAATGCCCTTCAGAGAGAGCATGCAGTCAGCTAACTAACAGGCTAATTAGACAGTCTACTCTGATACTTACAGATCCCCACAAATGCCATTTCAACACACTAGTTTGATTTCATCTAAGCTTTATCTGCTACATCAAAAAATTGAGCTCAAAAAAATGTTTCCAGGCAACCGGTTTTAATACAAATGTATGCAAGACTTCTTACCTGCCAGAGATAAACTTAACATATCTGAAGACAGATCAAACGTTGAAGCTCGCTGCATGGACCTGGTTTTAATACTGTGCCGAGGACTTTGATCCTTTGTTGACATTTTCTCATGAGTAATATCTTTTTTTCTTTTGCCAGATTTTTAATCTCTTCAAGAGTTCAAGCCGCAGGTCCCTTCCTTTATGTGAGTAAGCAGACATAAGGTGTTTCTAGGGGTTTGAAATCCTGAAACAAAGCCAAACAGTGAACTAACTGTTGCATTTCTGAGACGTTTACCTTATAGATCCTTTGTGTAAGAATAAAAATATATAAAATAACAACAGAAAATGCTGGAAAAACTCAGCAAGTCAGGTAACATCCGTGGAGAGAAATTTGAGTTGACGTTTCGGGTTTGACCCTTCTTCAAAACTGGAGAGAAAAGGAACTAGATCGAAGGCAGGGCTGCGATCGGACAAAAGAATAAAAGAACCAAAAGAAGTAAAAGAGATTAGAAGCTAGACGAGATGGTAATAGGCTGTGATTAGGTGTAAAGTGTACTGGCAGGGCAAAAGATAGCTGCCAGGTGTGAGAGAGAAACAAAAGGAAAGGGGGGGGGGGGGAAGGAAAGGAGTGGAAAAATATAAGTGAAAATGAAATAGGGGCCGAGGTTATGATCTGAAATTGTTGAACTCGATATTGAGACCGGAAGGCTGCAGACTGCCTAATCGGAAGATGAGGTGCTGTTCCTCGAGTTTACGTTGAGCTTCCGTGGAACAGTACAAGAGGCCAAGGACGGTGAGGTCCGAGTGGGAATGGAGCGGTGAATTGAAATGACAGGCGACCGGAAGCTCGGGGTCACCCTTACAGACTGAACGGAGGTGTTCCGCAAAGCGGTCACCCAATCTGCGTTTGGTCTCCCCAATGTAGAGGAGACCGCATCGTGAGCAGCGAATACAGAATAAAAATATATGTTTTGTATGTGTGATGGACTCGCGACTATTAATATAAGATGTACGTAATAAAGATGAATTTGATGTGTATGGATCTCCCTGGGAGCGGAGCTCAAGGCAACGGCACGAAACTTAACAAAGGAAACCTGCATAACAGGATAACCCCCACAGAGACAGCATCGAAACTCAAGAACCATTAAAAGGTGTTAACAAACAATTAACTTAATCAAGAAATGGCACCAGTCACTGCAGACAGACATGTTCAAAAGAAAGCCATACGCCTGCCTAGAGGTGTGTCAGGAACTGCTCTCCCTCTTCCACTCCCACCCCATGACAGGGCACTATTCGGCCCTGGTAACCTCCTATAAAGGTAGCATCCACAGCTTGGTGGCCTTCCATGAGGGAAGCAATCAACCTATATGTGGCACGATGTCTACCGTGCCTGAAACACAATCCTCCCATGTGCACTAACCGAGCCTTGCTTCAAAGCGCGCCCCCACCTCAAGGGCCATAGACTCGCCTCCAGATAGACTTCATTGGGCCACTTCCAGAGGCGCAAGGCAATTTTCGGCATGCCCTAGTGGTGGTGGATCAATTCACTAAATGGAGCGAAGTATTCCCCTGCCGCTCCAACACCGCAATCACGGCAGCCAAAACACTATTAAATCATGTGTTTTGTAGGTGAGGAGTACTGGTATAAGTGGACAGTGATCAAGGTTTGCACTTTACTAGTAAGATTTTTACCCACCTACAGGAAATGGGGATAAAACACAAACTACATATTGCTCACCACCCCCAGTCGTCCAGGAGGGTCGAAAGGGGAAACAGGACCCTCAAGTTAATGTTTAAAAAATTGTGTGCGGACCACCCCACTCAATGGGCGAACATGCTGCCAATACGCTTAATGGCTATGAGGGCCACACCTCATAAAACAACAGGAGTCTCCCCATATCAGGCCATGACGGAGACTCATGAGAACACCAGGCCAGCTAACACTAACAGGGATGAGCCCCTTGACAATGGAACCATGTAGTTCCAAGTGGCTGGAACAAGTGGTAGATCACACCGATCAGATGAATCGATTTGTGGCCACGAAATTGGGGAAGTCAAAAAGACAAATTAAAAGGTGGTTTGACAAGAAAGTACATCCCTTTGAGCGTCAGGTGGGGGACACCGTAATGATTCCAAATTATGGGAAAAAGCAGCACGCCTTTGAACCCAGGTGGTGGGGACCGCATACGATTATAGACAGATTGAACCCCGTGGTTTATTTGATTCAGTTACCGGGGAAATAGGGTGTTAAGTACAAGAAATGGTATCATATTAACCAGTTAAAAACTGCCAGAGTAAACACACACTGATCTTGTTTCCCACAGGACCATGATACAGATCCTTACGATTGTCGGGACGATACTGGCCACAACCGAAGCCGAGGGAAGATGGGGAAGCGGGAGCTGCAGCACGACTTATGAATGTCATGAATGTGCTTTGAGTAGTGACGATGCACTGGAAATACGGGAAGGGGAGGGTCCCCGCTGGAGATGTTATTGTACAAAGTATGCCAATGGAACGGGTCTGTTGGGACATCAATTCGAGGTTCAGTTCGGTGGCCATATAGGTCCGGGGATGGATCACAGAGAACCTCTCCACTGGTACTCCTTACCTAGGGGAGGGAGGGGTGACCCTCAACTGGCCACGGATGAGTTTAAGATACCAAGGGTTGGTGAAGTGCTTTGAGAAAAATAAGTATGGCTTTTCCTCGACCACATACGGGTCATTCCCAAGAGTAACAGTAAAAACCAAAATACCTCCCAGGGAGACTGTCCCGGATTTAAGGAGGGTCCGAAAAACGGGTTGGTAATCACACACACACATACATACATACATATAAGCACTTGTACAATACGGTACGAGATAGTGCCAGTCATTCTCCATTTCGGGGACATACCCCTCCCCGAGAATCTCTGCCCCCGAAAGTATGCCACCTTCTACAAGAAACTTTCTGATATCCGGCACTGACGGGTCCGAGCTGGTGCCGTAACATCAAAAGTGCAGGACATACCAGAGTTAATGTTTAAACATACAGAACTGAGAAGCTCCGTGTGAATCAACAAACCCTGTTGCTTAGCAACAGCTTCAAAACAGTCGGCTGCAACTGCAAGCGTCTGTAGCTGAAGCTGTTGCTATAGCTACAGACATTGCAGTGCTTGACTGGGGAAAGAAAAGCAACGAGAACTAAAAAAAAATAGAAAACGGCTCCTGATTTTTGCCGTTAGATCGAGTATTCCGGACATATAACCTCCGGATAAACCAAAGTTACCTGTACCATGAATTAGTAAGGAAAGTCCTCAAAGACTTCCTAGAAAAGAATTATGCCCAGGAGCGGTGGGGAGGAGGATGTGAAAGGGATAAACATGTCCAGGACAGAGGGTAGACATAGGAAGAGAGAGCTATGGGAGTGGCAGGGCATCGGAGCCAGCACGGCAACGTGAAACCATGTGGACATAGAAAGCATGTGGGAGCACAGTGAAACCATGAGGGGATCCTGACAGGAACAAATAAAGAGGGCTGGGATGTAATACATGAACTGTCCTAGAACCTCTTGTTCATGAGAGGAGGCTGGCCTGTTTAAACAGGTCCAGGATTACGTTAACCTGTTATAGAACAGCACCAAAGCTACTGAAAGGGATAGCTCTAAGGCCATTGTGTGCGCCATTTATGGGAGCTACATGCTCGATCAGGTTATGGCTGGGTTAAACGACATTAAGGACAACCGCATTCCGACCTTTGTTAATGACAGTACGATTCAGGGATGGTTCACTGACCATGATATCACTGTGGGAGCCCGACAGCACAGACTGTCCTATCTAGTAGCAGGGGATGACCACCACGGGGATGCGAGCCTAGTCCCGCTGGTACTATGGCTGCCCAGATTAGAAAGGCGGCAGGAATGGGAGGTGTTCCGAGTGGTGTCGATTGGGAGACTAGAGGAGGTCTACCTGGGGTATGACAACCACCCACCGATCCCAATTAAAAAGGACCAGACTTTGGAGAGCCCCAACACAGAATGCTGTTCTGATAGGGGCAGGGCTTACCCGTGTAGGTGCGACGTGAGAAACCCAGGGCGCCCAGCCTGCGGGTTCACTCTGGATAGCGAACCCCCTGCGTGTGGTGTACACCTTAGGAGGTGGGGACTGAATCAGGCCCAGTATGCCTACACGAGTCATGGGGCATATTGCGTGACCACCAATGCCAAGACGATGAGGCCTGGGAGTCAGGAGTGCCCCATTAAGACCTTTCTCCTATCTTCTATGTTTCTATGAAAGCCAATCAAGAACTGCCATGAAACTAAGACCCAATTCTGGGGTCTTAGCAATTTAGACGAGAGACAATGGACTTTAAAAGATATAAAATAAGGAACCCAAAGACGGAAAAGCAGGAAGCCCTCCCTCTACAGACCAGACCAAGAAACAAGGAAAAAGGCAGTGTGCATTGCTTGACTCAGGGAAGTACAAGTCTGTTTTAAATCTAACCCATTACCTTACCTGTTGTAATTGAGTAGAGTCCATAGGATACCAGTAGGCTATTGTTTTGATGGGCATGAGTGTGTGTGTTTAATAAACTTATTCCAAATTGTTTCAAAAGAATTGGTCTTGTTGTCAGTTTAATGCTAGTCGAAATAAAAAGCTTACATTTGGTATCTGGTCTCTGAAGAGAAAAGACAACAAAGATGTAGCAATAGTGTTTGGGGGGGGGGGGGGGGGAGGGAGGAGGAGAATGGGGAAGGAAAATAAAAGAAAGCAGCACTTGAGAGATTGTGGATAATCTGTGGTCTTATCCTTCCTGAGAAGAGGCAGAGATGCTCTAAACAGAAGAAAACGCAAGAGAAATGTTTCAGACTTATTGTTTGAAGGGAGGTGTCAAATAGGGCTTGGGGGGGGGCAATAATCTTCCTAACTACAAAATAAATACTATTCAATCCATCAATTTCATTATGACACATTGTTCAATGCTAAGCAATATTATTATTGTTTCATATTAACTAGGATTGAGATTACATTTTGTAGTAAATCAGCAAATTTTAAATCCAGTGACTAAGTGCGTAACACTATTGCCACAAATTCTTTATTGATAATTTAGATGCTACCAGCACCTCAAGCATAAACCCCAGGAATGCATTTTAATGAACAGAAAAAAAGACAGACAACATTAATACCCTGAGATGTAAATCTCAACGTCTAGTTTATTAAAATAATATGGAAAATATTGAGCACCATACCCAGGAACGGTGTCACAGAAGGACAGGAGACAGGTTCACGCTAGCAAGTATCCACAGAGCAAACCTCCGACTTCAAGCAGATGCCAAGGAGAAAGGGCAATGTCAAGTTAGACAGCACAGGCCACTCACTCACATCTAATACCCTGTTATTACATAGCACTGGTAGCTTGCCTGTGGTATGTTGCCAAAGGGGGACCTAGAAGAGAAGACATTGACTAAATTAAACTGGAGGCATTACAAACAGAACATGTGAAAAGAAAGTGCAATCAACCAAAAAAACAAGAGAGACTTAGCAAGAGGTCAGCTACTGATAAAGCATAAACAAGTCCAGTTATTTCAGTTACAGACATAATAAAGCACAACAACAACTTGTATTTATATAGCACCTTTAATGTAGTAAAACGTTCCAAGGCACTTCACAAAAGTGCTACAAGACAAAATATTGACACCGAGCCATATAAGAAGTTAGGGAAAATTCCAGAGCTTAGGGCCTAGGCAGCTGAAGGCACGGCCACCGGTGGTTGAGCGATTATAATCAGGGATGCTCAAGAGGGCAGAATTTGAGGAGCACAGATATCTTGGTGGGGGGGGGGGTCGAAGCCATGGAGGGATATGAAAACAAAGATAAGAATTTTGAAATCGAGGCATTGCCAATGTAGGTCAGTAAGCACAGGGATGATCTGGACGAGGGAATTGGATGTAATATCTCCAAATTTGCAGACGACACAAAGCTGGGTGGGAGGGTAAGCTGTGAGGAGGATGTCGTGAAACTCCAGTACGATTTGGACAGATTGGGTGATTGGGCAGAAACATGGCAAATGCACTATAATGTGGATAAATGTGAGGTTATCCACTTCGGTGGCAAAAACAGGAAGGCAGATTATTATTTGAATGGCAATAGATTGGGAGAAGGGAAAGTGCAAAGAGACCTGGGTGTTCTTATGCACCAGTCGCTGAAGGTAAGCATGCAGGTGCAGCAGGCGGTTAAGAAGGCAAATGGTATGTTGGCCTTCGTAGCAAGAGGGTTCGAGTACAGGAACAAGGATGTCTTGCTACAGTTGTACAGGGCCTTGGTGAGACCGCACCTCGAGTATTGTGTGCAGTTTTGGTCGCCTTACCTGTGGAAGGACGTTCTTGCCATGGAAGGAGTGCAGCGAAGATTCACCAGACTGATACCTGGGATGGCAGAAATGACGTATGAGGAGAGATTGTGTCGATTGGGCTTATACTCACTGGAGTTTAGAAGATTGAGAGGGGATCTCATCGAAACTTATAAAATTCTGTCAGGCCTGGACAGACTAGATGCAGGAAGGATGTTTATGATGGCCGGGGAGTCCAGAACCAGGGGTCATAGTCTAAGGATAAGGGGTAAGCCATTTAGGACTGAAATGAGGAGGAATTTCTTCACCCAGAGAGTGGTGAACCTGTGGAATTCTCTGCCACACAGGGCGGTAGAGGCCAGTTCATTAAATATATTCAAGAAAGAGTTGGATATATTTCTTGAGGCTAAAGGGATCAAGGGATATGGGGAGAAGGCAGGGACAGGGTACTGAATTTGGATGATCAGCCATGATCTCATTGAATGGCGGAGCAGGCTTGAAGGGCCGAATGGCCTACTCCTGCTCCTATCTTCTATGTTTCTATGATGGGTGAATGGGACTTGGTGAGAGTTAGGACACAGGCAGCCGAGTTTTGGATGACCTCAAGTTTACGTAGGGTGGAATGTGGGAGGCCAGCCAGGAGTGCGTTGGAATAGTCAAGTCTAGAGGTAACAAAGGCATGGATGAGGGTTTCAGCAGCAGATGAGCGGAGGCAGGGGCGGGGATGGGCAATGTTACGGGGGTGGAAATAGGAGGTCTTAGTTATGCCACGTTTGTGTGGTCGGAAGCTCATTTCAGGGTCAAATATGACACCAAGGTTGTGAACAGTCAGGTTCAGCCTCAACACCTCATAAGATCGACTGTATGGCTGGAATTTTGCGGCGGGGGGGGGGGGGGGGGGCCGGTGGGAAAAGTGTTTATTTCCCCAGCGGGTCGGGACCCCGCTGTGAACCTGCCATCACGCACCTTTCCTGATGTCAGGTCTGTCAGCACTGAGCAGACCCATCGGGCATCGGCGGGGGGGACCCAATACAGGTAATTAGTGGCTTGTTAGAGCCACTTAAGAATGATTTTCAGCTTACCTTTAGCATTTGACAGCTCGCCCACGGGGTCCACGCTGGTCGTGAACCACATCTGTCAAGCTGAGGCGGGATTCAGTGGCCATTGCTCCAGCTGATGAGTTGACAGCTTCAAATGTAAAGTAAAAGCTCCCACCTTAGAGATATCTTCCCTCAAGCTCTTCCTCACTGCATTTCCACAACAGAGGCACCATGCTGCAAGTCTTTACACAAGTCTCCATCCAGTCTGACCTCATTACCTCTCACCATTGACAGATCGCTTCTGCCATCTCTACTTCACCTGCCATCTATTTCATCACCATGGGTGCCCTTTAGACTCTCTCACCTTGGTCCTCAGAATGCCACCACAATCAGCCCCAAAACCAGCAGCACCAACACCACCACCAACTTTCTCTGCAATCAACCGATGCTGCACAGGACAGATGGCATCAGCACCCGACCACATTGCTGTCTGCGTCACCAGGGATGGCCTCACCATGGCCAGATTTACTTCTTGACGCTGTACACCCTGGTTGCCACATGATGTGCCAGGTTGGCACCACCCAACACCATAAAGCATCCCTACAATGCCCAAGCCATTCCTTTCACATTCATCAACATTGTGGGGGGTACCGTTATGTCTCACCATTCACTGCAACTCACTAAGCCACTTCCAAAGGTGCACACAAATCTGTCCTCTAATTGGCCGGGAAATCTGAACAAGCCCAATCAAGGGAAATTCATTTCAGACAGTGGGATGGAGCCAGCAGCGGGGTCAGGATCTACCACCGAGTTGCCCGCCAAGGTTAATAAAATCCCAGCCTATGATCCTAAAGCTCTCAGGTGCTGTTTGTGTGCGTGAAGAACACCACTATCTGGAACATAAATATAAATTAGATCAAGTATCTAGTACTAGTTATGGACTTGCTTGGACCTAGTCTTTAAGATCTGTTTAACTTTTGTTTTTTCAGGTTCACTATGAAAACTGTTCTAAGTTAGCTGACCAGGTAAGTAATATGTATGCAATAAATCCTCAAGCCCTGGATCTTGGGTAAAGCTGCTGCTTATGGCACTGGGGATTCTGTAGGTTTGAGTTGAGTGTCTGAGAACCCAAGAAGGTTCATTATGATTGCTACAGTTTAGTTTTGGAAAAAGTAACCCATATGAAGTATGGGAGCATCTCAATATTAAAGTATATATTAGAATATGCATGGGAATGGATAGTTTGCCGATATGAACAGCCTCGGAAACCTCCTGGCAGAAGCATTAAGGCAGCTTTGACACATTATGCAAAGGTGCAGCTGGCAGAAAATCTGACCCTGGTAATTGTTGGCACACAAAGAACCTGATGTACTGCAGTGCCAATAGGCACGTCAGATTTACATTACCCTAGTGGATAATCTGACAAACCTAGTTCATGGGACATGTGGCGCATAAACACCAGTATTGTCCTTTTGGGCCGAATGGCCTGTTTTGTACTGTAAATACTATGTAATTTTAATGGCATTTCTCATGGTGATTCAGTGGTTACACTCTTGTAATGGTCACTTGTAATTGGCCAAGTGTCCTGGGAAAACTACAAAACCAGCTAGGTTACCAATTGTACTGATGAAAAATGAGTATTCTAAGTATTGCAAGTATAACCCATCTCTCCCTCAGATGCTAATCAACCGGTTGTGCTTTTCCAGCATTTTCTGTTTCAATTCCAGTATTTGCATTGATCCTTTTACCTCTACTACTAACTATACGGTCGGCAGAGGGAGAAGCTTCCTGTCCCAAATAACAACAGAAAATGCTGGAAAAACTCAAGCAGGCCAGGCAACATCCGTGGAGAGAAATTAGGGTCGACGTTTCGGGTCTAACCCAAAATTGAAAAAGTTTTTCCAGCATTTTCTGTTGTTATTTCGGATTTCCAGCATCTGCAGTATTTTGCTATCGTACTTCCTGTCCCAATACTGCTCAAAGCCACAACTTAAAATAGGGCCACTGAGAGGAAAAGAAAGCTTTGATTCTTGATCTCATTACACTAAAAATCCTTTACCTATCCTAATCAATGTTTCAATGACTAACAATCCCATATTACATAGACTGGTTCCCATATTACATAGACTGGATCAATATGAACTACAGGACCGACCTGTGTGTGTTGTAGAGGAAAGACTGGTTTACAGCAATGGAGAACAAAATGTAAGAGGGGAAGCAGAGACAAGGGGCGCAATCTTGCCAGCCCTGGGGAGGCGGGACTGCCGGGAAAATGGCAGAATCTGGGAGCGGGTGCCCAACCTGCCCTCAACCCACCTCCGTGCCATCTTGCCAGGAGGCGGGTAACCGACCCGCGCCGGGTCCCGTCTCCTTGGAGGCGGGAAGGGGATTACAGCCACTTAACTGCCTGTTAACAGGCAGTTAACAGGATTATCCCCATTTTACCCACACAAGTGCGGGCTTCCCAAAGGCTGCGAACCCCACCACGGTCACCGAGGCGAGCAGAGGGCCTGCGGGGGTCGGAGGGGTGCAAAAGTGCGCTGTGGAGGTAAGTGATGGGTGCAAGTGTGAAGAGGCGAGTATGTGAGGTGAGTGGAAGGGGTTAGTAAAAGTTTACTTACCTTTGTTTCTTCCTGCAGGCTTCAATCGGTGGGTATGCGGAGAGTCTCACACCCCCGCAGCAGAGATGACAGATGGCCATTGCATTCTCCAATGCAACAACCATCTAATTTCTGCTAAAGAAAGGTTTCATGAGTCTTGAATTCAAGAACTCATCAAACTATAGAGAATGTCAGTGCTTGACAGGTTCACAGAGCTGTCAAACGATGACAATTCATCGGTCAAAAATTTGATAGATGAACCGTCATACACTGACGTTCTCTGTAACCGGCTTTCCCTTAATTGGCCTGCGAGCTTAGCAGGTCAATCAAGGGAAAATAGCGTGGGTTGGCCACAAATCAATGGAGGCGGGACATCGACCCGACAAGCAGTAGTCCCACCTCCAACGCGCCCCCATTAGCAAAATCGCCCCAAGATGTTTTAGAAATACTTGCCCATCAGACCTATGAAACTGAAATAATTGGAGAAACTGCATCTAATATCATACTTGGCTGATACCTCCGATACTGATGTATCATCTGTCTTGACGGAACCAGACTGTTCGCCACCTTGGTGTTCGATTTAACCCCGAGCTCAGTTTCCGACCCCATATCCTTTCCATCACCAAGACTGCCTACTTCCATCTCTAACATCGCCAATCTCCACTCAGACTCAGCTTAGGTGCTGCTGAAACCCTCATCCATGCCTTTGTTAGACATAACTGTACCAATACTCTCCTGGTCAGTCTCCCACCTTGCACGCTCATCCAAAACTCTGCTGCCTGTATCCTAACTCACACCAAGTCCTGCTCACCGCCCCGTGTCCTAACTCGCACCAAGTCCTGCTCACCCATCACCCCTGTGCTCGCTGACCTACACTGGCTCCCGGTCTGGCAACGGCTCGATTATAAAATTCTCACCCTCATTTTCAAAACCCTCCGCGTCCCTCCCCATCTCTAACCTCCTCCAGCCCTACAACCCTCAGATCTCTGCGCACCTCCAATTCTGGCCGATTTTCTTCGCTCTACCATTGGTGCCTAAGCTCTGGAATTCCCTCCCTAAACTTCTAACTCTCGGTCCTCCTTTAAGACGCTTCTTATAATCTACCTCTGACCAAGCTTTTGCTCACCTGTCCTAACATCTCTGTTTGATACTCGCTCCTGTGAAACATCTTGGGACATTTTATTACATTAAAGGCACTATGTAAATGCAAGTTGTTTTTGTTGTCATGTGTCAGGTCTTTTCAATTGACATTCTAAATTACAGACACAAATGCTGTAGTATCTCTATTCTTCAGAAATATATAGTAAACTGCTGCACACAGAGGCATCATTACCGGGCAGCTTCATAGTCTTCCCCACCCCACCAACTATGTAAACCTTGTTCTATCAATTTTCCATCCTCTCTTCCTGTGAACATTGAATCCTTGCAGGGGTACAATTCCACAAATGCACACAGCTCTTTGGTACCTTGCCCAAGTGGCCATTTTTCAAGTGTTTTCTACATTGAAGGTGTTACACAAATACAAGTTTGTGTGTGACCCGTGATTGTTGAAAGTCTATTTAACTGTAGGGGGAATGGAGCATCACAACTGAATCCGGTCTTCACCCCCAGTAGTGGAAATCTGGAACTCTTTCCCTCAAAAGGCTGAGGCTGCTGGGTCAATTGAAATTTTCAAGACTGAGATTGATAGATTTTTGTTAGGTAAGGTTATAGAGGGATATGGAACAAAGGTAGTTAAACGGAGTTGAGGTACAGGTCAGCCAGGATCTAATTGAATGGCGGAACAGCCTCAAGGGGCTAAATGGCCTACTCCAGTTCCTACGTTCTGAAACAGTCATAGCTTAACTGTAGTAGTAACTGGGATTTATTTTTCTATACCATTTATATTATTTTACAGGAAACTTTCGATTTACCAGCACCTAAATAACCGGAAATCTCGGTTAACCGGCAAAATTCAGGAGTAGGTTCAGGTAAGTTTTATTACTTGCCTTCCTCGATCTGTTGCTGTGCAAGGGTGTGGCTGCAGCTGTTGCTAAGCTACAGAGACGCTTGGAACCTGTGGCCATTGTTCTGAACCTAAGCAACAGGGTTTGTTGCTTTATACAGAGCTCTCAGCTCCGTATCTTTTACTATAGCTTTCGGTTATCTGGAATTTTTGATGAACCGGCACCACGTCGGTCCCGTCGGTGCGGGATAAAAAAAAGTTTCCTGTATATACTTCTAGGCAGTGCCCCTTTGGTTCAACTCTTTTCAAGCCTAAGTTGCTCAGTATCTCTGGGCTTCCTTCGTGACTTTATCCTCTGGAGTAGAAATCAATCTCACAGCTCTTCGTAATCCTCCAGGACTAGAATGTTTCATTTCTGTCTCAGTAACCAAATGTGGACACAATACTTGAGCTATCATCTGATCAGAGTGTATATTGTTTCAGAATGACATTCCCCAATCAGTACTCTACTGATTTCTCAATAGCCAGCACCCTATCTGCTGCAACATTAACCAATAAAGCTGGAAACACACAGCAAGTCAATCAGCATCTGTTGAGAGAAAAGGCAATGTTTTGGGTATATAACCTTCTTCAAAACCACACTCAGAATATTAGATCTAACATATCATTAATTCCTTAAACTGTGCATTTAAAACCTCTGTGCATGTTAGAGAAAAATATTTTGTTGCAATCATCCTGGATTATTCTCGCAGCAGGGCAGATCCTGTGGGCTGTGAATTACCATGCTTCACATATATAAAAATAATTCTAGCATAACTGATCTTGAGAAATGTTTCAAGACAACAACATGTCCATGAGTTCAGAAGACATAAACCCATTTATATTATGCATTATGCAACCACTTCCAGTGGAAGCAGCTCCATATGATGATCTGGTTCTTTGCGTTTTGAATTCGACCAGTTTACACCATGGGTGGATTCAGAGGCTTGTGGTAAACACCAGAATAATTGGTCATATGTAGTTACCACAATGGCATTTGCAACTTTGTGGTATCTACACATGAGCAATTACTTAAAAAAATTTGGCTTTGCGTAAATTCTAGCTACAGGAAACTTTGTGCTATCCGGCACCCACGGGACCGAGCTGCTGCCGTTGCCTCAAAACTTCCGGATAGACCAGCGTCAATGTCATCAGATAGGAGCTTTTCATCTCCGTATCTGACAACAAAGACTGTTGCTTAGCAACAGCTTGTCAACACTCGGCCCGTGGCTTGGAAGCATCTCTGAAGCTGTTGCTAAGATACAGAGGCACCTTCCAGAGCCTGCCGTATCTGACCACAAACACTGTTGCTCAGCAACAGCTTGTAAACACTCGGCCCAGTAGCTTCGAAGCATCTCTGAAGCTGTTGCTAAGCTACAAAGATGCTTTCCAGAGCCTGCCTGTGAAAAGCAGAAAAAAAACCTAACCAAAACGGCTGCTGATTTCTGCCGTTAGATCGAAGCTGCCAGACATTCAACCTCCGGATAGCACAAAGTTTCCTGTATTCTGTAACTGGTGCAAAGGCGAGCCAAAATTCACCAGCTGGTCTTCCAAGAGGAGACCAAATCGCAAGATAAATTAATTGCAGCCGCGACTTTTTTGTGCAAGCTGTAAATAATTCATTTAGGCTTCCTCGTGTCCTCAGCAATATTACGGTATATACACATCAGATTCCAGATCAATAGAATACATATAGATACACAAGAAAAATAGAAAAGGCTGGACACGCACAGCAGGTCCCTCAGCATCAGGAAAAAAAGGTAGTTAAATGTTTCTGGTGCAGACACTGTCAGAACGGAGCGGCTGTGAACATCTAGGCCCAGAAATTCGGGTCTCCACGGGTGAGTACGCACGGGGTACTCATCCGTAAGCCGAATGGAAGTGCCGGTTTTCTGCATGCACTGCGCATGCGCGGGAAACCGGCACTTCCGATCCTCTGAACGAAGGGGTTCAGAGGTCGAACGCACGCGCAGGAGAGGCTGCGCGTGCGCTTTGAACTTAGGTTTTTTTTTATATACAGGTTTTCACGCGAGGTTAAGCCTGCAGGATTTACACATTTAAAAAGCAGGCATAAGTGGTCAATTAATTAAAATTAAAACATTTTTTCCACAGGTTTATTATTTTTAAATACTTTAAAGCAAGGTAAGTTTATTTTTAGCCCCGTTAGAATATTAAAAAAAAAATTTCAAAAATTTAAATTATTGTTTAAAATAGTTATTTAATGTAATTTATAGTTTATTTAAAAAGTGTGATTTAAAAAAAAAAATTATTTGAAGGTTTACTGCTATTTTGGGGCCCGTAGCATTTATAAGTTTTGACAGGTCTTCCCGTCAATCTTATGAATGGGCTTTTCCCTCCTCCGATTGGCTGCCCATGGCTCACGTGATCCCAGGGGACGCATCGCACTAACTACGCCCCTGGGACACGCAAGCACAGCGCGCTGGCAGCTGGGCCAGGCCCCGGAGCGGAATTCCACGGGGCCCTACAGCTCAACTGCCGGCGCCCAAGGTAAGTGCAGGTCGGGGGCTTACACCCACGGGAAGCCCCCGACCCGAATTTCTGGGCCATAGTCTTTTCTTGTTTTACATAAGATGTAGGAGGAGTAGGTTATTTGGCCCCTCGAGCCTGTTCCGCCATTCAATAAGATCATGGCTGATCTGATCTTGGCCTCAACTCCACTTCCCTGCCCGCTCCCCATAACCCTCGACTCCCTTATCATTCAAAAATCTGTATCTCCACCTTAAATATATTCAATGACCCAGCCTCCACAGCTCTCTGGGGAAGAGAATTCCAAAGATTCATGACCCTCAGAAGAAATTCCTCCTCATTTCCATTTTAAATGGGTGCCCCCTTATTCTGAAATTATGCCCCCTAGTTCTAGATTCCCCCACGAGGGGAAACATCCTCGCTGCATCTACCCTGTCAAGCCCCTTCAGAATCTTATATGTTTCGATAAGATCCCCTCTCATTCTTCTAAACTCCAATGAGTATAGGCCCAAGAATCTTTCTTCATAACCCTTCATCTCCGGAATCAACCTTGTGAACCTTCTCTGAACTGCCTCCAATGCAAGTACTGTATACCCTTCCTTAAATAAGGAGACCAAAACAGTACACTGCGCTCCAGGTGTGGTCTCCCCAACGCCCTGTACAGTTGTAGCAGGACTTCCCTACTTTTATACTCCATTCCCTTTGCAATAAAGGCCAACATTCCATTTGCCTTCCTAATTAATTGCTGTACCTGCATGCTAACTTTTTGTGATTCATGTACTGTACAAGGACCCCCAGATCCCTCTGTACCTCAGTATTTTGTAATCTCTCCCCATTTAAATAATTTGCTTTTTTATTTTTCCTACCAAAGTGGATAACCTCGCATTTTCCCATATTATACTCTATCTGCCAGATTTTTGCCCACTCACTTAGCCTATCTATATCCCTTTGGAGATTCTTTGCGTCCTCCACACAATTTGCTTTCCCACCTATCTTTGTATCATCAATAAATTTGGCTACATTACACTCGGTCCCTTCATCCAAGTCATTAATATAGATTGTAAATAGTTGCGGCCCCAGCACTGATCCCTGCGGCACCCCACTGGTTATAGTTTGCCAACCTGAAAATGACCCATTTATCCCAACTCGGTTTTCTGTTAATTAGCCAATCCTCTAACCATGCTAATATATTACCCCCAACCCCATGAGCTCTTATCTTATGCAGTAACCTTTTATGTGGCACCTTATCGAATGCCTTCTGGAAATCCAAATACACTACATCTACTGGTTCCTCTTTATCCACCCTGCTCGTTACATCCTCAAAGAACACCAGCAAATTTATCAAACATGATTTCCCTTTCATAAAACTATGCTGACTCTGCTTGACTATATTATGATTTTCTAAATGTCCTGCTGCCACTTCCTTTGTAAGAACATAAGAAATAGGAGCAGGAGTAGGCCATACGGCCCCTCGGGCCTGCTCCGCCATTCAATAGGATCATGGCTGATCTGAATCTAGACACACGTCCACTTCCCTGCCCTCTCCCCGTAACCCCTAAATCCCTTATCTGCTAGGAAAATGTCTATCTCCATTTTAAATTTATTTAATGTTGCAGCTTCCACAGCTCTCTGGGGTAGCAAATTCCATAGATTTACTACCCTCTGAGTGAAGAAGTTTCTCCTCATCTCAGTTTTGAAAGGGCAGCCCCTTATTCTAAGATTATGCCCCCTAGTTCTAATCTCACCCATCAGTGGAAACATCCTCACCGCATCCACCCGATCAAGCCCCCTCACAATCTTATATGTTTCGATAAGATCGCCTCTCATTCTTCTGAACTCCAATGAGTAGAGTCCCAACCTACTCAACCTTTCCTCATACGTCAACCCCCTCATCTCTGGATGGACTCCAGCATTTTCCCAATGACAGATGTTAGGCTAACTGGTCTTTAGTTGCCTGCTTTGTGTCTCCCTCCTTTCTTGAATAGGGGCGTTACATTTGCGGTTTTCCAGTCCGCTGGGACCTCTCCAGAATTCAGGGAATTTTGGTAATTACAACCAATGCATCCACTATCTCTGCAGCCACATTTTTTAAGACTCAAGAATGCAGGCCGTCATGTCCAGGGGACTTGTCCACCTTCAGTCCCATTAGTTTGCCTAGTACTTTTTCTCTAGTGATAAAACAAGTTCCCCCCACCCCCACTCCAATAGCCCTTTGATTATCCTTTATTGGGATGCTTTTAGTGTCTTCTACCGTGAAGACCAATACAAAATATTTGTTCAAAGTCTCCGCCGTTTCCCATTATTAATTCCCCAGACTCATCCTCTAGGGGACCAACATTTGCTTTAGCCACTCTCTTCCTTTTTATATACCTGTAGAAGCTCTTACTGTCTGTTTTTTGTTTTTTATTTCTTGCTAGCTTATTCTCATAAGCTATCTTCTCTCTCTATCATTTTTTTAGTCGTCCTTTGCTGGTTTAAAAATTTTTCCCAATCCTCTGGCCTTCCACTATTCTTCGCAACATTGTATGCC
This sequence comes from Somniosus microcephalus, assembly GCF_052327205.1. NCBI lineage: Eukaryota > Metazoa > Chordata > Chondrichthyes > Squaliformes > Somniosidae > Somniosus > Somniosus microcephalus. The sequence goes on along the minus strand of NC_140996.1, from coordinate 205,874,323 downwards.
TTTGTTTTCAATTTGATACCATCCTTTACTTCCTTAGTTAGCCACGGATGGTTCATCCTTAAGTCTTTCTTTCTCACTGGAATATATATTTGCTGAGAGTTATGAAATATCTCCTTAAATGTTTGCCACTGCTTTTCTACAATCTTACCCTGTAATATATTTTCCCCAGTGCACTTTAACCAAGTCTGCCTTCATACCTTTGTAATTACCTTTATTTAAGTTCAGGACACTAGTTTGAGACCTAGCTTCTCACCCTCAAACTGAATCTGAAATTCTACCAAGATATGATCACTCTTCCCAAGAGGATCCTTCACATCGAGATCGTTAATTAATCCAGCCTCGTTACACATTACCAGATCTCAAATAGTCTGCTCCCTGGTTGGTTCCACAACGTATTGTTCCAAGAAACCATTCCTTATACACTCCCAAGAACTCTTCCGCAAGTCTACCTTTGCCAATTTGCTTTGTCCAATCAATATGAAGATTAAAATCTCCCATGATTATAGCCGTACCTTTCTTACAAGCCTCCATTATTTCTTGATTTATACTCTGTCCTACAGTGTGGCTACTGTTTGGGGGCCTGTAGACCACTCCCACCAGTGACGTCTTACCCTTATTATTTCTCCTCTCCATCCAAACTGATTCTATGTCTTGATCTTCTAAGCCAATATCATTTTTCACTACTGCACTGATCTCATCCCTTATTAACAGAGCTACACCGCCTCCTTTTCCTTATTGCCTATCCTTATGAAATGGCAAATACCCCTGAATATTCAGTTCCCAGCCTTGTTCACCTTGCAACCACGTCTCTGTAATGGCTATCAGATCATACCCATATTTTTCTATTTGTGCTGTCAACTCATCTATCTTGTTACGAATGCTGCGTGTGTTCAGATATAGAGCTTCTAATTTTGTCTTTACCATTTTTCCCTACTCTGACCTCTCTTTCTGATGCACTCTTGTGTATACGCTCTGTCCCTTCCCTGTCACACTCTGGCTATCATTACCCCTATCGCTACTGCAATGAAATCTGTTTGCCTTGATCCTGTATTCGTTTTGCACTCATGTATATTACCCTCCCCCACTGTGTATACTTTCACTTCCTCTTTCCCGACTAACCTGGGAGGTTCCAGGTCTTGGCGCTTGGCTCCGCCCCTGACTTCTCTTACTTAAAGATCTCAGGATCTGTATGACTCATTCCTGTGAACCAGTGTTGAGATGTTAGCTCTGATCTTAGTGATTAAAAGCCAACTTGTTTAAGTCTATAACTTCTAGTCTTGTGGTTATTGAAGGCCCATCAATTTTAATCACTAAAGAATACTAGGATGGATCGACTCCTAAAACCAGAGCGTCTGGACTTGGATCCACATTCTGCTGAAGCATCAAATCAATTTGGACACTGGCTCAAATGCTTCGAACTCTTCGCGGGGGCCTCATCCGCTAGCGAGGTAGATAAACTGAGTCTACTGACTACTCGCGTAAGTCATCGGATTTATTCGTTCATCCGGGACGCCAACTCTTACACGGAGGCCATCACTATCCTGAAGGCCCAATACCAGAGGCCGGTAAACAAAGTGTACGCCAGACATCTGCTGGCTACACGCAGGCAGCGACCAGAGGAATCAATGGACGATTTCTTACAGGGCCTAAAGGACCTGGTCCGGGACTGTAACTGCAAGGCCGTGACAGCCAACGTGTACTCTGCCGAATTGGTCCGCAATTCCTTCATCACGGGCCTCAAATCGAATTATATCCGGCAGAGACTGCTGGAGGTGGTGGTCCTGGACTTAAAAAAGGCAGTGGCCACTGCGCGATCACTGGACGTGGCCCAGAAAAACTCTGACTCTTATTCTTCCGGCCATGCGGCCCTCACCGCCTCGTGCGTGCCGCCATTTTGGAATCAGCCATCTCCCCCATCCAGGTCTCAGACCAGCTCTACACCGCCGGAGTCCCCACACAGAAGTTCACCCAGGAGTCCTACTACAGCGGCAATGTCTCGAGGCCCGAAATGCTACTTCTGCGGCCAGGCCAAGCACCCCAGACAACAATGCTTCAAATGTAAGAAAAAGGGGCATTTTAGCAAAGTCTGCAGAGGGAATCCGATTTCCAACCTCCGTCACCGCCTCGTGCGTGCCGCCATCTTGGGATCCGCCATCTTTTCCCGACTCAACGGCCGCCCAGGGTCCAACAGTGGCTTTGATCACGGTGGATCAATCCAGGCCACACCCGTTGACAAAATCCACGATGGACATACAGGTAAACGGGAATTTAACGAAATGTTTAATTAACTGTGGGAGTACCGAGAGTTTTATCCACCCTAGCCTGGTACAGCGGCACTCATTAACGGTAACCCCTACACGGAGCAGAATTGCTATGGCTGCTAAGCCCCACACTTCGGACATTTTGGGCTACTGTGTGGTAACACTGACTGTAAAAGGCACGGGCTACAAGGATTTTAAACTCCTCGTGATGCCAGAACTCTGTGTTAATGTAATCTTGGGCCTGGACTTCCAGTGCCACCACGAAAGTGTCACGCTAGCATATGGCGGGTCCCAGCCGCCACACTCAGTCTGTGGCCTATCAACCTTAAAAATCAGCCCGCCCTCTTTATTCGCTAATCTCGCTCCAAACTGTAGGCCCATAGCGACCAAAAGTAGACGGTACAGTCTGGAAGACAGACACTTTATCAAGGCGGAAGTGGACAGACTCCTGCGGGAAGGCATTATTGAATGCAGTACCAGCCCGTGGAGTGCCCAAGTAGTCATAGTTAAAAATAGCGAAAAGAAACGGATGGTAATTGACTACAGCCAGACTGTTAATATTTATACCCAGCTGGACGCCTACCCTTTACCCCGCATATCAGAAATGGTCAACCAGATTGCGCAATACCGAGTCTTCTCGACTATCGACCTCAAATCCGCGTATCACCAGCTCCCCATTAGAACGGAGGACCGCCCATACACCGCCTTCGAGGCGAACAGGCGCCTCTACCATTTTCTCAGAGTGCCCTTCGGAGTAACAAATGGGGTCTCGGTCTTCCAACGTGAGATGGACAGCATGGTTGACGAGAATAAACTACAAGCTACCTGCCCCTACCTGGACAATGTCACTATCTGCGGGCACAACCAGCAAGACCACGATCTAAATCTTGCGAGATTTTTAAAAACTGCCCTAAAGCTGAATCTAACCTACAACGAAGACAAATGTGTCTTCAACACAACCCGTCTCTGTATCCTCGGCTGTGGTGTAGAAGATGGGGTAATTGGACCGGACCCTGACCGATTACGCCCCCTAAAGGAACTGCCCCGCCACACAATCCCAACACCTTAAAAAGGTGCCTGGGATTTTTTTCGTATTATGCCCAATGGGTGCCCAATTACTCTGATAAGGCCCGACCCCTCATTAAATCGACGTCCTTCCCACTATCAGCTGAAGCTCGGGAGGCTTTCACCAGTATTAAACAGGACATTGAAAGGGCTGCAGTGTGTGCAGTGGACAAATGCATTCCCTTTCAAGTCGAAAGCGATGCGTCAGACTTTGCCTTAGCTGCGACCCTCAATCAGGCTGGGAGACCTGTGGCCTCCTTCTCCCGAACCCTTCAGGGACCTGAAATCAGGCACTCTTCTGTCGAGAAGGAGGCACAGGCTATAGTAGAGGCAGTGCGGCACTGGAGACACTACCTAGCCGGCAAACGTTTCACCCTGCTCACCGACCAGCGGTCGGTGGCTTTCATGTTTAATAACAAACAAAGGGGGAAAATCAAGAATGACAAAATACTCAGATGGAGGATCGAACTATCCACGTTCGACTATGATATTATGTACAGGCCGGGAGCCCTTAATGAACCCCCAGACGCCCTATCGCGGGGAATGTGTGCCAGCATTCATACGGACAAATTACAGGGTCTCCACAACGACCTCTGTCACCCAGGGGTCACCCGACTATACCATTTTATAAAGTCCCGTAATCTGCCCCACTCCATCGAGGTGGTCAGGGCAATGACCAGAGCCTGCCGCATCTGTGCGGAATGCAAGCCTCGTTTCTACAGGCCTGACCGTGCACACCTTATCAAAGCCACACGGCCATTCGAGCGCCTAAGTCTGGACTTCAAGGGACCCCTTCCTTCTGCCGACCGTAACGTATACTTCCTCAATATCATTGATGAATATTCCCGCTTCCCCTTCGCCATTCCCTGCCCAGACATGACCAGTGCCACGGTCATCAAGTGTCTCTGTAATCTATTCTGCATGTTTGGCATGCCGAACTACATACACAGCGATAGGGGGACATCATTCGTGAGTGACAAGCTGCGCCAATTCTTGCTCTCAAAGGGGATAGCCACTAGCAGAACCACTAGCTACAACCCCCGGGGTAATGGGCAAGTGGAAAGGGAGAATGCTACTGTTTGGGAGGCTGTCACGTTAGCCTTAAAGTCAAAAGGCCTTCCGACCTCCCGCTGGCAGGAAGTCCTCCCAGACGTGCTCCACTCCATAAGGTCTCCGTTATGTACTGCCACTAACGCTACCCCTCACGAAAAGATGTTCGTTTTCCCCCGGAAATCCACCTCGGGCATATCTCTACCCGCGTGGCTGACCTCTCCGGGGACAGTACTATTGCGGAAGCAAGTGAGAGGCCATAAAACGGACCCCCTTGTGGAAAAGGTACAGCTCCTCCATGCAAACCCTCAGTACGCCTATATCGAATACTCTGACGGGCGAGAGGACACTGTTTCCATAAAAGACCTCGCTCCCTCGGGGAGCGGAGAGAACGATGGGAGACTACCCGATGAAGACCTACACTACAAAGAGACAGGACGCCCAGAGGTATCAATACCCAACTTTAACCTGGAGGACACTGCAGATAACCTGGAAGACACTGCGGAGGCCCGGACAGCAGAGGAACCAGAATCCACTCCCCTAGAGGCACCCCAACCGGCTTTGCGCCGATCACGGAGAACTGCAAAACCTCCTGACAGACTCACTTATACCAACATTTAAGAAACATCACCCCGATGGACTAAATCTATAGAAGGGGTGAATGTAATGAAATCTGTTTGTCTTGATCCTGTATTCGTTTTGCACTCATGTATATTACCCTCCCCCACTGTGTATAGTTTCACTTCCTCTTTCCCGACTAACCTGGGAGGTTCCAGGTCTTGGCTCTTGGCTCCGCCCCTGACTTCTCTTACTTAAAGATCTCAGGATCTGTATGACTCATTCCTGTGAACCAGTGTTGAGATGTTAGCTCTGATCTTAGTGATTAAAAGCCAACTTGTTTAAGTCTATAACTTCTAGTCTTGTGGTTATTGAAGGCCCATCAGCTACCCTGCACTTTTGCCTTCTCATTGTTCTTTGACTTTTTAAAATTCCACTCAGCGGATCCCTCCCCCACACTATTTAGTTTAAAGCCCTAGTTATTCAATTCACCAGGACACTGGTCCCAGCCTGGTTCAAATGATGCCCGTCCCGATGGAACATCTCCCTCTTAAACCAGTACTGATGCCAGTGCCCCAAAAATCGAAACTCATTTCTCCCACACCAATCTTTGAGCCACTCGTTCATCTCGCTGATCTTATTTACCCTATACCAATTTGCATGTGGCTCAACCAGTAATCAAGAGATTACCACCTTTGTGGTTTTGCTTTTTAATTTAGCCCCTAGCTGCTCATACTCCCTCAGCAGAACCTCTTTTTGTCCTACCTATGTCGTTGGTACCTACATGGACCACGACAACTGGATCTTTCCCCTCCCACTCCAAGTTAATCGCCAGCGCAGAGGAGATGTCCTTTACCCTGGCACCGGGCAGGCAACAGCGCCTTTGGGACTCATGCTCTTGGCTGCAGAGAACAGTGTCTATCCCCCTAACTATACTGTCCCCTACTGTAGTGTATGTGCCTTTAAGAGCCCCATGTGCACTGTAATGCCGGTAATGGCAACTCGGGCTAGAAAGCCTGTATATTGTGTTGTATCAGTTAGTTCCCCTCCAGACTTCGTTTAGTAAACACCTATGAAACCAACTCCTGTCTTCAGTGTCTCTATCAACACACAGACACAACACTGGCGACGAATTGGAAACGGACTTACCTGCAATTCGGCAGCACCTCAAGGACATCGATTCCTCTGGCGTCCAAAGTTGAAGAAAAATCAAGAAAAAGAAAAAGCTGTGGTTTCACCAGCTAGCCAAGCTGGTGGCAGGTACTGCAATAATCCTTCCTGGGCGTCGGGCTGGGGCTCCAGCGGCTGGCTCTACAGCTAGGCCAAGCAGCGAAAGCGGAGGCAAGCAGTAACAGATGGGGAGGGAGCACTCGGGAGACGGCCGGCGCTGCAAGCAGGTCGGCGTTCAGACCTAGAGAGAGAGTCCGGCGGGAACGAGTCTCCAACTGTAAATAAATAAATAAAAAGAACGGAAACCGCGGTGTCATCGGCAGCAGCGGCGGGGAAGCGCCATATCTTTTCTGCAGAAAAGAAAGGGAAGCGCCATATCTTTTCTAGGATGCCTAAGTCTGGCAATATTGATGCTTTTGATAACGAGAGAGGGGATTGGACCACATATGTGGAAAGAGTGGAGGTATATTGCACCGCAAATGGAATAGAAGATGAAAGAAAAGCTTCAGTACTGCTAAATCTAATGGGCGCAAAGACATAAGGGCTGTTACGAAATTTAATCACTCCAGCCAAACCAAAGGACAAGAATTTTAAAGAAATTGTTGATACCCTACAGGAGCACTTAAACCCAACACCGCTGCTGATAGCGGAACGATTCAAATTCTTCAAGAGAAATCAACACAAGAATGAAAGTAATGCTGATTACCGCACCGAATTAAGAAAGCTATCAAAACACTGCCAATTCGGGGCAGGACTGGCAGATTCTCTTCGAGACAAATTCGTCTGCAGTCTCCTAAGTGAAGGAACACAGAAAAGGCTGCTTTCTGAAAAAGATTTAACACTGGACAAGGCTTTCAGTATGGCTGTATCATACGAAGCAGCCGCAAGAGGATCTGCAGAGATACAACAAAAGACACAGGACTTCGGCACCCATGAAATGACACAGGGTTTCGCGAGATGTTATCGCTGCGGCAGATCCACCCATGACCAGAGGGACTGCTGGTTCAAGGACAAAGCATGCAGGCAATGCGGAAAGATTGGACACATTGCACGGGTATGCCGATCTGGACAAAAATAATCCACGGACAGGAAAAAAAAAAATCAATAAAGAAAAGTACAGGAAGGTACAAATGATGACGGACAGTAGCTCCGAAGACCAGAAGAGCGATAGCGACTCCGAAAACAAGAGACTAAGCTGTCTCAGATTACATAATGTAATTGCCAAAGATGATTACCAGACCATTTGGGTTACCCTCACGATAGCAGAGTCCCCAGTTAAAATGGAGCTAGATACAGGATCAGCTCTGACCGTCATAAATCGACGGGATTATGAGCGGCTATTTCCGCATATACCTTTAAAAGACACATCCATTATCTTGAAAACATATACGGGGCAGAAAGTATACCCCAAAGGAAAAATAAGGGTGCCTGTTGTATACAACGGCAAGGAAATACAAAAGTTGTATTTATACATTCTACAAGATGGCGGTCCACCGCTGTTGGGACGTGAATGGATCAGGAAAATACGTTTAGACTGGCACTCCATTCAGGCACTGACGGTGACCAGTAAGAAAAAAAACGATGATGATGTCATACCTGAACGATTAAAAGACATCTTGGCCAACGCCAAAGAAGTGTTTCAAGAGAAACTAGGAACCTTGAAAGGCATCACCGCCTCAATAAAAGTGGAAGATGCAGCAATTCCCAAGTTTTTTAAGGCAAGACCGGTGCCATACGCAATTCGTCCAGCAGTCGAGGCAGAGCTGGAGAATTTGGAAAAGGCAGGCGTATTATCCAAAATAGATTGGAGCGAGTGGGCAACACCCATCGTTCCAGTCATGAAGAAAGCATTGAATAATGATAAATCTGAAGAACAGAGAAAAATTCGCATCTGTGGAGACTTCAAGGTGACTCGGTAAACCCGGTCCTTCACACGGTACAGTATCCTCTTCTGAGGATAGAAGATATTTTCGCCTCACTATCCGGAGGGAAACGTTTCACCAAAATTGACTTGGCACAGGCATATCTACAGATGGAGGTTGAAGAGGCCTCTAAAAAATCTCACGATAAATACACACAAATGTCTGTACCAGTACAATCGACTGGTTTTCGGAGTAGCATCCGCTCCAGCTATCTGGCAAAGAGCTATGGAGCAAGTCCTCCAAGGGATTCCGGGGACTCAATGCTACCTAGACGACATCCTTGTAACAGGAGAAAACGACAACGAGCACCTTGCCAATTTGGAGCAGGTGCTCACTAGGCTGAGAGAACGGGGCCTACGAGCAAATCGCCCCAAGTGCGAATTTTTCCAAAATCAAATATCATATTGTGGCCACATAATTAATAAGGAAGGGTTGCATAAGTCACCTGAAAAAATTGAAGCGGTCATAAAAGCCCCAGCACCCGAAAATGTTTCACAATTAAGGTCCTTCCTGGGATTAATAAATTACTATCATAAATTTTTACCGAACTTATCAACTCTTCTACACCCTCTTAATGAACTGCTACAAACAGGAGTAATTTGGAAATGGAACGAAGACTGTAAACGTGCCTTCCATAAATGCAAAGACTTAATCACGTCCAAAGAAGTTTTGGCTCATTACAACCCATCACTGCCAATCAGACTGGCGTGCGATGCATCCCCTTACGGTGTAGGAGCAGTATTATCGCATAAATTCCCTGATGGCTCGGAACGACCGATAGCTTTTGCGTCACGCTCATTGAACTCAGCTGAGCGTAACTATGCCCAAATCGACAGGGAAGCACTCAGCCTGGTATGGGGAGTGAAGAAATTCAACCATTACCTACACGGACAAAAATTTACCTTGTTGACTGACCATCAACCCCTCATCTCCATATTCAACCCTAAAAAGGGTGTTCCCATTATTACAGCGCAAAGGCTACAGAGGTGGTCCCTTTTTCTAGGGGCACACCAATACAACATAGAATACAAAGGATCAAAACAGCATGGGAATGCTGACGGTTCATCGCGCCTACCGTTGCCAACGATAGAAGAGGCACCTACAGTAGAGATGTTCCACTCAACCATAGTGGAATGTCTACCAGTAACAAATTCTGCCATTGAAAGGGAGACGAGAAATGACCCGACTCTCTCACGAGTCTACGATTTAACAGTGAAGGGATGGCCAGCACATGGCGAACCACTGTTGCCAGCATTCTCGCAAAGAAGAGAACAGCTGTCAGTGTGCTGAGGAACCTTGATGTGTGGATCCAGAGTGGTGATTCCACCCAAACTCCAGGATAAAGTTCTAAAGGAGCTTCACGAGGGGCATCTGGGTGGAGTGAAAATGAAGAACCTAGCCAGGGCGTTTGTATGGTGGCCAGGTATCGATGGAGACATCGAAGAAATGACCAAGAGCTGCCTAGGATGCCAGAAGGTCCAAAACGCTCCACCCCAAGCCCCTCTACATCCATGGGAGTGGCCCTCATCTCCCTGGCAAAGGGTACACATCGACTTTGCTGGTCCATTTATCGACTCAATGTTCTTAATCGCGGTTGATGCACACTCCAAGTGGCCGGAGGTAATAAAGATGTCCACCACTACCACGGAAAAAACCATCACAGTATTAAGGACCATATTTGCCAGGAATGGGCTGCCGGAACAGATCTGTTCTGATAATGGACCGCAATTTGTGTCCGAAGAATTCAGGAAGTTCTTAAAAAATAATGGGGTTAAGCACTACACGTCCGCCCCATACCATCCCGCCACCAATGGATTGGCTGAAAGGTTTGTCCAGACCTTCAAGAAGGCCATGGGTAATGAAGACATAAAACTTCAGCACAAGGTGGATAACTTCTTGTTCGCATACAGGAATGCAACACATATGGTTACAAACCAAACTCCCGCCATGATGTTCTTCAATAGAAGCCTAAGATGCCGGCTGGATTTGATCAAGCCCAACATCAGAAGGGACGTGGAGGACCGGCAATTTCAAGGCATGAATGAAAGGCCAACTAGAACCTTCCAGATAGGTCAACAAGTTTTGGCCCGGGACTACCGTACCGAGAAATGGCAGCCTGGAACTATCTGCACACGACTAGGACCGCTGATGTATACCGTGGGCATCGGAGAAAGCATAATAAAAGGCGCCATGCTGACCAAATCACAGAGTCATCCGAAAAGGGACAACCTACACCACAACTCTATACGCCTAACGATGAAGTAGAGATACCCATATCTACCTCCGATCCGGTGATACTGGAACCCGATGAACCCGACACTGGCATTCAAGCCGAATCAGCCTTGCCAAAAGAACCTACTACACCACCAGAAACTACTACACCACTGAGGCGTTATCCGGACCGAGTCAGGAAGCCTCCAGAGAGACTGACTTATAATTAATTAACTGCAGCAATGTGTAGATTATTTTTCTTGTAACATGTAATTAATAATTACTTAAAATATTATGTACTGGTTGGCTAAAAGGGGAGGAATTGTAGTGTATGTGCCTTTAAGAGCCCCATGTGTACTGTAATGCCGGTAATGGCCACTCGGGCTATATAAGCCTGTATAGTGTGTTGTATCAGTTAGTTCCCCTCCAGACTTTGTTTAGTAAACACCTATGAAACCAACTCCTGTCTTCAGTGTCTCTATCAACACACAGACACACCTACCACTACCACATTTCTTTTTGCTCCCCCCACTTGAATGGCTCCCTGTACCACTGTGCTGTGGTCAGTTTGCTCATCCTCACTGCAGTGCCTGCTCTCGCCCCCACAGGGAACAAGAACCTCCTAACTGTTGGACAAGAGCAAGGGCTGAGGCTTATTTCAGATTTCCAGAATTTCCTTTTATTTCTTTCTGGTAAGGATGGGACAACTTTAAAATGAAACCACTGGTGTTTCCTGACTATATGAGTGGCCATATATTATAGCAGATTAAGAGCGCAATTTGTGAAAAGAAAAGGCCATTATGGCCAACAAGCCCTTGTCTATTTTTGATAGGTCAACTCACCACCCACCTCATCATCAAATCTCCTCCAGAAACACACCTAAATTGTCTCTTAGACCCTTTTACACCGTCAGCTTCAATGGTAACTTATTCCACATGTCCATTACCCTTTGAGAACTTTCACTACTATTTCTTCTTGCTCTTAATTTCCTAATTTTTTTTTTTTTTTTAAACTTTTGTCCCTTGGTATTTGAACTCCATCAATGTGAACAAATTGCCTGGATCAACTTCAGTAATTCCCTTCTTAATCTCAAACCTTAATTAGGTCACCTTGAAATATACTCTTACCCCAAGAAAACAATTATTCCTGTCAGATATCTATCATTTCAAACTTTTAGCCCTGTTCCTGGGACTAGGGACAGGGTCACTGGCAAGGCTTGGAAGCTAAGCAGAGCCAGGCCTGGTTAGTACCTGGAGGGGTGACCATCAGGGAAGACCAGGTGCAGAAGGTCACGGAAGGAGCCCCGAGGAGGGGCGGTTGGTGAGAAGGTCACGGAAGGAGCCCCGGGAGGGGCGGCTGGTGAGCAGGCCCGGGCGTTGGGCTGAAGATTGTCGGACAGGAGGAATGGTGGAAATGGAATGGCAGCGCGCACAGACGCAGCGGCTTTGCTTCTCCCAGGACGGTGCTATTTACGTTTAATGTTAATGTTATTTGTACTGGACTCATGGGAGCATGCAAGATCACATTTCGTTGTTCATGTACTTGTTGAATTATTATTATGAGCATATCATTCCCATAGTGTGCACATGTACGATTTATTACATTCTTACAATCTTTCTCTATGATGGGACTAACAATAAACTTGTATTATTGAAATTATTTATCAGCTGGCAACTTAATAATACAAATTTAAGCAGCAATTGTGAAGTTCGCAAAGTCAACCTAGTCCACTTTCCAAGACCTATATCCTATTTTGCAGAGAGGTCTGGATAGATTGAGGTGGCTGCACTGAGAAATCACAGATGTTTAAATATAGACACTTGCAAGTTGACACTAGGAAAAAATAATAAGCAGCAAGAATATAAGGTATATCGTAATAGAAAACAGGGCTCTGGGGTCGTGGTGAATAGCTCTCCGTTTGTTTTCAATCAGCCTAATACACAATAGTAGATAAGCAAGCAACATCCTGTGCTGTATTGCCAAAAAGATTAGAACAGAAGTCCTGGAAGACAATATGAACTGCTAAAGACTGCCAAGCTTGGCACAACCTAAAAGACGGTGCATAATTTTTGCGGAAATACTGGTTTTTAGAGTGGGTACAGAGGAACGTAACAAACCAATACCAGAGATTATGCACCTGAGGTGTTAGGAAAGTCTGAGGCAACTTAGAATTCTTGGGAGAAAAAAAAAATGACTCGGGAGACCTTACTGCAGTTTTCAAGATTCTAAAATGTACAGATAAACTGAAGCCTGATTTAACCACAAAACTCTACCCGAGGGCCATTTACTCAAGTATTCTGGAAGAGTACCTTTGACCAACACAGGCTGTAAACCAAAAAGACACCGGGATGATTTCACTGCAACAGGGAGTTTAAGGTGTTTGCTTTCCAACCCAGCATTCAGGGATCAAATTCCCTGTTACCAAGAGTTATCAACTCTTCATGTGATTGCTGCACTCAATAATTCACAGTCGTGTTGGTTTTCATTTCAGAAACGGAGAAACACTTTATACCATAAATAATAACATAATTACCAAAATGATATTTAGTAAAAAGAGAGTTATCACAAAATTCTTGTTAGTATAGTGTTGTACAAAACTAACAATTGTTTCTTCAGTGACACAAGATGTCATGGTAACTGTTCCAATGTCACAGCTGTTTGAAGGCCTCTTATATCGCAAGAAAAGACGAGATAGCTTGGGTACAGACTAGACACATTCCCACAAGGGGGAAAGGAAGGGCATCCGACAGCTAGAGCCCCCTGGGTGATTAAAGATAGAGATTAAAATGAAACAGAAAAAGGAAGCTGGCAATAAATATCAGCAGGTTCATAATTCAAGAGAGAACCAAGCTAAATACAGAAAGTAGAGAACTGAAAAAGGAAATAAGAGGGGCAGAAAGTACATGAGAGTAGATTAGCAGATAACATAAAAAGGAACCCAAAAGTCTTATAAACATAAAAATTGTAAAAAGGTAGTCAGAGAAAGGGTGGGGCTGATTAGGGACCAAAAAGTATATGATATTGTGGAGGCACAGGGCCTAACCAAGGTACTTTGCATCTGTTTTCACTGAAGAGAAGGCTGCCAATGCCAATGAGGAGATGGTCGAGAAATTGGATAGGATAAAAATAGATAATATGCAGGTAGTCACCCGGTCCGGATGGGATGCATCCAGAGTTGCTGAGGGAAGCAAGGGTGGAAATAGCAGAGGATCTGGCCACAATCTTTCAATCCTCCTTAGATATGGAGGTGGTGCCAGAGGACTGGAGGATTGCAAATGTTACACCCCTGTTCAAAAAAAGGGGAGGGGGATAAACCAACTACAGGCCAGTCAGCCTAACGTCGATGGTGGAGAAATCTTTAGAGACAATAATCCGGGACAAAATTAATTGGCACTTGGAAAAATCTGGGTTAATAAATGAATGCCAGCAAGGATTTCTTAAAGGCAAATAGAAACAGAAAATGCTGGAAATATTCAGCAGGTCAGGCAGCATCTGCGGAGAGAGAAACAGAGTTAACGTTTCAGGTCGATGACCTTTCATCAGAACTGGAAAAGTTAGAGATGTAACAGATGTTAAGCAGGTGCAGAGGCAGTGAAAGGGGGGAGGGGAGGAAAGAACAAAAGGGAAGGTCTGTGATGGGTGGAAGGCAGGAGAGATTAAATGACAAAAGGGATGATAGTACAAAGCAAAAGGAGATGGTAATGGGACAATAAACAAAAGATGCCTTTCTTAAAGGCAAATTGTGTTTGACTAACTTGATCGTGTTCTTTCATGAAGTAATGGAGAGGGTTGATGAAGGTAGTATGGTTGATGTTATGTATGTGGACTTTCAAAAGGCGTCTGATAAAATACCACATAATAGACTGGTTAGCAAAATTGAAACCTATGGATTAAAGGGGCAGCAGCTGTGTGGGTAAGAATTTGGCGAAGGAACAGAAAGCAGAGTGTAGTGGTGAACAATTGTTTTTCAGACTGGAAGGAAGTGTGCAGTGGTGTCTTTCTGGGGTCGGTGTTGGGACCAATGCTCTTTTTGATATACATGACCTGGACTTGGGTATAAAAGGCATAATTTCAAAATTTGTAGACACGAAACTTAAATGTAGTAATCAGTGGCAGGACAAATTGAGAAAGCTGTTAAAAAGAAATACAGGAGCCTTGGCTTTATAAATAGATACATAGAGTACAAAAGCAAGGAAGTTATGCTAAAACTTTATAAAACACTGGTTAGGCCCCAGTTGGAGTATTGTCCCCTATTCTGGGCACTACACTTTAGAAAGGATGTTAAGGCCTTAGAGAGGGCGCAAAGGAGATTTACCAGAATGGCACCAGGGATGAAAGAATTGTTACGTGGAGCGACTAGAGAAACTGGGGTTGTTCGCCTTAGAGTAAAGAGAAGGTTAAGGGGAGATTTGATAGAGTTGTTCAAAATCATGAGAGTTTTGATAGAGTAACTAAGGAGAAACCGTTTCCAGTGGCAGAAGGGTCAGTAACCAGAGGACACAGATTTAAAGTAATTGGCAAAAGAACCAGAGGCGACATGAGGGGAAAAAAACATTTATGCAGTGAGTTATGATGACCAGGAAAGCACTGCCTGCAAAGGTGGTGGAAGCAGATTCAATAATAACTTTCTAAAGGGAATTGGATAAATACTTGAATGGGAAAAATGTATCGGGCTACAGGAAAGAGCAGGGGAGTGGAACTAATTGGACAGCTCTTTCAAAGAGCCGGCACAGGCACGGTGGGCTGAATGGCCTCCTCCTGCGCTGTCTCATTCTATGATTCTAGCAATTCTCATTTATTTTGTAACCTATCTGCCATCTATTATTCTGGTCACATTGGAATATGCACCAATTGGGGAAGAGAAGACACAGATCACCTTACACGGGATTGTCACAAACTTAGAGAGCATCCTTTTCAGTAAAATGTAAAAGTCAATTTCACTCAACTAATCTTGCAACAATTCTAGTAACAATTGCAAAGTTCTTCCAGGCACTCCTAGGTGAGCAATGATGGGTCAAGGCAAATACTGTAGCAGAACGGAAAGGAGGGAGAATCTACAAGTACCTATTTTAATAGAGGAACTAAGCTGGAACATCCAGAGGGCTTTGTTTCTTCCAAAACACAGGTTAACACAATATCAACAGTATCAAATATATTAAACTAAAAATCTTCTGAAACGGAAAAAGACAGAAAGCAACACACTGTAATCAGACTTAAACTGTAAAAGTTTAACAAATTCACAAAGTGGTTACGTATAAATCCTTAGAATACACTTCCGTTACTTACATGGAGCAAGATTGGTTTGCTTGCGTTATTGAAGGTTGAATCTGCATTTCTTCATCTTAAAATAGTTTTGCTACTTCCATGTTCCACCTTAGAAGAGTAAAGAAAAATGAAAACTTAAAACCTGTAATCAATTTTCTTTTTGTTGAAACGTTTTTTGCTCCAGTACTAAGATGAGGGATGGTTCACACTGTTCGGAGTTGTCTGGTTAGTTTCACTTCGAGGTATTCAGCATTTCTCACTGCCGGCCAGCATATCTCCTCTAAGTGTTGGCTCTGGGTTTATTTGGTATTAAAACACTACAGCAAAAATCACACTTCAGTGACCTTGTTAGAATATTGGTGTGATTCTCATAATTCAACATTTCCACTAAACCTCCAACAGTGACAGACCTGTAACTGCTGCTGCTCCACCCACGTGTTTTGTAGCTCAAAATGATATCCTGCAGACAAAAATTTGGAGGAACCCTATAATGGTACCGTTGGACATATTTCACAGCTCATGGACATTTCACACTGACACCATTACACTTCACCAAAATCTTAGTGATGGCATTGACTGTACGATACAGAAGATTAACATCTTCGAACCAATTCCAATAGTACTGCAGTCTGTGTAAACCATTAAATGTGAATTCATTTGTAGGAATGCAAGGGAGTTTGTTACTGAAGCCATGGTTCTCTCTGCACTGTAAGCAGTCACTTGAAGGCAACACGGAGGCAAAACTTGCAGCTATTTTTGGGGGTTGCCTGAAGGAGTTTAAAACACCCAGTTATTATCGCCCAATTATATATCTCACATTGTCAGAAATTCAGAAGTGTGTGTATGGCCTACGACGAAGGGTGGCCCACAGTCAATGTTTATAAAAGGTTCAGCTCCACAGCCCTGATCAGAGTCAAGCAGCAGCACCAACATCGGCATCTATTACTAGGGCTTTTTATATTCTAAATTTTGCCCATCTTAGTTCACCCATCCAAAATACCCTCAAGTTCCCCCTATCGCAGCATCTAATGACTTTTTAAATGATTCTAGGGATTCTGCCTCCACCACGGTTTCCTGGAAGTCCATGCCAAGTGTTGGCCACTGTGTATGAAGGAAAACCTCCAGAAACTGGTCCTAAATTTGCTATTTTAATAGTTTAAACCAGAGACTCCTTTTCCTACCCTCACAATTTAAAGTAATTTTACAGATATACCTTTTCAATACCATTTACAGTATACCTCAGAGCACCCATTGGACATCTCCTTTCAAGGATGAAGAGTCCAACTATCTGCAGATTTTCTTCATAACTAGGACCACTCCCCCAATATTGGGCTCCTCTTTGCAGTCTGCAGCATGTGAATGTCTTCTTTACGTCTGTGTGACTAGAACTGGATACACTACTCAAGATATATTTTATATCTACCCAAGCAGGCAGACAAAAGCTTTGGTTTAACATCTCATCTGAAAGACGGCACCCGAGTGCAGCACTCTTCCTTAGTGCTGCGGTGAAGTGGCAGCCTATATTTCATCTTGAATTCCGCAAGGGAGTGTGAACCCACAACCTTCACAGAAGAATATATTCAAACATAAAACTACGCTAGTGGCGGCTCCCTAATGCCAAGTCCTAATGTTGAAAACAATTGCAATATTTGTTTTCTGCGCTGTATTACTGCAGTATAGACACATCAATAGAGTTCAAAATTTATGAACTGGCTCACACAGGAATTCATCCATTACACCTGTGACTAACAATGATACTGTCCATCTTTGTTAAATGTTTAATATTTACTCTGTGCGTGACCTGCAACGTTATGTTTGAGGCTGGAAATTACAGTGAGAAAGAACAAAGACTTGCATTTATATAGCACCTTTCACAACCTCAGGGGGGTCCAAATGCATTTTACAGCCAATTAAATACTTGGAAGTATAGCCACTGTTGTAATGTAGGAAACACAGCAGCTAATTTGCACACAGCAAGGCCCCACAAACAGCAATGGGATAATGACCAGTGATGTTGGTTGAGGGATAAATATTGGCCGGGACACAGAACCAACACCTCATCACTGACCCACCAGCAGAGGTCCCTGTCTTCGACCTCACTCGAAGACAGACAGTGGACAGTACTCAACCGAATCTCACAGGGCGTGGACGATGCAGCCACCCGCTCCACAAGCGGAAGACGAGGGACGGCCCGAAATGCGACGGTGGCCATGAGTCCCAGACCATGGAACACGTCACATCAACTTGCCCACTAACAACTGTTGCATTTCTCCACTCGGCATCTCAGGAGGCCATTGAATGGCTAGCCAAACTAGACATCCCATTAGAAGCTTTTCCTGTCATACGACAGTGGGACACAGGGGAGAGCCCCCCCCGTTCTTCTTCGAATAATCCCATGGGATCTTTTACATCCACCTGAGGGGGGGGGGGGGGGGGGGGGGAAGTCGGTTTAACATCTCATAACAGCACGTCAGACAGTGCAGCGCTCTGCTCCCTCAGTGCTACACTGGAGTGTCAGCCTAGATTATGTGCTCAAGTCTCTGGAGTGGGGACTTGAAGCCACAACCTTCTGACTCAGAGGCAAGAGTGCTACCCACTGAGCCACGGCCTACACCTGGAAATTACAGTGAGTGATGTTATAGGAAAAGTTATATGAAAGCTCAACGTACTTCATCAAATTCTGCCCTCTGCTATTTTGAACAGAGGTATGAACCCATTTTAAATGGATTCATGTCTATTGTTAAAGTAGCAGAGAAAGGAATTTGATAGGAATGAGCTAATCATCACAGTAATTGGCAAGTTTACATTTCCAAACAAACTTTCCAAAAATAGGCATTTCAGTAAAATATGTAGTGACTATGTAGAAAATATGAAGTGTGAGGTGATGCATTTTGGCAGAAGGAACAGGGGAGAGGCAATATATACTTAATGGCACAGTTTTAAGTGTGTGCAGGGACACAGGGACCTGGGAGTTAATGTGTATAGGTCCCTGAAGGTGGCGGGACATATTGAGAGAGTGGTTGGCAAAGCATATGGGATCTTGGGCTTCATAAATAGGAGGTACAGGAAACTTCACGCTATCCGGCACCGACGGGACCGAGCTGTTACCGTTCCCTCAAAACTGCCGGACACTCCAGCGCTAATGTTGAAACATACGGAGATTTTCAGCTCTGTGTGAATCAACAAACCCTGTTGCTTAACAACAGCTTCTAAACAGTCGGCAAGCGTCTCTAGCTGAAGCTGTTGCTTAGCTACAGACCTTGCAGAGCTTGACTGTTGAGAAAAAAGCAACAAAAAGAAATGAAAAGAAAAAAAACCGGCTCCTGATCTTTGCCGGTGGCTCGAGCTTGCTGGACATTTAGCCTCCGGATAACACAAAGTTTCCTGTATTGAGTACAAAAGTAGAGAAGTTATGCTGAACCTTTATAAAGCGCTGGTTAGGCCACAACTGGAGTATTGCGTCCAGTTCTGGTCACCACACTTCAGGCAGGATGTGAAGGCACTCGAGAGGGTGCAGAGGAGATTTACCAGAATGGTTCCGGGGATGGGGGATCTTAGCTACAAGGACAGGCTGGAGAGGCTGGGTTTGTTTTCATTAGAGCAAAGGAGGTTGCAGGGTGATTTGATAGAGGTGTGCAAGATTATGATGGGTTTGGATAGGCTAGATGGGGAAAGGCTGTGCCCACTAGTTGATGGTACAAGGACTAGGACACAGATTTAAGGTTTTGGGCAAGAGATACTTGGGGGGGGGGGGGACTTTTTTTTTTTTTTTTAATAACGCAGCGAGTGGTGAGGACCTGGAATTCGCTGCCGACAGAAGTGGTGGAAGCGGAGACACTCCGTGTTTTCAAGGGGAGACTGGATAGGCACTTGAGGGAAATAAACTTGCAGGGCTATGGGGATAGAGCGGGGGAATGGGACTGACTGAATTGCTCTACACAGAGAGCCGGCACGGACTCGACGGGCCTCCTTCTGTGCCGTTATGACTCTGACTGTAACTGAACTGCGTTCCACCGGCACAGGATAAAATATCAAAATTGTGCAATAACACTTTCTGCTGGTAATGCCAGTAATGAACCAGTGGGTGTTTGCTGGGGAAATGGTGCAAAATGGGGAAGTTCATTTTCTGATTAACCTAGTTTGCACATGTAAATTAGCATTAATAGATCATCTCCGAACCATAATGATGAGGTATTTTGGTTTGAGCTGGAAGAAATCCTTTTTCTAATTAACCTAATTTTGTACTGAATTAAGGTCAAGTTGGTATAATCCATTGATAAAGTCCATGATGGCTGAATGTCATATCCTCCAACTATCCTGAAAGCAGGATGTTCAGTTTGAATTGTTAACTAAAAAAATGAAAAAGTTTGCATTCCAAGATCATTTTCTTCTCTCCAGATGTCCTGGCCAACATTCTTCCCCCAACCAATGCTACCAAAAATAGATTAATTGGTCATTCGTTCATTGCTAGTTGTGGGGCCCTGCGGTGTGTAAAAAAGGCTACGGCATTTGCTTACATAGCATCAAGGATTGCACTTCAAAATAATTCATTATAAGTGAAGGGCCTTGGGAAATCTTGAGGGAGGTGATAAATCACTGCATAATTGCAAATTCTCTCTTTCTTTCCTGACTTCAATTCATCCATTATAAAGAGCATCTGTATCATTAGGGACAGGAAACTCTCAACCGGCACCTCAATATCCGGAAATCTCTCTTAGCCGGCAAAATTCAGGAGTAGGTTCAGGTAAGTTTTACTATATATTAGTGGCCGTGTAACCGGGGTTCCTGGATCTGTGGCCGTGTAATCGGGGTTCCTGCAAACGTGCCGGGTAATCGGGGCTCCTGCACCTGTGGCCGTGTACAGGGCTCTCGTACCTTGGCAAGTATACCTCTCTGTAATCCGGACTTTTTGATCAACCGGCACCACGCCGGTCCCGGATAAAAAAAAGAGATTCCTGTACTGCATTACAACAGTAAAACCATGTGAGGTTTCTGGACAGTGCTACAGTATGACTGCCCCACCTTATGTCAGAGAGCACTTTACTCTGGGTCTAACATAGGAACAGATGATCTGGAGTAGGCCATTTAGCCCTTCAAGCCTGTTCCGCCATTCAAATGAGATCATGGCTGATCTGTGACCTAACTCCAGGCACTACTCCTGGAGAGGTTACTACGCCACAGACTAGCTCCCATCATTGAGCCAACCATTCCTAAGGAGCAAGCGGGCTTCCGGAGCGGCCGTAACTGCTGTGACCAAGTGGTACCTTTAACAACGCACATCGAAGCAGTCTTCCAGCGCCAGTACAAGACCGCCGTAGCACTTGTGGGCCTGTCCGCGGCGTATGGCACAGTATGGAAGCATGGACTGCTTTCCAAGCTCTCCACCATTTTACCCAGCAGAACAACGATCCATCTTCTCAACTCCATACTTCACAACCGTGTACACTCTGGCACCCAGAAGAGCAGATATAGGACATTGAACAACGGACTCCCACAGGGTTCTGTCCTGGCACCCATGTTATTCAACGTTTACACCAGTGACCTGCCCGAAACACAATCCTGCAAGTTCACATACGCTGATGACTTTGCCTTGGCCACACAAAACATGAATCTGTTCATCACCGAGGAGACCCTGACCAGTGATTTAGAGGACGGAGGCCTACTTCCGTCGATGGCGACTTCGGCCAAACCCGCAAAATACCGTCACCTCGACATTCCACCTCAACACCCATCAAGCAAACCAAGCTTTGAAAGTCTCCTTTTGCGGCGCAGAAGTAAACCATGCCATAAAAACCCTCCTATTTAGGAGTCACGCTTGGTCGCACCCTGTCATATAGGCAACATCTCCAGAACCTTGGGGAGAAACTAAAGAGTAGGGTCAACTTGATCCAGAAACTCACCGGATCCACATGGGGAGCAGACGCTCAAACCCTCCGTATGGCAGCACGCGCCCTGGTGTACTCCACAGCAGAGTACTGCTCTCCGGCATGGCTATCGAGTCTGTATGTCAAATCCGTTGATGTCCAGCTGAATTCTACTAGGAGAATGATCATCGGTATGCTTTTATCGACACCAACACCTTGGCTGCCAGTGCTTACAAACATCACACCACCACACCTACGCAGTCTCCAGAGAACACAACTGCTAAACCAAAGACATGCCAATCCAAGCTGACTTGAACAACCTACCACCAACCCCTCTCAAATCTAGGCGGCCATTTTGGACAGTCGCTGAAGCCTTTCAGCGATCTCCCCTCACCCTTGATGACTGATAGCAAAATGCTTGGAAGAACTGCGACATACGGAATGGCTTCCTTATCGAGGACCCCACAGTACAACTTGAAGGATCAAACCTTCCTCACAAACAGTGGACAACCATCAACCACCTCAGAACCGGTCATGGTGGATGCTGCCATCTTCTCCATAGATGGAAGATTAAAGCATCCCCATCATGCGACTGTGGAGCTCCTAATCAGACCCTGGAGCACATCATTGCGCACTGCCCTCAGAGGAAATTCGCAGGCAGCCTACAAGATATCCACTCTGTTACACCGGAAGCTTTGGCCTGGATATCCAACTTCAATATTGACATTTGACTTGCTTTTGCTACTACCATCCGAAAGATGACGACGACTCCAAGCAATTCCTGATCAGCAGGAGCGTTGTTTGCCTCATGATGGAGTACAGTCCTACAGGTATTAGCAGCACTTCAGTACCTCACTTATTCATGATCTTTGAGCTCAGGTAGTAAGCATCTACAGACTACTCGACAATGTTGGCCCTTATTTGGCGTCCATATATTTTCCAGAGTGACTGAATAGAATTTGGGAGTTATGCTGAGCCCAGTGAACTGCCCCCACTGCTGTCAAGATGCCAGAACATAGGCTAGACTTGAGACTTGGTCTGTATGGTTTAGTATTACACGGGGTGGTGCATTTCCCCCACTGAGCTATCAGGAGAGCCCATTCGACATTGCATAAACTTGGTTTGTATTCCCCAGAGTTTAGAAAGTGGAGGGGTGATCGAATCGAAGTCTTTCAAATTATAAAGGGGTTTGATTGTGTATATACAGAGAAACTCTGAAGGGGGGGTGGAAATCAAGAAGGGGGCATAATCTTAAAATTAGTTAGGCTGTTCAGGAGTGAAATCAGGAAGCACTTTTTCCACAAAGGGTAGTGGAAATCTGGAACTTACCCCCAAAAGGCTGTGGATATTGTGTCAATTGAAATTTTCAAGATTGAGATGGCTAGGTTTTGTTAGAGAAGGGTATCCAAAAGATGTGGAGCACAGGTGAGTAAATGGAGTAGAGATACAGATCAGCCATGATCTAACTGAATGGCGGAACAGGCTCGAGGGGCTGAATGGCCTGCTCCTGTTCCTATGTATTTGGAGCAGGAAAAAAAGTGCCATGCATCATTTTCATGATGTTGCACTCTAGTGATGCAATGACTTATTTCGCTGTATTTTATACCAGGTGTGTTTATAAACAAGTGAAAAAAGATTGGTCAAACAATTTTCATGAAGCTGGCACCTCCTAGTACAAATTAGATCTACACCTTGTATCATATTTAGAGATTGAGTGTATATTCTGTGTGCTTGCATATACATACAATAAAAACAAGATGGGCTGCATGGTGCAGGCCTACTCTGGGTTCTAATGCAGTGACAAATGGTGTGATGGAAGCAATGTTCCCGTTAAGCTGTGCAGCTGTCTACCATGCACCCTGGGACCAGCTTTTCAAACTTGAAATTTCCTGCATGCGCGTAACTTTGAATGGGCCGCACAGCCCGTTAAAAGGGACCATGCACCCGAAAAAAAATTTAGGGGGAACATTGGCTGGAAGTCTCCCGATAGCAATACATTTCCAGGTTCATTTGCAATGCTTTAAGGATAGTTGCTGTGAAAATGTGCATCATACATTGGTAGGAGGTGCTCTGCTGAACTTGGGGCTAATCCCAGTTTCTAAAGCTAAACAGCCAAATGTCCAATGACCGATAGTGACAGTGTCGCAAGCAGTGTGTAAATGCAGTCTTCTGCTTTCCCCTCATACCTCAAAGTGCTCATTTTATCCACCCCGAAAAGGATGAAAAGCCAAATGAACCCTGCTGGGATCATGAACACAAACTTCTGGTACGGAGCTCAGTGCTCAACTGACTGAAGCACTTGTACAACCTATATAACGTGTACGGAGTACAGTACTACTCGTAAAATGTTTTTAAATTCTATTGCTCAAACTGGACCTGCTGCAGTACTGAGAGTACTGTGGGTCCCAGCTGTAACAATTCATAGAATTAGAGCACGGGAGGCCGCCATTCAGCCCATCGTGCCTGTGCCGGCTCTTTGAAGCAGCCATCCAATCTGTCCCGCTCCCCTGCTCTTTCCCCATAGCCCTGCAATAACGGGCTATATAAATGCTGTTTTTTTTTTACTATTATAAAAGTCTTCAAGTGTGAAGCATCCTTCCCTGTACATACATGAAATCAATCAGCCTTTCGCATTCATTAAAGAACACATTTTCTGAATATTGTGGCCCAATCCATTACATGCTCCAGATTCTACAGTTGCTTCAAAAAAGTTAAAAAATGTTTTTAAAACATTCAAATTCTCCACCGAAAAACCTGTTTTGAAATAGGGCATAGGTTCTTGGTCATTAATTATGGATAGCTTTCGCGCAGCGCAGCTCGGGCCTGAAGCAGCAGCATTAAATTGAAATAATCATGTTACAGCACTATTTAAAAATAAATTACAGTTCAGTGACAGGTCATTCGAAGATCTGGTCCAATATCAAGTGCAAACTTGCGCACAATCACATCTATTACAAGATGTTAAAGCTGCTCCAGGGCCATCATGTCAAACTGCATCACCTACAGTACAAAAAAAATCACTTAACAGCCTAACACGCTCCAAATAACAAGCAACCTTCACTTACACAGTACAGATAAACCTTCAGCTTTCGGCTTTGGGCAATGGTGCGGTGTCACCTTTCAGATTAAACAGACATCTACAGGGCCCAAGTACTTCAGTGCAATACATTCCACAGACAGGAGCATTTAACCAGTGCACAGAGTCTCCCACAATGAGGCAGGAAGCAGCTTTTGCCCACGTGACTAATGCTTGCTTCCTTCTGAACAACCCATAGACATCTCACATAAACAGACAGGCTGCCAAAACTATTTCAGGCTGAGGGTATTAATACTTACATGAATACTGACTGGGGTGGAAGCCGACAAGTTTATTCATGCGATGGTGGCCTGAGCAATTTTACTGTCTGTCCTATTATCGGGCAGACGAGGGGAGAGGGGGCTGGCACAGAGCATTATGCATCACCCACTGCTGCACAATGCTGCGATAGTAACCCTTAAAAACCTGCAGTTTCTTTTTTTTTTACAAAAAGGATATTTAGCTACAACAGGTGGTAAAAGTATAATTCTGATTTTCAATCCATTTATCTCAATTTCACTGAAAACTCACATTTTCTTCATATACAAATCCAGGTCATACACTTTTTTTTTTTACAACTGGCTGTGAATTTTGTATTTTCTATAGAATTTTTTTTAATTTTTTTAAACCGCAATGCTCAGCAATTTCACAGCAAAAAAAGACAATAAATAATTTAACCAGATCATCTGTGTCCCCATCTCTCTTGAAGGTACGTCTCTCGATGGGCTATGCTCCTAAGCACGCTGCCAGCCTTCCTGTATCTTACTCAAATGGCCATTCTTCATGTGGCACCTTATGCATTAAGTGTTGGCAGGCTATTCAACTGTGAAGGCCATCACAGCCAAGGTCAATTATACTCTTAGCCCTCATTTACAGTGCATTACACTCTGCACTGAATCACTTAGATGGTAAAGAGACCTACATCAGAATGCTGTTCATAGACTACAGCTCAGCATTCAACACTATCGTCCCCAACAAGCTGGCCACCAAACTCCACACTCTGGGCCTGAACACTTCCCTCTGCAACTGGACCCTGGACTTCCTAACAAACAGACCACAGTCTGTCAAATTAGGTAACCACACCTCCCCCCCCCCCCGACCTTGAACACAGGGGCCCCACAAGGATGTGTGCTGAGCCCCCTCCTCTACTCCCTCTTCACCCACGACTGTGTGGCTGTTCATGGTTCCAACACCATCATCAAGTTTGCGGATGATACCATGGTAGTAGGCCAGATCACCAACAACGATGAGTCAGCCTACAGGGAGGAGGTCCAGCATCTCGTGAAGTGGTGCGCCGATAACAACCTGGCCCTTAACATCAAGAAAACCAAAGAAATCATTGTGGACTTCAGGAAGTCTAAAGGCGGAAGTCACACCCCCATCCACATCAATGGGGCTGTGGTGGAAAGGGTGGACAGCTTTAAGTTCCTCGGAGTCCACATCAAGGAAGACCTCTCCTGGTCCCTCAATACCTCCTCTCTGGTGAAGGCGGCCCAGCAGCGCCTATATTTCCTAAGGAGGCTGAAGGGATGTAACCTGTCACCCCTGATCCTCTCTAACTTTTACCGCTGCACAATAGAGAGCATCCTGACAAACTGTATCACAGTATGGTATGGCAGCTGTAGCTACTATGACCAGAAAGCCCTGTAGCGGGTAGTCAAAACTGCCCAACGCATTACCGGCACCCGGCTACCGACCATAGAGCACATATACCAGAAACGCTGTCTACGGAGGTCACGGTCCATCATCAAAGACCCTACCCACCACAGCCACAGTCTGTTCGCCCTCCTGCCATCTGGGAGACGCTACAGATGCATTCACACCTGTACGACCAGATTTAGGACCAGCTTCTTTCCCAGGGCTGTCATCCTACTGAACTCCACAAATAAACTCTAAAGCCTGCACATCTGCCAATGCACTTTATTATGGTTATGTTTATGTTAATATACTACAAGCCAAATGTATGTTGAATGTTTAAATGTCTTAATCCAAATGTGCACTCTCGGGAGCCGCAAGCCTACATTTCGTTGTACTGCACTTGTGCACTAACAATGACAATAAGTTGATTATTATTATTTCAAACAGGGTCACTTTTTAAAAAACCTTTAACATTGACAGAAATTCACAGGGCAATGAAGCAAATGGCTTTGGACATACATGTCCAATAATCTCAAAAATATTTTTCCAGGGCTTATTGTTCGGGGGGGGGGGGGGGGGCGGGGGGAGAGGTGGAAAGAGGGGATTTTTTGAGCATACATACCCAGACTTTGTTTAATTTATTATTTCCATACAAAAACATTTTACTTGAACAGTTTGAATATATTCAAGAATCGGCCAGTAAGAATGAACACGTGTTGATGCATACATGAGGGAGATGGGAAGACAGAGATGTGGGGGTAACGTGGGAAGAGGTGATTAGAGTGGGAGGAGGCTAGTGTAGAGTATAAACACTGGCTCGACCGGTTGGGCCAAATGGCATATTTCTGTGTGAGAAATTCTATGTAACAACTCTACATTAGGCGGAGGTCGAAGAACTTGTGTAACTACCCATAAATACTTGTAAGAACTTGTGGCAAAATTAAAATGTAGCAATTACATTGAACAATTTCAATTTTGGTCATCATTCAAAGGACAAGTCGTTTAGTGTGCGCGGACTGCTTGTTGGCGGGTATCCAACCAATGGGCGGTGGCAATCAAATCCTATTAGTGAGGGCAGAGCACTCCACACAAAGAAAAAGTTGCATCTTTGGAAGTTGATCAAGAAATGGTATCACGGCGGGGAGTGTATTAGGAGGACACATGGGGTGCACTAAAATTACCAATATTTTTAAATAATTGCGTCAATGCTAAAATGAATAGCAGCGTTCTATTTAATGTGAATTCAGGGACTCCCTCCACAGTGATGTAAAAAAAAATCCCAGCATCTATACAGCTCCCTTTGATACCATGCAGGGGAACTTATGGTTTGAACAGACTGCATATTTTCTGATGAGACTAAAAAGCACTACCTACCAAATAAGCAGTGAGTTTTAAATGGGATGTCACCCTTACTAGTCAACAATCCTATAGCACACCTGTTTGTCATATCACTGTATACACGAACGAGTTAATACTACCCAATTGACACGCACTACAAGGGCCATCACAAAGGCTTTATGTTACAGGCTTGGTCATGTGACTCAGCAACACAGACATCTGCTGCAAGATACAGCATTATTCTCCTTTTCAAATGCGCTATTCAGATTCAGACAAAAAGAGAATAAAATTGTTTCCGAGGGCACACTAAGTGCATTCATGTACAAGTTACGTTGATTTACAATCAGCCATTCAGCACCATCGCTGCAGTGCTACACAGCGTCAAGGCATAAACTATGCAATACGGCAGACGTCACCAGAGATTAAAACAAATCCAATCAGAAAACTCTAGACCAGGAATATAGTAGGAAAAGCAAACAATGCACAGTACTATATCACATCATTCAGAGCGTTGAGACAGTCCAGCATGGTACACTTGAAATTATGGATGTTTAATGGCTCACTTAGTACTGTTCAAGATAGACAAAATTATTTTTAAAATGTAACACCACAAACTTGATGCACCTCATGCAGAGTTTCAGTTAGTAGAACAAACCAAAATAGTGAATGGGACTCAGCAATAACATGCCAAACAAAATTTTCAAAAACTGCATTCAAATGAGGTTGTTTTATAGTTAAAAGGGAATTAAAAAAGGACCTTTGTGCATCGGTTTGTGAAAGAGTAAGAAATAGCAAAGCAGTACTACTGTTTTTATTGAAACAACCCATCAGTTAAAATGCACACATTTTCTGGATCAAGTAGGTCCCTTCAGCCAGTGAAAACACATCTCTCATCAGGTGAATCAGTCTTTTAAATGTAGTTACACGACTCTCTGCATTTTGCCCAACTCTGATTTCAAACATACAACTTGGATAAATTTCACAACAGTATAACATCATGAGATGTGCTGTTACTGCTCTGACCAACTTGACATTTGCAGATGACACACTATGTGGAAGAGCCCATCACTATGGTAACAGGTATTTAGCCTTGTGTGCATCATTCTCAGTCGACCTCTTTCCTCTCCCCCTCCTGGCACTCGCTACACATACAAAATGAAAAAAAACATTCCTGCTGGTTTAAAAATCATGGAGGCTAGATAAAAGAAATAGAAAAACAATTATTTTTATAAATTAAAATTGTCATTTGGAGACTCCAATGGATTATATAAAGCAGGAAAATTAGATAAATGCAAGTTCTTCCTCCCAAAATGCATCATCTCACATTGCTCCAAGTTCTGGAGTGGCCAATTCACCACCAGTGCAAGCAGTTTATTTCCCCCTTTATCACAACCTCAATCTTGAACATGTCAGGTCTCCTCTTAACCTTCTCTGTCCTAATAAAAAGAGCCCCAGTGTCTAGTTTTTTCCTCATATCTAAAGCCTCTCTTCATTGCATTGTCTTAGTCAGTATATTCTGCATCCACTCAATGGCTTTGACTAAAAAAAAACAAAAAAATTAAGTAGGGCACAAATATTCTTTCACCAAACCAATGATTTGCATTGGTTTAGCTCTGTTTTTGTACTCTATGCCAATATTCCATTTCATTTCCTCTTTATAGGTGTCCTCCCACTTTTAAGATTTATGTATCTGAAGCCCGAAGCCTCTGCCCCTCGATTCCTTTTGAAGTTCTACCATTTAGCGTGAATTTACGCTCCTCATGCTTCCTCCCAAAATGCATCATCTCATTGCTCCAAATTACATTTCATCTGAATCTATCTGTCCAATGTGTAGGTCCTTCCTGAAGCTGCTTACAGTTGATTTCATAGTTAACTGCACTCCTTATTTTTGTCATCTGCAAATTTTATTATATCCCTATAACCAAGTTCAGAGAGAGATAGAGAGAATAGAAAATAGAAATTATACTTGGAACCCTCTGGAAAAAAACTACAGGTACTGCTGTTTTCTTTTAACCAACCTATCTAGGTTTCCACATTCCCTTCAATACTACGTGCCTCAATTTTAACAAAGCTCCTAATCAAATACCTTTTGAAAATCTATGTACACAGCATCCACTGTATTTCCTTTATCATACACTTATTTCCTCAAAGACTTCAATTCGGTTGTCTTGCAGTTTCCTCACAACATTGTTGCAGATTGCAAAACCACCAAGTTTTTATTGTTAGGAAGTAAAGTACGTAGAAAAAGCATTAACTGCATCTCCCCCTCCCACCCAGCAGTAGCCAGTACAGGAAATAACAGACTTGTACAAGTCTAACTAGGCAGATCAGTTACCCTGATCTATAAAAATGCTCGACACTTACTCACCAGTCTATATTAATTGCCTCCATTATCAAAGGGGAATTTCCTTTACTAAAGAAGTTCACTAACACAAATGAAAAAAATTCAACAAGATGAAAACCACAGACAGCTGTTGAGCTGGTCTCCATCCTGAGCATTAAAAACAAGTGTCTCTTTAAAATTGGTATGGGCTCAGTGTTTTCCTACTCAGACACTGCCTGTTTAACTGAATAATGCCCGTTTAACTGTACAACTGGACGTACTGGAAAGTGCTCGAGCACAGGAACAGGCTCGGTTCTGTTCAGTTATGATGCCGATGAGCATTCCCGACTTGTGCTAAACTGCTCTTTAAATAAAAAAGAACCATTAAGGTTCATTGCACCAATATTCTTCACCATGTTGCTTCCAACTTTCCAAAAGAAATACTGTGAATTTTACCGGCTTGGTTGCATGCAACAAGGGCGACTTCAAACACAAAACAGATGGGAGTTCTTTAATGGTAATGATGGGAGAACAAAACTAGTGAATGTGGCACAAGACCGATGGAGAAAATTTCCTCCTTTTATTTATTTGTAGCAATATTATAAATGTGTTATAACAAATAGGTTTACAATTTTGCTACAGCTAGCGAAGAATATCCTCCAAAAGGAATGGCCAATTGAAATGGGAATCAAAGATAGTCATTTTGCAAAACCTACAAAAAAGGGGGAGCGAATAATTTATTTTAATTTCTTCTTCTGGATCCCTTTGAATTTGGCCTTTGCAACAATGATGCATTTATGTAGCACCTTTGATGTAGAAAAACACAAGGCATTTTAGAGGGGAAAAAAAGGAGTAAACACCATGTTAGGAGCGGTGCCCGAAAAGATGGGTTTAAAAGAGGGAGTTTAAGAAAGTTTTAAACGGTGTAGACAGAATGAGGATTTTAGGGAGGGAGTGCCACAAAGAAGGACTAAGGTGACTGAAGGCTCTGCCACCAATGCTTGGGTGAAGTGGGGGGCAGGTGGAAGATGCAGATTGCAAGAGCTGGAGAACCAAAAGGTTTGGGAAAGGATACAGGGCTGGAACAGGTCGCAAAAGGTGCAGTGGAGTGAGGCGGTGAAGGAATTTCAGTGAAGAGTGATCAGCAAAGACAAAGACAGGGATGAGGGGCGAACAGAAATTAGTACAGGGCAGAATATGGACAGTTGAATTTTGAGCGAGTTGAAATTTATGAAGGGAGGAGGATGGAAGGCCGGCAAAGAGGTTTGGGAGAGTGCAGAGGTGATCGAACAATGGTTAAGGGAGCCAGCTATGGTGATGGTGAGGTAGAGGCAGATGTTGTAGAGTGGAAGTAAGCACTCTTGGATGATGAATATGATGTGCTGTTTGAATCTCAACTCTAGATCAAACACGACGGCAAGGTTTTGCGTTGCCCGATCCAGCTTGTGTGAGTAGCCAGAGAGTGGGACGGAATCAGTGGCAATGCACCAAATATGACGGTTCTGGTCTTGTACAATGCAACGTCAGTCAGGCAGCCCGCCCATCATCATAGAGGTGGCCATGGGATGGAGGGAAGTGGTGCTCGGTGTTCTCAGTATATACACGGAAGCTGACATCTGTTGTCATCGAAGGGAGGGGTGAACCACCAAAAACAGATCAACTCATCATTCCCCCTCACTGTTTGGGGGGCCTTTTTGTGCACAAGATTTCTGCCCCATTAGCCCACATATGATCATTAACTACACTTCACATGAAGTACTTTGAAATGTGATAACTTGACACATAAGTGCAAGTTCTTTTATTGGTGTTGACTGACAGATAATCTTGGATCTAATTGTATTGTAGCAACTAGTCTCTAGAGGCCATGTTACCGAGTGTATAGAAATTTGCTGATGCCAATTAAAATAAAGACGCGAGGATGCAAAGCGCACTAAAGACGAGTAAGCAGAATACTAAAAAGTTCTTCCAGTGTACCAGCAAAAGTTAGAGTTAGATCTCAAAGATAAAAGCAGTGAAGTTCAGTAACTTAAATATTTAAACATTTTCTAAAAGCTTCTGAGAATACGATTAATTTGCTATCCAAATTTCTATAGCTTACCCAGTAACCTAGAGGATTTTGAAATCAGCATGGCAGAGGTATTTGATAATTCCCTTTAATTTAAGATCAAGAAAAACTCCAGAGGTATATACCCTGTTGTGCTGAAAGAGACCAGGGACAACATTTGCAGGTACTATTATCACTGAGGAGATTCGAAGCAGGCAAACATAGCATTTACTTCTAAATAATGGCTGAAAAATTGGCCCTTACATCCACAGATGAACAACAGGTAAAATAATGGCATTTATTCGAAGAGGTAGCTGGAAAAGGATCCCGAGAGCAATAACTTAACATCTCTAAGATCCTACCCAACAAACCTCAACATCTTTGAGGATGTCAAATACAACTCCATCAGCTTATTTTTAACAGCACCTCCTATATACAAATTTAAAACTGCATACACCAACAGAAAGCCAAAAGTATTAAATCATGAATACAGTTTTTACTTAAAACTGCATATAGTACAATAAGGACTTTTTAATATTTCTTTCCATAATCCAGGTGTCTAAAGTTTGATTAAACTCCTGAGGCAGGGTCCATACCCAAAACTTCTGATCTGTTCCCTCCACAAATGCTGCCTGGCCTGAGTGTTTACAGCATCTGCAGTATTTTGCTTTTTGTCCAAGTGTTGAAGAGATGCGTTTATGAGGAAAGGTTAAAAAAGCTTACGTTTTACAAGCCAGTATAGTAGTTAAGGAGTTGGATCCTCAAGGTATATAAAATATTCATGATATAAATAAAATAAAACCATATGATTAGATTATAAGTGACTGGAATCCTTGATCTCAAGTTTTAACAATGAATGGAACATCTGACAATTGTAGCAAATGGTATAGAACATATCTACTAAGAAGGGGATTGGATGATTGCAGAGATATTACTGCTATTCCCTGCGCGCCCCCCCCCCCCCCCTTAATGTTCTTTAAAAGAGATGAACAGATGATGATTCTAACGGGGGATGGGAGGATTCCATGATATGATTATTCTATGTGGATGGAGTGGGCTACATATTCTTCGCTTTAAAATACACCAAAGAAAGTTGTACCAGAAGAAATAAATGGAAATGAGTAAAAAGTAACTTTAGAAAAAAATATCAGGAAATACCTTTTACTCAGGAGATAAATGTATGAATGTATGGAATAATCTACCGAGGAAGGCAATAGCATCACTGAACTTCTATGGAAAATATAATTAGATGTCATGATGGGCGAGTTAATGATGGGCCAAATGGCCTTTCCTCTTCCTTAATTTCTCTCATGTTCCAATCTAAGTAGAGATAATACATCTCATCTCCTGACATCATGAATAAGTTCATTATTTTTAAAACCGCTAAGTTTTTGTTCTGTAGTTCCCGGATGGTTCAGCTGTTGAAGGGAGTGTGACTGCACCACACTAATCAGAAAATAATTACTTGAGTTTTGAGATAGCCTAAGATTTACTTCCCAATATGATTTTATCCAACAAAAATATTATTTAAATATTTTGTTTTCTGATCATGCAATTGTAATGTCAGATTTACTTTCCACTGTGGTTTTCAAGATCACCAAGGCAGGCGATTAAAACTGTGTGGCCCAACAGACAGCAGGATCTGATATGTGTTCAAAAACTGTAATAAAATACATGGTAACGGTATAGGTTTCTCCCAACTTTCTTGCTTTGTGGTCACAGCAGAAAGGCAGCATCTACAATTGGACCAAGTCCCCTATGAACCCTTTTAGAATCAATTATTCGGCCCATGGTGCCTGTGCCGGCTCTTTGTAAAAGCTATCTAATTAGTCCCACTCCCCCTGCAAATTTTTTCCCTTCAAGTATTTATCCAATTTCCTTTTGAAAGTTACTATTGAATCGGTTTCCACCAGCCTTTCAGGCAATGCATCCCAGATGAACAACAACTTGCTGCGTAATTTTTTTCCTCGTGTCGCCTTTGTTTTTTTTTGCCAATCACTTTAAATCTGTGCCTTCTGGTTAATGACCCTTCTGCCTTTGAAACAGATTCTACTTATTTATTCTAAATTAAAACCTTCATGATTTTGAACAAATCTCCTCTTAAACTTCTCTGCTCCAAGGAGAACCAACCACCCCAGCTTCTCCATATAACTGAAGTCCCTCATCTCATCCCTAGTGGTATTCTAGCAAATCTCTTCTGCACTCTCTCCAAGGCCTAAAGTGTGGTGCCAAGAATTGAATACTTTAACAACCTTCTCTTTTATGTGCCATAGCTTGCCACAGGACTTAGAATGATACCTTAGTTACAATATAATGCACCAGAGACGATGTGGGATGCCTGCCACTCTGTCTACTCCAAAAGGTAGTAAATACCGCACTGTTGCATGCAGCTTTATTTATAAGCATGATAATTGTACACAAGCAGAAAGACTCAGCGAGAGACAAGTAATACAATACTTGCGTTACATAATACATAAACAGTTTCAAAACACCACGAGATAGTCCAAACCTCTGTGGTTCGTTTCAGTAGCTTTCAACTGAGATGGCTCTTGGCCACCTCACATTGTATAGGTGGTGTGAAGCAGGGAACTGGGGACCACACAGTCGTTCCCCAATTATACGTCTGTTTACTTTGGTGCTAAAGCAGGATTATTTGATTAAATTAATTCAGCTCAATGGTCAGGCAATTAAGATATTCGCCATTGCTAGCACTTGTGTAGATAGATGGATTGAAGTTGCTTGGCCATCTGTTGGCCTGATTTTTTTTTTTGGCCCGATTGCTTTTGACATTCAACAGCAATTGAGATCACAACTTTTTGCTTGGTTGGCATGTGTGGGAGTTAACAGAAAATATCAATGGATCCTTCAAAAAGCACCAATGATTTACATATAAAACACTGGGCTTGTGACTCACAAACAGCACGCCCCCAGTCTCCATTTTGAAATTTCATAAGTAAAAAGACAGCTTCCATATTAACTGGTTATTTCAGAGCAGTACAACATAAATGTTTCACCTTTTGACTCAGAATGGAATCCCTGCTTTCGTCACAACATCCCAGGCCACATTATAAGATGGTATAATGTCTCAGAGCAGCAGGATGCAGATTACACTACAGGTAGACTATCCCTTATCCGCAATTCCGAAATTCGAAAACCTCAAGTTTTTTCGTGGAGCGTAACTAGAGTATTTATGGTCTATATTTATCCCACTATTTAATTTACCAAATTATTACTGTACAAATAAACTGTATTACTATTTATAGTCTTTATTTATCCCACTCAGTGTGAATATTCATAAGGTTCGCTGCAGAAATATTAATGCGTTTGCTTACGGGGTGCTGCCCAGACCCCCGCTAGGGTGTTACATACTGATTCTGAATACCATTCTGAAATCCGAAAAATTCCGAAAAATATCTGGTCCCAAGGGTTTTGGATAAGGGATAGTGCACCTGTACTCATGTAAGTTCTTAACTCCAGGAGAGCAAAAAATATTGGACAAATCTAATTAATCATTCTGTAACCTTTAAAAAAAAACAAGACCCTCTACAGCACTTACTAGAAAGTATTTCCTAGACCCTCCCTCTAAAGAAAAACAAGGAGTAAGACTTTAAAAAAAAAAATTGTTTCTTCACAAACTCCAGTTTATCTACACCAATAGAAAAAATGTGCTCCAAGAGCTATAGCTCAGTCTCTCTTCACCTTTTCACTTTCACAATATAAATCGGTTCAAGAAACAATGGGTTCTGCAGAGAACACCGATTGAGGGACATGATGAAAAGCTGGTTATATCTTGTGCCAAATGTCTTCACTTTCGTAAAAATTCTTGCTTCATTTTGGAAAGGGAAGACGCTAAGAACGCAAAGCTCGACATTGTCTAGTTGTTAGCTGATGAGGAAGCATCAATAGGAATAAAAAGGAGAGTCTCTCAAATTGCCTTGCTCTCCGGAATGAGGAAGATACGTACACGATAGCAAGCAGCCTCAATGTAAAGGGAATTGGAGGAGGAAGAGTAGAAAAGAAAATAGGCATTATAAAAGATGAGCTTAGAGAGAATAAAAATCAATGAATTAATAAATACTTATGCACTGAAACATATTAAATCACTGTTCATAAGCATACGTCCTACTTAAATTCATTTTCAACAATTAGCCCCAAGAACAAGAATGTTAGCAGAAAAATGTTAAGTGAACAAGCTGACAATTACACTACCTCAACTTCCCACTGTGAAATTCAAGGCTAAAAATATACCTCAGCAATTGTTTTACAAAGAGCCACATCAGCAGTCTTCTATGTACTACGGCCAGAACAATGTGTACTATGACCAGTACAGCCAACCTAGCAGTAATCACCTTAAATCTGTGCCTTCTGGTTACTGACCCTTCTGCCTTTGAAACAGATTCTACTTATTTATTCTAAATTAAAGCGAATTTTAAAATGAGTTTTGAAAAAGGGTTCATCCGAAACGTCGACTCTATTTTCTCTCCACGAATGTTGCCTGGCCTGCTGAGTTTTTCCAGCATTTTCTGTTATTTCGGATTTCCAGCATCTGCAGTATTTTGCTATCATAGCAGTAAGACAACTAGCTGGTTTAATTGTCTATTAATTATAAACTTTTGACGGATCGAATTGAAATAATCAGCAAGGAGTACCTAACTTCTTTAAAACAAATGAACTTCAGCTAATTACAATCAGAACAAATCTCAATACGAATACAAAAGCAAAATACTGCAGATACTGGAAATCTGAAATAAAAACAGAAAATGCTGGAAATACTCAGGAGGTCAGGCAGCATCTGTGGAGAGAGAAACAGAGTTAACGTTTCAGGTCGATGACCTTTTGTCTTAACTAGAAAAAGTTAGAGATAGGATGTGATTGCTTTGGAGAGGGTGCAGAGAAGATTCACCAGGATGTTACCTGGGATGGAGCGCCTCAGCTATGAAGAGAGGCTGGACAGGCTGGAGTTGTTTTCCTTGGAGCAGAGAAGGCTGAGGGGGGACCTGATTGAGGTGTACAAAATAATGAGGGGCATAGATAGGGTAGATAAAGAGGAACTTTTCCCCTTAGTGGGGGGGTCAATAACAAGGGGGCATAGATTCAGGGTAAGGGGCAGGAGATTTAGAGGGGATTTGAGGAGGAACTTTTTCACCCAGAGGGTGGTTGGAATGTGGAACTCAATGCCTGAAAGGGTGGTGGAGGCAGGAACCCTCACAACATTCAAGAAGCATTTGGATGAGCACTTGAAATGCCATTGCATACAAGGCTATGGACCAAATGCTGGAAAATGGGATTAGACTGGACAGGGATGGATGGGCGGCGCAGACACGATGGGCCGAAGGGCCTCTTTCTGTGCTGTAAAACTCTATGACTCTATATAACTGTTTTTAAGCAAGTATAGAGGCAGGGAAAAGGGGGTGGGGGGGGAGGGGAGGAAAGGACAAAAGGGAAAGGTCTGTAATATGGCGGAAGGCAGGAGAGATTAAATGACAAAAGGGATGATGGTGCAAACGGCAAAAGGAAACACTGTTCTCTTAACGGAGATTTTTATACTTGGCACCAAAAGTATTAACATACACTGCATTAAGACTGAAGGTGGTCAGACCCACATTACTCAAGGTGAACTTAGGCTTTCATTTTAATTACAAAAAATGTGTGTGCCCAGTACTGTATTCTTCCAAGCTAGGGAGAAAGCGGTAGAAGAGTGTCTCCGTCACTGACAACCATATAGCAATTTTAAAACAATTTAACAAATCGGAATGAGCAATAGAGTACCAATAAACATGAATAGCCCACAATCTCTATTTCTACAGGAAATGAGGGAGAATGCAATTATTACCATTATTATCTTTCACCAGAAAAGTAATAGATCATTGGGTATACCTGCAGCTTAAGTGATTGAAAGCCCATTCCCTGCTGTACCTTCAGGGTAAATGCATATCATAGACATAGATCCTATGCGGTTTCTGGGGTGTCAATTTTTTTTATAAAGGGGCTTTGTCCATATTTTCAAGCTTTCCATGTTGGTATATATGCCAATTTGCATTCACCCCCCCCCCCCCCCAACTCAACCATATTCTGCCAATCTTCTGTGAATTCTCTTGACTGGATCAGTGTTTACTGCATTGAGAGACTATTTATTCCAGTAACCAACTGCTGCCAGAAGAAACTATAGGCCCAGAAATTTGGGTCTCCACGGGCGAGTACGCACGGGGTACTCATCCGTAAGCCCAATGGAAGTGCCGGTTTCCTGCATGCACTGCGCATGAAACCGGTACTTCCGTTCCCCTGAACGAAGGGGTTCAGAGGTCGAACGCGCGTGCGTGAGAGGCTGCGCGTGCGCATCGAACTTCGTGTTTTTTTTTAAAAACAGGTTTTCCCGGGAGGGTAAGTCTCCAGAAGTTAGACATATAGAAAGCAGGCGTAAGGCCTGCTTTTTACAAGGTAAGTGGTGAATTAATTAAAATTAAAACATTTTTTCCACGGGTTTATTATTTTTAAATACTTTAAAGAAAGGTAAGTTTATTTTTTAGCTCCGTTAGAAAATAAAATTATTTTTTTCAAAAATTTAAATTATTGTTTAAAATAGTTATTTCATGTAATTTATAGTTTATTTTAAAAATGTGATTTAAAAAAAAAATTATTTGAAGATTTAGTGATGTTATGGGGCCCGTAGTATTTCTAAGTTTTGACAGGTCTTCCCGTCAGACTTATGAATGAAGCATTCCCTGCTCCGATTGGCTCCCCATGGCCCACGTGATCCCAGGGGACGCATCGAACTAACTGCGCCCCTGGGATACGCAAGCACTGCGCGCCGGCAGCTGGAGCAGGCCCCGGATCAGAATTCCACGGGGGCCCACAGCTCAACGGCCGGCGCGCTAGGTAAGTGCAGGTCGGGGGCTTACACCCGCGGGAAGCCCCCGACCCGAATTTCTGGGCCATTAATTAGCTTACAGCTTCTTAAGTAGGGTTGGGTGGCTCTACCTGAAGCAGCACAGAAGCATGTTGCTGGTACATGGTGTCATTTTAGCTGGTTAAAGCTTAATTTCTTGCATTATCAAAAACCTAGGTTATGTTCGGTGGGTAAATATACCACAAGGCATGGCCATACAACCCAGGAAATCTCCCAGGTTTCATTCCTGGTTTAAGTTAAACAAATGAAGTAGCGAGTTACCACAATCGGTCACAGTATCCCAATGCTGGGCAGCAGCAGGGAAATTAAGATTCCTGCTAGTCTTCACTTTTAAGCTACCTGCTGGAAATGTAAACGTGGACATCAAGTGAGGAGAAAGTGATGCTCCGTTCCTCTGCCCCAAATAGCCAGCCAATACTAACTGTATAGACTTACACACAAAGAATGAGCACTTGGGCAAGGTAGAAATCTGCGAGTGCCTTAGAACTAAACCGGAGCATGAGTCACCACCTTTTTAAAAAAAAAAAATGAGGAAATGGAAGAAAATTAGGCATTCTGCCAGTTTTTAATTGTGTTGCTAGGAAGTGTGGGTTGATTCGCAAACTCTTTCCACCTCCTTCAGGGGAACAATTCCACCTTCAGTGAGGCAGCTGCGTTTAAATACTCACTACAAGTGGAATAACCCACTTCCTACTACTCGGAGCTGATTAAAAAAATGGTTCAGAAACACCACCACAGTATTGCACACACACAGAATGCCATATAGATGCTGGATTATCTTCATTAACAGAAATGCAAACAGCATTCTTCACACTTCTGAAGAACCATAAAAATAAAAATAATAAAAATATTAGGTCTCCTATGATGGCTCAGCAAGGAGTTTCTGAACCATATAGTGTAGGAAGCCCCAAGTTTGATTCCCAGTATCTTCCAAGTTAGCTGATCCTAGTTGGGATGGTCGTAACTGTGCTACAACAGGTCTAACGGTTCCTGGGTTAGGGAGACGTGCGTGCGTGTACCTGCCAGCACTCACTGTTGAAGCTTCATTTGAATAATAGTTGCTTCGATTAGATCAGGGCTCCCTTTGTTTTCTGCCCAATTCCAAAATGGTGGTTTCTCTCAAAAATGTTAAAGGTGCCCATGAGTTGTCCATACCATTCAAACACCACAATCTGATCATCTTTCTGGGAAACCCTTTTGTACCATTTTGCAGAACAAAGCAATTATTTCCATACATGTTGTGATGGGTTTTCACTTCTTGATGCATGAAAAAAATTCTCATGGGTAAAGCACAGAAAAGCACCACTGATGGAAAAGCCTCATTATGATCTAGGACCAGCAGTTCCTCCCCATTTTTATTTTAATCTTTTTTCCCCCCCCAGGTCTGTTTCATTTCCCCCCCATGATTTTTGCTCGTCAAGGCAAGCAACGTTAGCAATGGAGATTGGAACACTTTCCATTGTAGGCGGCCAGTGGCAGCATCCAGCACTCCCAGATCAGGTACAGCACAGAAAACACCTTGGAT
Source organism: Somniosus microcephalus (assembly GCF_052327205.1). Classification (NCBI taxonomy): domain Eukaryota; kingdom Metazoa; phylum Chordata; class Chondrichthyes; order Squaliformes; family Somniosidae; genus Somniosus; species Somniosus microcephalus. The sequence goes on along the minus strand of NC_140996.1, from coordinate 205,834,106 downwards.
TTTCAAACAGGAGGCCCACAGGGGGGTTCACAGTCTATGAGGTGATTCATGTACAAGGACACCCAGGTCCCTCTGAACACCAGCATTTTCAAATCTCTCACCATTTAAAAAATACGCTGCTTTTCTATTTTTCCTACCAAAGTGGATAACTTCACATTTCTCCACATTATATTCCATTTGCCATGTTCTTGCCCACTCACTTAGCCTGTCTATATCCCTTTGAAGCCTCCTTGCATCCTCCTCAAAACTTACATTCCCACCCAGCTTTGTATCATCAGCAAACTTGGATATATTACATTTGGTCCCCTCATCCAAATCATTGATAGAGATTGTGAATAGCTGAGGCCCAAGCACTGATCCTTGTGGGACCCCACTAGTTACAGCCTGCCAACCCGAAAATGACCCGTTTATTCCTACTCTCTGTTTTCTGTCCGTTAACCAATCCTCAATCCATGCTAGTATATTACCCCTAATCCCATGAGTCCTAATTTTGTTTAATAACCTCTTGTGTAGCACCTTATCGAATGCCTTCTGCAAATCCAAATACACCACATCCACTGCTTCTCCCTTATCTATTCTGCTAGTTACAATCTCAAAAAACTCCAACAGATTTGTCAAACACAATTTCCCTTTCATAAATCAGTGTTGACTCTGCCCAATCCTATTATTATTTTGAAAGTGCCCGGTTACCACATCCTTAATAATAGATTCTAGCATTTTCCCTTCTACTGATGTCAGGCTATCTACTCTGTAGTTCCCAGTTTTCTCTCTCCCTCCTTTCTTAAATAGTGGGGTTACATTTGCTACCTTCCAATCCGTGGGAACCGTACCAGAATCTATGGAATTTTGGAAAATGACAACCAATGCATCCACTATCTCTATAGCCACCTCCTTCAAAACCCTAGGATGTAGGCCATCAGGTCCAGGGGACTTAGCGGCTTTCAGTCCCATCAAAGTTCATCCTACTGAGTCATGATGAGTCAAGGATCTGTGTGTTCTGGCCAGCACTTTATCCCTCAACCAACTTCACGAAAACAGATTATCTAGTCATTTATCTCTGCTATTTGTAGGACATTGCTGTGCACAAATTGGCTGCCATATTTTCTACATTACAACAATGACTACATTTCAAAATGTACTTCATTGGTTGTGAAGTGCTTTGGGATCTCCAAAGGATGTGAAAGATGCCATATAAATGCAAGTTCATTCTTTTCTTTGTATATGTCCAGACTTTAGGGAGCCACAGAAGTCCAGACCAATTGACGCTCAGCCTAAATAATTTAAAGGGGTATCATGCAGAGCACCACATTTGTGACAAAGCATTCGATAAGCCATTTACTTTTCGTCACCTGATAACTTCAATCAGTGAAATAAATTATCTGAATGTGATATAACGGAGATGAAAATGGCATGTTTGGTAACATTTTCATGAAGACTTCATCTTTCAACTGTTATTAATGAGATCAATTCTGTGGATAGCATGAATTATTAAAGAAAGGCTTGGAGTCATACAGCACGGAAAGAGGCACTTCGGCCAATCGTGTCTGAGCCGGCCATCAAGCCCTGTCTATTCTAATCCCATTTTCCAGCACTTGGTCCGTAGCCTTGTATGCTATGGCGTTTCAAGTGCTCATCCAAATGCTTCTTGAATGTTGTGAGGGTTCCTGCCTCTACCACCCTTTCAGGCAGTGAGTTCCAGATTCCAACCACCCTCTGGTTGAAAAAGTTTTTCCTCAAATCCCCTCTAAACCTCCTGCCCCTTACCTTGAAAGTATGCCCCCTGGTTATTGACCCCTCTACTAAGGGGAAAAGTACCTTTCTATCTACCCTATATCTATGCCCCTCAATTTTGTATACCTCAATCAGGTCCCCCCTCAGCCTTCTCTGCTCTAAGGAAAACAACCCCAGCCTGTCCAGTCTCTCTTCATAGCTGAAGTGCTCCAGCCCAGGTAACATCCTGGTGAATCTCCTCTGCACCCTCTCCAATGCAATCACATCCTTCCTATAGTGTGGCGACCAGAACTGCACACAGTATTCCAGCTATGGCCTAACTAGCATTTTGTACAGCTCCATCATAACCTCCCTGCTCTTATATTCTATGCCTCGGCTAATGAAGGCAAGTATCCCATATGCCTTTTTAACCACCTTATCTACCTGTCCTGCTGCCTTCAGGGATCTATGTACTTGCACACCTAGGTCCCTCTGATCCTTTGTCCTTCCTGTAGTGTATGTGCCTTTAAGAGCCCCATGTGTACTGTAATGCCAGTAATGGCCACTCGGGCTATATAAGCCTGTATATTGTGTTGTATCCGTTAGTTCCCCTCCAGACTTCGTTTAGTAAACACCTATGAAACCAACTCCTGTCTTCAGTGTTTCTATCAACACACAGACACAACAGTGGCGACGAAGTGGAAACGGACTTACCTGCAATTCGGCAGCACCTCAAGGACATCGATTCCTCTGGCTTCCAGAAGAATCAAGAAAGTGAAAGAAGCTGTGGTTTCACCAGCTGGCGGCAGGTACTGCGCTAATCCTTCCTGGGCGTCAGGCCGGGGCTCCAGCGGCTGGCTCTACAGCTGGGCCAAGCAGCGAAAGTGGAGGCAAGCAGTAACAGGCGGGGAGGGAACACTCAGGAGACGGCCGGCGCCGCAAGCAGGTCGGCGTTCAGACCTAGAGAGAAAGTCCGGCGGGAACGAGTCTCCAACTGTAAATAAATAAATAAAGAACGGAAACCGCGGGAAACAGCGTTGTCATCGGCAGCAGCGGCGGGAAAGCGCGGGAAGCGCCATATCTTTTCTAAGATGCCTAAGTCTGGCAATATTGATGCTTTTGATAACGAGATAGAGGATTGGACCACATATGTGGAAAGAGTGGAGGTATATTGCACTGCAAATGGAATAGAAGATGAAAAAAAAGCTTCAGTACTGCTAAATCTAATGGGCGCAAAGACATACGAGCTGTTACGAAATTTAATCACTCCAGCCAAACCAAAAGGACAAGAATTTTAAAGAAATTGTTGATACCCTACAGGAGCACTTAAACCCAACACCGCTGCTGATAGCGGAACGATTCAAATTCTTCAAGAGAAATCAACACAAGAATGAAAGTAACGCTGATTACCGCACCGAATTAAGAAAGCTATCAAAACACTGCCAATTCGGGGCAGGACTAGCAGATTATCTGCAAGACAAATTCGTCTGCGGTTTCTTAAGTGAATGAACACAGAAAAGGCTGCTTTCTGAAAAAGATTTAACACTGGACAAGGCTTTCAGTATGGCTGTATCATACGAAGCAGCCGCAAGAGGAGCTGCAGAGATACAACAAAAGACACAGGACTTCGGCACCCATGAAATGACACAGGGTTGAGAGATGTTATCGCTGCGGCAGATCCACCCATGACCAGAGGGACTGCTGGTTCAAGGACAAAGCATGCAGGCAATGCGGGAAGGTTGGACACATTGCACGGGTATGCCGATCTGGACAAAATAAATCCACAGACAGGAAAAAAAAAAGTACAGAAAGTTCCAAATGATGACGGACAGTAGCTCCGAAGAGCAGAAGAGCAGAAGAGCGATAGCAACTCCAAAAACAAGAGACTAAGCTGTCTCAAATTACATAATGTACTTGCCAAAGATGATTACCAGACCATTTGGGTTACCCTCACGATAGCAGGGTCCCCAGTTAAAATGGAGCTAGATACAGGATCAGCTCTGACCGTCATAAATCGACGGGATTACGAGCGGCTATTTCCGCATATACCTTTAAAAGACACATCCATTATCTTGAAAACATATACGGGGCAGAAAGTATACCCCAAAGGAAAAATAAGGGTGTCTGTTGTATACAACGGCAAGGAAATACAAAAGTTGTATTTATACATTCTACAAGATGGTGGCCCGCCGCTGTTGGGACGTGAATGGATCAGGAAAATACGTTTAGACTGGCACGCCATTCAGGCACTGACGGTGACCAGTAAGAAAAAAAACGATGATGACGTCATACCTGAACGATTAAAAGACATCTTGGCCAACGCCAAAGAAGTGTTTCAAGAGAAACTAGGAACCTTGAAAGGCATCACCGCCTCAATAAAAGTGGAAGATGCAGCAATTCCCAAGTTTTTTAAAGCAAGACCGGTGCCATACGCAATTCGTCCAGCAGTCAAGGCAGAGCTGGAGAATTTGGAAAATGCAGGCGTATTAGCCAAAATAGATTGGAGCGAGTGGGCAACACCCATCGTTCCAGTCATGAAGAAAGCATTGAATAATGATAAATCTGAAGAACAGAGAAAAATTCGCATCTGTGGAGACTTCAAGGTGACGGTAAACCCGGTCCTTCACACGGTACAGAAGATATTTTCGCCTCACTATCCGGAGGGAAACGTTTCACCAAAATTGACTTGGCACAGGCATATCTACAGATGGAGGTTGAAGAGGCCTCTAAAAAATCTCACGATAAATACACACAAATGTCTGTACCAGTACAATCGACTGGTTTTCGGAGTAGCATCCGCTCCAGCTATCTGGCAAAGAGCTATGGAGCAAGTCCTCCAAGGGATTCCGGGGACTCAATGCTACCTAGACGACATCCTTGTAACAGGAGAAAACGACAACGAGCACCTTGCCAATTTGGAGCAGGTGCTCACTAGGCTGAGAGAACGGGGCCTACGAGCAAATCGCCCCAAGTGCGAATTTTTCCAAAATCAAATATCATATTGTGGCCACATAATTAATAAGGAAGGGTTGCATAAGTCACCTGAAAAAATCGAAGCGGTCATAAAAGCCCCAGCAACTGAAAATGTTTCACAATTAAGGTCGTTCCTGGGATTAATAAATTACTATCATAAATTTTTACCGAACTTATCAACTCTTCTACACCCTCTTAATGAACTGCTACAAACAGGAGTAATTTGGAAATGGAGCGAAGACTGTAAACGTGCCTTCCATAAATGCAAAGACTTAATCACGTCCAAAGAAGTTTTGGCTCATTACAACCCATCACTGCCAATCAGACTGGTGTGCGATGCATCCCCTTACGGCATAGGAGCAGTATTATCGCATAAATTCCCTGATGGCTCGGAACGACCGATAGCTTTTGCGTCACGCTCATTGAACTCAGCTGAGCGTAACTATGCCCAAATAGACAGGGAAGCACTCAGCCTGGTATGGGGAGTGAAGAAATTCAACCATTACCTACACGGACAAAAATTTACCTTGTTGACTGACCATCAACCCCTCATCTCCATATTCAACCCTAAAAAGGGTGTTCCCATTATTACAGCGCAAAGGCTACAGAGGTGGTCCCTTTTTCTAGGGGCACACCAATACAACATAGAATACAAAGGATCAAAACAGCATGGGAATGCTGACGGTTCATCGCGCCTACCGTTGCCAACGATAGAAGAGGCACCTACAGTGGAGATGTTCCACTCAACCAGTGGAATGTCTACCAGTAACAAATTCTGCCATTGAAAAGGAAACAAGAAATGACCCGACTCTCTCACGAGTCTACGACTTAACGGTGAAGGGATGGCCAGCACATGGCGAACCACTGTTGCCAGCATTCTCGCAAAGAAGAGAACAGCTGTCAGTATGCCGAGGAACCTTGATGTGTGGATCCAGAGTGGTGATTCCACCCAAACTCCAGGATAAAGTACTAAAGGAGCTTCACGAGGGGCATCTGGGTGGAGTGAAAATGAAGAACCTAGCCAGAACGTTTGTATGGTGGCCAGGTATCGATGGAGACATCGAAGAAATGACCAAGAGCTGCCTAGGATGCCAGAAGGTCCAAAACGCTCCATCCCAAGCCCCTCTACATCCATGGGAGTGGCCCTCATCTCCCTGGCAAAGGGTACACATTGACTTTGCTGGTCCATTTATGGACTCAATGTTCTTAATCGCGGTTGATGCACACTCCAAGTGGCCGGAGGTAATAAAGATGTCCACCACTACCACGGAAAAAACCATCACAGTATTAAGGACCATATTTGCCAGGAATGGGCTGCCTGAACAGATCTGTTCCGATAATGGACCGCAATTTGTGTCCGAAGAATTCAGGAAGTTCTTAAAAAACAATGGGGTTAAGCACTACACGTCTGCCCCATACCATCCCGCCACCAATGGATTGGCTGAAAGGTTTGTCCAGACCTTCAAGAAGGCCATAAAGGCCATGGGTAATGAAGACATAAAACTTCAGCACAAGGTGGATAACTTCTTGTTCGCATACAGGAATGCAACACATATGGTTACAAACCAAACTCCCGCCATGATGTTCTTCAATAGAAGCCTAAGATGCCGGCTGGATTTGATCAAGCCCAACATCATAAGGGACGTGGAGAACCGGCAATTTCAAGGCATGAATGAAAGGCCAACTAGAACCTTCCAGATAGGTCAACAAGTTTTGGCCCGGGACTACCGTACCGAGAAATGGCAGCCTGGAACTATCTGCACACGACTAGGACCGCTGATGTATACCGTGGACATCGGAGAAAGCATAATAAGGCGCCATGCTGACCAAATCATAGAGTCATCCGAAAAGGGTCAACCTACACCACAACTCTATACGCCTAACGATGAAGTAGAGATACCCATATCTACCTCCGATCCGGTGATACTGGAACCCGATGAACCCGACACTGGCATTCAAGCTGAATCAGCCTTGCCAAAAGAACCTACTACACCACCAGAAACTACGACACCACCGAGGCGTTATCCGGACCGAGTCAGGAAGCCTCCAGAGAGACTGACTTATAATTAATTAACTGCAGTAATGTGTATATTATTTTTCTTATAACAATTAATAATTACTTAAAATATTATGTACTGGTTAGCTAAAAGGGGAGGAATTGTAGTGTATGTGCCTTTAAGAGCCCCATGTGTACTGTAATGCCAGTAATGGCCACTCAGGCTATATAAGCCTGTATATTGTGTTGTATCCGTTAGTTCCCCTCCAGACTTCGTTTAGTAAACACCTATGAAACCAACTCCTGTCTTCAGTGTCTCTATCAACACACAGACACAACACTTCCTAGGGTCCTACCATTCCTTGTGTATTCCCTTGCCTTATTAGTCCTCCCAAAATGCATCACCTCACACTTTTCAGGGTTAAATTCCATTTGCCCCTGTTCTGCCCATCTGACCAACCCGTCTATATCGTCCTGGAGCCTGAGGCTTCCCTCCTCGCTATTTACCACGCCACCAATTTTCATGTCATCTGCGAACTTACTGATCATACCTCCTACATTCATATCTAAATCATTAATGTACACTACAAACAGCAAAGGACCCAGCACCGAGGCTTCCAGTCACAAAAACAACCTTCGACCATCACCCTCTGCCTCCTGCCACTAAGCCAATTTTGGATCCTATGTGCCAAATTGCCCTGGATCCCATGGGCTCTTACCTTCTTGACCAGTCTCCCATGTGGGACTTTTGTCAAAAGCCTTACTGAAGTCCATATAGACTACATCAACTGCACTACCCTCATCCATGCACCTAGTCACCCCCTCGAAAAATTCAATCAAATTGGTTAGACATGATCTCCCCGACAAAGCCATGCTGACTATCCTTGATTAATCCTCGCCTCTCCAAGTGGAGACTAATTCTGTCGCTCAGAATTTTTTCCAATAATTTCCCTACCACTGATGTTAGGCTCACTGGCCTGTAATTCCCTGGTTTATCCCTACTACCCTTCTTGAATAATGGTACTAAGTTAGCCGTCCTCCAGTCCTCTGGCACCTCCCCTGTGGCCAGAGAGGTCCTGAATATGTGTGTCAGACCCCTTGCAATCTCCTCCCTTGCCTCACAGCAGCCTGGGATACAGCTCGTCTGGGCCTGTGGATTTATCCACTTTTAAGCCTGCTAAAACTGCTAGTACCTCCTCCCTCTCAATACTAATTTGTTCAAGTATATCACAATCCCCCTGCCTGATTTCTATGCCTACATCGTCCTTCTCCATAGTGAACACAGATGGAAAATATTCATTTCAAATCTCACCTACATCTTCCAGCCCTCCACAAAGATTGCCACTTTGGTCCCTAATGGGCCCTACTCTTTCCCTGGTTATCCTCTTGCCCTAATATGCTTATAAAACACCTTGGAATTTTCCTTTATTTTGCCCGCCACAGTTTTTTCATGCCCCCTCTTCGCTCTCCTAATTTCTTTAAGTACCCCCCTGCACTTTCTATACTCCTCGAGGGCTTCCACTGTTTTTAGTCCTTTGTATCTGCCAAAATCCTCCCTTTTTTTCCTAATCCATTCTTGTATATCCCTTGACATCCAGGGTTCCCTGAGCTCGTTAGTCCCACCCTGGACCTTTACAGAAACATGTTGGCACTCTACTCTCTCTATTTCCTTTGTGAAAGACTCCCACTGCTCTAATGTGGATTTTCCTACAAATATCTGATCCCCGTCCACTTTGGTCAGATCCTGCCTTATATTAAAAATCGGCCTTCCCCCAATTTAGAACCTTTATTTCCGGTCCATCTTTGTCCTTTTCCATGACTACCTTAAATCTCACCGAATTATGGTCACGGTCACCAAAATGCTCTCCTACTGACACTTCTACCACTTGCCTGGCTACATTCCCTAGAATTAGGTCCAGTACCGCCCCCTCTCTTGTAGGACTTTCTACATGCTGGCTCAAAAAGCTCTCCTGGGTGCACTTTAAGAATTCTGCACTCTAAGCCTTTCACACTCGGACTATCCCAGTTAATATTGGGGAAGTTGAAATCCCCTACTATTATTACCCTATTATTTCTACACTTCTGAGATTTGCCTACATATCTGTTCCTCTATCTCCCCCTGACTGTTTAGGGGCCTATAGTACACTCCCAGCAAAGTGCTTGACCCTTTTTGTTTAAGTTCCACCCATATGGCCTCATTAGAGGAACCTGCTAAGATATCATCCCTCCTTACAACAGTAATTGACTCCTTGATTAATATTGTGACACCCCCTCCTCTTTTACACCCCCCTTTGTCTCGCCTGAAGATTCTATACCCTGGAATATTGAGCGGCCAGTCCTGCCCCTCCCTCAACCATGTCTCTGATAGCAACAATATCATACTCCCATGTGTTCATCAACACCTTCAATTCATCTGCCTTACTCGCAAGACCCCTTGCATTAAAATAAATGCCATCCAGCCTTGCATTACTCCCTTGTGCCGTTACATATTTGCTCTGCCTTCCAGGCTGACTTGTTTTTTCCTCTATATTTGGCTGTGCATCACCCCCTACTATAGCTCCACTCCGTATCCCATCCCCCTGCCAAGTTAGTTTAAACCACCCCCCCCCCCCCCCAAACAGTACCAGGAAACCTCCCCACAAGGATGTTGGTCCCGTTCCGGTTCAGGTGCAACCCATCCGATTTGTACAGGTCCCACCTTCCCCAGAAGCAGACCCAGTGATCCAGGAAACTAAAGCCCTCCCTCCTGCACCAACTCTTTAGCCACGCATTCATCTGCTCTATCCTCCTATTCCTATACTCACTAGCACGTGGCACCGGGAGTAATCCAGAGATTACAACCTTTGAGGTCCTGCTTTTTAACCTGCTACCTAGCTCCCTAAATTCTTGTTGCAGGACCTCATCCCTCTTTCTACCCAGGTCGTTGGTACCAATGTGAACCACGACCTCGGACTGTTCGCCCTCCCCCTTCAGGATGCCCTGCAGCCGTTCAGTGACATCCTTGACCCTGGCACCAGGGAGGCAACATATCATCCTGGAGTCACGTCTGCGGCCACAGAAACGTCTATCTGTTCCCCTTACGATAGAATCCCCCATCACTATTGCACTCCCACTTGCATTTATATAGCACCTTTTACAACCTCAGGATGTCCCAAAGCACTTTACAGCCGATGAAATACTTCTGAAGTGTCGTCACTGCTGTAAAGTAGGAAACGCGGCAGCCAATGTGCACACATTAAGCTCCCACAAACAGCAATAAAATAAATGACCAGATCATCTAGTTTAGGTATTGGTTGAGGGATAACTGTTGGCCTGATCACTGAAGAACGCCCCTGCCCTTCTTTGAATAGTGCAGTAGGATCTTTTCCAGCCATCAGAGAAGGTAGACCGGGTCATGGTTTAATGTCTCATCCAAAAGACGGTACCTCCAACAGTGCAGCACTCCCTCGGTACGGCACAGAAGTGCCAGCCTAAATTATATGCTCAAACTTGAACCCACAACCTTCTGACTCAGAAGCGAGTGGGCTATCGCTGATGCATACTAACCCTGACTGGATTGACAAGTTGCATTCCTTAAAAACTCAGCTAACAAAATCCCTTAGGCTTGAAAGTTATTAATGTCAGAAAATTAAAGTACAGCAACGAACCTTAAATTCCAAATTGCTCACCTCTTTGGGGCAAATAGGTCACAGACAGTGTCGAGTGCATTTAAACATAGCAATCGCCACTTCTGATCAGTGGTGTTTCTAATGAACTTTGTATTTGTATTCTTGGCATCTGGTTTACTGATATACAGATTGGGGGATTAATGGAAAAAGCAGAATCTAAAGTGCATGGAGAATGAGCCCAGTTAACACCTGCTTCATTGCAGATCAAAGGCTGATGCAGTTTGTATGCAACTTTTGTGTCATCATTCCATTCAGACCACAGGTACAGTGCCCATTTCAAGCCTTTTCAATCTTGCTTTGTGATTCAAACCTTACCCGTCATCAGTGATCTCCCTTAGCATTAGTGGACTGGGCACAAATTAGAATAACTGCAGAAAATTACAAGATTATTTGTTCTTAAAAAATGTACAAATAAACTCCAATAACTAACTTATAGTCTGTCCTGCACTTGAAACACCCAGATAGCTATTACTTTCCTTGTGGCTGCAACCGTGGTGTTTAAGACGTTGGGCCGAAATTTGCGGTGGGTAATAACGGCGAATGAACAGCATTCGCTGTTATTAGCCTTTTGAAACGGACCACAACTTCAGGATGTAGCGCATGCGCCGCTAAACGCGGAAATCCTGAAGTTGCCGTCAGTCATTCAATCTCCGACACTGGCTGCGCTGTGGACCCCCCACCCATATCCGCCAATCAGTGTAATCAGAGAAATCAGTGAAACTAATGAAAACTTGGGATTTTCCACAGTAGTATCGCAGTTAAATACCCCATTAAATGTGAAGCCTTGTTGGATTAGGTGCAACTGGGATTTTGACTGCTAAACAAATGTTATGGCTCTGAAAATCTAATTTTAATTTTGCTGTGCCAAATTTCTCCATGATAAAAATTACAATTTAAGAAATTTAAAAAAATTATTTTCTTATTAAAGTTTATTCATGATATTTCAGGTTCTACCTTATCCCCATGCGAGAGCCCCAATTTGTGTTTTGCTCTCTAACATTTTTTAAAAGTCTGGATAAAAGCAGCTTCACATTCACATGAATTAGCATTTAATTTTTTTTTTTTTTTTTGAATCAGGGATACTGAAGCGTCCATACCATTGTTCTAATCGAGATCAGCCAATTTAGCACAAAGTACAGATGAAAAATTGGATCTTTTTGGTTTGTATGGCTTAGCTGCACTCTGGTTTACTCAGCTAAGCTGTCATAGGAGCCTTCAAGAGTTAGTTTGTTTATTCCAAAGTATTTCATTACACTAAACTCTACATCAATTTATGCCGTCAGAGAACAGAGATTTAAAAATGAATTTTATACAACTCTTCCATCAAATCCGATAAGCCTAATGCCAGCAACCTCTGCATAGCTCTAGCTTCCTGTTACTGTCTGCAATGGCACAAGACACCTGCATTTCTTAGGTAGTCACTGGTTTCGTAAAAACCAGTTCAGATAAACCCAAGAACCTCACCTCTGCCAGTGGTTTGTGGGTTTGAGCTCCACGTCATAATTTGAGTGCTTAATCTATGTTGACATGGTGACGTAGCAAGGGATTGCTGCACTGTTGCATATGGCATCATTCAGATAAGAGACTGAACCCAGATCTTGTCTGCCTGATCAAGTGGACATGAACAATCTCACAGCATTACTCGAAGAGGGGAGTTCTGCTGGTATCATGGCCAAGATTTATTGCTCAATTGACAATTAACTGGTTAATGTCACTCCGCTATTTAAGAATGGAGGGGGAAACCAGGGAATTGTAGACCAGTTAGCCTAACATCTGTTGTCAGGAAATTACTAGAGTCTATAATTAAGGAGAGCGTAACTGAACACCTTGAAAATTTTCAGTTGATCAGAGAGTGCCAGCATGGATTTGTAAAAGGTAGGTCATGCCTGGCGAACCCAATTGGTGACTGAAGTAGTGGACAGGGGAATGTCTATGGATGTTATTTATATGGACTTCCAGAAGGCATTTGATAAAGTCCCTCAGAAGAGACTGTTAACTAAGGTTGAAGCTCATGGAACTGAAGGCAAATTATTGACCTGGTTCGGAAATTGGCTGAGCGGCAGGAGACAGAGAGTAGGGATAATGGGCAGGCACTCTAATTGTCAGGATGTGACTAGTGGTGTCCTGCAGGGATCTGTGTTGGGGCCTCAACTATTCACTGTATTTATTAACGAATTAGATGATGGGATAGAAAGCCACATATACAAATTTGCTGATGACACAAAGATAGGCGGCATTGTAGATGAAAGCATAAAATTACAAAGGGATATCGATAGATTAAGTGAATGGGTGTGGCAAATGGATTTCAATGTCAGCAAATGTGAGGTCAGCCACTTTGGACCTAAAAAGGATAGACCAGGGTATTTTCTAAATGGTGAAAAGCTAGAAACAGTGGAGGCCCAAAGAGACTCGGGGGTCCATGTACATAGATCATTAAAATGACACGAACAGGTACAGAAAATAATCAAAAGGGCTAATGGAATGCTGGCCTTTATATCTAGAGGACTAGAATACAAGGGGGTATAAGTTATGCTACAGCTATACAAAACCCTGGTCAGACCATACATGGAGTGCTGTGAGCAGTTCTGGGCACCACACCTTAGGAAGAATATATTGGCCTTGGAGGGAGTGCAGCGTAGGTTTACCAGAATGATACCCAGACTCCAAGGGTTAAATTATGAGGAGAGATTACACAAATTAGGGTTGTATTCTCTAAAATTTATTAGGTGATTTGATTGAAGTTTGATATATTAAGTGGAACAGATAGGATAGATAGAGAGAAACTATTTCCACTGGTTGAGGAATCTAGGATTAAGGGGCATAGTCTAAAAATTAAAGCCAGACCTTTCAGGAGTGCAATTAGGAAACACTTCTACACACAGGGTGGTAGAAGTTTGGAACTGTCTTGCGCAAACAGCAATTGATGTTAGGTCAACTGTTCATTTTAAATCGGAGATTGATAGATTTTTGTTAACCAAAAAGGTATTAAGGGATGTGTGTCAAAGGTGGGTATATGGAGTTAGGTCGCAGATCAGCCATGATCTCATTGAGTGGCAGAACAGGCTCGAGGGGCTAAATGGCCTATTCCTGTTCCTATGTATCGCACCTCAATGTGCATGGAAAATGAAAGATCTGGGGGTCCTGATTGACAAACCGAAGCTATCCCAACAATGTTCAGTGACAGTCAGTAAAGTGAAACAGATGTATTAAAAGATTAATATTGCGCCAAAATAGTGAGGTAATCCTGCCACTTTATAAATCATTGGTGCTTTAGAATATTGTGTACCGTTCTGATTACCACAGTACAAAGAAAATATTGCAGCTACTGAAAGGGTACAGAAGAGAGCAACCAGAATGATTGAGGGGATAGAGGGAATGGATTATGAGGAGATTATGTAAATTGGGCATCTACTCACTGGAAAAAAGGTTGAGAGGTGATACAATTGCTGTTCTTTGAGTCTAAAGGGACTAGACAACAAGTTCTTTCAATGTCTCCAGGAAAACAAACGCTCGAATATTGATTAGGTACTTCCATAAATTTAACGCACAATATTTATTAAAAATGAATAAATGCTAACTCATTTGAAACTGCTTATGGCAAGCTATTGAGGTATTACAATGACAAAATTAAGCACTGTACAAATGCAAGTTTTAAGCAGAACTTAAAAGTATGGTACCTGCATAAAGCATTCTGCTTATTTGCTCCCCTTTTGCAAATTTAAGCACTATTTTAGAAGTCAAAAATATTACTGCTGCAAGGGAGTGACTGAACAGACTAAACAGATCATCTGAGAGAGTCTATGGATTACACACTCTCCCCCACTCTACTGAGCAAGATGCCCCATCAATCTACATAATTGTGTATTTCTTTTAGGAGAACTTTAGCAAACCCAAATTGGGTAGTGGAGATTATCACCTGGCATAATTCCCTGGCAGGGTGGGATGCATCACACAAAGCTAGAGCTCATTGCAATTGCGCAGCGGTCATATTTGTGGTAATAAAGTAGAGGATTCATCTGTAAGGCAGTGCTTTGAAGCAATACCCATGGCATTACTGCCTTTGAACCACTCGGGGCGTTCACCGTTTCACTGCTGGAGTGCTCCAAGCAAGTTGGCCCGAGGTTAAAAGTCCTCTGCAACTTCACCTCTTAAAAAAGGTTAATTAAATGAGGAAGCATGTTAAATTACCTTAGTTTGGTATGGTCTTCCTTAAAAGGGCTGAAGTGCAGGCTCTGCTTTGCTTGTTGATGTAGCAGATGATAAATCGAGCTGTCGGTTCACACCCTATTTGTCTTCTGTCCTGTCCAAGCACCAGCTACACACAGCCCATCAAGAGTTGCACAGTGAAGGTCATAGATTCCTTGCCACGAAGCTCCCTTGATATGGGCCTCCCACACAAACAGGGAAGCAGTCACAAAGGCTAGTAATGGTAAATGGCTGCAGCTGTCCCAGTCAGTATATCGGAGGTTTGTGATAATCAGTGGAAGGTGTTGGGCGCTCTCTAGTCTATGGTAATCTCTCAGGATAGAAGGGACTATGCAGAAGACCACTGCAGGGAAGAAAGAGGTTTAGCACCAGAAGCCTTGCATGAAGCACCATGAAGATGCAGCCACAATCCCAATGCCAAGACTTGTAGGAAGTGTTCCATCGGTATTCTGAATCATACCTAGGCGATGTTGCATTCTGCTTGCGTCAGCAAACCTATCCAGCAGAGACAATACCTTGCTTTACTGGAATTGGTCAAGTATAAATTACAGCGCCTTGGTAGAGGCCAATTGAATTTTCAATTGAATTACAAAGCTCAAATATTTCACAATTGACAAGAGTCAATTCAGCCCCTCGAGCCTGTTGTGCCATTCAATGAGATCATGACTGATCGGTGTCTCAACTCCATCCACCTGCCTTGGCTCCATATCCTTTTATACCCTTCTCTAGCAAAAATCTATGCAATTCAGATTTTAAAATTATTAATTGAGCTAACATCTACTGCTTTTTGGAGAGTGTTCCACACTTCTACCACCCTTTGCATGAAGAAGTGTTTCCCAGCTTCTCTCCTGAATGGCCGGGCTCTGATTTTAAGGTTATGTCCCCTTTTCGTAGTCCAATAGTTTGCCTCTTCTGATGCCCTGATTAACCAGGTGCAAAAGTGAAACCTCAACTACCAGTGGATGGGCAATTTTGCAAATATTACTTGGCCAACGCCAGTACCTTGAATCTTCTTGCCCCACAATGCTAGCTGCTTCAACTTCTCCTTGGGAGGAACTGGACCTTTCCAGTTAATAGGAAGACTTGCTGTACTTTGTCTGTGGGTGGAGAAAAACAAATCCATGTCCAACCAAATCTTCTGATGATCCCACTTGCTCTGCCGAGCTACACTAGGAGTTCAGAAGTACCAATTTCAAACTTTTCCAATGTTAGCTGTGATCCTTCTGATTAGAGCTCTGGGGACGAGGTGTGCAAGGTTCTGAGACAGTGCAACTATTATGGCATTTACTGTTCCATATTAAATCATTGCCCCCAGCAGACTTATGTAGAAGTAAAAAGAAACTTTGAAAGTTGAACCGTATGCATGCTGATACTAAAATTAAGTTATTCCTTACTTTTGCTATGAACTGGTTTTGTTTAAAATGTTTAACATGACAAGAATTTAAAAGATTTAAAAAGAAAACAAAAAGAATTTTCACCCGTACATATGACCACATCAGGTTCATTAGTCACTAAAAGATCTGAAGAATTTCAAATGATTCAATCATGCTCGATATAGAAAAAAAGTCACAAGACTGAGCTCTGGCGTCAGAGGGCTAATTTATGAAGCAAGACTGGAGAAAT
The DNA here is from genome assembly GCF_052327205.1 of Somniosus microcephalus. Classification (NCBI taxonomy): domain Eukaryota; kingdom Metazoa; phylum Chordata; class Chondrichthyes; order Squaliformes; family Somniosidae; genus Somniosus; species Somniosus microcephalus. Next base: position 205,817,930 of record NC_140996.1, on the reverse strand, counting down.
TTGCCTTTTTTTTTTAAAGCCTTGGAAAGGTAGTGACAGAGATAAAAGCTCAGAGATATATTCCAGTTAATAAACATTAAAAAAGATAGAAAATAACAACAGAAAATGCTGGAAAAACTCAGCAGGCCAGGCAACATCCGTGGAGAGAAAATAGAGTCAACGTTTCAGGTCAAACCCTTTGTCAAGACTAATTTTGCAATCATAAAAAAAGGTAGATCCACTTCAAGGTAAAACGTTAGAAGAAAAATAATTAGGATTGATGTCGGGAATAGTTCTCCAAAGCATGAACATGGAATGAACCTCTGGGTAGTGCAGGGTAGTCGCAGGTCATGGCCAAGTGCCCAGCGGCACTTCATAAACCATTGGTCCCACTGTCCGGTAATTGTACACCAGTAGGCATATTCACCAATGCTTCCAAACCACACCATCATTCCAATCCACCCAGGCCCCGCCCACATCCATACCTTCCAGTATACCATTCCCAGTACTCCCATACCTTGAAACCCCTCTCTCACTACTTCAAGATGCAAGAACCCCCTCCCCAATACTCTTGGATCCCAAAATGCTTCCGTTCCTACCACCTAGTCCCACTGCTCTCCTAACACTACTAAATCATATTCCCCAGTCTTCCTCACTACTTCTACATGCTTATCTTCCCTACCATCTTCCCATTGCTCATAGACCTTAAAAAAAAAAAGTGGCATTAAATTGAGTACGTAGATAAACAATCAAGGCGACTGATTTACAATGTGGATAAATACATCATTTGAACCTGTAAGTACTGCTACCACTCCCATGTAATAAAATTAATTTCAATTATTGAATCAGCATAAATCAGTGGCCCTGAGGAGGTCTCAAACAGCATATTCTCTAACTCGGAGCAATATATTTTACACACCTGCAGTTTCATACAATGTAATGCAGGTTGGAAAGTGCTTATAAATTTCAGGAATCAAGTCACACTGCTCTGTAATCTGCAAAACTTTCTCACTTTTTAAAAAGTAGTGACATTGAAGAAATCTGCAAGGACAGGCGTGACTGGTAAAACACACAATATTATTTATAAAGAAACACTGTTCACAGACTGGAACAAATGCTTTGAAAAACAATGTAGTGTGTGCTTCCACTCCAGGGACTTGAGCACATAAAGCTGGGCTGACACTCCAGTGCAGGGCTGAGAGTGTGCTGCACTGCCTGAGGTGCCGTCTTTCGGATGAGACGTTAAACCGAGGCCCCATCTGCTCTCTCAGGTGGACGTAAAAGATCCCATGGCACTATTTTGAAGAAGAGCAGGGGAGTTATCCTCGGTGTCCTGGCCAATATTTATCCCTCAACCAACATAACAAAAACAGATTATTTGGTCATTATCACATTGCGGTTTGTGGGACCTTGCTGTGCGCAAATTGGCTGCCACGTTTCCCACATTACAACAGTGACTCCACTTCAAAAAGTACTTAATTGGCTGTAAAGCACTTTGAGACGTCTGGTGGTCGTGAAAGGCGCTATATAAATGCAAGTCTTTCTTTCTTTCATTTTACAAAAGTCAACAGCAAAGAGTCTTTTTCTGACATGATCTTGCAGCCCACAGAGACAAGGGTTACCTTTGTCACTAGTGAACGATGGAAACAAAGTTTCTCTCAAAATCATCAGCCATGGTCATTTGTTCACTCCAAATCCTTTGCGAATGGTTTGTTATATTATCAATACTTCATTTGTATACAAAGTTTTAAAATATCAGCAAAGAGTCCTAGGTATCACAAGTGTATATATTTAAACTTTCACAGATGTTGGGCATTGGATGATTTTCAAATAACATGCTCCTTTTCAAAAAACACAACTTAAACTTTTGTTAACGTGTGTATATATCTCAAAGTATGCTAGCAACAGATCTTGCAAATAGAAACTGAACATTCTTTTTGAGGGTGGAGGGTTAAACTATTCATAAACCGTTGGTTATCTTTACTCTCAACTTGTATACCGAGTAAAACATTTCTTCCCCACCCTCCATCAATGTCTTTAGTCTAGTCATGCTCTTTCCCAAAATAGTTAGGTTCAAAGACTTGATGCAATGAATGCTTTTTTTTGTGTTATTCACTTCATTTTTGGATGCAAGGAGGATGTTTCCCCTGGCTGGGGGGTCTAGAACGTAGGGTCACAGTCTCAGGATACAGGGTAGGACATTTAGGACTGAGATGAGGAGAAATTTCTTCACTCAGAGGGTGGTGAACCTGTGGAATTCTCTACCACAGAAGGCTGTGGAGGCCAAGTCACTGAATATATTTAAGAAGGAGATAGATAGATTTCTAGATACAAAAGGCATCAAGGGGTATGGGGAGAGAGCAGGAATATGGCATTGAGATAGAGGATCAGCCATGATCATATTGAATGGCGGAGCAGGCTCGAAGGGCCGAATGGTCTACTCCTGCTCCTATTTTTCTATGTTTCTAAAGTAGCATTATGCATGTAGCATTAGGTGTCACTGAAAGAAATCAAGTGTTATTTCCTCGTTAACTGTTGGGTATTGGCAGGTCGTGCAGAATGCTGTTAAATCTGCTGGCTGAAGGTACTTGTAATAGTTCCAATATATGGTGAAGTACAGCTTAACATGCCTTCTTGGTGATTCACAACAAATCTCTAAAACTAACATAATAGCAGTGGGGCTACAGAGGATGCAACTTTTCTGTGCAACAGTTGACACCTTGCAACTCCTAACCTACTTAACCCAGCACAAAACGTGTGAAAGCAACAGGCAGCTACTCAAGTGTAAATTAAATTTCCTGTTTACAACCTTCACTGTTCCTACCCCATATGAAGAATCCCTACAAGCTCTTCATGTGTTATGAAAGACATTTTAAGGCTTGAGAAATACAGTATTCTGCATTTGATAGCAATCCGTTTATTCGTATAATTAACGTCATGATCTTATAGCTGGTAGAACAGTTCACCAAATAATTAGTGATCTAGACATGTTCTTCCTTCAAGATCAACAGATTCTGAAGTTCACAAGTCCATTTCTTTTATCTTCCTTTTTCTTTCTCTTCACCCCTGTTGGGCACTTCTCTCCTGTTTCCTCCCCTTCCTGTTACCCAATCATGTCTCCTTTCATTTCTCCCCTCTCGGGTACTTTGTCCCCATAAATCCCTACCCCAACCCAACAACAACCCATCACTATTCCACTACCTTCCTACTCTCCGGTCACCGTCCCAGGCTTGGCTCCCTCTTGGATAAGCCTACAGCTTCTCTCTGTACCTCTCTTGGCCCATCGAGGCACTCAACGCTGCCTCCTTACGAGCAGCAACCCCAACTGCCCCATCCTCCTCTTCCCGCCAACCTTTCTACCTGTTGGGGGCTAATCTCGCTAACCTCTTTCTTGTCTCGCTCACTGCCCAGACTCTACTAGTGGATCAACAATCACCGCCACTCTCTGCCTCTCCCTCCAGAATGCCCGTTCACTTGTGAACAAGGTCCTTACCGTCCGTGACTATATTGTGGATGATTGCATCGACATCATGGCCTTGACAGGAATGTGGCTCACGGGTAATGATACCTTCCCCCTTATTACAGCCTCCCCACCGGACTAGAACTTCCACCACCTGCCAACTCCAAACCGTCACGGTAATGGTGTGGCCCTTATCACCAAATTTCACCGTAGCCTGTCCCTACTCCTCTGGCACCTTCTCCTTATTTGAGCACCTCATGTTGTCCCAACTGACCTCTCCTTTAAAAACCTCATTCTCTACTGCCGATCCAAGCGCCACCCAGAGTTTCTTATCGAGATATCCCTACTCCTTTCCTTCAAATGTAAATGTAACCCCACTATATAAGAAAGGAGGGAGAGAGAAAACAGGGAACTACAGACCAGTTAGCATGACATCAGTAGTAGGGAAAATGCTAGAATCTATTAAGGACGTGGTAACAGGGTACTTAGAAAATAATAATAGGATTGGGCAGAGTCAACACGGATTCTTGAAAGGGAAATCGTGTTTGCCAAATCTGTTAGAATTTTTTGAGGTTGTAACTAGCAGAATAGATAAGGGGGAAGCAGCGGATGTGGTGCATTTGGATTTTCAGAAGGCATTCGATAAGGTGCCACACAAGCGGTTATTAAACAAAATTAGGGCTCATGGGATTGGGGGTAATATACCAGCATGGATTGAGGCTTGGTTAACAGACAGAAAACAGAGTAGGAATTGGGTTGGCAGGCTGTAACTAGTGGGGTACAGCAAGGATCAGTGCTTGGGCCTCAGCTATTCACAATCTACATCAATGATTTGGATGAGGGGACCAAATGTAATATATCCAAGTTTGCTGATGATACAAAGCTAGGTGGGAATGTAAGTTGTGAGGAGGATGCAAAGAGGCTTCAAGGGGATATAGAGAGGCTAAGTGAGTGGGCAAGAACATGGCAAATGGAATATAATGTGGAGAAATGTGAAGTTATCCACTTTGGTAGGAAAAATAGAAAAGCAGAGTATTTTTCAAATGGTGAGAGATTGGGAAATGTTGGTGCTCAGAGGGACCTGGGTGTGCTTGTAGACAAATCACTGAAAGTTAACATGCAGGTACAGCAAGCAATTCGGAAAGCAAATGGTATGTCGGCCTTTATTACAAGAGGATTTGAGTATAAGAGTAAAGACATCGTACTGCAGTTATACAGGGCCCTGCTGAGACCACACCTGGAGTATTGTGTACAGTTTTGGTCTCCTTACCTAAGGAAGGATATACTTGCCATAGAGGGAGTGCAACGAAGGTTCACCAGACTGGTTCCTGGGATGGGGGGATTGTCCTATGAGGAGAGATTGAGTAGACTAGGCCTATATTCCCTCGAGTTTAGAAAAATAAGAGGTGATCTCATTGAAACATACAAAATTCTCAGAGCTTGACAGGGTAGATGCTGGGAGGATGTTTCCCCTGACTGGGGAGTTTAGAACCAGGGGTCACAGACTCAGAATAAGGGGTCAGCCATTTAAGACTGAGATGAGGAGAAATTTCTTCACTCCGAAGGTGGTGAATCTTTGGAATTCTCTATCCCAGAGGACTGTGGAGGCTCAGTCGTTGAGTATATTCAAGACAGAGATCGATAGATGTTTGAATATTAAGGGCATCAAGGGATATGGGGATAGTGCAGGAAAGTGGAGTTGAGGTAGAAGATCAGCCATGATCTTATTGAATGGCGGAGCAGGCTCGAAGGGCCAAATGGCCGACTCCAGCTCCTATTTCTTAGGTTCTTATGTTTCTCTGCACTGAGTGAATTCTCAGCCACGGCAATTTAAACCTCCATCTCAATTCACCTTGCTCTCAGAGTTAACTACCCTCCAGTCCTCGCTTAACCTCTCCCTCCAATATAAACTTATCGACGCATATTCATGGCCACCCCCTCAAACTTGCCATCTCATGTGGCCTCTATTCCCATCGTCTCAATCACAGACAAGGTCATCTGATCACTTCCCACCCCACTGCTATGTGTCTGTCCTGGAAAAAAAACCTCTTCGAGTCACTTACAACGGCACTTTCAAGCCTTTAGCCCTCCGTTCACCACAATACTTCTGCAGCTGTCAATCTGCTCAATCTCCCCCTTACCTCCACCTTTGATGCCCATAATCTCAGCATCCTATTTGCCCCCGAGCCGAGTTCCCGACCCAATTTCCTCTGCATCACAAAGACCACCTACATCCACCTCCGTAACATTACCTGTCTCCTTTACGCTTTGGTTACCTCCAGACTCGACTATTCCAATGCTCTCCCCACGCAACTCTCATCCTCCAGACTCCATATACTTGAGTTCATCAAAAACTCTTATCCCCGTATCCTAACTTGCACCAAGTCCCGTTCACCCATCACCCTTGCCCACTGACCTACACTGGCTCCCGGTCCACCAACACCTCAATTTTAAAATTCTCATCCTCGTGTTCAAACCCCTCTATGGCCTCACCTCTCCTAATCTCTAACCTCCTCCAGCCCTACAACCCTCCAAGAACTCTGCATTCCTCAAACTCTAGCCTCTTGTTCATCCACCACTCTATCATCTCGGCCCCAAGCTCTGGAATTCCCTCCAATACCGCTCCTTCCGGCTTTAAAACCCCCTTTAAAAGCTACCTCTGACCAAGCTTTTAGTCACCCATCCTAATATCCTATCCTCCTCTGGCATGGTTAATTCATATTAACTAGGGGTGTTCAATGGCGGTGGAGAGGAGGAGGAGGAGGAGGAGAAGAAGATACAAATGATGCAGCAAAGAGCACAGCAGCCACCAACAACGTATGGAGGAAGCAAGCAAACTTTTACTAGAACCTCTGCCAGTACCCAATGTGGAGAATTGCAAATCTAGAAATTTTACAGTAATGCCATTTATGAAATGTTATACACCTGCTATATGCAGATTAGCATTAAAATTATTCCAAAATGGTGTTAACTAAATTGTAGACTTGCAGTTCACTGGCAAGCTGCATGTGCTGAGCTGAGCATGCCAATTGGAGAATTCAGGCAGCCATCCAATAACGCAGCTGGAGATATTGCACCCTATAAAACATTAGCCTGCCCTTGGAGGAGCGATGGTTTGCATCAGATAAAACAAATCAGATAGCTTGACACTTTTTCCCCCATTCTAAATCTAAACCATCAAAACAGACGGCAAGATTTATACAAATCAAGTGTCGAGTCAAGATATTACAGGGTAGATACAACAAAATGAATATGCTCATCGAGTTCCCACAGAACCAGTGTACAGAACACACATCCTGTAACGTGCATTTTCTGTTCAGTGTATTATTCATACGTTTTCAGCAAAGCAAGCAGTTCTACAAACGGCAGTGGCTTCTGGTGTTAAGTGAATATAAACTAAACAGCTATTCTCATTTCCAAATGCTTTCAGTACATTAACAGTAGCGTACAGTTCTCTAATTATATTAACTTAAAACCCAGCACTGAAAGAATATGGAAACTAACTTCTAGCGAGCAGTACACTACCAGAAACCATTATGTAGAAAATATTTTAATGAAAAAGATTGCAAAGTATTTTACATTTTAATTGCACGAAGAAAATATTTAACCACACTGAACTGTTAGAACAGGAACTGAGTAATTCTATCCAATCCAGCACAAATGATCTATTTTTGGTCAAGATGACAGCAGCAGATCACTGAACATTAATCTGCATAACTTGTGGTGATTCCTCAGGACTTGTATGTCTTTCTTTTAAGATACCACGACATTTTCACAAGAAATTTTCATCCATTTTATTAATCCATCTGAATTTGAAGCCGATTATTCACCGGACTACTTTAACTATGCCAAGAAGTTGAGAGAAACTGTAAGTGAGATCCTCGCTGGCATCCTGTTGATTTAATGATCAGTAATGTATTATACATTCTTTCGCAAAGAAATTGGCACTCAAATATTGGAGTCGCTTTTAAAAAAATATTTTCAAACAAGGTAGATGCTGCTGTAGTTCACAATACCACATTTTGCCATTTTAAATTTACTCAAGATGGGGAAACTGGCCAACATGAAGTGGGCTAAAGTTGGAGCAAATTATTAGTTATGGCTTGACTTCTTATCACCATAGTCATTTGAACAAGAGACAAAGAGGGTTAAAGGACAGTTGCCAGGCGAGGTTTTCAGGTAAATTCGTATTCACACAATGTCATGTAGCATTCTGAACCAGTACCTCCACCCCCTTCCACTGAGCACCGCTTTTTTTCTCCCATGCATCGTCCTCAACTAAAAAGGGTAAGAAAATGTTCAAATTCTCTGCCAATTCCATTTTATTGCCAGCTCCTAGGGAAATGCACAAAAAAGGAAGAGGGAAATTCTCTCTCTAACATTCCTCCTCAGTAAAGGGACATCGAGCGCAGCTTAACATCAAGTCAATGGAGTGATAAGTACGGAGAATCATGACGTTCCATCACTCCACACTGTAGTACAGGAAACTTTCGATTTACCGGCACCTAAATAACCGGAAATCTCGGTTAACCGGCAAAATTCAGGAGTAGGTTCAGGTAACTTATTACTTTTTTTTACTCCATTTGTTGCTGTGCAAGGGTGTGGCTGCAGCTGTTGCTAAGCTACAGAGACGCTTGCAACTTGTGCCCATTGTTCTGAAGGGTTTGTTGCTTTATACGGAGCTGTCAGCTCTCCGTATCTTTTACTATAGCGTTCGGTTATCCGGAATTTTTGATGCACCGGCACCACGTCGGTCCCGTCCGTGCCGGATAAAAAAAAGTTTCCTGTAAACTGAATCTCCAATATAACCCTGCATTGCAAATTTTTAAAGATTGTCAACACAGTTTACTAAAAATAACTAGTTCAGCCTGAAAGATAATTCTGATTCAGATGATTTTGTTTGCTTTCCGTTGGATTAGGAGTCCATTTCAGCTAAAAATGGTTACGTATGCTGAAGCCAAGGTTACTGATTACACAGATCGGTTCACGAAAGCAGGTGATGTAATCAATAGCGATCGTTAGTTTTATAAACAAAGATTGTTTCGCTTCCAAGCCTGGCTACGACCAATGGTTTGGAACCACAGGCAAAAATAGGTGCAAAACTTGAAATACACTCTGGTTTCACAATATTTGCAGAGAAGCTGTGGGTTCCTTTTCATGCAAGATCACCAGGATCTGCATTATTTCTGAACAGTCAATATTCGTAACAGACAGCATTCATAGAAAACTAGAATATCAAGGAGAAGCAGTAAAAGGCTGCTCAGCCTGTCTAGCTCATCCCTTCATTTCAGGCAATGTACGAGGTCCACAGGCCACTTGCAGCCCTGATCTCCCACCACGAGCAACAAAGAACACAAGAACAGTGCAAAGCCATATATTCCTACTAATGGCATGGTGCGCTGAATAGGTTCTATTCCTGCCACTTTGGAACACAGCACAGAAATATTACTGCAGTTTCAGATGTGAAACCTCATCATCCAGTTCGACCTCAAACTGAGATTCTTGCTCAATTGCCAAGACTTACCTCCACAACAAAGCCCGTTTATGCCCCTCTCTCCAGCCATCATTGCTGAAATTCGAATCCATGCCTTTATCACCTCAAGAATTAACTTCTCAACACTCTAACTGGCTTTCTTACCACCACCCTTACAAATTTTCCTAATGCTGCACCTCAATCCCAACCTCAAGAGCATTGCCATTGTAATGAATTATTTCCATTTTTCAACAACTGTTCTTGTGAATTATGGATAGGGGCAATGCAAGACATTTGAAGTAAAAACAAAAAATGCCAGAGAGGCACAGCAGCTGTTCCACATCTGGAAAAAAAAAAGCACATTCTAAGATAGCTCCACTATAAGAAGCTTGACTCTGCTGTCCAATAAAACTCGGAGGATACCACATTAAATGCCCAAGGGTGTGCCCACTTCTTGGCTCAATACTGGGGCATCCATCTTCCTTAGGTTAATGATGTTACCATCTGTGTTACAACAACATGGACATTTTAAAAAAAATAAACATATCAACCTCTCATTCTGCCGTTTAAAAACATCATTTAGGATTCACACTAAGATTACTTGCTAGAAAATTACAGAACAAATAAGATTTCACAGAAATATCTTGGGAGCATAGGAACAGGAGGAGGCCACTGAGCCCCTCCAGCCTGTTCCGCCATTCAACAAGACCATGGCTGATCTGCGACCTAACTCCACATACCCGCCTTTGCCCCATACCTTAAAGAAATGTTTTGTCTGAAGCAAAATCTCTTTCCCACGTTCTCATACAATCTTCTAAGTTCTCTTCTCTCTTTTCCTCCTCATTCCTACTTCTTTGCAGTCTCTTTCTCCTAGTCTCACCTTCCCATCAGCTTCCTTCCCAACTCATTCCCATTTGCACATTCCTTCTTCCCATCCGCACTACCTCCAGCAATGGTGTGAGCACAATATTGCACTGATTCGCGTGCCAAAGAAAATATTCCTGACCACAAATCAAATAATTAATTGACAGCCAAAGAAACAAAAAAGCAAATATATGTCAGTATCCCTGTTTGATATGTGCACACAAGGCGGCAGTGCAACTAACAATGGCCAGTGAGGTAAATGCTGAATGGATACGGGATTCACAAAATTCCATGCAAGATTGGATTTTTTCATGAACATCTGTGAAGTCTGCAGACGATGCATTTCTCTACTTGTCTGATTTTCTAAACACTTTTTTCCTTTTTGTTTTTACCTACCCCACTCCCATTCCAAATTCATCTCTCTTTGGATTTCCACCCCACCGGCTTTGGAGTTTCTCTCTGCCACACTTTACTCCTTTCCTTCCTGGTTTTACACAAGGCAAAAATCAGGGATGAGAAAAGCCTTTACCGACCATCCCTTTAGTAAATTAACACCCCCCATTAAAGCACCCAATTGTATTTTGAATTTCTCTCTCTTTTTGAATGAAGATATTTTTCTTGGTTATTTATTGTAAATTTATTTTTGACTGATTTCTATTTTGCTTCCTCTCACTGAGCTACTTTTCCCCCAGAATTAATTCCCAACAAGCAACTCACCATTCTCAATGTGAGAAATTCTGCCTATGAAGGCAAAATATCAAACGGCTAATCCAGGGATCAAACTGCACTTTAAAACTCTTGGATCCAACGATTTAAGTGGGATTAATGTAATACCCAATCAAAACATGTGCCTGGGGTGGCAGCTAGAACATCATTGTTGCTACAAGATAAAGAGCTAAAGCAGTAGAAAAATCGAGAGCGAGATCCAGCAAGAGTTCGCACCTGAAGGAGGAAAAGTGAACGAAAAAAAATGTAAAACACATTTCCCTGGAACTACCCAGAAATGACCCCTTGCATTACAGTAGATTTGCCAGCTTTTACATCAGTTAGATTGAGCTTAACTAGGGGAGTGAGGAGGGCATCCATTAAACCTAACTAATAATCCAACTCACAGGTTTAATCAATGTCAAACGTGGCAAAAACAAATTAAATGCAGAAGCCAGAGTTTGCTGCTTTACCAAAGCGATGTACAACGTGCAATAGATTCAGGAAACCACACTGGGACCAAAATGACAGTTCAACTAAGATTACTGATGTGACAAAACTGAACGAGCAAAACGGGGACTCAATAAGCCAAGAGGAGTTGAACAGTGGATATTATTAGAGAACCATCCAAAAAAAAATTGGCAAAAGTATTTTTTGGTTTCAGGAGCAAGAGGTGGATGAGCGGCGTACTGTGCGTCATCACAAGACAAAGTGATGGGACGAGACATTTTGATGCGAGGAAAACTAACAAACCCGAGTAGTCTGGAAAAATTCCTGAGGTTAACAAAGGAATGTACACAGCAGAAAAATTGATACTTCTTTGATCAACAGATCTACAAGATCCACCTAGAGAGATAATGGGCCATAATTTGCTGTCAAAATAACGGTGAGGCTAATGGCACTTGCCGTTATTTACGCACAAGTGGTACAGCAACTTCAAACTCAGAAATCCGAAAGTTGCTGTCAGAGTTGTGCCGCTCCGCGAAAACAGCGTCTCACGGTCTGCCTCACCATTGACATGCATTGAATAACATGCATTAAATGGCATGAAGTTGCTGTATTTGCACGGTAGATACAAACTAAATTTGTCCATTTCAGTCTAAGTATCCTTTTAATGACATGGTAAGCGTTAATAACTGACAGTCAACCTTGCTGGCACTAAAACCTATTACAGCAGAGTATGTTCCCTCTATCAAATGTGAAAACATGCAGAAATGGTGTTGCAGAGTGCGAAACAACAACTTCCAGGTCCTGAGATTGCTCGATGATTCAGAGGTTCTGGGATAATGCAATTACATTTCTTACAAGAGAATGATAATGCACATTGCTCCATACAATAAATGCTGGCCTTGCCAATGACGTCCACATCCCATAAACGGATTTTAAAAAAACACACAGGCCTGGATATTAATCTAAACATTGTCCAGAGGCACAGCTAGTATTATTAGAAAAGACAATGCCTCTAAACTTCTGCCCAAGTGTTGCGGTTGAACAAATACAACACACCACCCCCTTGCCTTAAGAAATCATAATGAGACCAAGGAGACAAATACAACAAAGCTTTCAGTTGAGTAAGCAGTTATGTTTTGCATTAATCATCAATCATGCCAGAAGGATCATTTCCAATATGCTCATTACAACTGGTATCAACACCCCACTGCTTCCTCAGTAAATTAAATGTGAAACCAGAATGGGCGATATCTTTAGCCAAAAAAAAGAAATACTGCACCATTAACTCATCTAATGCCACTGTGTGGCAAGGTACAAAACTCCAAGATCCCAGGTTTCATCGATGATCTATCCCTAGTTAGCTGGCTTCAACTGTGGAGGTAGCGAGAGAGTAGAGTGTTATAATTAGACCACATGACAGGGTGCGGTGATACAAGCATGAATGAGGGAGGGGTGGAGGCAAGCAATGTTAGAGATGGAAGTAGGCAATCTTTGTAATGGAGAAGATATAGGGTCGGAAACTCAGCTCAAAGTGGAACACAACGCCAAGGTTGAAAACAGTCTGGTTCAACCAGAGACAGTGGACAGGGATGGAGTTGGCGGCAAGGGTACGGAGTTGTGCTGGAGCCAGAGGATGACTTCAGTCTTCAAGGTTTAGCTGGAGGAAATTATGGATTATCCCAGACTGGATGTTGGACAAGCAGTCCAAGAGCAAAGAAGCCGTGCAGGGGTCACGAGTAGTGGAAAATAGAGCGGTTAACAGCGTACAAGTGGATGCGGACCCCCACGTCGATAGACAATGTTGCCAAGGGGCAGCATGTGGAATACAGGAAACTTTTGAGTTATCCGGAGGCGAACCCTCCGGCAAGCTCGAGCCACCGGCAAAAATCAGGAGCCGTTTATTCTTTTCGTTTCTTTGCTTTTTTTGAACAGTCAAGCTCTGTAAGGTCTGTAGCTAAGCAACAGCTTCAGCTAGAGACGCTAGCTGACTGTTTAGAGGCTGTTGCTAAGCAACAGGGTTTGTTGATTCATATGGAGATGAAAATCTCCGTATGTTTCAACATTAACTCTGGAGTGTCCGGCAGTTTTGAGGGAACGGCAGCAGCTTGGTCCCGTCGGTGCCGGATAGCACAAAGTTTCCTGTATAAATAAATAAATCAATCAGGGTGCACTGGGAGGGGTGTCCCAGGGTCTAGGTGCATTCAGGGGATAGTTTGGGGGTTTCGCAGCACTGGGAGGGGTGCCTATAGCCTAGAAGGAATGGCAGGAAGAAGGCCTCTCATACAGCACTAACGCACAAAAGCCACCTGAGTCACTCACCTCCACAGTTATTATCTAAAGCCATGGTGTGGAGATGCCGGAGTTGGACTGGGGTGGACAAATGTAAGAAGTCACACAACACCAGGTTATAGTCCAACAGCTTTATTTGAAATCACAAGCTTTCGGAGCGCTGCTCCTTCTTCAGGTGAAGAAGGAGCAGCGCTCCGAAAGCTTGTGATTTCAAATAAAGCTGTTGGACTATAACCTGGTGTTGTGTGACTTCTTACAATTATCTAAAGCAGCATTACTGCTGGTGATATTATAGAATGAAAATACAAAGATATGTTTATGAAAAGAAGTATAAACAATTCTTTACCTCTCACACAGGGTAGACAACAGCAGCCAGCAATTATACTGTACTTTGAATCTTCACTTTACATGGCTTCTAAGATTTTTCTCTCCAGTTTTTGCAACTTAAGTCTCCTTCAAGACTACCCACTTCACTCTTGCTGCTGCAGCTTCTCAAAGTTCAGCGCTGTTTATATCTTGTGTTATAATTCGCACTTTGCTCATTCCTGTTAATGTTGGTGCTTTGCACGCTATCTCATTACAAAAGTACATCTGAGCAAGTGTAAAGTCAGCAATGAAACAGCAACTATCGTGGCTGCTGCAAAACGGCAGCTGCGATGAAACTGCAGCCGGCTGCATGAACACTACTGTCGAAAAGCCAAAAGAATTAGGCAGCACTACAACCTGCAGGTGCTAAATAATCAGGAAGCGCATCAGATCAGTTTGCAGAATTATAAAACTGCAAACTTTGAAAAATGTATTGCAGGTGAGATTATTGGGTAAACTGTGCAGTTAAATCACTAAATTCTATACGTATTTTTACCAAAAAGCATCCAGTGCCAATGAAACTACACCTCAGCAAGGAGTCAATGTCTTGGAAAGAATATTAGTAGGGCATAAACAAAAAAAGGCAAGTGATTTCTCATCACTCAGATCCAATCAGAAATTTTGCTGCCACACCATCAGGCAGCAAACCACACTATTGTGGTAAATGTAGAAATTTGTAGGATTTCATAATAATTAGAATGAGAAGGCCATTCGGCCCATTTTAATTCATCCATTCAGATTGCTCCTAATGTCCTACCACTGTAGCATACAACTGTTTCTTAAATAATTCCAGGGTTCTTGCTTCCATTACTATCTGGAAGTTTATTCCCCAAGTGGGTCATTTTTTGTGTGAAAAAGAATTTCCTGCTATCAGCCCTAAATTATCATTTACTAATTTGAACCTGTATCCCTGGTTCTACTCACAGTTTAGTTTAAAGTGATAGTCCAGATTAACTTTTTCTATGTCCTAACAGTGACATTTTTCTGTGCCAGCCTACAAATTCAGTTTCGCCATGGTGGAATGTTCACTCTCAATTTCTGTCACTAGTCCAGTATCAGAACCACTCGGTTATCATAGCCGTCATTGGTTGGACGTGTTTAATTCAGTCTACTAAGACTTCTAGGTCTCTTTCAGCTTCATCCTTAGTTAATGGACATGAAAGGTCCCTGGTGTGATATACCACAGGAAGAGGTAACCGTTAGACCCATGGCACATACATGGGTGCAGATTGCAATTCCTAGGAAACTCAGTCTGCTTATGGAAACTGCCTCTTTGCTTAGAACCCAAGTTAAAAATGCTGGGAGGGAGCCAGTCAGCAAGCACAGAGTCCTTTCTGAACAGTGCTGTTTATAACTAAATTCGGTAACATGGAATGTCAATGTGGTGACATCACTGCACTGCTAACCTAATGAGCCCATATGGAGCTCTGTTCTTCAGGCTGAAGCCGTCTTTTACTGCAGACAATGTGAAACGTTGCCATTTCAGTAATACAAACATAAATTACATCTGGCACTGAATTACCTATAAGTACAATAAAGCTCTGGATAGAGTGTTCATACTTCCTCTCAGAAAACAATGATAGCTCAAGATGAACTTATTCGTCATGGCAACCTGTTAATAGCTGGCTTTGTACTATGTGAAGCACTGAATTAACTCAAACACACTCCAGGAAGCATGAAACAGCCAAAATGAATTTATTACACTAAACAATATAGTCATTTGAACACAGGTAGAATTTAACAGCAAGTTACAGAACTGCTCAAGTTAAAACGGGGGCAAGAATCAGCATCATTCTAAGCTGCAATCTGTGACTGTGACCTTTAATTAGTGGTTTTGATGCGGTTGTATGAACATCTCAATCTTCAACCTCTTAAGTGAAATCTGAATTCACACCATCAAGAATAGTGAGTAAAAAAATATGGCTAAGCTTGGAAGTGCGTAGTGCTTTCGAATAGCTGGCCCTGTAGATAAATAGGGTTCAGCAAGAAAAAAAAAAAAAATGGTATCTGCTGGAATCCTAAAATAAAAAACAAAAGAATGGAAATGCATAACCGACTGATCAACAATTGAAAGGATAAGAAGCTGGTAGTTTGGGTGTGACAGTTCATCAGTCTGGATAATTTCTGATGAACGGTCTAGCCAAAAAGTTGACCTCTTTCGTTTTCAAATACTGACCGACCTGATGTGCATTTCCAGCAATTTCCGTTTTTATTCTTTGGTTTCATGTTATTTACATCAGTTTGGAGGGTTAATATTTTGTTT
The DNA here is from genome assembly GCF_052327205.1 of Somniosus microcephalus. Taxonomy (NCBI): domain Eukaryota; kingdom Metazoa; phylum Chordata; class Chondrichthyes; order Squaliformes; family Somniosidae; genus Somniosus; species Somniosus microcephalus. The sequence goes on along the minus strand of NC_140996.1, from coordinate 205,802,081 downwards.
GCACATTTAAGCCATTTGGGTTGCATCAGGCCCTTTTCATATTGCTATATTAAACTCCCACTGTAGCAGCAGTATGGCCTTTTGTAAAATAGGGGGTGGTGGTGAAGGAAAAAGGAGGAAGCGGGGAGGGGAGGGGTTAAGGGAGAAGGTGAAAGAAAGGTGCAAGATTTTGGATAGATTATACGCACATAATTTGTATGCAACTATCCTCCACTCACTGCATTCTGCTGGAGAAATCACCCTGCTTTTATCAGGAGAAGATGCTGTAGTTTCAGTCATGAGTTTTGTTTCCTCTACTTCATAGAGACTTGTTAAATCGACTGTAGACTGTTTGCTGTAGTGCGCTTTTTAAATAGATTTGTTTTGAGTAAATAGACTTTGTTTGCTGCAAGTCCTGCCCTAAGCTCCACCCCACCTCCAACTCATTGGCTGACACCGTGTTGTCAACAGACACTCTGCATTTTTAGGTTGTCTTTCACCCCTTCTTAGTCTCCTTGCCATTGACTTTCACCTTGCTCTCTTGTTGTGTTCCCTTTGTTCTGCCTTTCTTTTTAATCAGCCAATGAATTGGTGTGCAGCAAAGGGTCAGAGGGTAGGCAACAGTGCACTTTATAGAGTGATGGGAGAAGACTATTGATTCTGTACCTGAAAAATAAATGGAACATATCCCACCTGAATTAATGGGATGTGGAACAACGAGGGTCAGAAAATAGGGAGAAGAGGATTCGACTTTCAAAAGGATGCCCAGAGACATCAGAATGCGTTTATTTTAAGTTTGTAGACTTCCTCTATTTGAAAACAATATTTGCATTAGCTTTTGGACCAAAATGTAAACAGTTTCCAAAATAATTTAATTGCTTCTTTCAAACTGCTCAAATCATCAAGATCTTAACTTCAGTGTGCACACACAGATAAAATGCAGTCTCCACAATCTAATTATGACCAAGTACCACAAAGTTAACATCCGCAAGCAAAATTACAACTTCATTTATGCACACCTATATTTACTTACTCCCATTAGCAACTGTTATCCTGCCCACACTTTTATAATGACTGCAGCTCATATTTTTCACCAATACGTCTTAATGTTGCAGCTCAGCCCCAGCACATTCAAATCATATTTCAATTATACTTTTTTTTTTTAAAAAGCCTTGTAATTTAAAATCCATTCAGAATATCAATGTTTAAAAACATTGTTCATGATTTTAAAAAAAATTTTTGGGGGGGGGGGGTGTCAGAAAGGGATAAGTTTCCCTCCTTTTTCAATCATTTATATCCAATTTCATCCAAGTGGCACTACTACAAGAAAACAGGGTGGTTCGATGGCTTGCTTCCAGGCTGTCATCAACGTCTTTGAAAACCAGCCGCCTGGGACTACTCAAATGCAACATCCCCTTCAATTTTCTTTCTCTACTCCGGCTTGGGAAGATGCGACAGGCTCTGCTTGGCACTTTGTTATTCAATGGAGCTTCGATTGAGAGATGAACTGTATTTATCTCCACTGGACACATAGCTCATCAGTAACATGGAGATGTGTGCCGATAAAGAAAGAGTACAAATATAAAAAGGGGGTAGATTAACTTTGCTAGTGTACAAATGCTCAGCACCAACAGGCTGCTTTTTAATTCATTTTCTGCTCTCTTGATTGTTCATGGTTACCCAATTTCCTCTCAAACTGCTCCATCTGTCCTGTAGTTGAAGGCTCATCCTCTGACCCCCTGCCCCAACATTAACTTGGGTGTTATCCAGAGCTCTGTCCTCTCTCACTTTATATCATCTCCTTCGCTCTTCAAACCCCGTCCACTTGTGTGCGCGTGCATCCGTGTCATGTTTTCCCTTCCCTCTGTTCTATTCCTTTTTAAATGTTGTTCATTGGTAATTTCTTCCAATTCCAAATGAGGGTCTACACCCGAAACATTAACTTCTCTCCACAGATGCTAACTGATCTGCTGAGTGTTTCCAGCAACTTGTGTTTTTGTTCCCGTCTACTTTTACTGATGAGTCCACGCCACGTTTATCAACCTCCGGAGGGCATAATATCTGAAGGAGGTTCTGCAGTGCAATGGCTGGATCACTGCATCTTGATTTCCTCCATCACCTTGAATTGTGCAATGAAAATCTTGTTTCATTCAATTTTTCAAAAAGATACAATTTCATCTGATCTCCCATAAGCCTAAGAAACAGCTACCACTATTTACCTTTGATGGCTTCATCCCTGGTCCTTTATCTGTTGACATTCTTGGCATTATCATCTCTTCTGACCTTAAGTGGAACTCCTACAACTCATCAGATATCTAAAGCCGCTTCCAAAAGGCTTGGTTTTCTTTGCGGCAAAAGCTGCTCATCTTCCTCCTCCTCAACAACTGTTCACTATCTAGAAATAGCCCAAGTCTGTCCAAGACTTGAATACTGTTCCCATATCTGGGGATTCCCTTCTAGCACAATTTATCACACTAATCATAAACTCACTCCAATCTCTCTCTTTTACAAACTCTCTGGCCTCTCTCTACTTTATTGATCCCATCATGATCAGTACTCCTCTAAACCTACCTCTTCTTCGAGCTCCAAATATGCTGTTCTACACACTCTTTCCCCTCCCTACATTGCCATGGTGGTGAAATCAAGAATATCCTACTTCAACTCATTCTTTCCCCATGAACGCAAAACTGTGAAAGTGCTCATCGATCCCAGACTTTCTTTCCCTCTACAGGGCTTTCAAAACCCGAGCTTGGCATCACCTGATTACCATGTTCTGATTTACCTCTTGCACTGCTACACTTTTTAACCTTGGTCGTGGCTCTGCACTGCAGATCTTGGCCTTTCACCTCGGTTTCTCAATACAATGAGAGGGGTCCTCCTATTCCCTGGCAGACAGGTGATTTGTTCTCATGACTCTGCTGTGCTGTAACCATTTACTGTAGTAGAAGGTTTCAATCAATCATTAAGAGCACACAGAGCTGCATCAGGAATAAAATAATGTAAGAACATAAATATTAGTGCGAAAAGTAACTTGACCTGTTGAGCCTGCTCATTTCAGTGGTCGCTACCTAACCTGTAAATTTGTAGACAGTTCCTGATGTAATTTCTTAAGGGAGGCAATTAATCACACGTCAAGCTATTCCATCAGTAAACTCATTGACATTTCCCCCCAACTCAAAAAGCTAATAAAGTGAAAACTCCAGACTGCCGATATAACATTACAAGCTACTTTAATTGAATTCTCATGGATTAGTTGGCACATAAAGCTCCCTTGGTCCCAGCAGAACTGGGGTGACGGTGCTTCAAAGAATATTTGATTGTTCCCTGTCTGGACTTATCTTTAAATGTCAGCAATGGCTCAGTGCGCTGCACTCTCATCTCCGAGTCAGTAGATGGTGGCTTCAAGCCCCACAAAATCGATTCGAGCACATAATCTAGCCTGGCTGTTGAATGTTGAAATAAAACCAATTAATACAGTCACACCAAAAACTGTGCCTACAACCAACCTTGAAGAAAATAAACCTTCACACAAGACATTCCCTGAAAGTTTTCCTGAGGAAATTAGAAGTTTAAAAGTTACATTTTAGCAGCTTATACCTTCTTCAGGTACAAACATTAAACATACCTGTACTATAACTCTCAAACATCCCCAAACCCATTACATGCTTTAGCCTCTTTTCAACTTCAGTAGTGTCCTGCAGAATGAGCTTGGGCCTTCAATGTTCCTCAAATTTTACAAAAGCAGTCATTCGATGTGTGGACACGATGAGCTGAGGGGTGGTGATCTGGGAAGCTGCTGTGCTTAGTACAGTCGGTACATATATCTACATTCAAACAACGTTTAATCTGGATCTTAAAGAAACTTCAAGGCAGCATAAGGAGTAGCACTGATAACCAATCTCTCTGTAGATTATTGCAAGACCAATGATAATTCAGCTATAAATGTCATCCTGCCCTAGATAAGTATCCTGTGCTGATGGTGCTGAAGAGCCTTGTGCTACAGGCCAACACATGGCACACTGCTGTAAATTAAACTGCAACACGAGGTCAGTAAACAGAACACTGCTCCACTTGTGCTGCTGTGAAATTTTAATTTTATATATCACGCACAACTACTTGGGAAGATACTGAAATAGGTCTATCGTCTTAAGAATGTGGCTGTGTAGCCATCAAGCTGAATCAACAGAGATGTAATTATGCTAATATTCTGAAAATGCTATATACTGTTATCGTTTCTGTTCTAATTATTAAACCACATGATCCACTTTGTCTGATTCAGGGCTTCCATGCAGTACTGGTTGGTTAGCTGTATACTTCCATTAGAGGGCTGCCATAATCAACAGAAGCACTCATAGGCGCAGAGTGCCAAGATCAGATTATTACCATATAATGGATGCAGTAAAATAAAACCTAATAAAATTAAAGTTTAAAATCAAAATTTAAACAGAAAAGCCTGTCTGCTGTTGTACATGATACCAATTACCATCCAAAAAAAAATCCTTCCGTGGAAACAGAATAAAACCAGCCCATGAAATCCAGTCTGTATAAAGTAAACACCACAAGCTAAAGACTTCTGAATCCCTTGATATAACTGCTTTGTAATTATAAATAAAGAAGCACTGTGCATACAAGGGCAGTGTGAACATTTGAATAAGCTCCCTTACAGGTAAGTGTAGTGGTTATCTTCGTAGGCAGTCCCTCAGAACCGAGGATGACTTGCTTCCACACTGAAAATGAGTTCACAGGTGACTGATGAGTCCAATGTGGGACCTACAGTCTCTGTCACAGGTGGGGCAGACGGTGGGTGGGGTGCTTGGGTTGACGTGCGCTCCTTGCGCTTGGCTTCCGCTTGCTCCCGGCAAAGAGACTCGAGGTGTTCGGCGCCTTCCCGGATGCTTCTCCTCAAACTTTGTGCAGTCTTGGGCCAGGGATTCCCAGGTGTCGGTGGGGATGTTACACTTTTTCAAGGAGGCTTTGAGGGTGTTCTTGAAGCGTTTCCTCTGCCCACCTGGGGCTCTCTTGCCGTGCCGGAGCTCCGAGTAGAGCGCTTGTTTTGGGAGTCTCGTATCGGGCATGTGGACAATGTGACCCGTCCATCGGAGCTGATTGAGCGTGGTCAAAGCTTCGATGCTGGGGATGTTGGCCTGAGCAAGAACACGGATGTTGGTGCGCCTATCCTGCCAATGGATTTGCAGGATCTTGTGAAGGCAGCGTTGGTGGTACCTCTCCAGTGCTTTGAGGTGCCTGCTGTACATGGTCCATGTCTCTGAGGCATACAGCAGGGCGGGTATCACTGCTGCTCTGTAGACCATGAGCTTAGTGCCGGGTTTGAGGTCCTGGTCTTCAAACATACTTCCTCAGGCGACCGAAGGCTGCACCGGCACACTGAAGGCGGTGTTGGACTTAGTTGTCGACGTCTGCCCTTGTTGACAGTAGGCTCCCGAGGTATGGAAAGTGGTCCACGTTGTCCAAGGCCTTGTCGTGGATTTTGATCATGGGGGGGGGGGGGGGGGGGGCAGTACTGTGTGGCGGGGGCAGGTTGGTAGAGGACCTTTGTCTTATGGATGTTTAGTGCAAGGCCTATGCTCTCATACGCTTCGGTGAAGGCGTTGACGATGGTTTGGAGTTCGACCTCAGAGCAGGCGCAGACGCAAGCGTCATCTGCATACTGTAATTCGACGACAGAGGATGGGACAACCTTGGATCTGGACTGGAGGCGACGGAGGTTGAACAGTTTCTTGTTTGTTCTGTAAATTAGCTCCACTCCAGTGGGGAGCTTACTGAGGGCAAGATGAAGCATTGCAGCAAAGAAGATCGAGAAGAGCGTTGCTGTGATGACACAGCCTTGCTTGAGCCCGGTTCGTACGTGAATTGGGTCTATGGTGGAACCGTTGGTCAGGATCACGGCTTGCATGTCGTTGTGAAGGCGGCGGAGGATGGTGACAAACTTTTGAGGACAGCCGAATTTGAGGAGGACATTCCATAATCCCTCACGGTTGACAGTGTCGAATGCCTTTGTGAGATCAAAGAAGGCCATGTACAACGGTTGGTGCTGTTGGATCCCCTTGCCATTGGACCAAGACCTTGCTCTGTCAAGCCCGTGTGGTAGCTAGTGTGTAACGGCCACCCCACGTTAAAAGAATTCACGCACAGGCATCTTCCACCCTTTAAAATGAAGTTCGGGACCTGGAACGTCAGGCCCCTCATGGACAACCCCAACAGTGACAGACTGGAACGCCGTACTGCTATCGTTGCCCGGGAGCTCAGACGTTTTGACATTGACATCGCCGCCCTAAGTGAGACCCAGCGGGCAGGGGAAGGCCAGCTCAAGGAGTAAGGCAGTGGTTACACCTTCTTCTGGAAAGGCAAACCTGAAGAAGAACGCCGCCTCCATGGGGTAGGCTTCGCCATAAAAAATGAACTAGTTGGGCGTCTCAGAGACTCCCCTAGCGGTATAAACGAGCGTCTCATGACTCTTCGGCTCACCCTAGCCCGGAACCAGTGCGCTACGGTCATCAGTGCGTACGCCCCAACACTAGAAGTCACAGACGAGACCAAAGAGGAATTCTACTCCAGCCTCGAACAATCCCTGTCCCGAGTCCCAACGGGCGACAAGCTGATCCTCCTTGGTGACTAACGCCAGAGTTGGAAAGAACACAGACCTCTGGGGAGGTGTGATCAGCAGAGAGGGGGTAGGGAAAGCCAACTCCAACGGTACCCTCCTCCTGTCGAAATGCTTAGACCATGGCCTTGTCATAATCAACACCTTGTTCCGTCAGATAGACAAATACAAGGCTTCATGGCAGCACCCTTGCACCAAGCACTGGCATCTGCTGGACTACGTCATCATCCGAGTGAGGGACCGCAAGGACGTCCGCATCACCCGCGCCATGACAGGAGCCGGCGACTGCTGGACAGACCACCACCTAATCTGCTCTGTCATCTCCATCAATGTAGCCCCAAAACAGCGGCGGCAACAGAAACAATGCCGCAGGAAAATTAACGCGGAGCACTCAATGACCCCGCTAAGAAAGCCCTATTCAGCCTGCGCCACACAAACAACCTGACGACTCCCAGTGATAGAGACACAGAGTGCCCACAGCGCCTGGTCTGCACTAAAGGCCTCCATAATCAGCACCTGTGAAGAGACGCTCGGTCACTCGACCAGGAAACACCAAGACTGGTTCGACGAGAACGACCAGGAGATCCAGGAGTTAATAAGCCGCAAGCGCAAGGCATTCCTGATCTGGAAACAGCAACACAACTCGAGAGCAAGAAAGCAGCTCTACAGACACGTGAAGGCCGAGGTCCAACAAAAAACTCGCGACCTAAAGAACATGTGGTGGGTGGAGAAAGCGCAGGAGATCCAGCAGCTAGCCGACAACCACGACGTGCGTGGATTCTTTAGCGCAGTCAAGATCATCTACGGCCCAAGCACCCAAGGCCCTACCCCACTGCGGGCCAAGAACGGAGAGGTACTCATCAAGGGCAGAGAGGCAGTCAGTGCCCGCTGGAAGGAGCACTTCGAAGATCTCCTTAACCACGACTCTGTCTTTGACGCGAGCGTCCTCAACTCCATCCCGCAGCATGCTACCCGCCACCATCTCAACACAACCCCAGCCCGGCATGAGGTTGAAAAAGTCATCCGACAACTGAAGAACAAGGAGGCCTCAGGAGCAGATGGAATCCCCGCCGAGGCACTAAAGCATGGCGGAGAAGCACTACTGGTGCGAATTCATGAACTCATTTCTCTTATCTGGAAGGAGGAGAGCATGCCAGGGGAATCTCAGACGCCGTAATTGTGACCATCTTCAAGAAAGGTGACAAGTCCGATTGCAGTAATTACAGAGGAGCTTCCCTGCTGTCTGCCACAGGGAAAGTCATCGCAAGAATCCTCCTCAATCGCCTTCTCCCAGTGGCCGAAGAGCTCCTCCCAGAGTCGCAATGCAGATTCCACCCACTAAGGGGCACAATGGACATGATCTTCACCGCATGTCAATTACAAGAGAAACGCAGGGAACAGCACCAACTGCTGTAATGGTTATAATACTGAACTAGTAATCCAGAGGTTGAGCATCTCACTATGAAAAGTAGTGAAACTGAATTCAGCTTGTCTGATCATTTGTGGGCTAGCTCTAGCTCTCCGACTGTTGTAAAAACCCAACTGGTTCAGCTAATGTTCTTGATGAAATGGAACCTCCCATCCCTACTCAGTCTGGCCTACATGTGATTCTAGTCCACACTACGTAGCTGACTCTTTGAGACCTCTGAAGTGTCACAGCAAGCCACACAGTTGTCAACGCTGTGGCCCACCATCACCTTCTCAAGGCAACTTGGGATGGGCAACAAATGCAGCCCTGCATGGCCCACAACCAAAGAACACGTTTTTTAAAATCCCAATTGTGCAACTCTGTTCAATCCAGTCATTGTAACTACCATACTCTCGGTTCTAAAGATATCATAAACCAATGGTAACCATAGGAGAACACATTTTAAATACAGTCCATGTTCTGACACAAATGAGCCTTCAGTCTTGACCATGCTGTTAGAGGGATTGTGTGGGGAGGTTGGGGATGGGGGCGGGAGAGAAAGCTTGGGTGATTGTCCATGGGGTAAGGAAGCAAGAGAATGGAGAAAAATAACTGATTTGTAGGCCAGAGAACACATTCCTGTTACACTATTTCACAGCACTGGCAGGGTCTTGGCAATAGGTTGCCTTCATGCTCACTTGGCCAGGAATCGTGCACAACATGGGGTAAAAGACACAAAGAGAAATGCAAAAGTGTTCAATTGTCTTAAAGTACTTTTCCTCCCAGTTAAGACTTTGTACTAGATCATACATTACATTATATTGATACTTATTTTCACGAACTAGTGTAGAAACCATACAATTTGTTGTAAAATTAGAGTGGAGTCATTGCATACACAGTTGTCGGTCTCTTTCAATTCCACACTCAGTTATACAAGCCTCTCTCATCTGATCTCCTTCCAACATTTACTTTCTTCCACATCTGACTCACCATAGTAACATTTTGGCACTTGTTCAAAGCGAAAAATGCACACTTCATTCAAAATATATATAGATATTTTTTTAAAAAGAGCTTTGCATATGCTTTACTATTCCCTAATCTTTTGATAATGAAAAACAATCCATGCAGTATTACTGTGTAATGGCCTTTTCTATTCTATATTTCTATTGTGTACTCAAAACACTTTCAGGCTACCTTGGTAAATGAAGTGCATGGAATGGTAATAACCAGGAAAGTCTCAGGTCAGATCAGTGTTGACTATGTCGTTCTCAACAGGGTGGGGGATGTGGTTTCCATAGCTGACTGTTAACCAATGATCCCTACTAGAAAATGAATGTCAGGTGAGAACAGCACCTCCAAAACCCACGGCCTCTACCACCTAGGACAAGGGCAGCAGGTGCATGGGAACACCATCACCTCCAAGTCACACACCATCCTGACTTGGAAATATATTGCCGTTCCTTCATCGTCGCTGGGTCAAAATCCTGGAATCCCCTCCCCAACATCACTGTGGGAACACCTTCACCACACGGACTGCAGCGTTTCAAGGCGGCAGCTCACCACCACCTTCTCAAGGGCAATTGGGGATGGGCAATAAACGCTGGCCTTGCCAGCGAGGCCCACATCCCATGAACAAAGAAAGACAGGTTAGAGCTCAGCCACCTCCCTCCCCCCACCTCAACCAAACAAATTCAATCGGTGATGCCACCCACATCGTAAAATAGCATAATCTGGGAATAGCACAGACTGGCAACTAGCACCAGCTATACCCCAGCATGAGCCACTCCTAGGTCTGCCATCCATCACGTTTTGGACTATAGATCAGTTTTTAAGTGTGGGGGTCTGAAAGTCTTTGCAATATATGCTGGATACCAAAAAATGTGAAGTATCAATTTCTTCTAGTTACTTTTGTAGACACCATTATTTATTAAAGTTTACTTTGAATTTTCATCAGCAGAAAAGCAAACATCAGAATTCAAGCCCTATGCCCAACCTCTACCCTGCATTCCGTCCTATTTTGGATTTGGACAAATGGGGCCAACCTTAATCATCGTCTTTAAGAAAGGAGAGAACACGGTGCATGGTGGAAGAGTAATTACAGATTTCAAAAGGCTACATATATCAAGAAATCAGAAGCAATTGGGAATAGCTAAAAATACTAGAATTTGATTGTGTATCAGTCGACTATCATCAAAACTCCGGTGACTGTCCTCCACGCCTCTTGCATGATAAGAATTTCAGTACACCGTACAAGTTGAGTACTGCACTTAATTCTAGGCTGGCCCGTTTCCAAGTTTTGGTTCCCAGAACAGTTCTGAAACCAGTTCCTCTTTTGCTCTGAAGCAATGACTATTAGATTTCAGCCTCCTATGCTTTATTACTGTTGTTATTCGGTCTCAGTTTCGATATAGTATCTCATTGGGAATGCGGTCTTTCCAGCTGGCATCCAAGGGCTTTTCTCAATAGTCTTGCGTAGGCACTATCGCGTTTCTTGGGATCATGGATAAGGACAACAGAAAAAGGATATCAACTTCAGGATAGGCGAGGATTGGTCAGCTTACAATCAAATGAATAGAATCTAGATATGCAAAGAGTTGGGTAGGATGGAAGATCGAGATATTCAGAAGCACAGTGGAGTCAGTGTTGATAAATGGTGTGAACTCTTGGATATTTACTGAGACATTTTTGTATGATCAGTGGAGACAAAATTAAAGAATAATTAATACGCACTATTAGTAATTCAGAGGCAGAAACAGAAAAATCTTAGCATTAAGTTACATTCAGCTGTACCTAAAATGTGCTGCCATTACTCCATCTGAATTATGTATAACAAGAACAAGTCACCCATGCTGTCAAGCTGCTAATTAACCAGAGCAATACGCTTAACAGAACTGTTTTATCGTCAACCTCAGCTTTTAGCTATCACACAGCTTTCACAACAGAATACTCAATTAGGGAAGTGATCAACAGGAGGACAGCATTATCTGCCTCAGTCCTTCATCTTTTATTCGTGTTTTTGAGAATTTAAAAATCACAACTCATATGCCAAATCAAGGACAAAAAAAAGAGCACTCTTCAGGAATTATATTTCTTCTGCTTAAATTTTAACTTTCAGAAGCAGTTTTCTTTCAATGCGGTACAATAAAACAATATTACTGCTGCTGGGCAATTTATATAGTTATGAACAGAAGTGCTTATTGAATTTCTTATGAACCAATACTGCCTCGTCCTTCCCATCCATCTACTAATTTGTATGTGTAATATATTCTAGATTCAAGATCTCTCTTCATTTAGTAGTTTAGGCAATGATATTAACAAACCTTCCTTCTACACAAGGAAGCAATGCCACAGGAAAAGCTACTTGCAGAAGAGATGCATAATAAATCACCATCAAATTAATTGAACAAAATTGTTTTCTGAATACGTGAAAGAACGGTATCACATTATAAGGTGGAGGGAGGACAATTTACACATCTTTCAAACAGGAAATAAATTCCGTATGAATGCTGAAGTAATTTGCATATGTGAAGGTACTTCATTTATTTAGTACAGAATTAAAATTCAGTCAATTCCATGGCAGCTTTGAGAGAAATCTCAGCTGGCCCCAATTCTTGGTTGTCACCATCAATCCCAAATGGATCAGCATATTATGTTTCACCCGCCATGTATTACGTTTTACTCCAATACATGAAATAGTGCTGCAAGGTCAGTGGACATGTATAAAATTAACAACGCACCTAAATTCCAGTGAACATTGTTGCCTTGGTTATGCCATAGCAGTAAAAAAAAAAAAATTCTGGCAGGAAACAAGAATTTCATTGGAGGGTGTATACTGTGTAAAATTATTTCATGGGATATTGTTCCCAGATTAAATTTGGGTGCTTACATTAAATTGCAACCCGATTATACTTAGTTTTACAGATAGATCAGTTTCATATTAATTTGCCAATAAAATACATGGTTTCAAAGAAACTGTAATATGAAGAAAATGGAAAGGTCACTATTCAAGTGAAGCACCATTAAATGCTCAAGAATTATGCTCAGCAGAATCTAAAACAAACATTCTTAAGGCAGCATTTATATAGCTACAAGGTACCAATCAACAGAAGATAGGCAAATAAAAGGGACAGTTCCACCTGTACAATGGAAAATTACACTAGAGTACACCAAGTGAGTTACTGAGGAGGATCCTGGACTCCAACATATTAAAGGCATGAAAGAGAGATGCAAGACACTGGAACTCCGATTCCATATGCAATGCCAGTTTGTATCCTAGTTACTCTCATGTAAAACACTTGCCAGAGTGCTTCTCGGAAAGTGACTCGTCTCCCATCATATCATTTGGTCTTTGCATTACATAGTCTTGCAGAAAAAAATTACTGACAAGGTCTACATTAAAAACAACAAATACTATTGTTTTCTAAATGGTAATTGAATTCATCGATAGAAAAAAAGTTACACAAATGAAACACATAGCAATTCAATTCTCATAGGTGCCGAAAACAAGTACTTGTATGGGTAAGTAACCATGTGTCTCAAGGGCATGTAATAAAAGTCAAAACAAGTTATTCTAACCGTACATAAATCACTGTTGAGACCACATTTAGAATAGTGCGGGTGTGTAGTTTTAGGCACCCTCCCTTCACATTGGTGCATTTAAGTTCAGAGAATAGAATTCTGCAACTTGTCTTATTATAACTTTTAACTCTAGGCTTGCCTGTGTATCTCCAAACTCTTCAGTGCATGAATATCCTTGGTTACCCAAAACTGTAAACAAAGGCCTGGATTTTCCAGGGCCTATGGCCGCGTACGCACAGCGGTCCGCAAGTACCGGGTCTCCACAGGCACAAAAACCCCAAACTTGCGATGTCAAGTTTCAGCTTGACAGACTGTACGAATCCTAAGGAAATGGACATTTGCTGGCGCAGGATTGAGCTATTTGTCCAGCGAATGCCTCAAACTCTTACACCTGGTAAAAGCAGGCGCAAGGTCTTCTTTTACCGGTGTAAGTTTAAATGATATTTTAACATTCAAAAACCTTTAAAATTAGTTTGGGTTATTTTTGGCCACTTTAAAAATGTTTATATTTATTTTTCAAATAAAATAATGTGTTTTAAATGTTTAATTAAATTGTATTTTAATTAATTTTAAACATGATGATTTATTTTTATTTAGGCTGTGGGAAAATGTATTTATGATGATTCCTATTATGCTTATGGGGATTTCGTACGCAAATGGGATCCCCATAAACATAATGGGAATCCCCTTTTTGATTGCTTGGGCCGGTCCACGTGATCCATGGGCTGCTTGCAAACCGCATGCGCCCCGGGATACGTGGGCCTTTACGCAGGCGTATGCCTGCAGGCCCAGGAGGGCGGGTCTTCGTAGGTCCGGGGCCATCAGGTAAGTACGGATTATACTTACGTTTCGAAGGCATTCGCCGGCGGGAAGCCACCAGACCGCAATTATTTAAATGGAGAAAGATTACAGAATGCGGCGGTACAGAGGGATTTGGGTGTCCTCGTACACGAAACACAAAAAGTTAACATGCAGGTGCAGTAAGTAATTAGGAAGGCAAATGGGATGTTGGCCTTTATTGCAAAGGGAATGGAGTATAAAAGTAGGGAAGTCTTGCTACAACTGTACAGGGCACTGTTGAGACCACACCTAGAGTACTGCGTGCAATTTTGGTCGTCTTATTTAAGGAAGGATATACTTGCATTGGAGGCAGTTCAGAGAAGGTTCACGAGGTTGATTCCTGGGATGGAGGGGTTGTCTTAGGAGGAAAGGTTGAGCCTATACTCATTGGAGGTAAGAAGAATGAGAGGTGATCTTATTGAAACACACAAGATTCTGAGGGGGTTGGACAGGGTAGATGCTGAGAAGATGTTTCTCCTCGTGGGGGAATCTAGAACGAGGGGGCATAGTCTCAGAATAAGGGGTCGCCCATTTAAGACGGAGATGAGGAGGAATTTCTTCTCGGAGGGTCGCGAATCTTTGGAATTCTTTACCCCAGAGAGCTGTGGAAGCTGAGTCATTGAATATATTCAAATCTGAGATAGACAGATTTTTGAGCAACAGTGGAGTCGAGGGTTATGGGGAGCGGGCAGGAAAGTGGAGTTGAGGCCAAAATCGGATCAGCCATGATCTCATTAAATGGCCTAGCAGGCTCGAGGGGCCGAGTGGCCTGCTGTTGCTCCTATTTCTTATGTTATGTTCTTATTTCAGGTCCAATATTTTCATGCTCAGAATTCAATGACTAAGCTACCTAGTCTGGTTATATTGGGCTGCTTGCATCACCCAATGAGATAATATTCAGCTGTAGTGCTCACTGGTTTAAAGTTTTAAGATACACCAGAAGTTAATGTGGTGGTACCTATGATACAACTAGTTCAACCTTTAGCTACCTGGGCATTGACTGGCTGAAGAATTTTCTATGGCGTTAGTCTCTGGCTGAAAACTAACTGTTGCACTTCCAAAAATAGAGTTGGAGCCAGAAGGCAGAAGGGTAATTCTCCTACCCATTCGGAAGCCAAGATTAGGAACTTGCTGCATGCACTCAAAGGCCAAGGGCTAAAAATTGAGTAGCACCCCATTTGGGGCGGCAACTTCGCCGGGGCGCTACTTTTAGCACCCCAGAAAAATTAGCACCCCCGCGCCAGAAATTGAGTGATTGCGCCCCAAGAGGGAAGCGGGGCGCTACTGGAAGCGCCCTGCAAGCCAATATTGCGGTGCTACGTGCCGCAGTATTGCAGGCCTTCCTCCCCTTCTTAAAGGGGATGGGCCTTGCGCAGCACGACCCGGGGCCCAGCTGGGCCCCCTGGGGATCGGGAGTACTGGCAAGAGAGCCCGGCACTGAAGAGAAGTGCCGGGCTCACGGGGCGCAACCGGCACTCCGCAGGGGATGGGGGGGTGCGGTTCAGGAGGCCGGGGATGGGAGCGCAGGCAGGTGCTGTTAGGCAGCCAGCAACAAAAATGGCTGCCTCGCACCTCGCCTTTAAATAGCGCCTCCCCAGCCGCAGGTAGGCCCCCCTGACGCCGTCGGACATAACGTCCGGCAGTAAGTCAGGGGGCACGCCTGAAGATCGTGGCCAGGGCGCTGCGTACAGCAATGACGTCATCGCAGACGGCACAGCGCCATGGGGTGCTACCGGTTAGTGCCGCCGCTAACCTCCCGCTGAATTTCGCAGGATGCGCCACCGCGCCCGGGCGCTAGTTGCTTTGCGCCCCGTTAGCGGAGGCGCAAAGCAACCCAATTTTTCCCCCTAAAGCTCTTATTCTACCACTCTATAGAACAGTACACTGCTACCCCAATAGGCTGCACTAACATTCTTTAACTTTTCAATTCTCAGTAATATACTATAGTTTATTTTCCCATTATATAGTCATTCTGAAAATCTCTTAAAATAGGTAAGTCTAATGGCATACAGGTTTACTTGGGGAAACAATAAATGGCATACCACAATAGCTCGTGGATTCCTGATTACTATCTGCGTCTCTGGGACAAAGAGCTCTATTAGTCAAAGGACTAGAGCTATATCTCTGAATAGTAAAAGAAAAGGCAATAGGAATTTGCAACCTTAGTGGCTATCATCGACTATCATAAATGGCACGAACAGGGCACTCCCAATCCGAGAGGCTCATTTGTCAGATTTGCCAATTCTCACCTAGAGTGATATATAGAGTGTCTTGTAATGGTGCACTGCTCAGAAGGAAGTTATAATAAAGTGCCACTTTTTCACCAATTCTCAAAAATATATAATAAAATCCAAAACTGTTAGTTTGTTCATATAATTACAGATAAAAGATAACACTCTAGGTGAGATAATCAGTTACACCTCTAGCTTTTGGAAACCTCATCCTACATATCGATTTTTTTTCTGCAATTGCTTTCAATACAAATCACATTCTTCCAGGAAGGAGTCAGTATTGCTCCCAGATTTGTGCTGGTAAAGCTACCCTCAGCCAAGGCATCAGCATTGGCCTGAGCATCTTCTATTAGGAGGGGGAAAATCAACAAGAGTTCTGCCTCCTGATGCCCACGTACATCCAGTGGTTATCAGGGGAGGGCAGGAAGGGGCTCGGCTCTGATGACCACACATGGGCCAATAGACTGCCGACACACACCTTCGAGACGTTTCTTTTCATTATTTGTTCTCAGGACATGGGCAATGTTAGCAAACTGCAAAATGCTACAGTACAAAGGGATCTGGGGGTCCTGGTGCATGAAACACAAAAAGTTAGTATGCAGGTGCAGCAGGTGATCAGGAAGGCCAATGGAATCTTGGCTTTTATTGCAAGGGGGATGGAGTATAAAAACAGGGAGGTCTTGCTGCAGTTATACAGGGTATTGGTGAGGCCACACCTGGAATACTGCGTGCAGTTTTGGTTTCCATATTTAAGAAAAGATATACTTGCTCTCGACGCGGTTCAGAGAAGGTTCACTCGGTTGATTCCGGAGATGAGGGGGTTGACGTATGAGGAAAGGTTGAGTAGGTTGGGACTCGACTCATTGGAGTTCAGGAGAATGAGAGGCGATCTTATCGAAACATATAAGATTGTGAGGGGGCTTGATCGGGTGGATGCGGGGAGGATGTTTCCACTGATGGGTGAGACTAGAACTAGGGGGCATAATCTTAGAATAAGGGGCTGCCGTTTCAAAACTGAGAGGAGGAGAAACTTCTTCACTCAGAGGGTAGTAAATCTATGGAATTTGCTACCCCAGAGAGCTGTGGAAGCTGCAACATTAAATAAATTTAAAATGGAGATAGACAGTTTCCTAGCAGATAAGGGAATTAGGGGTTACGGGGAGAGGGCAGGGAAGTGGACGCGAGTCTAGATTCGGATCAGCCATGATCCTATTGATGGCGGAGCAGGCCCGAGGGGCCGTATGGCTTACTCCTGCTCCTACTTCTAAAGTTCTTATTATGTTCTTATTGCCCATCTCTGGGAGTGGTGGGATTATCAGCTTATACAACTGTGTGGCTTACAAGATCAATGCAGAGGGCATTAAGTGTCAACCACAGACTATAGAGTGTTAACTAAAGCCAGACAGGATAAGGAGACAGGTTTCCTTACTAGATTTATTGAACTTCAATGTGAACTCATGACCTCCCAGTTGGTAGTCTAGTACCAGAACAACTAGCCTACTGTACCCACATGAATCGTGGCCAGCTGGGCAAGTTAACTGAGGAAGACCAGTGCCCACAGAGTAAGTAAGGAGTTCAATGGCTTTGGACGAGAAAGGGAGGTGGAAAAAAAGATTTAAAAAACTGTACACGTTAGCATTTTGAAGAGGAAATTAGCATTTAAATTTTTCATATACACTGATGATGCTATAGCTGTAAATGCCAATTTTGTGACATATTAGAAGTTATAAAAATGATTAACTAATCAGGCAGATGTACTTGCATTTGGATAAGGCTGATGAATAAATGTGTTTCTTTGCTGTAGTAATTGCATTCACACATACCAACATTCCTTGAAGGATCACCAAGTCACTTTTAAACTGCAGCACTTTCCAATGAACAAGCTGTGTATTCGGTCAAGGAGACGTACCCTTTTATTGCTCGGACTCTGCTTGATGAACGATTGCAACTTCTAGCAAAGCTGCTACATACAGTACAATATCAAAACTGCTATTCACAGGCTTCATTGAAATGACCAAGTAGCCTTCATTAAAACCATAATTTATGATCAAGTGTTGTGAACTCTATTCACAGACAATACTTCATTAGCAAATTTGAAGAGTCAGAGACATTAAGCTGTTCTTTAATAATATCCTTTAAAGCCATCCTCGTGCCATATTGGGTTATATAGTACACACCCTCCCTTTAGATGTCGCATTGTTTGGCAAAAAAATAATTTGAAATTCTTACCTTGCTTTCAGCATGACAAAAAAGGACGTTGGAATTCAAGACAGTACAAGTCTATAATTGTTTTGAGACATTTTGCGTGAAGAGCAAGAGGTTGGTGGAAC
Organism: Somniosus microcephalus; assembly: GCF_052327205.1. Lineage (NCBI taxonomy): Eukaryota > Metazoa > Chordata > Chondrichthyes > Squaliformes > Somniosidae > Somniosus > Somniosus microcephalus. The sequence goes on along the minus strand of NC_140996.1, from coordinate 205,784,093 downwards.
CTAAAAATGAACAAAAATATTTTTGCTGCAGTTCTGGGAGATCTATATCTTGCTGTTGTTTCTCCAGCCAATGCTGCTTGGCTGATCTACTTATGTACCCCACTCCGAGTTGAAACTGATGATTCAGCTGCACAGACCCAAGGGGAGTTGCATCATTTCTTCAGGCAGAACACAAAAAAAAAGAACAGAGCCAATTCCGACTCTGTTGAAGACTTGAGAACACTCACATCTTTTGAATTTGAAGCTTCAAATGTAGGCTAAGCAGAACTCACAACTAAAATTTTCAAAGCCCAAGTGTACAGTTCCACCACTGAACCCCTGGGGAACACATGAAGCTTCAAGACATAATTACCCTATATAACACACAACTATTCCAAGCTTTGACTCGGGAGCTTTCCTAATTATCAGACTTAAAAAAGCTACAGTGACCTTAAAAAAACTGAAATACAGATTCAAAGTTTTCATTTTAGAAAAAAAAGTCCCAAGATTATTTTTTATTATATCTAATCTAGATTTATTTTGATCTTAAAATATATACTCTTTGTCCCCTGTTGGTTGCTCACCAACATGGAACGATACTCCAACCAACACTACGAGATCAAAGTTAAGCTTTTGCCCAGCCTTCAATGCCATTCCAGAAGCAGCCTGGGGAGATACAATCACAGCAAGGGAAAAACTGGAGGCCAGTCCCTCACTTTCCATCCACACGCAATGGAATGGCATACCATAACACAGCACTTGAGAGAGAGACCCAGCTAAACATTGATCGTTGTCCAAGTAAAACAAGACTCATTTATTATAAATAATAAGTAACAGCTGAAAATGCTGGAAACACTCAGGTCAGGCAGCATCGTGGAGAGAAAAGCAGAGTTAACGTTTCAGGTCAATGACCCTTCATCAGAACTGGAAAAAAGTTAGAGAAGTAACAGGTTTTTAAGGAAGTGTAGGGGCAGGGGTGGGTGGGGGGTGAAGAGGGGGAAAGAACAAAGGGGAGGTCTGTGATAGGCTGGAAGGCAAGAGAGATTAAAAGACAAAAGGGATGATGGTGCGAGGCAAAGAGATGGTAATGGGACGAGTTAAAAAACAAAAGATGGGTCTAGAAAGGTGTAAATGGCAATGGCAGAATCATCAACAGCTGCCAGGCGAGAAAAAACCCTCATTTATTTCCTGATTATATGGGTCAGGTAAATCAGGTCAATGGAGCTGCCAAATCAAAATGATGTGACAGTATTTTGCTCTTACTGCTGTTAAGTATTCTGAAAATACAGAACATAAAATAGTGCGTTAATTAGACATGTATTTAGTACAAAACAAGGAACACAGACATCAGTAATATTGTATAATTTTTACAAATGGAAAAGTGCTTGGTGTGTTATATACACACAAAACACTTCCATTTGTAAAAATTTTCATGTACTGTTTTGTTAAACACCCATTAACATACATGGGAACCAGAACCAATCTATAGACTCTGGAACAGTTCCCATGGATTGGAGGGCAGCTAATGTAACCCCACTATTTAAAAAAGGTGGTAGAGAAAAAACGGGGAATTATAGACCGGTAAGCCTGACATCGGTAGTGGGGAAAATGCTAGAGTCCATTATAAAAGATGTACAGCGTAATAGAGCACTTGGAAAACAGTGACAGGATCGGACAAAGTCCACATGGATTTACAAAAGGTAAATCATGCTTGACTAATCTACTGGAATTTTTTGAGGATGTAACTAGTAGAATAGATAAGGGAGAACCAGTAGATGTGGTGTATTTGGACTTTCAGAAGGCTTTTGATAAGGACCCGCATAAGAGACTAGCATGCAAAGTTAAAGCACATGGGATTGGGGGTAAGGTACTGACTTGGATAGAAAACTGGTTGGCAGACAGGAAGCAAAGAGTTGGAATAAACAGGTCTTTTTCCGAGTGGAAGGCAGTGACTAGTGGGGTACCGCAGGGATCGGTGCTAGGACCCCAGTTATTCACAATATATATTAATGATCTAGATGAGGGAACTAGATGTAATATCTCCAAGTTTGCAGACGACACAAAGCTGGGTGGGCATGTGTGCTGTGAGGAGGATGCAGAGAAACTCCAAAGTGGAGGAGAAGCATCCGGGAAGGCGCCGAACACCTCGAGTCTCTACGCCGGGAGCAAGCGGAAGCCAAGCGCAGGTAACGCACGTCAACCCAAGCACCCCACCCACCCGCCCCTTCAACCACCGTCTGCCCCACCTGTGACAAAGACTGTAGGTCCCACATTGGACTCATCAGTCACCTGCGAACTCATTTTTAATGTGGAAGCAAGTCATCCTCGGTTCCGAGGGACTGCCTAAGAAGACGACAGAGAAACTCCAGTACGATTTGGACAGGTTGGGCGATTGGGCAGATGCAGTATAATATGGATAAATGCGAGGTTATCCACTTTGGTGGCAAAAACAGGAAGGCAGATTATCTGAACGGCAATAGATTGGGAGAAGGGGAAGTGCAACGAGACCTGGGTGTCATTGAGATGAGGACGACAGTTGAGGCCAATTTATTAAATATATTCAAGCAGGAGTTAGATATATTTCCTAAGGACACGGACACACGCGCACGCACACACAATTATCTGCTCTGCCGCAATTTTCTTTATTCACCATCTCTCCTTTACAGCGCTACACTTTGTACCATGCTGATTGCAACCTATTCAGATAGATAACCATGCAATGGTGCAACTTGAACACCCTAAAGAGCCCAATAATCACCAACACCAGACTTTCATTCAATCTCCCTAAACCATGGATCTATAACATCCTAAATATGGAGTTCTACTTCCGGCAAATCAATATAGAAATGGCACATGTGAAAAAATAACTGTGCCCATTCCCGAAATATAATCCTTCATTATAGGTCTGTGAATAGGGGCTGGTCACAATTCAAGTTGTAACAAATTTTGATGTATCTTTGCAATATGACTGGTCATTTAAAATGTAGTTGCTGCTAACTTGCTCTTCCCCAGGCTGGAGAAAAGAATCATCTGGTATGCAAAATGTCATTTCTAACACTTTCTTTCGCAAATACAAAAGCAAGCAGGAATCACTATCGATGTTTTACTATTGACTATCCCACTTGGGGAGGAGTCAAATGGGGTATCCTCTCCGCCTCTCGATTTCTCTTTCCTCCTTTAAGACGCTCCTTAAAACGTATTTCTTTAACCAAGTTTTTGGTCATCAGCCCTAATATCGCCTTATGTGGCTTGGTGTCAAATTTTGTTTTAGAACACTGCTGCGAAGCACCTTGGGATGTTTTACTACGTTAAAGGTGCTATATAAATACAGGTGTTGTTGTAGCGGAGGTTGAGGTTGAGGTGACTCCAAGACATGCCTGCCGACGGATGGAGGGGGCTGGGAACCAAGTCAATATCCGACACTCAGGCTGACTTACTAATGGAACCTGAAGGGATAGACAAGTCACTGGAGCCTCCCCACCACTCGGCCCCAAATAACCATGCCAGCCAATGTCCCAAATGGTAGGCTAGTCCTAGTTGGACAAACAGTGGGAAGCAGCTCCAATAGGCCACGTGGTTTTAGCTAGTCAAACTCCAGCACACACTTTGGGGTCCCTAAGCCTTGGCTCGGCCAACCTGCACCTAAACTCTCTAAACTGGATTAAGTGCCATGTGTCCCTATGAGAGCAAGTATACAATCCATATGGGGAAAAACAGAAACCCTACAGGTGGATGCAGGTTGTTCTGTAGCTGGATTTAGATACTCAGACATGGCGATAGTTTCTATGCATGACAGACTAATGTCTGATCAAAATAAGAGTTTTCTGTCAGTTTAAATAGAGTGAAGATCTTGATGTCATATGAAATATTTCCTATTTACTAGAGAAAAGGGAGCATATGGAAAAATAAGTCAGCTCAGACGGTTACATCCTCTGGCCTAGTTACTCTACATTTGTGACACCAGATTACGTGTAGATTATGATTTCTGATGATCATCATATAAATTCTTGGGGGGGGGGGGGGGGAGCGGAAGTTACGTAAATTCTCAAACGTTTATTAGAAACCGTTCATAAAAGTTTCCCAATTAAATTGGATTCTTCCTTCCATGGTAAAATTATGCAAAATTCTAATTACGCTACAGTCATCTGTATGCCCATATTCACCGTTACTGTGAGTCACAAGATGAAACAACAGCTCTAATTTAACTGCACTCAGCCCAAAGGAAGCCAAATGCCTCCCACTTGGCACATTGCTCAAACGTGTTTCCTGAATGCTCAACCAAAAATAGGCATCAATGATGTCCACGGAAATGTCTGCCAGACGACAAATGTAGGTGAATGGCAAGTTTAAAAAAGGTTAAGAACATACCTGTACATCTACTTTTCCCAGAATTACTTAAGTGACGCCTTGCCTTCACATTTTTAAGCTGCAACAGTCCCTCCGGCGGCTCAGTTGCTAAGGCACAACATAACGTGGAACCGAGCCAGGCCAGGAAAGTCCTCAGTTATACTCTTCTCCCAGAGTTGGCTCATTTCTACTAGGCTATCTGCCCTCAGCACTCCAGAACCAAGGAAGTGGGAAAAAAAAGCCAGGATTTTAACTCAGCTCATCACTATCCAGTGATCCCATGCTGGAAAGTGCAAGTGTGGACATCCACTGAGGACAGGCTACAGTTTGACTGTGATGTCCCTCAATAGTCAACACGATCAAAGAAGGGTATCTTGGGCAAGCCAACATAGCAGCACGTGAGGACTTCAGTGTTATGTATTGTGTGTTCTCCTCCCACCTGTGGTGGCGCTGTCACAGCAGATAAATGGTTGGGTGTTCTCTTGGTTAAGTTTAGCTCTCTTTGTTCGGAACTTTCCAGAACTTCCTTTCCTTCCTGAATAAAGCACTTCATCTTTGAATCTCTGAGTTCTGAGTCCTAAATTGTGTCTAGGTAGAAAGGTACCGACACAACATTCAGAACAGAAAGGGGGGGGGGAATTTTATGGTAGGCAAAAGGAAAGATGAAATGTTTCAATATTTTACAAACTAATTTAAGGGAAAACCTCAGTACTCGTACAAAATGAAGAAAATCAATCCTGAAGGGGGAAGAGAAGGGAGGAGAAAGAGGGGGGAGAGGGGGGGGGGGAGGGGGGAGAGGGAGGGGGGAGAGGGAGGGGGGAGAGGGAGGGGGGAGAGGGAGGGGGGAGGAGGGAGGGGAGAGGGAGGGGGGGAGGGAGAGGGGGGGAGAGGGGGGGAGGGAGAGGGGGGGAGAGGGGGGGGGGAGAGGGGGGGGGGAGAGGGGGGGGGGAGAGGGGGGGGGGGAGAGGGGGGGGGGAGGGGGGGGAGGGGGGGGAGGGGAGGGGGAGGGGGGAGAGGAGGGGGGGAGAGGGGAGAGGAGGGGGGGAGGGGAGGGGGGAGGGGAGGGGGGAGAGAGGGGGGAGGAGAGGGGAAGAGGGGAGAGAGGGGGGGAAGAGGGGAGAGAGGGGGGGGGAAGAGGGGAGAGAGGGGGGGAAGAGGGGAGAGAGGGGGGGAAGAGGGGAGAGAGGGGGGGAAGAGGGGAGAGAGGGGGGGAAGAGGGGAGAGAGGGGGGGAAGAGGGGAGAGAGGGGGGGAAGAGGGGAGAGAGGGGGGGAAGAGGGGAGAGAGGGGGGGGAAGAGGGGAGAGGGAGAGGGAGAGGGAGAGGAGAGGGAGGAAAGAAAGGGAGGAAAGAAAAAGAGAGGAAAGAAAGAAAGAAAGAAAGAAAGAAAGAGAGAGAGAAAAAACACCAAGGATGAGCACCATTATGCACTCTCCCCTTCAATACAAACTAAATACATTCCCATGAGGCGGAAAGGTAAGGCTACCAAAGTTAAAGTTCTCTGGGTGACTAGAGAAATTGAAATTAAAATGCAACAGAAAAAGGCAGCTTATGATAAATGTCTGGTTCATAATACAGTAAAGAATCAGGCAAAATACAGAAAGTGCAGAAGAGAATTGGAAAATGAAATAAGAGGGGCAAAGAGAGTACAAGAAAAGATTAGCATGTAACAAACATTAAAAAAAAGTAAAAGGGTGGAGCCAACTGGGGACCAAAAAATAATCTTCTTGGAGGCAGAGGGCGTGGCTGAGGTATGGAACAAGTACTCTGCATCAGTCTTCACTGAAGAAGAGGATTCTACCAATGTCAAAGGGGGGGGGGGGGGGGGGGAGGGAAGTGAAATTGGATAGGATAAAAATAGTCGCCTGGTCCGAATGGAATGAATCCGAGGTTGGAGAGGAAAGGAAGGGTAGAAATAGAGCAAGCTCTGGTCACAATCTCTCAATCCGCCTTGGTGCTAGAGGATTGAAGGCTGCAAATGTTACACCCCTGTTCAAAAAAGGGAGGGATAAACCCAGTAACTACAGGCCAAATCAGCCCAATGCCTGTGGTGCCGAAGCTTCTAGAGATCACCATCAGGGACAAAATTAATGGTCACTTGGAAAAACATGGGTTAATTACTGACAGCCGACAATGATTTGTTAAAGGCAAGTTGTGTCTGACAAATCATCGAATCTTAGAATGGTTACAACACAGCAGGAAGCCTTTTGGCCCGTCGAGCCTGTGCCGGCTCTCTGCAAGAGCACTTCAGCGCGTCCCACTCCCCCGCCCGTTCCCCGCAGCCCTGCTAATTTATTTCCATCAGTTACTTAGCCAATTCCCTTTTGAAAGCCACAAGTGAATCTGCCTCCACCACCCTTTCAGGCAGTGCATTCCAGATCACAACCACTTGCTGCATGAGAAAGTTTTTTCTCTTGTCGCCTTTGGTTCTTCTGCCAATCACCTTAAATCCGTCCCCTCTGGTTCTTGACCCTGCCGCCAATGGGAACAGTTTCTCTCTATCTACACCCCTCATGATTTTGAACACCTCTATCAAATCTCCTCTCCACCTGCTCTAAAGAGAACAACTCCAGCTTCTCCAGTCTATCCACGTAACTGAAGTCCCTCATCCCTGGAACTATACTTCCAAGATTTGTGTCATCTACAAATTTTGAAATTGTGCCCTTTATACCCAAGTCCAAGTCATTAATACAAATAATCAAGAAAACCAGTGGTCCTAGTACCGACCCCTGGGGAACGCCACATCAACCCCGTTACCGTCATCAGAAAACTCACTCAATTCAACTTGATTAAGTTCTTCGTGAAATAGTGGAGAGGATTGATGAAGATAGGGCAGTTGAGGTTGCGTATATGGGCTTTCAAAAGGCGTTTGATAAAGTGCCGCATAATAGGCTTGTCAGCAAAGTTGAAGTCCATGGAATAAAAGGGCAGTGCCAGCATGAATACAAAGCTGGTTAAGAGAAAGGAGAGAGTTATACATACATAGATACATAGAAGATAGGAGCAGGAGTAGGCCATTCGGCCCTTCGTGCCTGCTCCGCCATTCGATGAGATCATGGCTGATCCTTTAATTCAGTATCCCGTCCCCCGCCTTCTCTCCGTAACCCTTAACTGATCCTTTAATTCAGTATCCCGTCCCCGCCTTCTCTCCGTAACCCTTAACCCCTTTTGCCCGTAGAAATATATCTAATTCCCTCTTAAATATATTTAATGAGCTGGCGTACACTGCCCTCTGTGGCAATGAGTTCCACAGGTTCACCACTCTCTGAGTGAAGAAATTCCCCCTCATCTCTGTCCTAAATGGTTTAGCCCTTATCCTTAAATTATGTCCTCTAGTTCTGTTCTCACCCGCCAAGGGAAACATTCCTTCTGCATCCAGTCTGTCTAGACCTGTCAGAATTTTATACACTTCTATGAGGTCCCCTCTCAATCTTCTAAACTCCAGTGTGTACATCCCTAAACTACATAGTCTCTCCTCATAGGTCATTCCCGCCATTCCTGGTATCAGCCTGGTGAATCGCCGCTGCACCCCCTCCATGGCAAGAACATCCTTCCTCAGATGAGGCGACCAAAACTGTACACAGTACTCGAGGTGTGGTCTCACCAGTGCCCTGTACAGCTGCAGCAAGGTATCCCTGTTCCTGTATTCTAACCCTTTTGCTATGAAGGCCAGCATACCGTTTGCCTTCTTGACCGCCTGTTGCACCTGCATGCTCGCCTTCAGTGACTGGTGTACAAGAACACCCAGGTCTCTCTGTACTTCCCCCTCTCCCAATCTATTGCCATTTAAATAATAATTTGCCCTCCCGTTCCTGCACCCAAGGTGGATAACTTCGCACTTGTCCACATTATAGTGCATCTGCCATTTATCCGCCCAATCGCCCAGTCTGTCCAAATCGCTCTGGAGCTTCCTGGTCTCTTCCTCTGAGCCCACCCCCCCTCCTAGTTTAGTGTCGTCTGCAAATTTGGAAATGCTGCATCCGACTCCCTGATCCAGGTCATTAATGTAAATTGTGAACAGCTGGGGGCCCAGGACAGATCCCTGTGGTACCCCACTTGTTACTGCCTGCCATTCAGAAAATGAGCCGTTTATTCCAACTCTCTGTTTTCTATCTGACAGCCAGTTCCCTATCCACGCCAAAACTTTCCCCTTTATCCCATGAGCCTCAATTTTCCATGCTAATCTTTTATGTGGGACCTTATCGAAGGCCTTTTGGAAGTCCAGGTACACCACATCTACTGGCTCTCCCCCATCTATTCTACCAGTTACTCCCTCAAAAAATTCCAATAGATTAGTCAAGCACGATTTACCCTTTGTAAATCCATGTTGACTCTGTCCTATCCTGTCCCCATTTGCTAAGTGCTCCGCTATTTCATCCTTAATGATGGACTCCAGCATTTTGCCCACAACTGATGTAAGGCTTACAGGTCTGTAATTACCTGCTTTTTCCCTACCCCCCTTTTTGAATAGTGGGGTAACGTTAGCTACCCTCCAATCCATCGGTACTGTTCCCGAGTCTAATGAATTCTGAAAAATCATCCTTAGTGCATCCGCTATCTCTAGGGCCACCTCCTTCAGTACCCTAGGATGCATGTTATCAGGCCCTGGGGATTTGTCCACCTTCAATCCCTTTAGCTTCCTTAACACCATATCCTTAGAGATATTGATTTGCGTCAGTTCCTCCTTTGCCAATGTCCCTATTTTTCCCGATATCCCAGGGAGGTTTTTTGTGTCTTCCTTCGTAAAGACTGACCCAAAGTATGCATTTAGTTGATCTGCCATTTCCTTATTTCCCATTATATATTCCCCCGTATCTGACTGCAATGGACCAACTTTGGTTTTCACCAGTCTTTTCCTTTTGATATACTTATAAAAGCTTTTGGAGTTAGTTTTTATATTTTCCGCCAGCTTGTTTTCGTAAGCTATTTTGCCCCTCTTGATTATGCCCTTTGCCCTCCTTTGCTCTATCTTAAACTGTTCCCAATCTTCCGCTCTGGCGCTTTTTTTGGCTATTTTATACGCCCTATCTTTGGATTTTATGCTGTCTCTAATTTCCCCTGTTATCCACGGTTGAGTCACCTTTTTAGATTTCCTTTTATGCCAGATTGGTATAAACAATTTTTGCAATTTTGTCATTCTATCTTTAAATGTTTGCCATTGTTTATCTACCTCCAGTCCTCCCAGGAACGTTGTCCACTCAGACCTACTCAGTTCCCGTCTCATGGCATCATAATTCCCCTTGTTTAAATTCAGGACCTTAGTCTCTGAGTCAATTTCTTCGCTCTCCATTTCGAGTGAGAAATCGATCATGTTATGATCGCTCTGACCCAAGGGTCCCCGTACAACAAGATTACTGATTAGTCCCTTCTCATTGCACAGTACCCAGTCCAATATAGCCTGTTCCCGAGTTGGTTCCTCGACATATTGATCCAGATAACCATCCCTCAAACACTCAAGGAATTCCTCCTCCTCATTATTTTTACTGATTAGGCTAGTCCAATCTATATGTAAGTTAAAGTCACCTATGATGACAGCTGTTGAATGGTTGTTTTTCAGACTGCAGGGAAGCACTCAATGGGAGTCTCTAGGGGTTGGTATTCGGACCACTGCTCTTTCTGATATGTATTAATGACCTGGACTTGGGCATGGGGGCACAATTTCAAAGTCTGCAGGTGACACAAAACTTGGAAACAGCGTGGAGCATAGGAGCAGGCTTCAGGGTGACTGAAAGACTGGTGAAATGCAAAGACACATGACAGATGAAATTTAATGCAGAGAAGTGTGAAGTGATGCATTTTGGGAGGGAAAATGAGTAAAGGCAATAGAAACTAAATGAAACAATTTTAAAGAGAGTGTAGGAACAGAGTCCTGGGGTTCACATACAAAATCTTTGAAGGTGGCAGGGCAAGTTCATGAAGGTGCCTAAAAATGGGATCCTTGGCTTTATAAATAGAGACAGTGTACAAAAGCATGGAAATTATGGTAAACCTTTATAAATCACTGGTTATGACTCAGCTAAAGAATTGTGTTGAATTCTGGACATCACATTTAAAGAAGGATATCCAGCCCTTGGAGAAGGCGCAGACGAGATTGGACAGAATACCAGGGACGAGGGACTTCAGTTATGTGGAAAGACTAGAGAAGCTGGTACAGTTGTCCTTAGAGAAAAGAAGGTTAAGGAGAGATTTAGTACAAGTTATGAGGGGTTTCGCTAAACACTGTTCCCACTGGTGGGTGGGTCCGTAACCAGAGGACACAGAATTAAGATAAATGGCGCAAGAACCAGAGGGGGAGAATTTGTTTCACGCAGCAAGTTATGATCTAGAATGCACGACCAGAAAGGGTGGTAGAAGCAAATTGAATAGTAATTTTCGAAAGGGAATTGAATATATACTTGAAACAGAAAAAATTGCAGGGCTATGGGGAAAGAGCAGGAAGTGGAACTAATGAGTTAGCTCTTTCAAAGAGCCACCACAGGCATGCCTGGCCAAATAGTCTACTTCTGTGCTTCAAGATTCTATGCTTGAGGCTTACTACAACATCTGACACTGCACTTGATCCCAAATGCCTTCAGAACTAGACCATTGGGAAAACTCTCTGTTCTTTCCTTGAATATTGCCATGGGATCCTTCAACATCCAACTGAGGAGACAGACAGTTTAACAACTCATTCAAACCCAGCGAACTTTTTAATCAACAGGTTACAAGTGCTTGGAAGGAGGTTGCGCATTCAAGCGAGAGAATGGTGTAGACAAAACTCAAATGGGGAGGAAAATAGCAGGGGAGGAGTAAAATACAAAAAGGAGGTTGATCTGGTACTTGTGGCATTTTAAAGCTAAGGTTTTAATCTCAGCACGGACTGCCTTCAAACAAATTGACAGTTCTCAGCCACGCCACTAAGCAAGACTCCCTGCACTAGGGACAGGACAGCAGGACCAGCCTTGCCCCATAAGTATGGTGATAGCAGACATGGAAGAGTCTATTTCCTTAACTGCTGCAAGAGGATATAGCTATGAAGACACAAAAAGGAAAAGTCTTGAAGACTTTGCTGAAATTATTAGGTGTATTGTTATAAATAATTAAACTTTATTGCATTTTTGTTAAACATTTAAAGATGTATGGAGGAAATGATGTATGGTACAGACCATTAAAAGAGCTTTGTTACCAGTTGGGATGTGAAACTACCTGGATGAGCCATCAGATCAGGAAATTGTACAGCGCATGGAATTAATGACATGATTTGAATTATAAAACTGTCACTATAAAAAATATTTTATATCAACTTTGAGAGAAAGCTTTTTTAGTCAGTGATTCTTACAAGCACCAATAAAGTTAGGCTCCAAATTTTTATAATGATTCATATTCAAATATTTTACTGCAGGAAACCAATATGTAAAACAATGCAAAAAGGTAAACCAGTCAACTTCCAGAAATACAAAACAAGGATCCAGCAAGACCAACATTTACTTTTTTTTTTTTTTTTTAACATTGACAAATACTACAGTAAAATATTGGCCTGGATTTTGAGGTTGGCGGCGTAACTACGGATAACGCTGCCGGCATCCGAACCGAATGCGCACTTACCTGATGGGGACCCTCCTTCGAGAACATCCTATCAGATGCTGCGGAGTAGAGGGCAGCGCAATGGCCCACGGATCCCAGGGGCACACGGTGTGCGGAAGCGCACCTGGGATCACATAGGCCGGGCGCTCCAATCAGCAAACAGAAGGTCTCATTATTTATAACAGATGTTTATGCACATTAAATCCCGGAAGGTTCTAGTAATGAGGGTTCACCCCCCCACCGTCCCGCCCCTTTCCTCCACTTTCTGTACAGATTTTTTTTAAAGCTTGCGCTCCATAGATGCAAAAATAAAATAAATAAAACCCTCAATGTAACAACCGCCTCCTCAGAACTTTTCATGGGCAAAATCCTAAAATGCTTCCACTTCCAGCCTCATAACTATTAAGGAGGGATCCTCTTACGCTGTGCAAACAGATCCGCGCCGGTTTGGATCAGCCGTAACATTTTCAGGTGTAATTGCTGGACAGTTGGTGGGCAATTAGTCCAACTCTGCACCAGCAATTAGGATTTCCCCATCAGTGCGGATCATCTGTCAAGCCATGATCTTATTGAATGGCGGAGCAGGCTCGAGGGGCCAAGTGGCCTATTCCTGCTCCTATTTCTTATGTTCTTATGTTCCAAGTCGGAACTTGACAGATCGCAAGTTCGGAATTTATCATGTGCATGTGGAGTGCAATAACTGCACCCTCATCTTTTTTTGTGCATAGAAGAATGCAACCTCTCTTTTGATCCACTACAAGAAGTCTATTCCCTAAAGTACCTTACCACATCCAAGTCAAACAAGAAAAATATCTGAATTATACTGATCTTCACTTTTTTCATAACCTACCCAATACAGAGATGGTACACTGCGCTGTGTTGCAGCAACATCTAGAGCACAAGTTATGCATTCTCAGGCACATTAATGCACTTCTTGGAAAAAGGAAAGCATCAGTTTGTCAACTGTATTACAGTCCCTGGTACATGGTCTAGTGCACCAGAGGTTTTTCCTTCCTCGTACATACAGCTTAATAAATTGCTATGGATTCCAGAATGTGTAGATGGAAAATAGGCTAAGCAGGAAAACAGTATTTGCCCAAGAAATCTTCTAGCTCATCCAGTGATATTCTCTCACAGGGCATATTCGATTTTGGCACCACTTCGCATACACCCAATCTCAGAAAGAGGTGGGGGGGGGGGAAGCGGTGGAAGAGTGGAGGGAATGGGAATTCAGATCAGTGGGGGGGTAAGGCGACTGAGGCAAGAACAGCTAGCCAACAGGGAAGGAGAAATAAAGCTCGGGGAGGGGGTGATTGTAAAAGGGGTACAGGTGGCCTGTGAGGGATAACTGCAGTCCGGGGGGGGGGGGGGTTAAGCATCGCCATGTATTACTAAGCACACCATTAAGGGCATGGCCAAGGTATCCTCTTCTCAACTAAAAATTTCAAGGCTGAGATCAAAAGATTATTGTTAGCAACGGCATATAAAAGGTGGCAGAGGGTGGAGAAGAGGGAAAAAGACCAAATCTTTCTCTGCAGGGGTGATTTTTAACCTAGGAGACGGTTTGCATTTCCTGCCTGTTCAGTTAGGGGCTGTGTGTAAGGCAGGCTTCAGCATCATTGTACAGGAAACTTTCTGCTATCCGGCACTGACGGGACTGAGCTGGTGCCGTACCATCAAAACTGCCGTAGAAACCAGTGCTAATGTTAAAACATACGGAGCTTTTGAGCTCCGTGTGAATCAACAAACCCTGTTGCTTAGCAACAGCTTCAAAACAGTCGGCCGCAGCTTAAAAGCGTCTCTGTAGCTAAGCAACAGCTTCAGCTAGACCTTGCAGAGCCTGACTGGAAAAAAAAAAGCAACGAGAAGTAAAAAAACTTATAGGAAACGGCTCCTGAATTTTGCCAGTAGATAGAGCTTTCCAGACATTTAACCTCTGGTTAAACGAAAGTTTCCTGTAATAATTTATTAATGTAACATTACATTTACGTAGCGACTCACAATTTTTAAGATTAAAAATTGTTCTGTCTTGCACAAGATTTGTGCCGATTGAAATGGGGCATGAATAGCTATCGGTATGGACACTATTCCATTTCCTCCATTGCTAAATCTTTCCCAACTCTCCATAGCAGCTACAGTCTAAAACTTCAATGTGCCTCCCATTCCTGGAGAAACGATTTCAGATCTTCTCCTGAACTCCTGGGCTAAATATAAAAATAACTCTTCATCCAATAACAAATTGCTCTCTCTCTCTCCCCCACCCCACCCCAGTTTCTGTTCCTCAGCCCCCACCTCGCAATCACAACCTTTATTTTAAATCGCCATTACTATGATCAGTACTTTTCTGTTGAAGGCATTGGTGGTTGGCAAAACCCACCTGACGTTGGTGTCAACTGACCTTTGGAAGGTTTCCTAGTCTACTTTTTTGAAGTTCCATCGTGGTTCCGGTGCTGATGTAATGACAGGAATTTCAATGCCAACATTTATGATTGAAAGAGGGACTGTGTTGACTGCTGGAGAAGTTGTCAAGAACAGTTCTGGAGCTGATGATTGGGTTTTCTTTGCTATCTTTAGAGAGGAAATATAGGTCTGGGTTATATTCTCTCTGCCACCTTGACGAATGAAATATACCTCGATCTTTGGCATTAAAAAGGAGGAATTTATTCTCTAGTGAAGCCCACTGTACAATTGCTTCTCCATTATAGCCGACGTCAGCATAGCCCCACATTGTGTGGTGGCTATTAAAGTCTCCGAGATGGATGGATGTTGACTAGGAGGGAGTGGTGGATCAGGCCACTGTACGAGTGGTGGTTTATAGACACCGGCGATTGTTAGCTCTCCTACATGTATTGCTGTAGTGAAAACTCTGGCAATACTGGTATGCTCGAGTTCGGTGCAGACTTCGATGCCTTGTTTGACACAGCATGCCAGGCCATATTTGGGATGCTTATTGCAAGCGATTAGGTCAAAACCTGTGATACGTCCTTGTGTCGAACTGGTGGATGTGTTCGATGAGTGTTGCTTCAAGAACCAGGACATCAACATTGAGTTATTCGCATTTTGAACGAGAGATGTCTTCGATGTCAAGTTGGCATATTCGGATGGCTGGGCCTACATTCATTAGCTTTGGTCCTGAAGAGGACCATTCAATTGCTTGGATTGTTAATGTCACCGGGAGGTTGATTTAACAAGAAGTTCGGTGTCCTTTGAGACGACATTAGTTGTGATCCAAGATCACTTAACAGGGTGGGCCGCAAGAAGGCCGTCATCAGTCACAGATTTATAGGAATTATAATAAAGCTGCCGCAAAACGCAGCATACCATGGGATTTTAGAATGACATATATTCCTTGTTGGACGGAAGAAAGTGAGGCTCTCTACCAGGAGTATCCGCTGAACAAGAACCCAGCCACATCCACCGCAATGCTGGAGACCTTGAACTCGGCGCAACGTGAAAGGCTTCCGGAGCGGCCCTAACTGCTGCGACCAAGTGGCAGCTTTAACAATGCACATCGAAGCAGGCTTCCAGCGCCAGCTCAAGACCGTCGTAGCACTCATGGATCTGTCCGCGGCATATGGCACAGTATAAAAGCATGGACTGCTTTTCAAGCTCTCCACCATTTTACCCTGCAGAACAACGATCCATCTTCTCAACTCCATGCTTTGCAACCGACACTTCCGTGTGTACTCTGGCACCCAGGAGAGCAGATATAGGACATTGAACAACGGACTTCCACAGGGTTCTGTCCTGGCACCCATGTTATTCAACATTTACACTAATGACCTGCCCAAAACAGAAACATAGAAGATAGGAGCAGGAATAGGCCATTTGGCCCCTTGAGCCTGCTCCGCCACTTAAATGAGATCATGGCTGATCATCCAAATTCAGTACCCTGTCCCTGCTTTCTCCCCATATCCCTTGATCCCTTTAGCCTTAAGAAATATATCCAACTCCTTCTTGAATATATTTAATGAATTGGCCTCTACTGCCTTCTGTGGTAGAGAATTCCACAGGTTCACCACTCTCGGTGAAGAAATTCCTCATCTCAGTCCTAAATGGCTTACCCCTTATCTTTAGACTGTGACCCCTGGTTCTGGACTCCCCCGCCATCGGGAACATCCTTCCTGCATCTAGTCTGTCTAGTCCTGTTAGAATTTTATAAGTTTCAATGAGATCCCCTCTCATTCTTCTAAACTCCAGCAAATATAAGCCCAATCGACCCAATCTCTCCTCATACGTCATTTCTGCCACCCCAGGTATCAGTCTGGTGAATCTTTGCTGCACTCCCTCCATAGCAAGAACATCCTTCCTCAGATAAGGCAACCAAAACTGCACACAATACTCAAGGTGTGGTCTCACCAAGGCCCTGCACAACTGCAGCAAGACATCCTTGCTCCTGTACTCGAATCCTCTCGTTATGAAGGCCAACATACCATTTGCCTGCTGCATCTGCATGCTTACCTTCAGCGTCTGGTGCACAAGGACACCCAAGCCTCGTTGCACTTCCCCTTCTCCCAATCTATTGCCGTTCAGATAATAATCTGCCTTCCTGTTTTTGCTACCAAAGTGGATAACCTCGCATTTATCCACATTATACTGCATCTGCCCAATCACCCAACCTGTCCAAACCATATTGGAGTTTCTCAGCATCCTCCTCACAGCACAAATGCCTACCCAGCTTGGTGTCGTCTGCAAACTTGGAGATATTACATCTAGTTCCCTCGTCTAGGTCATTATTATATATATTGTGAATAGCTGGGGTTATAGCACCGATCCCTGCGGTACCCCACCAGTCACTGCCTGCCACTCGGAAAAAGACCCGTTTATTCCAACTCTGCTTCCTGTCTGCCAACCAGTTCTCTATCCAAGTCAGAACCTTACCCCCAATCCCATGTGCTTTAACTTTACACGCTAATCTCTTATGCGGGACCTTATCGAAAGCCTTCTGAAAGTCCAAATACACCACATCCACTGGTTCTCCCTTATCTATTCTACGAGTTACATCCTCAAAAAATTCCAGTAGATTAGTCAAGCACGATTTACCTTTTGTAAATCCATGTTGACTTTGTCCGATCCTGTCACCGTTTTCCAAGTGCTCTGCTATTACATCTTTGAAAATGGACTCTAGCATTTTCCCCCACTACCGATGTCAGGCTTACCGGTCTATAATTCCCCGTTTTCTCTCTACCACCTTTTTTGAATAGTGGGGTAACATTAGCTCCCCTCCAATCCATGGGAACTGTTCCAGAGTCTATAGAATTTTGGAAGATGACCAGCAATGCATCTACTATTTCTCGGGCCACTTCCTTAAGTACCCTAGGATGTAGATTATCAGGCCCTGGGGATTTATCGGCCTTCAATCCCGTCAACTTCCCCAACACCATTTCCCGACAAATACTGATTTCATTCAGTTCCTCCCTCTCGTTAGACCCTATGTTCCCCGACATCTCTCGGAGGTTATTTGTGTCCTCCTTTGTGAAGACAGAACCAAAGTATGTATTTAATTGGTTTGCCATTTCTTTGTTCCCCATTATAAATTCCCCTGATTCTGACTGCAAGGGACCTACGTTTGACTTCACCAATCTTTTTCTCTTCACATATCTATAGAAGCTTTTACAGTCAGTTTTTATGCTTCCTGCAAGCTTACTCTCATACTCTATTTTCCCCCTCTTAATTAATCCCTTTGTCCTCCTTTGCTGAAACCTAAACTGCTCCCAATCCTCAGGTTTGCTGCTTTTTCTGGCCAATTTATATGTCCTCTCCTTGGATCTTATGCTATCCCTAATTTCCCTGTTAGCCACGGTTGAGTCACCTTTTTTGTTTTATTTTTATGCCAAACAGGGATGAACAAATTCTGTAGTTCATCCATGCGATCTTTAAATGTTTGCCATTGCCTATCCACCGTCAACCCTTTAAGTAATGTTCCCCAATCATTCCTAGCCAACTCGCGCCTCATACCATCGTAGTTTCCTTTATTTAAATTCAGGATCCTAGTCTGAGTCAACGACTTCACTCTCCATCTTAATGAAGAATCATAATCTTATGATCGCTCTGCCCCAAGGGGCCTCGCACAAGATTGCTAATTAATCCTCTCTCATTACATAATACCCAGTCTAAGATGGCCTGATCTCTAGTTGGTTCCTCGACATATTGGTCCAGGAAACCATCCCGTATACACTCCAGGAATTCCTCCTCCACAGTATGGTTACTAATTTGGTTAGCCCAATCTATATGCAGATTAAAGTCACCCATGATAACTGCTGTGCTCTTATCGCACACGTCTCTAATTTCCTGTTTAATGCCATCCCCAACCTCAGCATTACTGTTTGGGGGTCTGTATACAACTCCCACCAACGTTTTCTGCCCCTTGGTATTTCTCGGCTCTACCCATACAGATTCCACATTATCAGAGCTAATATCCTTCCTTACTATTGTGTTAATCTCCTCTTTAACCAGCAATGCTACCCCACCTCCTTTTCCTTTTTGCCTGTCTTTCCTGAATATTGAATACCCCTGGATGTTGAGTTCCCAGCCTTGGTCACCCTGGAGCCATGTCTCCGTAATCCCAATTAGATCATATCCGTTTACATCCATTTGCGCAGCTAATTCATCCACCTTATTCCGAATGCTCCTCACATTAAGACACAAAGCGTTCAGGCTTGTTTTTTTTAACACTCTTAGACCTTTTAGAATTATTATTTACTGTGGCCATGTTTGATTTAAAACCTTGAGTTCTCTGACTGCCACTTTTCCTTTTCTCCTTCCTGTCTTTTGCTTCTATCCTTGCATCCCTTTCCTCTGTCTCCCTGCACAGGTTCCTAACCCGCTGCCATTTTAGTTTAAACCTTCCCCAACAGGACTAGCAAACACTCCCCCTAGGACATCAGTCCCGGTCCTGCCCAGGTGCAAACCGTCCAGTTTGTACTGGTCCCACCTCTCCCAGAACCGGTTCCAATATCCCAGGAATTTGAATCCCTCCCCCTTGCACCATTCCTCTAGCCACGTATTCAGCTGAAATATCCTTCTATTTCTACTCTGACTAGTACGTGGCACTGGTAGCAATCCTGAGATTACTACCTTTAAGGTCCTATTTTTTAATTTACCTCCCAACTCCCTATATTCAGCTTTTAGGAGCTCATCCCGGTTTTTACCTATAATGTTGGTACCTATATGCACCACGACAGCTGGCTGTTCACCCTCCCCCTCCAGAATGCCCTGCAGCCGCTCCGAGACATCCTTGACCCTTGCACCAGGGAGGCAACATACCATCCTGGAGTCTCGTTTGCCGCAGAAACGCCTATCTATTCCCCTTACAATAGGATCCCCTATCACTATAGCTCCCCCACTCTTTTTCCTCCAGTCCTGTGCAGCAGAACCACCCACGGTGCCAGGAAGTTGGTTGCTGCTGCCTTCCCCCCGATAAGCCATCTCCCTCAACAATATCCAAATTGGTATATCTGTTTGAAAGGGGGGTGGCCACAAAGTCCCGCAAGTTCCTATACGCTGAGGACATTGCCTTGGCCACACAAAACATAAATCTGTCCATCACCAAGGAGACCCTGACCAGTGATTTACAGAGGGCGGAGGCCTACTTCCACTGATGGCGACTTCGGCCAAACCCGCAAAAGACCGTCACCAACATTCCACCTCAACACCCATCAAGCAAACCAAGCTTTGAAAGTCTCCTTTTGCGGCGCAGAGGTAAACCATGCCATTAAAAACCCTCCTATTTAGGAGTCACACTTGGTCGCACCCTGTCATGTAGACAGCATCTCCAGAACCTTGGGGAGAAACTAAAGAGTAGGGTCAACTTGATCCAGAAACTCGCCGGATCCACATGGGGAGCAGACGCTCAAACCCTCCATACGGCAGCACTCGCCCTGGTGTACTCTACAGTGGAGTACTGCTCTCCGGCATGGCTATCAAGTCCGCATGTCAAATCCGTTGATGGCCAGCTGAATTCTACTATGAGAATTATCACCAGTACGCTTTTATCGACACCAACACCTTGGCTGCCCCTGCTTGCAAACATCGCACCACCACACCTACACCGCGAATATGCAGTCTCCAGAGCGTACAACCGCTACACCAGCAAAGACATGCCGATCCAGGCCGACTTGAACAACCTACCACCAACCCATCTCAAATCTAGAGGCCATTTTGGACAGTCACTGAAGCCTTTCAGCGATTTCCCCTCAGCCTTGATGACCGATGGTGAAATACTTGGAAGAACTGCGACATATGAAATGGATTCCTTATGAAGGACCCCCACAGTACAACCTGAAGGATCAAACCTTCCTCGCAAACAGTGGACAACCATCAACCGCCTCAGAACTGGTCATGGTAGATGCTGCCACCTTCTCCATAGATGGAAGATTAAAGCATCCCCGTCATGCGACTGTGGAACTCCTAATCAGATCCAGGAGCACATCATCGCGCACTGCCCTCAAGAGGAAATTCGCAGGCAGCCTACAAAATATCCACGCTGTTACAGAATCACAGAAACCCCACAGTGCAGATAGAGGCCATTTCGGCCCATTGAGCCTGCACCGACACATATCCCACCCGATCCCCGTAACCCCTACACCAACACATATCCCACCCTATCCCCGTAACCCCACGTATTTAATCCCCCTAACACTAAGGGTCAATTTATCATAGCCAATCAACCTAACCCGCACATCTTTGGACTGTGGGAGGAAACCGGAGCACCCGGAGGAAACCCACGCAAACACGGGGAGAATGTGCAAACTCCACACAGACAGTCGCCCGAGGCCGGTTTCGAACCCGGGTCCCTGGCGCTGTGAGGCAACAGTGCTAACCACTATGCCACCGGAAGCTTTGTCCAGGATATTTGACTTGGATATTGGCATTTGATTTGCTTTGCTACTACCATACGAAAGAAGAGTGCTTCCCTGAATTTTCCTCTATTCTCCTTTTAAGTTTCCAATGCACCAATATGCAGGAATATGGTTCAGGAAACTTTGGGCTAGATTTTCAGTTGCTTGCGCCAGCAGTTAGCGCCTTAAGAGAAGTGATTTCCGGGCGCTATGCGTGTAGCGCCCGGGCGCAGCGCAGTTTGCGCCCCGCCCCAAATTAAGTTGCCCGTTAGCGCCGGCGCAAAGTTTAGCGCCCGCCCGGATGCGCGCGCAGAAAATGACGTCACATCCTCGTGCAACGCCCTTTGGCCGCCCCGATTGCAAACTTCAGTCGGACCGCCCCATTGTGCGGCGGGCGGCCGGAGCGTTTGGAAAAAGGAACGCAACACAACCAGCGCGGGCCCCGGGGGGCGCTAATTAAAGGGAACGTCCTCTCCAGTATAAAGGCCATCCTTTTTTCAGAAAACAGTCTTGTGCAACGCATTTCTGGAGACACAACAAGGAGGATAGCTAACTGGTTTCAAGCAGCAAGAGCCAGGTATTTTTGGACTCAGGCAACAGCGCTGCAAGTGGCCATTTGGAAATTAGAGTGTTTGCCAGGATTTGATGGGGGTTGCATGGGGTGCCAACGCGGAGCTGCAGCTCCATGTCCGTAGGGCTCGCAGACGCATTGTGAGAGGGGCAGCCCTGGCTAGAGGCAGAGGGGGCTACAGGCGTCGGCCACGTAGGCCTTACCCAGTCAGGCTATACCGCCAGCAGCGCTCCTACCTAAACATGAGTGCCGCGCGATGTGTTAAAAGGCTCCGATTCCGAAAGGGGGTGATTGCAGAGATCTGCCACCTGCTTCGCCGAGATCTGCGGCCAAAGCTCAGGTGCAGGACGTCTCTGTCGGTGGAAGTGAAGGTGACGGTGGCATTGAACTTCTATGCCACCGGCTCCTTCCAATACGCTGCTGGGGACATAGCAAACATCTCCCAGTACGGCGCGCATCGCTGCATCCGCCAGGTGACCGAAGCACTGTTCAGAAGGAGAAGCCAATTCATCTCCTTCCCCATGGCCCTGGAGAGCCAGCATCAGCGCGCATTGGGATTTTCCAGACTCGGGGAATTCCCCTTGGTGCAGGGTGCCATTGACTGTACGCATGTGGCTTTGCGGGCCCCTCTGGAGCATGGCGAGCAGTATCGCAACAGGAAGGGCTACCATTCTCTGAATGTGCAGCTGGTCTGTGACCACAAGCAGCGCATCATGGCAGTCAATGCCAGCTTCCCAGGCAGCAGCCACGATGCCTTTATCCTGCGGCAGAGTACTGTGCATGACATGTTCCAGGCACAGCCTCCCCCAAGAGGATGGCTACTCGGGGACAAAGGCTATCCTTTGTGCACCTGGCTCATGACCCCGCTCCGCGCGCCCAGGACCGCTGCTGAAGAGGCCTACAACGAGAGCCATCAAACCACCCGCAACATCATCGAGCTAACTATTGGGGTCCTCAAGCAGCGGTTCCGCTGCCTTGATCGCTCCGGAGGAGCTCTCCAGTATTCGCCGGACCGGGTCTCCCAATTTGTGGTGGTTTGCTGCATGCTACACAACCTGGCTATCCGCAGGACTCAGGCACTGCCACCTGACGTTGGACCAGCACCTCAGGAGGAGGAGCAGGAGGAGGAGGAGGAGGAGCAGGAGTACATTCCCAGGAGGGAGCGACCAGGGCCAAGGGCCGCACGACGCCACCTTATTACACGGTACTTCTAAGCCCCCTGTCAGGGAATGGCCAGGGGCCATGAGGGAAGATGAATGCAGCCGCTCCGCAAGCCCTCAGCCGGCGAAGCCAACAAACACTAAGAAGAACAACCATGGAGACTGCATGAATAAAGATAATTTTTTATTACACAAAAATGAAAAGCCCTTCCCACATGAATCCCCAAAAACAATAAACGGGCCCCACAAAAAGCCCAACAAACGACTCACTCCCACAAACTGGGGAGGAGCCACTCCACCTTTATTGAAACCAGGCCTCAACGTCGGCCTAACGCAAAAAAAAAGCCCTCCAAAAGCACAACCATGGGCAAAATAAAGATGGCCACCGCCATATTAAAGGAAAGCTGGCCACACCCTCTACTGAGTGGCCCGCGAGGGCGAGACCTTGGCCAGCATTTTGCCTCCCCTGCCCTGCCTGCTGCTCCTTCGCAAGCTCTGCCCAGTGGCTGCTGCGAGGCTGGGGGAAGGCGCCTGAGGCTCAGATGCCCTTCCGCCAGATGCCGCTGGGGGGCGGCCTACACGGCGTTTGGGCCTCGAGGGGCCGTCTCCTGAGTGGCGCACCTGAGCCTGGCCACCATCAGCTGCAGCCGCTTGCCCTTGACGCCCCAGAGGGGGAATGGCGGCGACGGATGGCGCAATGTGGGCCAGCTGGCGTCTGGGATGCGCTGGCTGGTGCTGTGGCACGGTGGCACTCGGCCGGGCCCGCACTGCAGGATCCGCAGCAATCAGCCGACGGCCGGCTTGCTGGGATGGTCCAGCGCGGCGCCTGCCCTGGCGATGCCTGCCTGAGACAGCGCGTGTGGCAGCAGTGAGTGGCCCTGTGGTCCTGGTGTGCGCGCGCATCACATCCGCCAGGGTCTTGACGGCATCAGTTAGCATGCGGCCAGTCGCGGCAGTTGCTGCCCCGAACTCGCGCACACTGGTCGCCAGCGACTCGATGGCCTCAGGCATGCGCCCCACCACGCTCATGAGCTCCGTGTGGCGCCGGTCCGAGTCGTCGGCCATCTGATCGAGCTTCCGCACCTCCTCTGAAGTGAAGGTGTCCGGACTGGAGTCGCGACTCTCCCGCTGGGGAGGAGGGGGCCGAACTAGGGGACCCTTGCCGCGTTGGTGACGGCGAGTGTGCCGAGCAGCAGCACTCCCCTCTGATCCTTCCCCCCTTTGGGGGGAAGGCCGCGGGCCACGCGCACGGCTGCTGGGTGGCTGGACGCCACTGGTCCCAGAAGCTGCATTGCCCTGCGACAGTTCCTCCAGGCACTCGTCCAGTGAGGAGGTGTCAAGCATTTCCTCCTCTCCTGCGGGACGTGACTGTTCCCCCGAAGGTCCGGCTTGCTCCTCCTCCTCCTCCTGGTTGGAGGTGCTGTCACTGGCAGCCTCAGGGTCCTGGTCGTCACCAGCTGAAAGCAGGAATGCACAAGAGTAGCTTCAGAGTAAGGAGACGGCGTCAGCGAGGGAGTTAGGACTGGTGGGATTCAGCGCATTGGTGGGACAGTGGCAAAGGAGGTAGCTCGGATGGGCCAGTGCGACGCGAGAGGGCCAAAAGGCGAGGTCCTTACCATTGCCGGGCAGTGGAGGGTCGGATACACCGCACGCTGTGGGGACAATCACACGGGCTCCCATGAGCACACACACGCGCTCCTCCAGCCGAGTGAGCTTCTGCAGCTTGGCGCGGCCACCCCTGGCACGGGCCTGGCGATTAAACGCTACTTTAGCCTGCAAGAGAAAGGACGGGCTGTAAGTGCGCAGTGAAGCCCTGATGTAGTGTGCACTGCCTCCCATGGTGGAATAGCTTGGACAGAGTGAAGCCCTGATGTAGTGTGCACTGCCTCCCATGGTGGAATAGCTTGGACAGAGTGAAGCCCTGATGTAGTGTGCACTGCCTCCCATGGTGGAATAGCTTGGACAGAGTGAAGCCCTGATGTAGTGTGCACTGCCTCCCATGGTGGAATAGCTTGGCCAAAGTGTAGAGTGCCGAATGGCCATTTGATGCTCATGACTGTCCCAATGCTGCTGGCTGAGGGCTGGCCAAAAGGACTTTCAGGTCCCTTTGCCCATCATGTCAGGTGTACATGCAAGAATGAGGAGGAGACTGGAAAGGCTACTCACCCTCACAATCCTGGTCAGATCGTTGTATTTCTTACGGCATTGTTTGTGGGTCCTGGGGGCCTCGCCGGTGAACGTCACCCTCTGGGCGATCTGCTTCCAGGCTTTGGTGTAGTCGTGGTGGGTTGGATTCCTCCCACTCTCTGGAAACAAGATCTTGCGCCTCACCTCCAGAGCTGTGACCATTATGTCCAGATCACCCTCTGAGAAGCGCAGGGCACGCTGACGGGCCTTCTCTGGCGTTGCCATGACTCCCTGGGGCTGAGCAGTAGTGTTGAGGCCTCTTTGCAAGGCTGCAGTGTGCAGGGCGTGGCAGCAGACCAATTCGTCCCTTCCCCCTTTAAGAGCTGGTCGGCACCACGGGGTCTGCTGTCAGTGCAAAAATGACCGCACCCATGCTGCGCCCCGCCTGGGCGCTATCCCTCTGGACCGCCGGCTTAGCGCCTAAAGAGAGTAGTGGAACGCCTCTTTTAGCGCTCCACCAACCTCTTAGGGCGAAGCCACTGAATTCCCGGCAACGGGGCGCTACTTTGGGGCGGGCGCTAACTTCGGGCGGGCGCTAAAGCTAGCGCCCCAAAACTGCCTATACTGAAAATCTAGCCCTTTCTATTTACCGGCACCTAAATAACCGGAAATCTCAGTTAACCGGCAAAATTCAGGAGTAGGTTTTACTTCATATTTTTTTGCCTTCTTCCATCTGTGCTGTGCAAGGGTGTGGCTGCAGCTGTTGCTAAGCTACAGAGACGCTTGAAACTTGAGGCCATTGTTCTACAGTTGTTGCTAAGCAACAGGGTTTGTTGCTTTATACGGAGCTGTCAGCTCTCCCTATCTTTTACTATAGCGTTCGGTTATCCGGAATTTTGATGAACCGGCACCACGTCGGTCCCGTCCGTGCCGGATAAAAGAAAGTTTCCTGTATTGAGGTAGAGGATCAGCCATGATCATATTGAGTGGTGGAGCAGGCGCGAAGGGCCGAATGGCCTACTCCTGCTCCTATTTTTTTCTATGTTTCTAACCCACTGTCTTCCTCCTCTCTACATCCCTACTGTGTTGAAATTAAGATTCGTCATACAACCTCCAACTCTTAACCTTTGAATCCCAACATTTAAAAAAGTCAGATTAGATATTTTCATATCCATATTCTGATAAATTTGAATTTTGGGACGGGGAGGGAAGAGATTAAGCCACCATTGATTGCCATATCGCTCAATCCCTTCTCTCTTCAGAAATGCACTTAATTGTATCCAAACCTCACACATAGAAACATAGAAGATAGGAGCAGGCCATTCGGCCCCTCGAGCCTGCTCCGCCATTCAATGAGATCATGGCTGATCATCCAAATTAAATACCCTGTCCCTGCTTTCTCCCCATATCCCTTGATCCCTTTAGCCTTAAGAAATATATCCAACTCCTTCTTGAATATATTTAATGAATTGGCCTCTACTGCCTTCTGTGGTAGAGAATTCCACAGGTTCACCACTCTCTGGGTGAAGAAATTCCTCATCTCAGTCCTAAATGGCTTATCCTTAGACTGTGATCCCTGGTTCTGGACTCCCCGACCATCGGGAACATCCTTCCTGCATCTAGTCTGTCCATTCCTGTCAGAATTTTATAAGTTTCAATGAGATCCCCCCTCATGCTTCTAAACTCCAACGAGTATAAGCCCAATCAACCCAATCTCTCCTCATATGTCATTCCTGCCATCCCAGGTATCAGCCTGGTGAATCTTCGCTGCACTTCTTCCATGGCAAGAACATCCTTCCTCAGATAAGGCGACCAAAACTGCACACAATACTCAAGGTGTGGTCTCACCAAGGCCCTGTACAACTGCAGCAAGACATCCTTGTTCCTGTACTCAAACCCTCTCGCTACGAAGGCCAACATACCATTTGCCTTCTTAACCGCCTGCTGCATCTGCATGCTTACCTTCAGCGACTGGTGCACAAGGACACCCAGGTCTCGTTGCACTTCCCCTTCTCCCAATCTATTGCCATTCAGAAAATAATCTGCCTTCCTGTTTTTGACACCAAAGTGGATAACCTCGCATTTATCCACGTTATACTGCATCTGCCATGCTTCTGCCCAATCACCCAACCTGTCCAAATCATACTGGAGTTTCTCAGCATCACATAGAATCTACAATATTGAAACAGGCAATTCAGCCCAAATGGTCTATACCACCGTTTGAGAGGGGGAGGATAGTTTATGGTATATTTTGAACTTTGGAACCAGTCAATAGACTGCAATCATCTCTTTGTACATTCCTGTCCCATCCATTCCTTTGGGTGAAAAAGTTTACCCAACTTCGCTTTTACAAATAACTTCCTAATTTGTTACTTATGTATTTCATCTAACTGATCGGGGGAGACACGTCAGCAGAATAACGGCAGATAAAATCCAAAGTTTAAAGCATGGATAAAATATGCAGGAAGATACAATGGGTAGTCCATGAATCGTGGTAAAATTGCGATGGGTATTTGCAGGCTCAGCACTGAACATGACCGCTGTGGAGCAAGCAACAAAACAAGTAGAATACTGAACTACAGATTCAAAACAGAGTACCAATCAGAGAAAGTTCATGCTTAAACTGTGCAATGCTCTGGTCAGACCACACCTCGAGTAAAGCATCTAATTCTGGTACTGAGCCACAAGGGAGACCTCTAAACTCCGGAGGCAGTGCCGAGAAGAACCACAAGACAGAGCCCTATCATCAGCCGGCTTGAGTCATGAAGAAAGAAAGAGTGAAAAAGCTTGGGCTTTTTAGCCTTTAAAAGGAGACAACAGAGAAGACTACAGATGGTGAAATGGTATGGAAAAATTAAAACAGAAAATGCTGGAAACACTCAGCAGGCCAGGCAACATCCATGGAGAGAGAAACAGAGTTAACGTTTCAGGTCTGGTCAAACACGAGAAGGGAAACCGAAAGCAATGAAGATGAACAAGGTTTAAGAGACAAACGGAAATCCCGTCGGAGAGAAGAGCAGAACTTCAAGATGGGCATTCCTAGAAGAGAGGTGGCAGGGAACCAAACACTAATACAATAGCAAAATACTGCGGATGCTGGAAATCTGAAACAACAACAGAAAATGCTAGAAACAGAGACACTCGGGGCTAAATTTGGTTGATTTGCGCCGCCTGGGGCGCAAACCAACTAGTGCCTGGGCGCGCGCCTCGAACGCCTCCCTCAAAATTCAGCGGGAGGTTAGCAGCCGTGCTAACCGTTTGCGCCGCCGGTGATGAGGTCATCGCCATGCACAGCGCCCCGCTCGCGCACTGGCTGTAATATTGGGTGGCGCCCCCGACTTACCGCCGGACGCTATGTCCAACGGGGTATGGGGGGCCTACCTGCGGCCGGGGCGGCACTAGTTAAAGGGGAGTTGGCGGGCGGCCATTTTTGTTGCTGGCCGCCTGCCAGCACCTGCCCCCGTGAAGCCTCCCCGCGCGGTGTGCTGGCTGCTCTCCGTGAGCCTGGCACTCCTCTCGAGTGCTGGGCTCGTTTGCCGGCACTCCAGATCCCTGGTGGCCCAGCTGGGTGCCGGGACGCGCTGCGCCAGGGCCCTCCAGTAGTGCCCCTCCGCCCTCTCGGGGCGCTACCTGGGAAAATCGGCCCCGGGGGCACTAATATTAGTGCCCCGAAGGTAGCGCCCCAAATCGGGTGCTACCTAATTTTTACCCCTCAATGTTTTCAAGGGGAGACTGGATAGGCACTTGAGGGAAATAAACTTGCAGGGCTACGGGGATAGAGCAGGGGAATGGGACTGACTGGATTGCTCTACAGAGAGCTGGCATGGACACGATGAGCCGAATGGCCTCTTTCTGTGCCATTATGAATCTATGACTATGACATGTACTACCTATTGGTATCTGGTTGCCTTGTCACTCATTATTTATCTCCTCCACCTCTTGGTTATTCATTTACTTTACCTTCTGTAAGGTCTATACCCTGGCGTGTTATCTCTCAGTAAATGTCCTGGCTATTTCTATTGCCCCACATCTTTCCTTTGACATGATTACAATTCCACCTACAGGAAACTTTGTGCTATCCGGCACCGACGGGACCAAGCTGTTGCCGTCCCATCAAAACTGCCGGACAAACCAGCGCTAATGTTGAAACATACCGAGATTTTGAGCTCCGTATCTGGCAACAAACCCTAACAGCTTCTAAAACAGTCGGCCGTACCTTACAAACATCTCTCTAGCTTAGCAACAGCTTCAGCGAGACCTTGCAGAGCCTGACTGGTGAAAAAAAGCAACGAAAAGAAAAAAAAACTAACGAAACGGCTCCTGATTTTTGCCGGCGCCTCGAGCATTCCGGACAGTTAACCTCCGGATAAACCAAAGTTTCCTGTACTTATATGCTTCTACCAAATCTTTAAAATAAAACAGCTTTTCCACCCATTTTGTCATTTCTCCCTTTTCTGTCTTTTGTTTTTCACCCTCAACATTTACTTGCAAGCACTTTCCCTTGTAGTCCTCGTCTTTCACTTTAGCATCACTGTACCCATCATAATCAAACGGTTTAACCTGACAGTGACTCAACTAGTTAACCTCAATTAGTATTAGTTCAACAACAGAATTTCTTTTAGTGGTGTTTTTGCAATAAACACATTTACAATTCTGCTACAAACAGCAAAATAGAGGAATTTTACTATTGTGACTGACAAGTCCACGGGTATGTCATCTTCTGCTAATCATCAACTCTGAAGTTTTATAAGTAGATTTGGGTTTTGTTTTAAATCAGTATGCAGTTTTTTTGCTCACAATCAGCCACAAATATTTGAAACCATAAAGCTACAGTCACTTTTCTTCAGTGAAATTTATTTTAGAAAATGTACTAAAATGATTGCATATGTTTCCATGTCAATTATACATTTATAATAATTGCTGTCTTTATTTTTGACATTTAGATACTTATCCACAGCAATGTGTTGTAGTACACTATAGGATGCTTTGCCTGGCCACCAATTGTTTTCTCCTCCCCTCCAAATCTTGCTGGAGTACATTTCTTCAGGCACGGTCAGCCCTAGTCCCTACCCCAAGTACCCATTTGCAATGTGCAAGCCTACAACACACTCCCATGGAATAGCATGAAGAACAGTCATTTGGGTTCAGTGCCAGAGAACGGCCAGGTTCTTGGAACAGTACCCAGCAAAATTCAGCACCAGCAGAGAGCACACAAGAAAGGGCGGGCAAGAGGATGCTTCATTAGCCCATTAAAATGTACGTAGTACAATTTTAAAAAAAACAGTAACATTTCAATGAATAGTACTGTAAAAACTAGATACAAGATTTGGATTATATTTGTTGTTAACAAGCACAAACCCAGTCTGACAGTATAAAATTTATTATTTATAATGAAAATACAAGTTGGTACAATACTTAAATATGCTCGATAAATAAGACCTTGGCCATTCCAATTATGTCTTTCTTCTCCCCCGCCTCCTTCGCGCCAAATTTCAAAACCATCTCAACACAAAATCCCATTTTGCACCTGTCAATTGCCTGGTTTTATTTGAACGCTTGGAAGACAGCACCGGCTGGGGAGATGGAAGGGATTCGATCAGCAAAGAACTTAAATTGGCAATTAAGACCAACTTCTAATGTATAACATAACAGGGATTCCCTGGTGACAATCAAGTCCCCAAATTATGGTACAGCAGCGCTGTAGGCAGGTAAAAACAAAGAAAAGATACGTCTGTTTTATTCACCAAGAGGGACAAATAACAAAAATTATGCAATGAAGCAACGTCCTCCAAAAATTCTGGCAGATAATAGGAGTGCAGGCAATGGGCGACCTGATGTACCTCCTTTCCCCAGCTCAAGAGTAGCAGAGAGACCTGGAAGCAAGTCTTCTTCACATCCTCTCATTCTGGGAATGGTAGATCGATTCAGGAAAAAATAGTAATTAAAATATTAACTTAGCAACTGTCCACCCACACCTGTACATTTCAAGTGTTTTATGTTTCTATAGTACTAGTCGCTCTAGTGAAATCTAAAAATAAAAAAAGATTGCACACCCGACAATTACAGGGCTGTATACTAATGGGAGTGGCTCGCGTTACACAAAGTGCAAGAAAAGCTCGAGCAATTTATAACTAACACTCACATTATAGTTATAAACTACCATTATTGCTTATGCAAAAAGTTTTGTTGCTTGTTATCGGCTCATAAAACAGAACACTCAGTAGCCAGCATGACATTCTTAATGTCTGGTAACATTCACAAAAGGATTTAACTATATCTAGGATTTGCCATATCCAGTACATCACAATAGAAAACTTCATGAATAATTAAATAAGATGTGATCGATTTCATAGACAACTCACTGTTTTTCAGTGGGGCTGGGAGAAGCTACCACACAAACAGCAGCCGAGAACTTTCCATTCCCACTGTACAACATAGCAAATAACTGGACATCATTTAACGATAACTGCAGTTGAATCTGAATGAACTCAACTGAGTTTCAGAAAATGGTATTTACTATAATCACAGATTTAATTTGAGTTAGTAATAGCCAATGGTGAGCTCTAGCCATCATTCGTCCCTTAGTCAACACCACCAAAAAAAATAACCAAGAGGCTTAGTATTGCAGGCAAGAGGAATCAGCATCTCAGGTAGACTCAATTCCTGGAACAGCAAGCTTCACGAAAAAGACAAACTAGCCACCTGGCTAGTTGCTAACTGCTGTAACACATTTTTTCAATGTCGTTTTGATTTTCATGTCATTCTAATTGTTTGAATCAACACACACGGGCGCGAGGAGGCAATAATATCAAGTCATCAAGTCATAGTCAGAGAGACAGAGTCATACGGCTCAGAAGGAAACCATTCAGCCCATCGAGTCCGTGCCGGCTCTCTGTAGAGCAATCCAGTCAGTCCCATTCCCCCGCTCTATACCCGTAGCCTTCCAAGTTTATTTCCCTCAAGTGCCTATCCAGTCTCCCCTTGAAAACATTGTGTCTCCGCTTCCACCACTTCCGTTGGCAGCGAATCCCAGGTCCTCATCACTCACTGCGTAAAAAACTTTTTCCTCACCTCCCCCCCCTGTATCTCTTGCCCAAAACCTTAAATCTGTGCCCCCCACCCCTTGTATCATCATCAACTAGTGGAAACAGCCTTTCCCGGTCCAGCCTATCCATACCCATCATAATCTTGTACACCTCTATCAAATCACCCCGCAATCTCCTTTGCTCTAATGAAAACAAATCCAGCTTCTCCAACCTGTCCTTGTAGCTAAGATCCCCCATCCCCGGAACCATTCTGGTAAATCTCCTTTGCACCCTCTCAAGGATCTTCACATCCTTCCTAAAAAGTGTGGTGACCAGAGCTGGACACAATACTCCAGTTGTGGCCTAACCAGCGCTTTATAAAAGGTTCAGCATAACTTCTCTACTATTGTGCTCAATACTTCTATTTAATGAAGCCCAAGATCCCATATGCTTTGCTAACCACTCTCTCAATATGTCCTGCCACCTTCAGGGACCTATGCACATTAACTCCCAGGTCCCTCTGTCCCTGCACACTCTTTAAAACTGTGCCATTAAGTGTATATTGCCTCTCCCTGTTCCTTCTGCCAAAATGCATCACCTCACACTTCTCTGTATTAAATTCCATCTACCACCTGTCTTCCCATTCTGCTATGTCCTGTTGCAGTCGATTGGTATCATCCTCACTGTTTGCCACACCTCCAAGTTTGGTGTCATCAGCAAATTTAGAAATTGTACTCTGTATTCCAATATCCAGGTCACCAATCATGTTTTACTAACCTGGTAAATAGTACAATTTATTAACAAATTGACTTGCAGTCAGCGCATTAAACCAAGGCCCAGTCTGCCCTCTTGGGTGGACGTAAAAGATCCCATGGCACGATTTCGAAGAAAAGCAGGGGAGTTATCCCCAGTGTCCTGGCCAATATTTATCCCTCAATCAACATCACAAAAACAGATTATCTGGTTACTTATCAAACTGTTTGTGGGAGCTTGCTGTGCACAAACTGGCTACCGCGTTTCCTACATTACAACTTCAAAAAAAGTGCTTCATTGGCTGCAAAACACTTTGGGATGCCCGGAGGTCATGAAAGGTGCTATATAAATGCAAGTCTTTCTATATAGTATAAAGCCTGCTGCACCTGATTAAGCTTATGTCGATTGCTTTAAATGTTACAGAGACATAATAATATGAGCATATTAGGAAATATGCACGTTATGGATATGTATATTGTACTCGCTGGAGTTTAGTAGAATGAGAGGGGATCTCATCGAAACTTATAAAATTCTAACAGGACTAGACAGACTAGATGCAGGAAGGATGTTCCCGATGGTCAGGAAGTCCAGAACCAGGGGTCACAGTCTAACGATAGGGGTAAGCCATTTAGGACAGAGGTGAGGAGGAATTTCTTCACCCAGAGAGTGGTGAACCTGTGGAATTCTCTGCCAAAGGTGGCAGTAAAGGCCAATTCATTAAATATATTCAAGAAGGAGTTGGATATATTTCTTAAGGCTAAAGGGGTCAAGAGATATGGGGAGAAAGCAGGGACAGGGTACTGAGTTTGGATGATCAGCCATGATCGCATTGAAAGGCGGAGCAGGCTCGAGGGGCCGAATGGCCTACTCCTGCTCCTATCTTCTATGTTTCTATGAAAGGGGGGTTGCCCTTATCCGCCTTTAAATTAGGGGATCATCCGGAAAAATAACACGGGAAGACTGCTCCTGCCTGCACCACTGCTACAACAAACGGTTCTGCCGCTTCACCCGACGGGTTTCCTCCCCAGCAGCGGAGGCCTCCTCCTCCTCCTGCCTTGTTGCAGCCGCTGAGCTCATCCTCCCCAATCAAACGGGTCACCCCGTCTTCCACCGGCCGCCCTGTTAATTCCCCCCTCCCGACACTGTACAATAATCATGACTGACCGACCATCTCTTACCTGCGGCTGTTTTTTTTTTTTTCCCCACCCCCCTCCCTCTCTCTCCCTTCAGACAGACAGCATCCAGCTCGTCCCCACTTCACCCCGACCACAAAATAAACAAGTGGTGGCGGCGGCGTCACTGTTCAACCGCCCTACTCAAACCTATGCGCCTGCGCCACGCCCGGCGCAGGGAGCTCTGGGAGTTGTAGTTCTTCCCCCTTCCAATTCGAACGTCCTCCCGTTCCGCTGGCGACAAAATAAAACTACAACTCCCCGGATTCATTGCGCCTCCCCCCCCCGGGTCTCAGCAGCCCTGTCCCCCTCACACCCTCCTCCTGTTTTTATGCAGGAGACAGAGCACACAGCACTTGACTGGCCATCACTCAAAAAGGCAGTTGCAGCCAATCCAGATTGTCTAGTCACTACCATTGAACTTGATATTGCAGATAAAAGGGGATTACCATCTCACTTAAAAAACGTTTTCAGGCAGGCTGATGTTCCTGGAATAGCAAGCGCCACCAAAAAGACAAACTAGGCAACACCAACATCTTAAGTAAAGCAGAAGCCTATCTGTTACATCTCCAGCTTTTTCCAGTTCTGATGAAGGGTCCCAGAGCTGAAACGTTAACTCTGTTTCTCTCTCCACGGATGCTGCCTGGCCTGCTGAGTATTTCCAGCATTTTCTGTTGTTAAAGCAGAAGCAGTTGAGTTGAAAGACCATCGACCTGAAACGTTAACTCTGTTTCATTCTCCACAAATGCTGTCTGACCCGAGAGTTTCCAGTATTTTCTGCTTTAGTTATATTGAGAGTTACATCACTAAAAATCCTACCAATGTTTCCAGGGTCGTCAACATTGGCTAAATGTTAAAAGCGAGACACGTTGTAAACCCATATGAATAAGTTTAACAATGATGTACGTAAAAATAGGCCAAAGTATATTTGAGCATATTCAGGTCTAAATTGAGATTTGGGGGTAGATTTTCAATTTGACGTTCGAGAGTAAAACAGGTGTTACAGGTCAGCCGCCCATTAGAGAAAATCGAGTGGCTTCTATTATAAGCAGCTGATTGGCACTGCCAAATGTACGCCGGATGGGCAAATTGAAAATGTACCCCATGGTCTTGCCATTAATTCTTTTTGATGAAAATTAATGCATACAAATGTAAAATATTTCACATAGGAAAGAACAACAGGCAACATACATATATCATGAAGAGTGTTAAAATAGCTAAGAATGAACTTGAAAGAGACCTAGGAGTCTTAGTAGGCTCAATGCTCAATATGCCCAGCCAATCAGCAGCAAAAAATAAAGCCAATACTATGTTGAATTATCAAAGCTGCCAAAACAATGGAATGCAAGGCAGAGGAAGTCATGATCGAACTGTATGGTGCTCTGATTCGACTGCAACTTGATTACTGTGTCCAGTACTGGTTTAAATTATGACGAAAGGTCATCAACCTGAAACGTTAACTCTGTTTAAGAACATAAGAAATAGGAGCTGGAGTAGGCCATTTGGCCCCTCGCGCCTGCGCAGCCATTCAATAAGATCATGGCTGATCTTCTACCTCATCTCCACTTTCCTGCACTATCCCCATATCCCTG
Organism: Somniosus microcephalus; assembly: GCF_052327205.1. Taxonomy (NCBI): domain Eukaryota; kingdom Metazoa; phylum Chordata; class Chondrichthyes; order Squaliformes; family Somniosidae; genus Somniosus; species Somniosus microcephalus. The sequence continues at coordinate 205,748,966 of NC_140996.1, read as the reverse complement.
GATTCCCTTAATATGCAAAAACCTATCGATCTCTGTCTTGAATATACTCAACAACTGAGCTTCCACAGCCCTCTGGGGTAGAGAATTCCAAAGATTCACCACCTTCTGAGTAGGGTTGCGAAGGGGTGGAAAGTTTCCGGTAAATTTCTGGAAATTTTCCACGGGAAGTTTAGCTTGGGAATTTGGGGAATTTTGCCCAAAAAAGCACATGCTAGCATATTTTTTTGTAATTTTCATTTTTTTTCCCCACAAGTCCTCTCTTAAAATTACTAACAGAGATGGAATCTTAATTATTAAGGAATTTCTTAATCAATACATGTTTATCTTCTTACTTGGCTTGTTTTAATAATTACAAGTTTTGTGTGTGACTGTGAACAAATGTGTCCTGATTGGTTGGATGAGTGATTAGCTCCCTCTATTGCTGATGTAGCATCGTGCATGCACAGGTTATGCTTCCATCACATGGAGCAACAGGAAAACTTTACTCACCCTGTTGCAATCGTGCTGATTGACACAGATGAATGCCCTTTATTTCTCTGCATAGAACAATGCCACATTTACCGTCGGATGTGTGGAAGCATTTTACCCCAGTCATTAAAGATGGAAAGACTGTGTACATGTGCAAACACTGTACAAAGCCATATGTAAAGAATGCCACAAAGATGCAGCAGCATTTATCCAAATGCAACAACTTCACCCAAAGCTCACAGCAGTCAGCCCAGAGTTCCTCTGCTTCCATTCAAGATGATGGTGGTTCACATTCAGCATCAGGCTCCTCATCATCAGCAACTCCTGGCCGACTTGGAAGGTTCTTTGATACAATGGATAACCATAGCCAGAAGAATGCAGATGAGTGCCTTGCTCGAGCTGTATATGCGAAAGGCTCACCCCTCATGCTCACAGCCAATGTGTACTGGAAGAGATTTTTCAATGTTATTCGCCCTGCATACTGTCCTCCCACCAGACATGCATTGTCTACTTATTTGCTGGAGGTTGAGTATAAGAGTCCAGGAAAGCTCAAAGAAACGATAGAGATGGCAGACTGTGTTGGTTATCTCGGATGGGTGGTCAAATGTACGAGGGGATGGCATCATAAACTACATCATCTCCACTCCTCTCCCAGTGTTCTTCAAGCTTACAGACACGAAGGACAACACACACACAGGCACATACATTGCTGATGAGCTGAAAGCGGTCAGCAACGATCTTGGATCACAAAAGGTCTTGTGGAAGTGTAAATAAAATGGCCAACGAACTGGCTAACAAAATGGCTTCGCATAAGGAATGAATTGCATAAGGTAATAATAGATGTTTTTAGTTTTGGAAAGGGAGCAAAAAAAGGAACTTCAGCTTCGCAAAGTGCAAGCATAGCAGAATTGGCAGTTTGCAAACTCAAGAAGGAAGAGGGACACCTGCTCTTTGACCTGTGGTTTAGTATTAAAGAACAATAAAGGTCACGAGGGCTTGACTGCTCGATAGAAGATTGAATCATTGCAGGATATTATTAACTGGCTATTGTACGGCATCCAATCGCGATTCGGCACCTCAGAAAGGCATACGCTGTGGTAAGATAAGACAGGAATCTGTGATTCAGATGGTCGGACTAAGTAGAGATAAGAAGCGGAATTGAAAGAATAGGTTTTGTTTAATGTAAGTTGTTTTTTTGGGAAATTAGCATTGCTAAACCAATGATGTAATATCCACTTGATTATCTGGAACTTGTTTACTCCAATGTATAAATATGAGCTTCTTGTAAGCTATCGTCAGAGTTGTAAGTGTCAACCATTGATTGTACTGCTCTCCCTTTGTGACAAGTAAATAAGTGTTGTTTGCCAGTTACCGTGCGTCTGAGTCTTGCTCGAACTTCGACAGTCTTTGCAGTAGTTACTGACAATGCTGCGAATGTGAAGGCTGCTGGGGCTCAAGTGGAGGAGGCCTACCCTCATATTATGTCTATTGGGTGCGCAGCTCATGGGCTCAACCTGCTTCTCAAGGACATCATGGGTTTGAGAACCATGGAAGCACTGTACAAGAGAGCCAAGCAAGTTGTTAAGTATGTCAGGGGAAAACAGGTAGTTGCGGCAACCCACAACTCCAAGCAAACGACAAAGAACAAGAACACCACACTGAAGCTGCCCAGCAACACTAGATGGAGTGGCGTTGTCATAATGTACAACAGCCTTCTGGAGGGTAAAGAGTCGCTGCAAGAAATGGCAATATCCCAGTCTGGGGATATGGAAACCACCATCAAGAAAATACTGCTGGATGATGTGTTTTGGGAGAGTGGTTAGCAGCCTTAAACTACTCTCACCAGTAGCATCTGCAATTGCTCAGATTGAAGGAGATGACGCTGTCTTGTCAGATGTTCTCAGGCTTTTTGCTGATTTGAAAGAACAAATCAGCATTGCCCTACCCACATCCCTGCTGCTCAAAGCAGAGGAGAAGGCAATTGTTCAATTCATACAGACGCATCAAGCCGATTCATGCTGCAGCATACATGCTGGACCCAAAGCATGTTGGGAGACCAATACTTTCTGGAGAACAGATCAACAGCGCTTAGTGTGATTTCTACCCTCTCACGCCACCTCAATCTGGATGTGGGCAAAGTTCTGGGAAGTCTGGCAAAGTTCTCCACCAAGCAAAGTCTTTGGAATGGGGATGGGATATGGGAATCATGCAAGCATATCAGTGCACATACCTGGTGGAAGGGACTTTGTGCATCTGAGGCCCTGTCATCCATTGCACCGATGATACTTCAAATCCCACCTTCATCAGCGGCCTCTGAACGAAACTGGTCACTTTTTGGGAATACGCATACAAAGGTGCACAACAGACTGACTAACAAGAGAGAGAGTGGAGAAATTGGTGGCTATCTGGGCGAACCTACAACTTATTGAGCCAGATACAGAAGTATCCACCACACAGCTAGACAGTGACAGAGGAGGAAATGAACATGTCAGAGCCAGAGTATCAGGAGGAGCAATGATGAGTAGAAGACTCAGAAGACTCCTGAGTAGAAGACTCAAAGGGACAAAATAAGGACAAATTACAGGCTAAATAAGCTGACGCTCTTTTTATTTTATTTTAGATGGGTCTTTTTTGTGGGGGTTCAATAAAGTTCAAAATTATAACCTAAATAAAGTTTTGAAAGCCTGTTTTTATTTGTATGGAACAGTATGTCTATTTTGATGACAAAGATAATATAAGGGTCACAGACAAAAACCATCAGTGTGCAAAAAAACTCAAAATTCCAATAAATTCCCATGGAAAGTTTCCTCTTAAAAATTCCCAGAATTTTGCAACCCTACTTCCGAGTGAAGAAATTTCTCCTCATCTCCATCCTAAATGGCCGACCCCTTATTCTGAGACTGTGACCCCTGGTTCTAGACACCCCAGCCAGGGGAAACATCCTCCCTGCATCTACCCTGTAAGAATTTTTTATGTTTCAATGAGATCACCTCTCATTCTTCTAAACTCTAGAGAACATAGGCCTAGTCTACTCAATCTCTCCTCATAGGACAATCCGCTCATCCAAGGAATCAGTCTGGTGAATCTTCGTTGCACTCCCTCTATGGCAAGTATATCCTTCCTTAGGTAAGGAGACCAAAACTGTACACAATACTCCAGGTGTGGTCTCACCAGGGCCCTATATAATTGCAGTAAGTTAATTGCAGTTTCTCTCTTCACAGATACTGCCCGACCTTGCTGAGAATTTCCAGCATTTTAAAATAAACTGTGGGAGTAGGACAAAAAGAAACACAGGTTTAAACCAGTAACAGGTAACTTTGGGACTTCTTCATGCAGAGACTTGGAATTGACCTTTGGGCAAAGAACACCCTGGAATAATTTAAGAAACAACCTGATGCGGCAATGGATTGGGGGGGGGGGGGGGTGGGGGGGCGGAGAATGTATGGTTGTTCTGGATGGTGAATTAAGATGGGCCCAATGGCCTTCCTCATCCATAAGCAACTTGTGTAAATGAGCAAGCAGTTAAATCTTCACATACAGAGAAATGTGTTCCAGTTATAATTATCCACTTTTTGTAGCACATTACATTAATAAAAAGCCATAAAACTGGTTAAATATCAGATGGGTCTATTTGAACATGGATAAGACTGGTGGTCTATCTCTTTTTTTTTCCCTATAGTAACTGCATTCACTCAGGCTGACATTCCTTGATGTATCAAGTCACTGTTACGGTGCAGCATTTTCTGACGAGCTGTATTTTTTGTTGAGGATAAAAGTCTGTATTGCTTTGGGCCAGACCGACAGCTTCCAAATTCTTCCTTAAAAGAATATTACAATTTCTAGCTACACATTTTGGCAATACTAACTTGCCATTCACAACCACTTCATTAAAATGACAGAAGTACAGTTCATTAAATCCATAACTTGTTCTATGAACACTGTGTGCTTTTCATCTTTCTCTGGATAATTTGAGACTCACAGATGCATTATTAATAATTACATGATCTGTCAAGCCCTGCAAATGTTACTTTGCAGATCCTCCCTTTATTGAATACTACTTTGTCCCAATTAAATAAACTTGGAATTTTCTTATCTCACTTTCACCATTTTTTTTTTTTTTTTTTTAAATTTGAAAGGCTAAATCCTCCCTGTCTCCTTCCAATCTGTCCGATAAAGTCTCTCACATGTAAAAGGATATCTTACTTCAAGTTATTAGGAAGGAGGCTAAAATGAAAGCAAATGGAAAATCCTTCTGCTGCAGTACTGAGCAATCAATATCTTCTTCCAGCTTCTCCAGCCAGCGCTGTTCAATTTATAACCTGATGCTTCTGACAGTGACTCCAAAAAGATAAATCAAGCACACAGAGCAAGAGCAATGCATCATTGCTTTAGATCGAACACAGCTAATTGCACTCTACTGAAGATACAAGACAATCATTTGAAAATTGATTCCTTTAAAGTAAAATTCAGTGTCCTTTCAATTCCCTTTAAATGTCAACAATCTGGGGCATAGTTTTAATCAAATTCCTGACATGCATTGGAATGATAGCCAGAACCCAATTCTTGGGGGGAGGGGAGGGGGGGGGGGGGGGGTTGTTGTGACAGGATGCAGGAGAGGATTTAAAAATTCAAGTTTGAGAATAGAAAGATTAAGTCAGGGGATATAACAACAGAACCAGTGGAACTGCAATGAATAGCATCTACAAGTGAACATTTTCGGTACTTAAGTCCACAATGTTACTGTTAGAGCCCTGTGGAATATAGAAAGTTTCAAGGCTTTGAGACTTCATTGCCCTACATGACACGTAACTATTCCAATTAGAAGTATCACATGTTTTCTAATTGCCATACTCACAATGATACTTTTGGGAGTTATAAAATGAAAAATAAAAAAGTCATATAGAAGGAAATAAAGCAATTTGGCCAGATGAGTCTGCTCCTTCCAAGGGACTATTAATAGTCTACCGGTCATTATATGCCGAGGGAGATGAATATTCACTGATAAAACATCAGAGGTCTAGCTCAAGTGAAATTTCTGCTGGATATCTGGAGGTAACGAAGTAAAGGTTCCCAGTTATCAACATAACCTTATTCTTGGGCACACATTGCTCAAGTGTCTCGGGTGGATGCGGGGAGGATGTTCCCGATGATGGGTGAAACTAGAACTAGGGGGGCATAGTCTTAGAATAAGGGGCTGCTCTTTCAAAACTGAGATGAGGAGGAACTACTTCACTCAGAGGGTGGTAGGTCCATGGAATATGCTGCCCCAAAAAGCTGTAGAAGCTACATCATTACATAAATTTAAAACAGAAATAGACAGTTTCCTAGAAGTAAAAGGGAATTAAGGGTTACGGGGAGCGGGCAGGAATTTGGACATGAGTCTAGGTTCGGATCGGACATGGCCCTGTGGGTAGCGGAGCGGGCCCAGGGGCCGTGTAGCCTGATCCTGCTCCTATTTCGTGTGTCTAATTCTGTTAGATTCAGGAGATGGTTCTGTGATAGTAGATTGGCGGTTAGGATCAGATATGATCTTATTGAATGGCGGAGCAGGCTCGAGGGGCCGATTGGCCTACTCCTGCTCCTATTTCTTATGTTCTTAAACAGAACTACTGAGACATATCCCACTTACTAAAGCACAGAGAGCTTAGGACAAGCTAACGGCAAACAAGGTGGGGTGATCCCCAAGTACGTGCAAGGATACTGCTCAAGTTTAACCAGCTAAAAAGCACTGGTAAGCTTCCCACTGCTTCTCCACCTGGAACCATCTTACCCGTTAGGTACTGGCTTGCAAGGTTTGCTGGAGCATGGCACGAACCAATGGAATTGGATTGAAATGGAGCTACAGGTCAATCCTAGCCCTTAGTAACAAGTCTACCCTTCCAGTTCCCATTAATAAGCCAAGCTAGTTGATCAATCACTAGTGCCCTGGAGTGCTGCCTATCTCAGGTATCCAACTACAAGGCTGCCATGGAACAGTAACTCTTTTCCAATCTTCCATCACCAGATTTGTCCTGAAGCTAATCTAACACCAAAGAGAGTTTATGACATTTCACTGGTTCCAGCAGCACAGAAATGATGTTCCATAGAATATCTGATTGGCTTATGTCTACACTTAAATGTTTCTAAATCTCATTCTTAGTCAGATATTTATCCAGCTATTTCTTGACAGAACATTAATACATTGATGCATGTCTATTCTGCATATTTAGTATTCTGGGGAAATTAAATTTTTCATCTCCAAGTCATATTTGAGGATCATTAATTTTGTAATTACGTCCTATAGTTCACAGTTATAAGTAAAATAAACTAGTTACATCTGTATTGTCTATCCATTTTCAATCTCAATAGACCTGAACCATGTTTCCATGCAGTCTTCAATTCTAGAAGACCCCCATCCAAGTCTTGTTGTTCTTTTCTATTTACTCTTTGAAGAAGTAACAAAGAGTAGACAAGGGTAATGCAGTAGATGTAATATATTTGGATTTTCAAAAAGGCCTTTGATAAGGTACCACATAGCAGACTCATGACCAATGTTCCCTCTTAAAGGGGCCACATGGCGCCAAAAAATTAAGGGGCTGTGCAGCCCATTCAAAATACCGCGCATGCTGAGCGGCCCTGGAGTGCTGCACAGCCGTGCAGCTTGGGGGGGGGGGGGGGGGGGGGGGAAATGAGAGAAACACTGCTCATGACTAAAGATCTGAGCATGTGGAGTCAGGGGACAGGTAGCAGAATGGATAGCAAGCTGGCTACAAAACAGAAAACTGAGTAGGGGATAAGGGTAAATACTAGCAAAAGGTGGGAAGTGGTGTTCCACAGGGATCGATGGTGGGACCACTGTTGTTCACAATTTATATTAATGATTTGGATTCAGGAATCGTTAGTACACGTTCAAAATTTACAGATTACACCAAATTGGGGGGGGGGGGGGGGGATGTGGTTAATACAAAAAGAATGCAACAAAATACAAGATTGTGGCGGTACCACTGGTTGTCCCTTACATTGAGACACATAATTCCCTTTAAACTTACCTTACTGTATGTTTAACTTACCTTTTGGGGCCGTTGCCCTTTTAACTTACCTGTTGGGGCCATTGCCCCTTTAAGACGCGCCCTAACGCGCTGACGTCACGTACAACGTGATGTGCGTGCGCCGGCACAGCCCAGCCTAGCGTCTTCGGCCTCAACGGCCAGCCGACGGGAGCGACGCGATCTTCCGCTCCCGCGGCAAGCACCGGCACAGCCCGGCCTAGCGTCTTCGGCCTCAACGGCACAACGCGCATCACGTGATGCCCTAAGCGCGGGAAATGCGAACGTCGTGATGACGTCACAACACAAACGCGATGACGTCATCACGCTCCCCACAGGACTGCGAACTTCGTCCTCGTGGAGTCCCTGCTGGGACAAGGCCTACACCACGGTGCTCCTACAGTCAGCCATCTTACCTGCTATCATTAGCCTGTTCCTGTAAATAAACAACTTATTTATAGTTCGAAGTCAAACTCTCTTATTTAGTGGCGATCTACACGAACCGCTACAAGACGACATTAATAAACTTGCAGAATGGGAGTGTGAGCTGATGCATTTTGATAGGAAGAATAAGGAGGCCATATACTGCTTGGATAATAAGGCCTAGAAATTCAGTATAGCCACGTTTGGGGCGCTACAGCATGGCGTTCGCTAACTTTTGCACCCGGCGCAACTTAGCGCCACCTTCGCCGATATTCAGTTGCATCGCCCCAAGAGGTTGCTGCTGCGCTAAAGCAGGCGATGCACGACTATCATTAGGCGCTAAGCCGGCGATCCGGGGCGCAAACACCGAAGGCGGGCGCAGCGCAGGTGCGGCGAGGTGCTCATTGAGGGCAGTCAGGCGCCGGTCAGCACTTAAAGGGGGAGGGTGGAATTGCTTGGCTGCCACGCCCTGCACACTGCAGCCCTAAGGCAAGGCCTGAACACTGCTTCTGGAACAGCTCCACGCCCAGGAGAATGGAGAAGGCCAGGGAGAGAGCGCAGCGCTTCGGTGAGGGTGACCGGAGGCTGCTGGTTGGCGCAGTGGACCGCAGGCACCATATCCTCTTCCCTGAGGGTGGCAGGAGGCCGCTGCCCGCCGAATATCAGAAAGCATGGAGGGATGTGGCAAACAGGGTCACGTCCGACAGCGTGGGTGGCAGGACACCAACCCAGCGCCGGAAAAAATTCAACGACCTCACTCGGGTTGTCAGGGTGAGTACCCTTTCCAGTATCCTCCTCATCCCTGCATGTGCACCTCACTTTATGGCCAAACGGGTCTGAAAGCCCTAATGGCCAGTCCTCATCCAGCAGCTATGGGACTGTCATGAAAAGCACTTGAGCATTCAGGACTTTAGACACTATCAGGGCTATTCGACCATTGGAGGCAGTGCGGGCAAGATCAGGGCTTGACACTGTACTTAGAGGCGGTCCTTTCTCTTGCAGGCCAAGCTGGCGCATAACAGAAGACAGCAGCGACAGACCGGGGGAGGCCGTCCTGACCTGAAACAGTTGAGCGACCTCGAGCAGCGAGTGGAGTGGATCATGGCAGGCCGGCTGAGTGGCCCCGTCACCACTGGAGATGCTGACCCTGTTCTGGGCACCAATGGTAAGGTCATCACCTTTTTGACCTCTCCCTTTCCACTTGCACCTCACACCAGCATCCTTTGCCACTATCGAACCAATGCAGTGCACAGCAGCACTCATGCCTCCCTCGCTGCCGCCCTGTCCTCACTCTAAAGCAACTCTTGTGCCTCCCTGCTTTCAGATGGTGACTTGCCAGGTGAGGAGGCGGCCCCTCAAGCTGGCACTGTGTCCGAGTCAGACATAGAGCAGGAGGAAGAGGAAGCCAGCCCATCAGGGACACCCTCAGCCGAGGCAGCCCATGGCCATGATGGTGACGCGTCTTTCCCCCCCCCCGCTCCCCTCCAGGGAAGGGTCGGAGGATAGTGAAGCTCCGGGGACCAGCGGGCTGCAGCAACGCGGGAGGGGTGGGGAAGCTCGGCGGCCTTCTCCCCGGAGGGCGAGTGCGGCCTCCAGTCCTGCTACGGTGAGCGCAGAGGAGGTGCGGCTCCTAGTGGAAATGGGCGCGCAGGCACACTGAGCTCATGGCTGCAGTGGCAAGGATGCCTGACTCCATAGAGTCACTGGCAAGGAGTGTGCAGGAATTCGGGGCAGCACAGGCCAGGAGTCTGCAACAATTCAGTGCAGCACAGGCCAGGAGTCTGCAGGACGTCGCGGCAGCACAGGCTAGGAGTCAGCAGGACTTCGCTGCTTCACAGGCGGCTTCTAGCCAAGTGCTCAGTCGTGCCGTGCATTCACTGGCTGTTGTCATGCAGACACAGACCAGGGCCACACGGGCACTAACTGCTGCCACACTCGCTGGATCGGCCAGGCATCGCCGGGGCACTCGCCGTGCCTCAGCAGATTGCTGCGCGTGCTGCAGTGCTGGCCCGTGCACGTGCCAATGTATCAGCCGACCAGGGAGTGCCTGTGATCTGTCAGGTTGGCAGCATTCCTGCAGCCAACACTGTCACTCCTCCATTGCAGCTGCCACCAGCTGTTGGACAGACTGCTGCCGCCCAAGCAGAGTTGGAGCAGTCAGCAGCCGGCCCCTCCAGGCCCAGAGCTGGTCCAGGCCGACCCCCAAGGGCATCTGCCGTCTCACTATCTGACCCTCAGCAGCCTTCCCCCAGCCTTGCTGCAGCCACTGGGGTCCCATTGAGGAGGAGCTGCAGGGCGGGTAGGGGCCAGTCACGGAAGCGAAACGGATCACCCTCGCAGGAGAAAAAGTAGAAGGTGTGGCCAAATGTTTTGTTTTATATATAAAGGCCGAGACTGGTGTATTTGTTTCATATTTAAAGGCCGAGACTGGTATATTTGTGTTTTGGGGGGGGGGGGGGGGGTGGTTTCTCTCCATTAGTTTGTCATGTGGGAAGGGCACAGAGGTATCACAGTAAAAAAAAAAGTCTTAAATCGCACTGTCCATGCTTTCTTTTGGAAGTCCTGGTTGCCCTGCTCGGCTGAGGGCTTGTGGAGCGGCTACATTCATCTTCTGCCATTGGCACAAGCCATTCCCCGAGAGGGGGCCGAGAACCGACTTGCAATAAGCCGCCAACGGGCGGCCCTTGCACTTTCTGCCTCCCTCCTGTGCTGGACCTCCTCCTCCTGTGGTCCTCCAATGTCTGCTGGCAGTGGCCGAGTCCTGCGGATAGCCAGGTTGTGCAGCACGCAGCACACGACAACGAAATGGGAGACTCGCTCAGGCGAGTACTGTAGGGCTCCCCCGGAACAATCCAGACAGCGGAACCGTTGCTTCAGCACGCCGATTGTTTGCTCAATGATGTTCCTGGTTGCTTGATGGCTGTCATTGTATCCCTCTTCAGCAGGGGTGCTGGGTCATCAGCCAGGTGCACAAAGGATAGCCTTTGTCCCCGAGAAGCCATCCTCGTGGGTGAGGCTGGGCCTCGAACATGTCTGCTACAGAAGTCTGGCGCACGATGAAGGCATCGTGGCTGCTGCCTGGAAAAGCGGGCATTGACAGCTAGGATGAGCTGCCTGTGGTCACACACCAGCTGCACGTTGAGCGAATGGTAGCCCTTCCGGTTGCGGTAATCCTCGGCATTCTCAAGAGGTGCCCGCAAAGCCACATGCGTGCAGTCTATGGTGCCCTGCACCATGGGGAAGCCCGCTAATGCTGCAAAGCCCATTGCACGCTCTTGCTGCTTGTCAATGGTCACGGGGAAGGAGATGAACTGACGTCTCCTTCTGAAAAGGGCATTGGTCACCTGGCGGATGCAGCAATGTGCCACAAACTGGGAGATGTTGGAAATGTCCCCAGTAGCGGATTGGAAGGAGCCAGTGGCATATAAGTTGAGAGCCACCGTCACCTTCACTGCCACCGACAGAGACGTCCTGCTCCTCAGCTGTGGCTGCAGATCTCCACGAAGCAGGTGGCAGATCTCAATGACCACCGTCCTTCTGAATCGCAGCCTCCGAACACACTACTCCTCAGACATGTTCAGATATGAGAACTGCTGGCGGTATACCCTGGGTGGGTAAAGCCTCCTTTGCCGACACCTGTTGGCCCTTCTCCGTCTGGCCATGACTGGCACTCTCTCACGGCGTCTCTGAGCCCTTTGAATGCAATGGAGAAGCCCAACGTTTCCACCCATTGCAGCCCCCATTATATGTTCCCAATCAATGCTATGACACTGAAGTTAAAGACAAGTGCAAAGCTGTGGCCTGAAGCCACAAGTACCTGTGCGAGTGTTGAGCCAAACCAGAAAGCTCTCTACCTTTGTCTCTCTCCAAAGATCCGTCTCTCACAAAGAAGGAGTGGTGCAAAATGGCTGCCATTTATACTGCAGGAGGAGTCCCCTTTAATTAGCGCCCCCCCCGTGCCCCGCAGCGACTGGGAACCATTCCCCTCTACCAGTTGCTAGGGGCGCCAGGCGCACAATAGGCCAGCGCCACTGAATTTCCGGTTCGGGGCGCACAAAGGGCGTTGCACCATGAAATGACGTCAGGATCTGCGCGCGCAGCTGAGCGCGCGTAAAGGTTTTGTGCCGCCGCTAAATCTTAACTGAAGTTCGCGAGAGGCGCAGATCGCGCTGCGCCCGGGCACTAGCCGCTTAGCGCCCCACTTCTCCTCCTCTTAAGGCGCTAGCGGCTGGCGCAAACAACTGAATTTCTAGGCTTAAGAGTCTAAAAAGGGTCCAGGAGCAAAGGGATCTAGTGATACAGATACACAAATCATTAAAAATAGCAGTGTTGGTTAATAAGGCCATCAAAAAAAGCAAACCAAGCACTGGGGTTAATTTCTAGAGGGATAGAATTGAAAAGCAGAAACGTTATGTTAAACTAGTGTAGCACCTCGGTTGAACACAACAATAAAAACTTGTATTTATATAGCGCCTTTAACATAGTAAAACACCCCAAGGCGCTTCACAGGAGCATTAACAAACAAAATTTGACACCGAGCCACATAAAAAGATGATATGGCAGACTTGATCAAAGTGGTAGGTTTTAAGCAGCGTCTTAAAAGGAGGAGAGGCAGAGAGGGAATTCCAGACCCTAGGGCCTCTGCAGCTGAAGGCACGGCCGCCCATGGTGGAGCGATTAAAATCGGGGATGCGCAAGAGGCTAGAATTGGAGGAGCATAGATACATAAGAAATAGGAGCAGGAGTAGGCCAATCGGCCCCTCGAGCCTGCTCCGCCATTTAATAAGATCATGGCTGATCTGATCCTAACCGCCAATCTACTATCACAGAACCATCTCCTGAATCTAACAGAATTAGACACACGAAATAGGAGTAGGATCAGGCTACACGGCCCCTGGGCCCGCTCCGCTACCCACAGGGCCATGTCCGATCCGAACCTAGACTCATGTCCAAATTCCTGCCCGCTCCCCGTAACCCTTAATTCCCTTTACTTCTAGGAAACTGTCTATTTCCGTTTTAAATTTATGTAATGAAGTAGCTTCTACAGCTTTTTGGGGCAGCATATTCCATAGACCTACCACCCGCTGAGTGAAGTAGTTCCTCCTCATCTCAGAATAAGGGGCTGCTCTTTCAAAACTAAGACTATGCCCCCTAGTTCTAGTTTCACCCATCATCGGGAACATCCTCCCCGCATCCACCCGATCCAACCCCTTCACAATCTTGTATGTTTCAATAAGATCGCCTCTCATTCTTCTGAACTCCAATCAGTAGAGTCCCAATCTACTCAACCTCTCCTCATATGTCCATCCCCTCATCCCCAGGATTAACCGAGTGAACCTTCTTTGTACTGACTCGAGAGCAAGTATGTCTTTTCTTAAGTATGGACACCAAAACTGTATGCAGTATTCCAGGTGCGGTCTCACCAATACCTTGTACAACTGAAGCAATACCTCCCTATTTTTATATTCTATCCCCCTAGCAATGAAAGCCAACATTCCATTGGCCTTCTTAATCACTTGCTGCACCTGCATACTAACCTTTTGAGTTTCGTGCACCAGGACCCCCAGATCCCTTTGTACTTCAGTACTTTCCAGTCTCTTGCCATTAAGATAATAACTTGCTCTACGATTTTTCCTGCCAAAGTGCATAACCTCACACTTTCCAGTATTGTATTCCATCTGCCAAATCTCTGCCCACTTACTTAGCCTGTCTATGTCCCCTTGCGGGTTTTTTATGTCCTCCTCACTCACTACTTTCCCTCCCATCTTAGTATCATCTGCAAACTTTGATATGTTACACTCGGTCCCCTCCTCCAAATCGTTAATATAGATTGTAAAGAGTTGGGGACCCAGCACTGACCCCTGCGGAACACCACTAGTTACTGATTGCCAGTCCGAGAATGAACCATTTATCCCAACTCTCTGCCTTCTGTTAGATAGCCAATCCTCTATCCATGCCAGAATATTACCCCCAATCCCGTGATTTTTTATCTTAAGCAATAATCTTGTGTGGCACCTTGTCAAATGCCTTTTGGAAGTCTAAATACACTACGTCCACTGGTTCCCCTTTATCCACCCTATATGTTACTTCCTCAAAGAACTCCAGCAAATTTGTCAGACATGACTTCCCCTTCATAAAACCATGCTGACTTTGTCCTATTAAATGATGATTATCCAAATGTCCTGTTACTGTCTCCTTAATAATGGACTCCAAAATTTTACCTACCACAGATGTTAGGCTAACCGGTCTATAGTTTCCAGCCTTCTGTCTACTGCCCTTTTTAAATAAAGGTGTTACATTAGCAGTTTTCCAGTCTGCCAGGACCTTTGCTGAGTCCAGGGAGTTTTGGAAAATTATTACCAATGCATCCACAATCCCTACCGCCACTTCCCTCAAGACCCTAGGATGTAAGCCATCAGGTCCAGGTGATTTATCCGCCTTGAGTCCCATTATTTTACCGAGTACCACTTCCTTAGTGATTTTGATCATGTTTAGCTCCTCCCCCACTATAGCCCCCTGTTTGTCCAGTGTTGGGATATTCTTAGTGTCTTCTACTGTAAAGACTGATACAACATATTCATTGTGTTTTTGCCATCTCCATATTTCCCACCATTAATTTCCCAGTCTCATCCTCTAAGGGACCAACATTTACTTTAGCCACCCTTTTTCTTTTTATATAATAAAAACTCTTACTATCTGTTTTTATATTTTTTGCTAATTTACTTTCATAATCTATCTTCCCTTTCTTAATCAATCTTTTTGTTATTTTTTGCTGTCTTTTAAAGTTTTCCCAATCCTCTATCCTCCCACTAGATTTGGCTACCTTATATGCCCTTGTTTTTAGTCGAATACTATCCTTAATTTCTTTACTTAGCCACGGATGGCTGTCTTTTCTTTTACACCCTTTTCTTCTCAGTGGAATATATATTTTTCGGAAGTTGTAAAATAACTCCTTAAATGTACACCACTGATCATGTATCGTCTTACCCTTTAATCTATTTTCCCAATCCACTCTACTCAATTCCGCTCTCATACCTTCATAGTCTCCTTTATTCAAGCTCAGCACGCTTGTTTGAGATCCAACCTTCTCACCCTCTAATTGAATATGGAATTCAACCATGTTATGGTCACTCATTCCAAGGGGATCCTTTACTAGGACATTTTTAATTAATCCTGTCTCGTTACACAGGACCAGATCTAAGGTTGCTTGCCCCCTGGTCGGTTCAGTTACATACTGCTCAAGAAACCCATCCCTAATACACTCAATGAACTCATCCTCAAGGCAGCCCTGCCCAATTTGATTTGTCCAATTAATATGATAGTTAAAATCCCCCATAATTATAGATGTTCCCTTATTACAAGCCTCAACTATTTCCTGATTGATACTCCGTCCAACAGAGTTGCCACAGTTCGGAGGCCTATAGACTATGCCCACTGGTGTTTTTTTCCCCTTATTATTCCTTACCTCCACCCAAACTGTTTCATTATCCTGATCTTTTGACCCAATATCATTTCTCTGTATTACAGTGATTCCTTCCTTTATTAACATAGCCACCCCACCTCCCCTTCCTGATCGTTAAATAACCTGGTATGTTTAATTCCCAGGCATTGTCACCCTGCAGCCATGTTTCTGTAATGGCCACAAGATCATACCCATATGTAGTTATTTGTGCCATTAACTCAGCTATTTTGTTACAAATGCTACGTGCATTCAGATAGAGAACCTTCAAAGATGTTTTGTGACACTTAGTTCCTGCTTTTGCCCTTTTTATTACTTTACCTTTTACTCCATACCTTCTGCCCCTTCCTGACACGCTCTGGTTTTTAATTTCCCCACTACCTAAGTCTATGACCTTCTTTGTTGTCATTTTTATTATTTGCTCTCTAGGAACCTCCCCCCGACTAGTTAGTTTAAAGCCCTCTCTACAGCCCTAGTTATATGATCCGCCAGGACTCTAGTCCCAGCACTGGCCAAGTGAAGCCCGTCCCAACGGAACAGCTCCCTCCTGCCCTAGTACTGGTGCCAGTATCCCAGGAAGCAAAACCCATTTCTCCCACACCAGTCTTTGAGCCACGCATTTAACTCTCTAATTTTATTTGTCCTAGCCAAATTCGCTCGTGGCTCAGGAGGTTCTGTTTTTTAATTTGACCCCTAGCTGCTCATACTCCTTTAACAGAACCGGCTTCCTAGTCCTATCTACGTCGTTTGTACCAACATGGACCACGACAACTGGATCCACCACCTCCCACTGCAAGTTTCTTTCCAGCCCAGAGGAGATGTCCTTAACCCTGGCACCGGGTAGGCAACACAGCCTTCGGGACTCTCGCTTTCGGCTGCAGAGAACTCTATCTATCCCCCTAATAATACTATCCCCTACCACTACAACATTTCTAGTTACTCCCCCCTCTTGAATGGCCCCCCGTTCCACGGTGCTGTGGCCAGGTTGCTCATCCTCCCTGCAGTCCCTGCTCCCGTCCCCACAGGGAGTAAGAACCTCGAACCTGCTGGACAAGAGCAAGGGCTGCGGCTCCTCCAGCTCTACCTCCTGGATCCCCGTACCTGCCTCACTTGTAGTCACACTGTCCTGTCCCTGGGCTACATCTGAATTAATTAACTTCATGGGTGTGATCACCTCCTGATACACAGAGTCCAGGTACTTCTCCCCCTCCCTGATGTGTCGCAGTGTCTGAAGCTCAAACTCCAGCTCATCAACACGGAGCTGGAGTTCCTGTAGCAGCAGACACTTGTCACAGACGTAATCACCGTGAGCCTCAATGGGGTTCACCGGCTCCCACATCTCGCAACAGTAACACATCACCTGCTCCATTCTATGTAATTAATTAAAATTTTTATTGTTAGTTATGGACACCCTCTGCCCGATTATAGATGCTAGTATCCCCTTTAATTAATTGGATTTAATTTAAATCAATCCCTCTAATTACACCAGTTAAATGGTTTACCAACAGTCACTCTGCACCAGAAAGGCCTTATTAACTACAACCCACAGAGTTAAAGTTTGAAAAGAGCACCTAACACCCCACTTACTCTAACTCAGTTACCCAAACTCACAACACTCTTTGATGACTCGCACTCAGTGCTTGCTCGCACTAGGACTGGTCTTTTTATACTGTTTGTTTGTTTACATCCAAATGAGTCACCCCTGCTGATTGGTTTCCACTGCCTGCTGTGCCAATTTACTCCTACTGCAGTGTAACCTTGTTTTACTCTTCTTAAACCAACAGAATCCCAAATATTTAACTTTTCCCCTTTACTTAAACTGCTTAAGTAATCTTATCAAGAATGATTTAAAGAGAAATAACAATTAAAGAACTCACACACTTACCCAAACTCAGAGCACTCTCTGCTGACTCGCTCAGAAGGTTGTAGGGCTGGAGGAGGTTATAGAGATAGGGCGGGGCGAGGCCATGGAGGGATTTGAAAACAAGGATGAGAATTTTAAAATCAAGGCGTTGCTTAACCAGGATCCAATGTAGGTCAGTGCCCACAGGGGTAGTGGGTGAACGGGACTTGGTGTGAGTTAGGATATGGGTAGCACAGTTTTGGATTAGCTTACGGTTATGGAGGGTGGAAGATGGGAGGCCAGCAAGCAGTGCATTGGGATAGTCAAGTCTAGAGATAAAAAAGGCATGGATGAAGGTTTCAGCAGATGAGCTGAGGCAGGGGTGGAGTCGGGCGATGTTACGGAGGTGACAATAGTTTTGTGATGGCGCGGATATGTGGTCGGAAGCTCATCTCAGGGTCAACTATGACACCAAGGTTGCAAACAGTCTGGTTCAGGGAGAGGGATGGAGTTACAACAGAAAATGCTGGAAAAACTCAGCAGGCCAGACAACATCCGTGGAGAGAAAATAGAGTCAACGTTCTGGGTGAACCCTTTGTCAAGACTAAAGAGGCACAGGAAATGAAATAGATTGAGAGGTCAGGCTGGGAGAGAACAAAAAAAAGTGAAGAGACATTAAGAGGTATTCAAAACAAGACAAGATGGTGATAGGACTAGTGGAGACAAAAGACGGCTCTAGATTAGGTGTGAAATGCGCTGGCAGAATGGGAGACAGCTGCCATGTGGGAGAGAGGAAAAAAAAGGTGGGGGGAAAGAGGCCAAAACAAAGGTGTGGATAAAAAATAAGTAAAAATGTAATAAGGACCGAGGTTATGATCTGAAATTGTTGAACTCGATATTGAGTCCGGAAGGCTGTAAAGTGCCTAATCGGAAGATGAGGTGCTGTTCCTCGAGTTTACGGTGAGCTTCCGTGGAACAATGCAAGAGGCCGAGGATGGCGAGGTCCGAGTGGGAATGGGGCGGTGAATTAAAATGACAGGCGATCGGAAGCTCGGGGTCACCCTTACGGACTGAACGGAGGTGTTCCGCAAAGCGGTCACCCAATCTGCGTTTGGTCTCCCCAATGTAGAGGAGACCACATCGTGAGCAGCGAATACAGTATACTAGATTGCACGAAGTACAAGTAAATCGCTGTTTCACCTGGAAGGGGTGTTTGGGGCCCTGACAGTGGGAAGGGGGGAGGTATAAGGGCAGGTGTTACATCTCCTGTGCTTGCACGGGAAGGTGCCAGGCGAAGGGGAAGGGGTGCTGGGGGTAATAGCGGAGTGGATTAGGGTGTCTCAGAGGGAGCAGTCCCTACGGAATGCTGAAAGGGGAGGGGAAGATACGTTTGGTGGTGGGATCACTTGAGGTGGCGGAAATGGCGGAGGATGATCCGTTGAATGTGGAGGCTGGTGGGGTGAAAGGTGAGGACAAGGGGAACCCTATCGTGGTTCCGGGAGGGAGGGGCAGGGGTGAGGGCAGAAGTGCGGGAGATAGAACGGACACGGTCGAGTGCGGTGTCAACCACGGTAGAGGGGAATCCTCGATTGAGGAAAAAGGAAGACATGTCGGAAGCACTAGTGTGGAAGGTGGCATCGTCAGAGCAGATGCGGCGGAGACGGAGAAACTAGGAGAATGGAATAGAGTCCTTACAGGAGGCGGGGTAGGAGGAAGTGCAGTCCAGGTAGCTGTGGGAGTCAGTGGGCTTGTAGTGAATGTTGGTCAATAACCTATCCCCAGAGATGGAGATAGAGAAGTCGAGGAAGGGAAGGGAAGTCAGAGATGGACCATGTGAAGGTGAGGGAAGGGTGGAAATTGGAGGCAAAGTGAATGAAATTGTCTAGTTCAGGGCGAGAGCAAGAAACGGCACTGATACAGTCATCAATGTATCGGAAAAAGAGGTGCGGGAGGGGACCCGAGTAGGACTGGAACAAAGTGTTCCACATATCCCACGAAAAGGCAGGCATAGCTAGGACCCATGCGGGTACCCATAGCAACACCTTTGATTTGGAGGAAATGAGTGCAGTCAAAGGAGAAGTTGTTCAATGTGAGAACAAGTTCAGCCAGGCGGAGGAGGGTAGTGGTGGATGGGGACTGGTCGGGCCTCTGTTCAAGGAAGAAGCTAAGCGTCCTCAGGCCATCCTGGTGAGGGATGGAGATGTAGAGGGATTGTACGTCCATGGTGAAAAGGAAGCAGTTGGGGCCAGGAAACTGGAAACTGTTAAAGTGGCGGAGGGCGTCTGAAGAGTCGCGGATGTAGGTGGGAAGAGACTGGACAAGGGGAGAAAAGATAAAGTCGAGATAGGAAGAGATGAGTTCCGTGGGGCAAGAACAGGCTGAAACGATGGGTCTACCAGGGCAGTCCTGTTTGTGGATCTTGGGAAGGAGGTAGAAGCGGGCTGTGCGGGGTTGGGGAACTATGAGGTTGGTGGCCGCGGGGGGAAGATC
Organism: Somniosus microcephalus; assembly: GCF_052327205.1. Taxonomy (NCBI): domain Eukaryota; kingdom Metazoa; phylum Chordata; class Chondrichthyes; order Squaliformes; family Somniosidae; genus Somniosus; species Somniosus microcephalus. The sequence continues at coordinate 205,729,258 of NC_140996.1, read as the reverse complement.
TCCAGAGGAGATGAGGTCAGTGACAGTCTTGGAAACGGTGGTTTGATGTTCGGTAGTGGGGTCATGGTCCAGGCGGAGGTAGAAGGAGGTGTCGGAGAGTTGGCGTTCATCTTCCGCTAGGTAGAGGTCAGGATGGAGTTGGTGGCTAGGGAACGGAGATGGTGGCAGCAACCGAAGACAATGGCTTCGGTCTTCCCAATATTTAATTGGAGGGAAATTCTGCTCATCCAGTGCTGGATATCAGACAAGCAGTCAAGACAATTTAGAGACAGTGGAGGGATGGTGAGGTAGAGCTGGGCGTCATCAGCGTACATGTGGAAGCCGACGCTGTGTTTTCAATGATGTCGCCGAGGAGCAGCATGTAGATGAGAAATAGGAGGGGGCCAAGGATCTATCCTTGGGGGATACCAGAGGTAACGGTGTGGGAGCACTTGGACTACTGTGCACAGTTGTGGTCGCCATATTATAAAAAGGATATAGAGGCATTGGAGAAGGTGCAAAAAAGAGTCACAAGGATACCAGAACTGAGAGGTGATAACTATCACAAAAGACTGAACAGGCTGGGGTTCTTTTCTTTAGAAAAAAGGCTGAGGGGGTGACCCGATAGAGGTCTTTAAAGATAAAGAAAGGGTTTGATAGGGTGAAAGTGAAAAAAATGTTTCCACTTGTGAGGGAGACCAAAACTAGAGGTCATAAATATAAGATAGTCACTAATAAATCCAATAAGAAATTCAGGAAAAAAAGTTATTTACCCAAAGAGTGGTAAAAATGTGGAAGAAGCAATAGTTGAGGCAAATAGCATAGATGCATTTAAGGGTAAGCTAGATAAGCACACGAGGGAAAAAGGGAATAGAAGGGTATGCAGATAGGGTTAGGTGAAGAAGGGCAAGAGGTGGCTCGTGTGGTGCATATATGCTGGCACAGACCAGTTGGGCCGAATGGACTGTTTCCGTGCTGTAGACACGATGTAACTCGATGCACTCTTTAATGTATAATGTCCATTTGAAGATAGTAGGCCTAAATTGTTGAGCATATTTCAAATTTGCCCTTACAAATAAGATGTAGAGGGCTAAAATAACCCGTTATCAAAAGTTTTTGGAATATATGACAATACTCAATGTGCCCTGTTGACAGCAGCTTTACATTGACTCAGATTTCAATAAATGGTCAATCATTCCATCCAACTTATTTTCTTTTGCCATTTTACTAGCAGACACATCATAACCTTATATTTATACACATTTAAAATCCACTTAATTTTACTAGTTCCCTTTGAATGGAACTCACTGTGATAGCACCAGTTACCTGGCACACAGCCTGGCATGATGAACCAGTGTTACATTATTATACTTAGCTGTCCCCACGCAAAGCTTTGTCCATGCATTATGATGTTACGCTTTCAACTAGGAAGTTGATTTTAAACCCATCTGATTAATTTATTCCATGAGACTTAACCTTTGAAAGTCTTGCATGTAGATCTTTATTGTTCAGCAATTTTCATTATAGCTGAAATTTAGGGTCTAACTCAACAATGTTTAAAAAAAAAATGAAACACCATAGTTTCTGTTGTAGTAGGGTAAACCAATTCGACTATTACTCACCAACATGAAACCAGTATCCAATCTCACCTAGGCATTTACATGACCCTAAGTGCTGCTCCATGTTAAGCCATGGCAGATGAAATGGAAACAAATAAGAGTCGGATGCCATGAGATTTTTGCACTCCTCCCTTTCAGCTGAAGTACTTCATACTAATGTGGTACTCCTTACTCGTGACCCAGCCCTAACTGAAACCAGAAAGTATGCGTGACTGACAAAAACTGAAAGTGCTAGAAACACACAGCAGGTCAGTCGGTATCTATGGCTGGAGAAGGAGCACGCAGTGTCCACCGGCACGTCGGAGGCCTTTCGCGGCCGGTGGGCACTGCAGGGACTGGAAGGCATAAATCGACATTGATGGCAATATTATTTAATTTGATAAGTTTCCTTTGGTTTTTTTTTTTTAAATGAGGTCGTTTTCTATTAGTTGTGCCCCTCTAAAGAGGGCACCGTCATTAAGTTTTTTGTTTCATGGCACAGGGTTTTAGAAGAAAAGTCATCTAATGAGAAATGCTGTGTCATTCCACTGATTTTGTTTCAGATTTCCACCATTTGTGGGTCTTTTTTGAATGACAAGCAGGCTGGAGACCAGTCACCATCTAGTTAGCAATCGAGTCAGATCATTTGATTGAATTACCAGGTCATCTCAAATTGAAAAATAATGGCTATTATAAATTAGACTTTAAATTGATTAAATATCTTGGCAGAAATGTTGAGTATGTATTTATGGTTGAATTATAGACATGTACACAGTTCAAGCCAAACAAGTAACATGTACAATCTGTAATTAATCTTGAATTTGTATAATGCATGTTTCCATTGAAGAGTTCAGGAACTGATGTATCCTATTAAACTCTAACTAAATAACATCTCAAATCAAATGCGTTTCCCAGATGTATTCATTAAAAAAAGCTTCCATCTCAGTCTGAACTTTGTACCCGGCACTGCTACTTAGCTCAAGACACCCATAACAAAATAACAGAACAAATACTGTGCTGTCTATAGCTCACAAACAACTTAACATAGGGACATAGTAGGCCATTCTGCCTCTCAAATCTGTTCCGCCATTCAACTAGATCATGGCTGATCTGTGTCCGAACTCCATCTACCCGCATTGATTCCGTAACCCTCAATACCCTTGCCTAACAAAAATCTATCACTTAGTTTTAAAATTTTCAATTGACCCCCCAGCCACAACAGCTTTCATTTTGAGGGGGGGGGGGGGGGGGGGGAAAGAGAAGAGAGTTCCAGATTTCCACCACCCTTTGTGTGAAGAAGTGCTTTCTGACATCACCCCTGAACGGCCTGGCTCTAATTTTAAGGTTATGCCCCCTTGTTTTGGACTCTTTCTCCTCCCCCCCGCCCCACCAGAGGAAATAGTTTCTTTCTATCTATCCAATCAATTCCTTTAATCATCTTAAACACCTCAATTAGATCACCCCTTAATCTTCTATATTAAGAAGGGAATACAAGCCTAGTCTATGCAACCTGTCCTCATAATTAAACCCCGGTATTATTCTAGTGAATCTGCGCTGCACCCGCTCCAAGGCCAATATATCCTTCCTGTGGTGCGGTGCCCAGAACTGAACACAGTGCTCCAGATGGGGTCTGACCAGAGCTCTGTACAGCTGTAGCATAACTCCCACCCCGGTGTATTCCAGCCCTCGAGATAAAGGCCAACATTCCATTAGCCTTTAAAAAAAAATGTTGTACCTGTCCACGAGCTTTCAGTATTTGGACCCCTAAAACTCTGCTTATCCACAGTTCCTAGCTTCTCGCCCGATAGAAAATACTCTGATCTAACTTTCTTTAGGTCCAAAGTGGATGATCTCACACTTTCCCACATTGAACTCCATCTGCCGTAGTTTTGCCCTCCCACTTAATTTATCAATGTCCCTTTAGAACTTTCTGTTCTCTTCTACACTATTTACTGTGCCACCTAACTTAGTGTCGTCAGCCAAATTAGATATACGGCTCTCTATTCCTACATCAAGGTCACAGACACAGGCACAGAAAAGCTATAGTTCCAGTACAGATCCCTGGGGGACATTACTAGTTACATCCTGCCACTTTGAGTACATACCCATTATCTCTACTCTGTCTCCTACCTCCTAACCTATCCAAGCGAACAGGTTGCCTCCAATTCCATGCACTCTCATTCTTGTTAACAGCCTCTTATGTGGAACTTTGTTGCATGCCTTCTGGAAGTCCATATAAATAACATCCACAGACACTCCCTTATCTACCACATTAGCTACCTCCTCAAAAAATTCAACTCGGCTCATTAGACACAACTTACCCTTTACAAATCCATGCTGGCTCTCTCTGATCCGCTCATATTTGTCCAAATGCTCGGTTGACAGATTAAGATGTAAATACATATGTGACGTTATGCTACCTTTAATAATATTCCCACAGAATCAAAGTAATATACTCCCCTCAGCAACAAAATAAGGTCAAGATTCACTTATAACATGTACAATCTGTAATTAATCTTGAATTTGTATAATGCATGTTTCCATTGAAGAGTTCAGGAATTTGATTTGATTCAATCTTCCTAAAATGTAATTCATTATTATTCCTATAACTGAAGTTCCTCCTCCTCCTCCCGCAATTAGTAAAAATATTAAATGTTATAAAAAGGGAGATTTGCTGGACACCCCTAGTTACAGCTTTTAAAGTTTTAAAGCAACTAGTTTGAAGCTGGTTGGAGCTGATATTTTCCGTAGTACTTCCTCCGAGTGACTTAGCAGCGAGCAACTTGACCTGTGTCAGCAATTTAAAAGTAAATACAAATTTACATTGAATTGATTTTTTCCATGAAAGGGGGAGTACTGGAACAAAAACAGTTTAGTTGCCAGTTAAGTTCCATTCCAGTGACATAATAAATGGAGAGTACAGCCCACAGCCGTTACTCATATTATCAGTGGAGTGGAACTTCATGCTGGCACATCCTTGGGGGAGCATTCTTCCATGTTACCTCCAAGTACATTTTGAAACATTAAAATATATTTTAAAAAGTACAAGTGACAGTATTCCTCCATAACATTTAGTATTACATAACTGTTGAGTATACTTGTCCCCTTAAGTCTCTTTTTCACTGTTGTCGTCTCAAACAAGACTCCAGAACAATACTTTAACAGTAAAATACTCTTTTTGCTAATACCAATACATTTGTGCTGCAAAACCCATTCATTTATATTCAATTAGTTATTTTTATGCTAGAAATTTATTTTATCCAATAATTTAAAATAAGCAATGTAGATAACGCAAAGTGGAAATTTCCAGCCAAAACATTTGAAATAAGCAACTTTAAAATTAATAAACTGTATACTATTTTACTAGAGTAAACCACAAAAATTAAAAATATATTTAAAATGCAAAATGTAGTTCCAGCAAGAGTTCATTTCAGTTGTTAGATTAAGATGTAAATACTTAATTCGACATTTCTATCTTACATTAAAAAAATTGTCACAGGACAATTGTACTGCCCCACCCTTTTTCTTAAATAGGAGAATGCCACGCCCTTTATCGCTCCATCATTACCAGCCTAATTATAAAAAGGAACCCCCCCCCCACAGACACCAGTGATAAACTTTTAGACTTTAACAGATCAAAGCATCAGAATTAAGCTAATCTCCCCCCCCCCCCAATTTGACGTGTTTCCCCTCCTCCTCCGTCATGCTTCCCATAAACTGCCCGATACAAAAATGATACAATCCATTTTTCGCAAACCTCAGAGGACAATCTATCCAGTCATACTGGTGTAAGGGATAGATAGTTAACATACTTCACAGCAAAAGGACAGTTGTATTAACTGTGTTGTTATTGTCCCTTGCACTCTGTTGTTCTTCCTTCCCTTTCTTGCTGATGCAAATTGCTGTGGATTTGGTATCCTCGCTACACAGGTGCACTGTGGCCCAGTGAGATGCTGATATACCCGTTGGTGGAACTCTTCAATCTCCTGCTGCAGTATTATTCCACCACAGGGATCTTTTCTTACTTGCAAGCACCCTCTTCCGTGCTGCGTCACTCCGCCCACACTGATATTAGCAAAGGGACCTGTCCTGCTCACCATTTAGAAAGCAAAGGATACCACACGCTCGCACAGGATGGGTAAGACCGTTTCTGTTACAGTCACACTCAAATTTACTCATTTACTGCCCTCTTGTGACTAAAGCAGCAAATTACCACTGAATATCTAAGCAGGTGAATGGAAAGTGTACTCAATTTTGATTTTTGCGTTGCATAAATAGATACTGGTAAACTCAAACTATAGGAAAGGGGAGTATAGAGATGTGTCCACGTATAGGTAAAAGCCAATGAAGGATGTGTGAAAAATTATATTCCTTTTCTCCAGATGACAAAAGCCATTCGGTCAATCATAGCTTACCTGTGGTATCTTGAGGTGGCCATAGATGGAGACGGACACCGGTTAACTCCGTAACATGGTTTAATCAACACTTGCACATAAAAGCTCCTGCCATGAGGCAGCAAAAATAAAGAGTACAACCAGTACAGATCAGACTTAACTCAGGAGAGCAATTGCCACAGCACCACCTGGTGGATCAGGTTACACATAACCTCCCAGGTTACTACACTCCTTCCCCCCTTAAGATTGCCGTATGCAATTCTTAAACAATAACCCTTACTAGGTACTACGTTTTAATTAACCAGTATGCTCTAACCATGGTTAACCCCTGACTAATTTAACAGGTTTGTATAAGTCTTTCTGGTTGCTTGCGAATCCTTTGTGAACGTCTTAATTCCACTTGTGGTGGATTCTCAGATTCATTCGCACTTGAGATTGGAGTAGTCTCTGATGTTGGTTTTACTCTGTCCCGCTGTGGCCTGGCAGTACCAGTGTCCACTGGCACCTTATAAGCCGTGCTGGGTCCTGGAACAGCCTCCTCTACTGCTCTTTGTTCCATCTGAGGCAGTTCCCCCTGCTGCCGGCTGAAAAGCTGATCCACATGCCGACAAACCCCTCGATCATTCCCTAGTAACACAGAGTACGACACAGGTCCTGTAATGTCCTGGATTAGTCCTGGTATCCATTTCGGTCCATAACCGAAGTTCCGGGTGTACACAGAGTCCCCTATGGCGAAATGGCGAGCTTTAGTATGTTTGTCATGGTACGCTTTTTGGTTTGTTTGTTTTGTCTCAACCTTGCTTTTGAGATCTGGGTGTATCAGGTCTAAAGTGCACCACAACTTTCTCCCCATCATCAACTCAGCCGGAGAAAGCCGTGGTAGCTTGGGGTGTTATACGATAACTAAACAAGGCTCTATTGAGCTTGGTCTCCAGGGTGTCACCTGAGCTCTTCCTCATGAGCTCCTTAAAAGTCTGCACGGCTCGCTCGGCTAACCCATTTGAGGCTGGGTGATATGGAGCCGAGGTGACATGTGTGATTCCATTCCTTACCATGAATTCTTTGCTCCCTTCACTAACAAAACACTGTGCATTGTCGGATACAATCATTTCTGGAATACCATGCGTGCTGAAGCTGTTCCTGAGACAATTCAGTGTGGCATCAGTCGTTGCAGAGCTCACTGGATAAACGTCGATCCACTTTGAGTGAGCGTCAACCAGCACCAAAAACATTTTGCCCATAAAAGGTCCCGCATAGTCTATGTGAATTCTCCTCCAGGGTTTGCTGGGCCACTCCCAGGGATGGAGTGGTGCCCCGACAGGTGCTTTCCTCTGTTCCTGACATATAGTGCATGACTTTACCTTTGACTCAATTTCAGCATCCAAGTTAGGCCACCACAGGTAGCTCCTAGCCAGTCCTTTCATTCTAGTCATTCCTGGGTGCGATTGATGCAACTGTTCCATCAAAGTAGAGCATCCCTGCTCTGGGACTATGATGCGTGCTCCCCATAGCACACATCCATCTTGGACACTGAGCTTGTGCTGTCTCTGTCTGTACGGCGCGAACTCCGGTCCCTCACGGTGATCTGGCCAGCCTTTCAACACATACTCACGGACCCTTGACAGAACGGGGTCCTTGGCTGTCCAGCCCTGGATTTGCGCTGAAGTCATCAGGGGACTGATCTCCTGATCCAGCATCAGGACGTGCTCCTCAGGGGAAGTACTGCGAGGAGATTTTGAGAGGGGCAGGCGGCTGAGAGCATCCGCGTTCCCGTTTTCCTTGCCGGCTCTGTACGTGATCACATATTCATAGGCTCTTAGTATTACTGCCCATCTCATTATTCTCTGTGATGCCATTTGAGGCACCGCTTTCATCTCATTCAGTAAGCTAATAAGAGGCTTGTGGTCAGTACTGATTACAAACTTCCTCCCATATATGTACTTATGGAATTTCTTTACTCCAAATATAATGGTCAACCCCTCTTTATCAAGCTGTGAATAGTTCTTTTCCGCAGCTGTGAGCGTGCGTGAAACAAACCCGATGGGCCTTTCCGCTCCATCTGGCATGCGGTGGGCCAACACTGCCCCTACTCCATAGGGTGATGCGTCGCAAGACATTATCAGCTCCTTCTTCTCGTTGTAATGCACTAACACCCTGCTGGACTGAAGTAGCTCCTTTGACTGCTGAAACGCTTTCACTTGCTCTGGCCCCCAACGCCATGGCTCCTCCTTTCTCAGCAGTTTGTGCAGGGGTGCCAGCAGCATTGATAAGTTTGGAAGAAACCGGTTATAATAATTCAGGAGCCCTAGATAGGCTTTCAGTTCAGTCACTGAGGTGGGTGCCGGTGCATCCTGCACTGCCCGCACTTTCCCTGGTAATGGATGGAGGCCTGTGGCATCCACCCGATGTCCCAGGAATGTAACTTCCTTCTCCATGAAACTACACTTACTCCGTTTCAGGCATAGCCCCGCCTCTTCCAGCCGCTGTAGCACTTTGTCCAGTGTTTTTAAGTGATCCTGATCGTCACTTCCTGTTAGCAGAATATCATCTAAGTACACGGCCACCTTTGGAATGCCCTGCAGAATGCCCTCCATAGTCCGTTGGAATATTGCTGGGCTAGAACTGACACCAAATGGTAACCTGGCATACGTGAACAGCCCCTTGTGCGTGTTCACCGTGACAAACTTTTTTGATTCTTCATCTAGCAATATCTGCTGATACGCATGACTCATGTCCAGTTTGCTGAATCTTTCTCCCCCAGCGAGCGATGTTAACATGTCCTCCATTCTCGGAATGGGGTACTGTTCCAGTGATGATACTCTGTTCACTGTTAACTTATAGTCACCACACACCCTTACGTTACCGTCGGGCTTCAATACCGGGACTATTGGTGCCGCCCAGTCTGAAAATTTCACTGGTTCTATTACTTTGTCCCTTAGCAGGCGATCTAGTTCCGCCTCAACCTTGGTTTTCATTGCAAAAGGTACCGACCTTGGTTTAAAGAGACGAGGCGTGGCATCACTGGCTACATGAATCTTGGCTGTGGCTCCCCTTAAGGTGCCCAGTTTGTCCTTGAACACTAACTCATGCTTCATCAGCACTTCTTGCAGTGCCTCTGTATTGTCCTCCATTTTATTCATTGCCTGCCAGTACACACTCAACTCACTGATCCACCCTTGCCCTAACAGGTTTGGCCCTGACCCTGCTACCACTACCACCGTAAGCTCTTTGGTGACTCCTTTGTGTTCCACTTGTACTTCGGCCGCCCCCAAAATGTCCACCTTCTGTCCTGTGTAGGTTTTGAGACTAATGGGGCATATACCTAGCTCTGGTACTTTTGCTTCCCCCCATAGCTTGGTGTACTCAGTCTGCGACATTATGGTTACACTACATCCGGTGTCAATCTCAAACTTTACTTGATCTCCGTTCACTATCAAATACTGAGTGAGAGGGGGTACGTTGGGCCTTGAAGTGTCTATACTGTATACAGTGAAAACCTCCTCACTAGAGTCTTCATCCTCTTGTATGTAATTTGCCCGCTTTGTGTACTTCTCCCTCCCCCCTTTTGCATGCTTTGCCCCTTTAGCACTGCTTCTCTCACTCACTGCCCTTTTACAGACTTTCTTTAAGTGCCCTATTTTTTCACAATTGTGGCACTTTGTCTTTGCAAACCTGCAGTCCTTTGCATAATGGCTCGTCCCGCCACATCGGTAGCAATCCCCAACCCCGAATGGTGGACTTTTCGCGCCAGCTTCCATCTTGAAAACAGCTCCTCCCACTGGTTTACTCCATTTCTCCTTGCTCATACTGTTTAAGTCCTTAATGTCCTTGTTAGCCGTCTCCATGGCTTGTGCTTTTTTAAGTGCTGTCTCAAACATTAATCCTTCTTCTGACAGCAACCTTTGCTGTATACTGTCGCCGTTAACTCCGCATACTAGTCTGTCCCTTAACATGACTGTGAGCGCATTTCCAAAATTACAGTCCTGTGCGAGCTTCCGAAGCTCCTCCACATACTCAGTAACGCTTTCTTCCGGCCTCCTAATCCTCGAATTGAATTTCCATCTCTGTACTATTTCACTAGGTTTCGGATTGAAATGATTCTTTAGTAGACTCACCAACTCGTCAAAAGATTTTTCTCCTGGTCGCTCCGGGCTCAGCAGATTCCTCATCCGTGTATAGGTTTGCGCTCCCACACAACTCAGTAAAATGGCCCTTTTCTTTTCAGCACTGTCCACCTCGTTTGCCATAAAGAAATGGCTCAGTATTTCAATATACTCCTCCCAAGATTGCGACTTGCTGTCAAAAAGTGCCACGGAGCCTACCGTTCCTGCCATCCTTGGAGTCCGGTCACTTCAGCCAAAAAATCAAACTCAGTTTCCACTCCCGCGGCCTAGCCTCATGCTTTTCCGACTAGTTTGCTAACCAACCCGAGCACCTCTTCCGAATACTCCAAAACTCTTCCGTCCTTTATTCTCGTCGCCATATGTGGTATCTTGAGGTGGCCATAGATGGAGACGGACACCGGTTAACTCCGTAACATGGTTTAATCAACACTTGCACATAAAAGCTTCTGCCATGAGGCAGCAAAAACAAAGAGTACAACCAGTACAGATCAGACTTAACTCAGGAGAGCAATTGCCACAGCACCACCTGGTGGATCAGGTTACACATAACCTCCCAGGTTACTACATTACCCATCCAGAAATACCCTGTAGTTCCCCCACCACGACATTCAACTGATCCTTGAACAGGATTTTAGCCTCCACTCCTCTGCCTGAAAGTCTATTCCATGTGTGGATCACTCAATGTGCCAAGAGGACCTTCCTGATGACTTGATTGAAACATATAAGATCCTGGGGGGTCTGGACAGGGTGGATATGGAGAGGATGTTTCCTCTTGTGGGAGAATCTAGAACTAGGGGTCACTGTTTAAAAATAAGGGGTCGCCCATTTAAGACAGAGATGAGGAGAAATTTTTCTCACAGATGGTGGTGAGTCTTTGGAACTCACTTCCTCAGAGGGCGGTGGAAGCAGAGTCTTTGAATATTTTTAAGGCCAGAGGTAGATAGATTCTTAATAAGCAAGGGGGTGAAAAATTATTGGGGGTAGGCGGGAATGTGGAGTAATCGGATCAGCCATGATCTTTTTGAATGGCGGAGCAGGCTCGAAGGGCTGAGTGGCCTACTCCTGCTCCTAATTTGTATGTACGTACGTATACGTACGTCTGTCCTAAGTTTGTCTTCATCAGTTTGAACCTATGACTCCTTGTCGTACTATCATGGTTTCATTTGAAGCAGTATTTAGAATTTACCTTTTAATATTTTATTAGTCAATAATCATGGTCATGCACACAGGGAGTCAAAACCAAGTGTCATTTTCAGGTGAAATGGGGTTAGAGTTCAGGGGACAATTGGACCAGAGCATGCAGATGTAATCAGGCCCCCTTTAAAGTCCATCCTTATTTTAAATTCCTACATCCATTTATAATTGGGACTGCCAATGTAAACTTGTCACACTATAATTACAGTGGTACTGCTGTGCCACCTCCTCCGGGGAGAGAGTGTAATTAATTACAGTATGTCAAGTTTATGTCAACAGTTTCCACTACAAATGTGGATGTATGAATTTATAACAGAAAAAGTTAGCAGGAAGTGCATGCAGACATAAGATTTTTAATATATTAAGATATATATACCTCTATGTAGCCTCTCAATTTCCCCTTTTGAAGGCTGAAAAGCCCAAATTTCTCTTGTCTTTTCTCCCATGTCAGACCTCAGACACTAGAGATCAGTCTTGTGGCTCTTCCCTGCACCACATCCAAGACTTAAGAAGATAAGAAATAGGAGCAGGAGTAGGCCATTCGGCCCTTTGAGCCTGCTCCGCCATTCAGTAAGATCATGGCTGATCTTCTACCTCTGATTCTATGATAACTCCGCCTTCCCGCACTATCCCCATATCCCTTGAGCCCTGAATATCCAAAAATCTATCGATCTCTGTCTTGAATATACTCAACAACTGAGCCTCCACAGCCCTCTGGGGTAGAGAATTCCAAAGATTCACAGCCCTCTGAATGAAGAACTTCCTCCTCATCTCAGAACTAAATGGCTAAACCCTTATTCTGAGACTGACCCCTAGTTCTCCAGATCGGACCAGGAGAGCACCGAGGCGGCAGTACAAAAGTGGGAGAGAGGCGAGGCCCGACCAGATCGGACCAGCAGAGCACCGAGGCGGCAGTACAAAAGCGGGAGAGAGGCGAGGCCCGACCAGATCGGACCAGGAGAGCACCGAGGCGGCAGTACAAAAGCGGGAGAGAGGCGAGGCCCGACCAGATCGGACCAGGAGAGCACCGAGGCGGCAGTACAAAAGCGGGAGAGAGGCGAGGCCCGACCAGATCGGACCAGGAGAGCACCGAGGCGGCAGTACAAAAGCGGGAGAGAGGCGAGGCCCGACCAGATCGGACCAGGAGAGCACCGAGGCGGCAGTACAAAAGCGGGAGAGAGGCGAGGCCCGACCAGATCGGACCAGGAGAGCACCGAGGCGGCAGTACAAAAGCGGGAGAGAGGCGAGGCCCGACCAGATCGGACCAGGAGAGCACCGAGGCACACTAACTCAGCAGCGGGGAGAGAGGTAAAAAGTAATCAAAGTGTGACGTCACCAGGGAGCAGGTAAGTGATTGGTTGGTGAGTATTTCTCTTTTTTAAACTTTAACTCAGTAGTTTATAGTTACTAAGGTCTTTTCTGGTGTAGCAGGGACTGTTGGTAAACTATACAAGCGCCTTAGAGCTATCTTTAATTGGTGATAGTGAAATAATTTAAATTAATTAAAGGGTAAGTCATGCCAGGAGAGCCCAGCCCCGTGTTATGCTCCTCTTGCTCTATGTGGGAATTCAGGGACACTGCCGGTGTCCCTGATGACCACGTGTGCCAGAAATGCATCCAGCTGCGGCTACTAGCAGACCGCATTGCGGCGCTGGAGCTGCGGATGGATGGGCTTTGGAGCATTCACGATGCTGAGAGGGTCGTGGATAACACGTTTAGTGAGTTGGTCACACCGCAGGTAAGGGCTGCACAGGCAGAAGGGAAATGGGTGACCATCAGGCAGAGCAGTGGAGGCAGGCAGGTAGTGCAGGAGACCCCTGTGGCCATTCCCCTCTCAAACAGGTATACCGATTTGGATACTGTTGAGGGGGATGACTTACCAGAGGAAGGCAGCAGCAGCCAACTTCCCGGCACCAGGGGTGCTTCTGCTGCTCAGGAAGGGAGGAAAAACAGTGGGAGAGCAATAGTGGTAGGGGATTCTATCGTAAGGGGTACAGATAGGCGTTTCTGTGGCCGTAGACGTGACTCCAGGATGGTTTGTTGCCTCCCTGGTGCCAGGGTCAAGGATGTCACTGAACGGCTTCAGGGCATTCTGAAGGGGGAGGGTGAACAGTCAGAGGTCGTGGTTCACATTGAGACCAATGACATGGGTAGGAAGAGGGATGAGGTCCTGCAGCAAGAATTTAGGGAGCTAGGTAGCAGATTAAAGAGCAGGACCTCAAAGGTTGTAATCTCTGGATTACTCCCGGTGCCACGTGCTAGTGAGTATAGGAATAGGAGGATAGAGCAGATGAATGCGTGGCTAAAGAGTTGGTGCAGGAGGGAGGGCTTTAGTTTCCTGGATCACTGGGCTTGCTTCTGGGAAAGGTGGGACTTGTACAAGTCAGACGGGTTGCACCTGAACCAGAGCGGGACAAATATCCTCGCGGGGAGGTTTGCTAGCACTGTTCGGGGGGGTTTAAACTAAAATGGCAGGGGGTTGGGAACCTGAGCAGGGAGACAGAGGAAAGGGAAACAGGGATAAAAGCAAAATTTAGGAAGGAGAAAAACAAAAGTGGCAGTCAGAGAAATCAACAGTTTAAATCAAACGTGGCCACAGTAAATAATAATTCTAATAGGTCTAAGTGCGTTAAAAAAAAAGCCTGAAGGCTTTGTGTCTTAATGCGAGGAGCATTTGTAATAAGGTGGACGAATTGGCTGCGCAAATAGAGGTAAACGAATATGATTTGGTTGGGATTACGGAAACGTGGCTCAAGGATGGCCAAGACTGGGAACTCAACATCCAGGGGTATTCGATATTCAGGAAAGATAGGCAAAAAGGAAAGGGAGGTGGGGTAGCATTACTGGTTAAAGAAGGGATTAATACAATTGTAATGAAGGATATTAGCTCTGATGATGTGGAATCTGTATGGGTAGAATTGAGAAATACTAAGGGGAAAAAAACATCAGTGGGAGTGGTATATAGACCTCCCAACAGTAAGGCGGAGGTTGGGGATGGCATTAAAAGGGAAATTAAAGAAGCGTGCAATAAGGGCACAGCAGTCATCATGGGTGACTTTAATCTACATATAGATTGGGCCAACCAAATTAGTAACAATACTGTGGAGGAGGAATTCCTGGAGTGTTTACGGGATGGTTTCCTGGACCAATATGTCGAGGAACCAACCAGAGATCAGGCCATCTTAGACTGGGTATTATGTAACGAGAGAGGATTAATTAGCAATCTTGTTGTACGAGGCCCCTTGGGTCTGAGCGATCATAATATGATCGAATTCTTCATTAAGATGGAGAATGAATTAGCTGACTCAGAGACTAGGGTCCTCAATTTAAATAAAGGAAACTACGATGGTCTGAGGAGCGAGTTGGGTAGGATTGATTGGGGAATGGCACTCAAAGGGTTGACGGTGGATAGGCAATGGCAAACATTCAAAGACCGCATGGATGAGCTACAGAATTTGTTCATCCCAGTTTGGCATAAAAATAAAACAAAAAAGGTGACTCAACCGTGGCTAACAAGGGAAATTAGGGATAGCATAAGATCCAAGGAGACGACATATAAATTGGCCAGAAAAAGCAATAATCCTGAGGCTTGGGAGCAGTTTAGGATTCAACAAAGGAGGGCAAAGGGATTAATTAAGAAAGGGAAAATAGAATATGAGAGTAAGCTATCAGGGAACATAAAAACTGACTGTAAAAGCTTTTATAGATATGTGAAGAGAAAAAGATTGGTGAAGTCAAGCGTAGGTCCCTTACAGTCAGAATCAGGGGAATTTATAATGGGAAACAAAGAAATGGCAGACCAACTAAATTCATACTTTGGTTCTGTCTTCATAAAGGAGGACACAAATAACCTCCCAGAGATGCTGGGGAACAAAGGGCCTGATGAAAGGGTGGAACTGAAAGAAATCAGTATTTGTAGGGAAATGGTGTTAGGAAAATTGATGGGACTAAAGGCCGATAAATCCCCAGGGCCTGATAATCTACATCCCAGGGTACTTAAGGAAGTGGCCCTGGAAATAGTAGATGCATTACTGGTCATCTTCCAGAACTCGATAGACTCTGGAACAGTACCCATGGATTGGAGGGTAGCTAATGTTACCCCACTATTCAAAAAAGGTGGTCGAGAAAAAGCGGGGAATTATAGACCGGTAAGCCTGACATCGGTAGTGGGGAAAATGCTAGAATCTATTATAAAAGATGTAATAGCAGAGCACTTGGTAAGCAGTGACAGGATCGGACAAAGCCAACATGGATTTACAAAAGGTAAATCATGCTTGACTAATCTACTGGAATTTTTTGAGGATGTAACTGGTAAAATAGATAAGGGAGAACCAGTGGATGTGGTGTATTTGGACTTTCAGAAGGCTTTCGATAAGGTCCCACATAAGAGATTAGCGTGCAAAATTAAGGCACATGGGATTGGGGGCAAGGTATTGACTTGGATAGAGAACTGGTTGGCGGACAGAAAGCAAAGAGTTGGAATAAACGGGTCATTTTCCGAGTGGCAGGCAGTGACTAGTGGGGTACTGCAAGAGGGTTCGAGTACAGGAACAAGGATGTCTTGCTACAGTTGTACAGGGCCTTGGTGAGACCGCACCTTGAGTACTGTGTGCAGTTTTGGTCGCCTTACCTGAGGAAGGACGTTCTTGCCATGGAAGGAGTGCAGCGAAGATTCACCAGGCTGATACCTGGGATGGCAGGAATGACGTATGAGGAGAGATTGTGTCGATTGGATTTATACTCACTGGAGTTTAGAAGATTGAGAGGGGATCTCATCGAAACGAAAAAAATCTGTCAGGCCTGGACAGACTAGATGCAGGAAGGATGTTTATGATGGCCGGGGAGTCCAGAACCAGGGGTCATAGTCTAAGGATAAGGGGTAAGCCATTTAGGACTGAAATGAGGAGGAATTTCTTCACCCAGAGAGTGGTGAACCTGTGGAATTCTCTGCCACAGAGGGCGGTGGAGGCCAGTTCATTAAATATATTCAAAAAAGAGTTGGATATATTTCTTAAGGCTAAAGGGATCAAGGGATATGGGGAGAAGGCAGGGACAGGGTACTGAATTTGGATGATCAGCCATGATCTCATTGAATGGCGGAGCAGGCTCGAAGGGCCGAATGGCCTACTCCTGCTCCTATCTTCTATGTTTCTAGACTCCCTAGCCAGGGGAAATATCCTCCCAGCATCTATCCTGTCAATGCCCCTTAAGAATTTTATATGTTTCAATGAGATCACCTCTCATTCTTCTAAACTCAAGGCAAGTATATCCTTCCTTAGTTAAGGAGACCAAAACTGCACAGAGTACTCCAGGTGTGGTCTTACCAAGGCCCTATACAACTGTATTAAGACTTCCAGACTCTTATACTCTAAACCCTTTGTAATAACGGCTAACATTCCATTTGCTTTCCTAATTGCTTGCTGTACCTGCATGCTAACTCTCTGTGATTCATTTACAAGGACACCCAGGTACCTCTGAATACCAACATTTCTCACAAAATGGATAATTTCACACTTCTCCACATTATATTCCATCTGCCATGTTGATGCCCACTCACTTCACCTGTCTATATCCCTTTGCAGCCTCTTTGTGTCCTCCTCACAGCTTACTTTCTCACCTAACTTTACATCGTCAGCAAACTTGGATACATTACACCCGGTCCCCTCATCTAAGTCATTAATATAGATTGTAAATAGCTGAGGCCCAAGCACTGATTATAGAATCATAGAATGGTTACAGCACAGAAGGAGGCCATTCGGCCCGTCGAGCCCATGCCGACTCTCTGCAAGAGCACTTCAGCTAGTCCCACTACCCCGCCCTTTCCCTGATGCCCTGCAAATGCTTTTCCTTCAGGTACTTATCCAATTCCCTTTTGAAATCCATGATTGAGTCTGCCTCCACCACTCTTTCAGGCAGTGCATTCCAGATCTTAACGACTCGCTGCGTAAAAAAGTTTTTCCTTATGTTGCCTTTGGTTCTTTTGCCAATCACCTTAAATCTGTGTCCTCTGGTTCTCGACCCTTCCGCCAATGGGAACAGTTTCTCTCTATCTACTCTGTCTAGACCCCTCATGATTTTGAACACCTCTATCAGATCTCTTCTCAACCGTCTCTGCTCCAAGGAGAACAACCCCAGCTTCTCTAGTCTGTCCACGTATCTGATGTTACTCATCCCTGGAACCATTCTCGTAAATCTTTTCTACAGCCTCTCTAAGGCCCTCACATCCTTCCTAATGTGCGGTGCCCAGAATTGGACACAATACACCAGTTGAGGCCGAACCAGTGTTTTATAAAGGTTCATCATAACTTTCTTGCTTTTGTACTCTATGCTTCTATTTATGAAGCCCAGGATCCCGAATGCTTTTTTAACTGCTTTCTCAACCTGCCCTGCCACTTTCAACGATTTGTGCACATATACCCCCAGGTCTCTCTGTTCATGCACCCACTTTAGGATTGTACTATTTAGTTTATGTTGCCTCTCCTCGTACTTCCTACCAAAATGTATCACTTTGCACTTTTCTGTGTTAAATTTCATCTGCCAATTTCACCAGCCTGTCTATGTCTTCTTGAAGTCTAACACTATCCTCCTCACTGTTCACTATATTTCCAAGTTTTGTGTCATCTGCAAATTTTGAAATTGTGCCCTGTACACCCAAGTCGAAGTCATTAATATATATCAAGTAAACCAGTGATCCTAGTACCGACCCCTGGGGAACACCATTGTATACCTTCCTCCAGTCCGAAAAACAATCGTTCACCACTATTCTCTGTTTACTGTCACTTAGCCAATTTTGTATCCATGCTGCCACTGTACCCTTTATTCCATGGGCTTCAACTTTGCTGGCAAGCCAATCACTTTTTGGAAGTCCATGTACATCACGTCAACCGCATTGCCCTCATCAACCCTTTCTGTTACGTCATCAAAAAAATCAGTCAAGTTAGTTAAACATGGTTTGCCTTTAAGAAATCCGTGCTGGCTTTCCTTAATTAATCCACACTTGTCCAAGTGACTGTTAACTTTGTCCCTGATTATCGTTTCTAAAAGCTTCCCCACTACTGAGGTTAAACTGACTGGCCTGTAGTTGCTGGGTTTATCCTTACACCCTTTTTTGAACAAGGGTGTAACATTTGGAATTCTCCAGTCCTCTGGCACCACTCCTGTATCTAAGGAGGATTATGGTCAGTACCTCCACAATTTCCTCCTTAATTTCCCTCAGCATCCTAGGATGCATCCCATCCGGTCCTGGTGACTTATCTACTTTAAGTACAGCTAGCCTTTCTAGTACCTCCTCTTTATCAATTTTTATCCCATCCAGTATCTCCACTAACTCCTCTTTCACTATGACTTTGGCAGCATCTTCTTCCTTGGTGAAGACAGATGCAAAGTACTCATTTAGTACCTCAGCTATGCCCTCTGCCTCCATGCGTAGGTTTCCTTTTTGGTCCCTAATCGGCCCCACCCCTCCTCTTACTACCCATTTACTATTTATATACCTATAGAAGACTTTTGAATTCTCTTTTATGTTAGCTGCCAATCTATTCTCAAACTCTTTCTTTGCCTCTCTTATTTTCATTTTCATTTCATAGAAACATAAAAATTTACAGCACAGAAGGAGGCCATCTTGTCCATGCCAGCCAACAAAGAGCTATCCACCCTAATCCCACTTTCCAGCACTTGATCGGTAGCCTTGTAGGTTACGGCACTTCAAGTACATATCCAAGTACTTTTTAAATGTGATGAGGGTCTCTGCCTCTACCACCCTTTCAGGTAGTGAGTTCCAGACCCCCACCACCCTCTGGGTGAAAAGATTTCTCCTTAAATCCCCTCTAAACTTCCAACCAATTATTTTAAAACTATGCCCCCTGATTATTCACCCTTCTGCTAAGGGAAATAGGTCCTTCCTAGCCACTCTATCTAGGCCCCTCATAATTTTATACACTTTCCCTCTGAACTTTCTATATTCAGCCTGGTTCTCACTTATATTCTGAACCAGACATGTGCCATACGCGCTCTTTTTCTGCTTCATCTCACACTCTATCTCTTTCGCCATCCAGGGAGCTCTAACTTTGGTTGCCCTACCTTTCCCCCTCGTGGGAATGTACCTTGACTGTACCCGAACCATCTCCTCTTTAAAGACAGCCCATTGTTCTATTACAGTTTTGCCTGCCAGTCTTTGATTCCATAGGATTACATAGGATATACGGCACAGAAACAGGCCATTCGGCCCAACCAGTCCATGCCAGCGTTTATGCTCCTCACGAGCCTCCTCCCGTCTTTCCTCATCTAAATCTATCAGCAGAACCCTCTATTCCCTTCTCCTTCATATACTTATCTGGCCTCCCCTTAAATGTATCTATACTATTTGCTTCAGCCACTCCCTGTGGTAGCGAGTTCCACATTCTCACCCCTCTTTGGGTAAAGAAGTTCCTTCTGAATTCCCTATTGGATTTCTTGGTGACTATCTTATATTGATGTCCTCTAGTTATGTTCTTCCCCACAAGTGGAAACATTCTCTCTCTAACAACTCTATCAACATTTTTCATAATCTTAAAGACCTCTATTAGGTCACCCCTCAGCCTTCTTTTTTCAAGAGAAAAGAGACCCAGCCTGTTCATCCTTTCATGATATGTATACCCTCGCATTTCTGGTATCATCCTTGTAAATCTTCTCTGCACCCTCTCCAGTGCCTCTATATCTTTTTTATAATATGGTGATGAGAACTGTACGCAGTACTCTAAGTTTGGTCTAACCAAGGTTCAATACAGGTTTAGCATAACTTCCCTACTTTTCAATTCTATCCCTCTAGAAATAAACCCGAGTGCTTGGTTTGCTTTTTTATGGCCTTGCTAAACTGTGGCGCAACTTTTAGTGATTTGTGTATTTGTACTCCAAGATCACTTTGTTCCTCTACCCCACCTAGACTCACACCCTCCAAGTAATAAGTGACCTCCCTATTCTTCTTACCAAAATGTAATACCTCACATTTATCTGTGTTGAATTTCATTTGCCAATTATTTGCCCATTCTGCAAGTTTATTAATGTCCTCCTGTAACTTGTTGCAGTCCTCCTCAGTATTGACTATCCCCCCCAATCTGGTGTTATCCGCAAATTTAGAAATTGTGTTTTTGATTCCTAAGTCTAAATCGTTATTATAAATTGTGAACAACAGTGGTCCCAGCACTGATCCTTGTGGAACACCACTACCCACCTTCTGCCACTATGAATAGCTACCCTTTACTCCTACTCTCTGCTTTCTGTCTTGAAGCCAGCAATCCATTCTGCTACTTGTCCACTGACTCCGCATTCTCTGACCTTGTTCATCAGTCTATTATGGGGTACTTTATCAAAGGCCTTTTGAAAATCCAGATAAATTACATCTACTGTATTACCATTGTCTACTCTCTCTGTTACCTCTTCAAAAAATTCAATAAGATTGGTCAAGCAAGACTTTCCCTTTTGAAATCTATGCTGACTATTCATTATTATATTTTTGGTTTCTAGATGTTCTTCTATTTTCTCCTTTAGTAGGGATTCCATTATTTTTCTTACCACCAATGTTAAGCTGACTGGTCTATAATTCCCTGTACATGTTCTATCCCTCTTAAATATTGGTATTATGTTAGCTATCTGCCAATTTACAAGGGCCAGATCCGTTCTCATCCCACTGAAATTGGCCTTCCTCCAATTAAGTATTTTTACTCTAGATTGCTCCCTGTCCTTTTCCATAATCTAAATCTTATGATACTATGATCACTGTTCCCTAAATGTTCCCCTCACGACACTTGCTCCACTTGATGCACCTCATTCCTCAGAACCAGATCCAGCAATGCCTCCTACCTCGTTGGGCCGGAAACATACTGATCAAAAAAGTTCTCCTGAACCCACTTCAGAAATTCTTCCCCCTCTCTGCCCTTTACACTAATACTATCCCAGTCCATATTAGGATAGTTGAAGTCCCCCATTATCACTACTCTATAGTTCTTGCACCTCTCTGTAATTTCCCTGAAAATGTGGTCCTGTATATCCTTCCCACTAGTTGGCGGCCTATAGAATACACCTAGTAGCGTAATGGCACCTCTATTATTTCTTAACTCTAACCAAATAGATTCTGTCCTTGACCCCTCCAGGACATCCTCTCTGTCCAGCACTATAACATTCTCCTTAACCAATACTGCCACCCCATCTCCTTTCTTTCCGTCCCCTTCTTCTCTGAACACCTTATATCCAGGAATATTTAATACCCAATCCTGCCCTTTTGAGAGCCAGGTCTCCGTTATCACCATAACATCATATTCCCATGTGACTATTTGCGCCTGCAGCTCACCAACCTTATTTACTATGCTTTGTGCGTTTACACATATGCACTGTAAACCTCTCTTAGACATTGGCCCCGATTTTCGGGCAGCTGTCGGGCGGCTTTTCATGCGGCCGTGGTCCGAAAATCGCAGAAAAAGCGGGTCGGGACCCCCCCCGCCTGACTTTCGGACTGCCGTTTTCACGCGCCCCGCTTCAGTCCTGCCCGCCGCTGGCGGGACTGGTCGTCGGAGCACTAACAAGCAATTATCTGCTTGTTGAAGTGGATTTTCCCATGCCGTTGCGACTTTCCCCACCTGAAACCCACCTGCGGGGAACCCCGCCGATGAGAGCTGGCGTGAAAACAGCTGGCTTGCTTGCTTGCAGCAGCAGGTCGCTGAGGGCTGAAGATATTTAAAGAGGCAGCATTTGCAGGCTGCAGGACCTTGTTGATCAAGGCTTGGGGGAACTATTTGAAGCCTTAGGAGCAGCTGCAGAAAGTTGGAGCCTCACACACTTCTTCAGTGTGAGCTCCTGGGAAGCCCCTCTCACCACCCTAACTCAGGACCACCTCAACCGAGGCATCTGCTAGAAGCATGGGAGGCCTTTGGCACCTTCCCTTCCTGGCATTAGAGGATCTCCAACAGCAGAGGTGGCAGCAGCAGAACCAGGAACAGCAGGATGATTACCAGAAGCACCAGGCTGCTGCTCATTCACCTGAGGCTGCACAAGCCAGAAGGGGCCAGCGCTTGGAAGTGGCTTGAGAGCACCTTGCTGCGCTTTAGGGGGCCAGTGGGACCCGTTTCTGCACTGGCAGTCCTACTCAGAAGGACTTCCATGAAGATCTGGTTTCTCTGTTCAACAGATGGCCAACGCTCAAGAGATGTCATTCTCTTATGAGCACTCACCATGTTTTCCGTATGCTGGCGAGTTATCTCCTCCATGGAGGCTGCCAACCTTTCCATGGTGCTGCGTTCATGCACCAATGACTCCACAAAGGCTCTGCTCATGGTCGCTATGGACTCCTCCATTCGCTCCACACTCGCAGCGACCCTGGAGACAAAACCTGCCAGAGACTCCTGCATCTGTGCATGGAGATCCATCACCTCTTCTCTTGCGGATGGACCCAGAGGCAGAGGGTCGAGATGCAGCACAGCTGAGCTGAGCTGAGCTGGCAGAGCCCTGCGCCCTCCGACGAGGACTCTCCACTGCTGTCCCTGTCTCCAGAATCTGCTGAGGCTCACTTGTCAGCTGTGAAACACCAGGTGACAACACTACTCTATGTCCCAAAGGTCCCCCCGAGGTGTGAGTGTCTGCGCTGGTGCTGGGTGCGCTTACTTCTGCTGACGCTGCACCCTCAGAGGTTGGAGCTTCCTCTGAGGAGTCTGGCTGCACAGCCTCTTCCTCCTCCACAGTGAGGACGGGGGCTCTGGATGGTACTGTGGGGGAGTAAAGGAAGGAGTTAGAGATATAATGCCAAGGTTCCTCTGGTGACTCCCAGCGAGTTGGCATCTGCTAACACCTGCATCCATGCAGCATTGGTCTCAGTGGGAGGCCTCTTCCTCCCTGACCTAGGGAAGAGGACCTCTCTGTGGGCCCTAACCCCATCCAATAATGCCTGCAGTGAAGCCTCGTCGAATTTGAAGGCAGCTCGGGGTCTGGCACTGGCCACAGCTGCTGAAGGCTCCTTATGCCATCCTGTATGGTTCATTTGGAAGCCTTCAGATGATGCAGTGCTTGCTATGGACCTTGAAAACACCACGAATGATGACATCATACTGTGGGGATTCCTGACTCGATTTAGACAATTAGCAAGGCTTCCCATATGCTGGGAATTAATTGGCCAATTGAGGGAAAATTGCATGGGGCTGGCTGACACTTTTTTATGTGTGTCAGAAACCCCACATTCGGGGAAATCCGACCATTTCCCACACAAGCCGAAAATCGGGCCCATTATTGTATTCTCTCTTCATCTGACCCCACCTAATACCTTATTATTTCTTACCCTAGTGCTAGGTCTCTCCCAATCATTTGTGCACTTTGTTTCTGCCTTCTAATAATACATCCTGGTGCTCATCCCCCCTGCCAAATTAGTTTAAACCCCCCCCCTCAGCCCGGCGAGGATATTGGTCCCAACTCTGTTGAGGTGCAACCCATCCGGCCTGTACAGGTCCCACCTCCCCCAGATACGGTCCCAATGTCCCAGGAATCTAAAGCCCTCCCTCCTGCACCATCTCTCCAGCCACGCATTCATCTGCTCTATCCTCCTATTTCTATACTCACTAGCTCATGGTACCGGGAGTAATCCGCAGATTACTACCTTTTGAGATCCTGCTTTTTAATCTCTTTCCTAGCTCCCTAAAAACTGCCTGCAGGACCTCATCCCTCTTTCTACCTATGTCGTTGATACCGATATGGCCCACAACCTCTGGCTGTTCACCCTCTCTCCCCTCCCCCCCATCAGAATGTTCTGCAGCCGCTCAGTGGCATCCTTGACCGTGGCATCAGGGAGGCAACATACCATCCTGGAGTCACGTGTGTAGCTGCAGAAACACCTATCTGTTCCCCTATCGAATCCCCTAGCACTATTGCTTTCCCGATCTTCCTCCTCCCCCCCGGCCGTACAGCTGAGGCACCCGTGGTGCTATGGACTTGGCTCTGGCTGTATTCCCTAGGGGAACCATCGCCCTCACCAGTATTCAGTACTGGTTAGAGAGTGAGATGCACTCAGGAGGACACCTGCACTGCCTGCCTGGCCCTCCTGTTCTGTCTGACCATCACCCATTCCCTTTCTGCCTGCATACCATTAGAAATTAAGGGTATCTAAAATGTATATGGTTATGCAACTGGAATTGTGACACGAATAATAGTGTTTAAATGATTTTATCAGAACTTGAGACAAAAGTCTCTTCAGACTAGTATTAGAATAACTGGATAGATGCTTAGAATTTGCTTATGTTTTAATTCCCTGCGGATGTTATAACATTCTACAGCATGACGGTCATATATGACCTTGGTTTCCAGGCTAGTTATCTGCTGTTTGTAAGTTAGGGTTTCGACTTTGTTTTATGTATCCTTAATTTGACCAACTAAGGCTCAACGCCTACGTTTCTTCCATTATTGCTAATAACCATATTATAATGCTAAGTTACGAACTGGAGTTCATTTAACAGAACTGCTTGCGAAGATATGTAGAAGTTAATTAAGTAGAAGGGCATAGAAGGAATTTATAGGGGTTAAATGTATCATCTCAGGGTAGAATAGTCTGTTAGATTAAGGGGAAATAGTTTGGATAGCTACTGGCTGAGCAGACAGCTCTAACATGGGCCCCTGATTAAAAGGGTACAAGGCCGAGTCTTGTACGAACTGGTTGTACCAGAGAGAATAGGGATGGGAGAGATAAGAGGAATTACGATGGATGGGCCTTCAGAATGTATAAACAGGAAAGGCACATGAGCAAAAGCAGGAGACCCCTTAGGGGAGAGTTTTCATCTGAAATACAAAGAACTTGACGGACCATTGGGCACCTTGGTTTAAGAAGAGCCCTTACAGGTTAAATGGTCCTGTCCATATTCTACATCAGCCCACCCCTAAAAAGAGAATAAAAGACAGACCTAAAGAGGCCTGAGCACAGACGGTGAAGTGCAGAGCTTCCAAGAGTGATCAATGGTCTAACACTCTTCCGCGGGTGGATCCATTCTGACCCTAGTTTAACGGTCTTGGTGGTTCTAGAAGAAAGGCTGTAAGCCGAAGAGCTGTTCACACACACCAGCCATCTGTCCGATCGGGACCGGTACCAGCTACTTGTCGTGGTCGTATGTTTTTGCTGTATAACCAGTGTGTTATATTCAGTCTTAAACACAATATACCCACCATTTGTCAAACATGATTTCCCTTTCATAAATCCGTGTTGACTCTGCCCAATCATGTTATGATTTTCTAAGCGCCCTGTTACCACGTCCCTAATAGATTCTAGCATTTTCCCTACTACTGATGTCAGGCTACCTGGCCTATAGTTCCCAGTTTTCTCTCTCCCTCCTTTCTTGAATAGCGGGGCTACGTTTGCTACCTTCTAATCCACGGGGACCATTCTAGAATCTAGGGAACTGAATGTCTCCTTCGTGTCTTTGTCACCAGAACAGAACACAGTGCTCAAGGTCTGGTTTGACCTACAGAAATGGTTGCTGGCATCTTGGCAGGTGCAGCCAATCAAGCAATATTGGCTCTTGATCACCCTACCATGCTTTCTTTCATGTAGTATATAAAGCATGAGATGCGTAATTGGTGTGCTTCTAAAATAACAATATCATAGTGTGGAGATGCCGGAGTTGGACTGGGGTGGACAAATGTAAGAAATCACACAACACCAGGTTATAGTCCAACAGCTTTATTTGAAATCACAAGCTTTCGGAGCGCTGCTCCTTCGTCAGGTGACCTGATGATGGAGCAGCGCTCCGAAAGCTTGTGATTTCAAATAAAGCTGTTGGACTATAACCTGGTGTTGTGTGATTTCTAACAATATCATAGTGAAGCTATAATGGATCTGCTGGCACAGATTCCTGTGGAAAAGGGATGCTTCCACCAACATTGCATCTGCCAAAGCAAAGTTATTTCACCTTTCTCAGCAGATGTTAAGTAATGGCAGAAGGAAACAAAGCACCTGTGAGGCAGCCTGTCCTGTCTAGCATCCTATATAGGTCTACCTATTTGGAAGGTCAGCAGAGGCTTCCCCTTGGGAAAACCATTGGTGCCAATTAAAATGCAGAAGAAAAAATATTAAGGGCAACTAGCACAAATGCTCATGAAATGCAAGGCACAACTGGAAAAAATACCAAAAGGCCCAGAAATGGCCTAAAATCACTTACCAGAAATACAATTGGTCTTTTAAATGCCCTTCAAATGCAGGTCTGGCCCAAGCTATCCTTACTGCTAGTTTAGCCAAACAATGGAGAGGGGGTGGGGAGCCTCTTTTGAATAGCTTCCACCCCAAGCCCAGTCAAAAAGTTAAGCAGGCCTAAAAGTAGGCAGAAACCAGGTGGAATTAATTTCTGAAAATGGGCATTTATGGAGTATATTGGATACCAACATTGGCGCCTGTATCCAATAATAAACTCGATGCATAGAGTCATAGAGCACAGAAAGAGGCCCTTCGGCCCATCGCGTCTGCGCCAGCCATCAAGCCCTGTCTAATCTAATCCCATTTTCCAGCATTTGGTCCGTAGCCTTGTATGTTATGGCATTTCAAGTGCTCATCCAAATGCTTCTCGAATGTTGTGAGGGTTCCTGCCTCTACCACCTTTTCAGGCAGTGAGTTCCAGATTCCAACCACCCTCTGGGTGAAAAAGTTTTTCCTCAAATCCCCTCTAAACCTCCTGTCCCTTACCTTGAATCTATGTCCCCTTGTTATTGACCCCTTTACTAAGGGGAAAAGTTCCTTTCCACCCACCCTATCTATGCCCCTCATAATTTTGTATACCTCAATCAGGTTCCCCCCTCAGCCTTCTCTGCTCCAAGGAAAACAACCCCAGCCTGTCCAGTCTTTCTTCATAGCTGAAGCGCACCAGCCCAGGTAACATCCTGGTAAATCTCCTCTGCACCCTCTCCAAAGCAATCACATCCTTCCTATAGTGTGGCGACCAGAACTGCACACAGTACTCCAGCTGTGGCCTTACCAGCATTTTGTACAGCTCCATCATAACCTCCCTGCTCTTATATTCTATGCCTCGGCTAATGAAGGCAAATATCCCATATGCCTTTTTAACCACCTTATCCACCTGTTCTGCTGCCTTCAGGGATCTATGTACATGCACACCAAGGTCCCTCTGATCCTCTGTCTTTCCTAGGGTCTTACCATTCATTGTGTATTCCCTTGCCTTGTTAGTCCGTCCAAAATGCATCACCTCACACTTTTCAGGGTTAAATTCCATTTGCCACTGTTCCGCCCATCTGACCAACCCATCTATATCGTCCTGTAGCCTGAGGCTTCCCGCCTCGCTATTTACCACCCCACCAATTTTCGTGTCATCTGCGAACTTACTGATCATACCTTTTACATTCACATCCAAATCATTAATGTAGACCACAAACAGCAAGGGACCCAGCACCGATCCCTGCGGTACCCCACTGGACACAGGCTTCCAGTCACAAAAACAACCTTCCACCATCACCCTCTGCCTTCTGCCACTAAGCCAGTTTTGGATCCAATGTGCCAAGGCACCCTGGATCCCATGGGCTCTTACCTTCCTGACCAGTCTCCTATGCGGGACTTTATCAAAAGCCTTACTGAAATCCATGTAAACCACATCCACTGCACTACCCTCATCCACACACCTAGTCACCCCCTCGAAAAATTCAATCAAATTGGTCAGACATGATCTTCCCTTGACAAAGCCATGCTGGCTATCCCTAATTAATCCCTGCCTCTCCAAGTGGAGACCAATTCTGTCCCTCAGAATTTTTTCCAATAATTTCCCTACCACTGATGTTAGGCTCACTGGCCTGTAATTCCCTGGTTTATCCCTACTACCCTTCTTGAATAATGGTACTACGTTAGCTGTTCTCCAGTCCTCTGGCACCTCCCCTGTGCCAGTCAGCAAATTAGGAAAATGTTTCAGTCTACAGAATGATCATCCTGTACTTTGATGAGCATAAGTGTACAGAAAGAGTTCAAAATTAAAGCCTTAAATTATTTTATCTTGAATTCAGATTTCACCTTTAAGATTATAACATTCGAAGTTGTTTATTGTCCCATATCAAAACAACTTGTATTTATATAGCACCTTTAACGTAGGAAAACGTCCCAAGAATCATAGGAATGCATAAGGCTTCTGCTAAATGTGGCACTAAGCTGGTCAAGAAGAACTGTATATTGCTGCAACATCTCTTACAAGATATATGATCAGTTTATACAGATAGCACTTGTTTCATTTTCTCTATGTTCACACACTCCTTACATAAACATTTTTGAAAGTTATTTTTGTTTAAAATATTCCTGTGTATTTTTTTCTGGATTCCATCGAAGGCTAAATACAGCCAAAGAAATTGTGGAAACATTGTAATTTTGGTGCTGATAGACTACAGCAGTGTTGTCCAATATGTTAGCCACTAGTCACATGTGGCTAATTGGCAATCTGGATGTGGTGTATTGCATTTTTAATTAGTAAAATTAAAAAGAGTAATAGACACAGTTGTTGGGCATGTGATTCCAAGACTCAAAGGCTCATGTCTAAAATGATGTGTAACACGGCTGGAAACAGCAGACTTCAGCACCATAGAAACACCAGCAACATTGTAGGGAGAAGGGAGCGGTCATCCTGGTCAGCTCGACCAATCGGGAAAAACCACTCCAGGCAAAAAAAAAGTGAAGCCCAACCCATGATGAACAGCTCCATGGCAAAGGGCAAGCAGTATCCAACTGCGTTCTGCATGGAGTGCAGGGGTGGGTCTGACGTGTCTCGTTGTGCGAGTCAGCATTCTCAGCAATCACTCTGATGAAGTCTAAATGGATGGGCAAAAACCTAGAAGTTTCACTAATATGTGCTGTATCTGAAAATTCATGCCACAATTTAAAATGTTGGTGAACGAGAACGACTGCAAAGTTTCACACTGAATGGTAGTAGATGTTTGTTAATTAAATATACACGTGAAGTACATTTACCTTTTATTGTATGCAAGGCGTTTTCTAATAAAATTAGTGCAGGTGGCTAACACGGTGTCACTGTAGCCACATCTCGGGTGATTCAGCAATATCTATTGGACAACACTGGGCCACAGGTATCAGTTTGGTTCAGTTGGTCCCACTCTCAAGTTAGAAGTGTGGGTTCAAGACCTATTTCAGCACACAATCTAGGATAACACTACAATGCAGTACTGAGGATCAAAAGTTAAACCAAGGCCGTTTGTCTGTTCAGATGACCATAAATGATCCCATGGCATTATTTAAAGAGAAGCGTATTTTCCCCGTGTCCTGGCCAATATTAATCCCTCAGATAACAGTACTAAAAACAGATTAACTGGTTATTTATCTGATTTGGTTTTTGTTGGACCTTGCTGTGTGCCAATTGGCTGCTGTATTTGCATACATAACAAGTGACTGCATTTATAAATGTAATTAACTGTCTGTGAAGCACTCTGGGATGTCAAGACATGAATGGACCTAAAGAAAAGCAAGCTTTTTTTTACATAATAAATACTATCAAATGTTCTCAGAGAAATGACATAGCCTTTCCATCAACTACAAGGCACAAGTAAGGAGTGTGATGGAATACGCTCCACTTGCCTGGATGAGTGCAGCTCCAACACTCAAGAAGCTCGACACCATCCAGGACAAAGCAGCCCGCTTGACTGGCACCCCATCCACCACCGGCACACCGTGGCTACAGTGTGTACCATCTACAAGATGCACTGCAGCAACTCGCCAAGGCTTCTTCGGCAGCACCTCCCAAACCGGATGTGGTAAACCACTTTATCGTTACACTATAGTTATCACTGTTGTATTGTTATCACCGTTGTATCACGATACGAGGTCGCCTCTTGTCGCGCTGTTATACCTGGGCTGACCACCTCCGACTCCGCCCATGGCTCCACCTACCTGCCCAGGTATAAAGGTAGTCGACTGGCTGGTATTCCTCCTTGTTGGACCCGATCACCCACGAGGGTGGGCTCTGTTATTTAGTCAATAAAAACCTTTAGTTACGTTCCTAACTCGTCGCCTTTTATTGGACGAATTGATAGGTATATCAATTTTATTGACTAAATTTTAAAGATGTCTACTACTGGCCAGCCAGAAGCCCTCCCAGAAGCACAGCCACACCAGCCGGCTTGGCTGCAAGCCCTCAAACCACCGTACCTGGATCTAAACCCACAGGCAGCAAACGCAGCCCTCAACTTCAAACACTGGCTGGACTGCTTCGAATCCTACCTGGAAGAATCCGGCGCCCCGCAGAGATCCAAACTAAGACTTCTGAACGCCCAAGCGAGCCCGAGAGTATACGCACTCATACAGGACACGACTACGTACGAGGCCGCTATCAACCTACTGAAACAGCAGTACCGCAGCCCGGTAAATTACATGTACACCAGGCACCTCCTAAGATCCCGCCCGCAACAGCCAGGAGAGTCTGTAGCTGAATTTTTACGGGCGCTAAGAGCACTCGGCAGGAACTGTGACTTTAAAGCGGTGACGGCTGTTGAAAATACGGAAGATAATATCCGCGATGCCTTTGTGAAAGGCCTACGGTCCGACTACTCACGGCAAAGACTGCTTGAAGCTAAAGACCTCGACCTGGACAAAGCTGAAGCCCTCGCTCTCTCCCTGGAGGTGGCCCATCAGGACCAGGAGGCGTTTTCCAGGTACTGCTCGCGACCCTGGGACTCGGGCCCGACCCCTACCGCAATACCCTTCGCAGCGCCGCCCCCGGGACCTACCTCAGCGTCGGCGTCCCGGACCCGACCGGGCCCGCCACCCCCGGTACCGGCTCCGACATCGGGCACCCGCGATCGGGCCGCCGGCTGCTTCTTTTGCGGCCAGGAGAAGCACCCGAGGTCGCGCTGCCCAGCCAGGAACTCTACCTGCACAACCTGCAGGAAGAAAGGCCATTTCTCTAAGGCCTGCAGGAGCGGATCTTCAGAGGCCAGCAGTGCCTCATGTGAACTGTGGGGGCGGCCATCTTCTTTCACGGCAACTGAGGCCAGTATCCCCACACGTGAGTCATGGGGGCGGCCATCTTTGATCAAGGCAACCGACCCCAATAGTGCCTCATGTGAGTTATGGGGGCAGCCATCTTCTCCGCCATTTTGTCCTACCTCGTGGGAGACGCCATTTTACCCACCACGCCCGACTGCCACCGGGCCCCCGGACCCGACGACCGCCTCGCCTGCAGACGACAACGACTCGCTTACCTACACGCTAGCCTCCGTCACTCTGGATCAAGCCCGCCCACACCACCTGTCCAAGTCGATGATGGACATCAAAGTAAACGGCCACGCCACGACCTGCCTGTTCGACAGCGGAAGCACGGAGAGCTTCATCCACCCAGACACGGTGAGCCACTACTCCCTCCCTGTCCTGCCAACGCGCAACCGAATCTCGATGGCATCGAGGTCCCACGCCACGGACATTAGCGGCTACTGTGCTGTGACCTTGTCGGTTAAGGGTACAGAGTATAAAAACTTTAAACTCCTCGTCCTCCCCCAGCTCTGCGCTGCCGTCCTACTAGGGCTGGACTTCCAATCCCACCTCCAAAGTGTAACCCTAGCATACGGTGGACCCCTCCCCCCACTCACAGTCGACAACCAGCGAAGGTTAAACCGCCCACCGCGTAACACCTGCAGCCTATCCACCCTCAAGGTGCCGCCACCTTCCCTGTTCGCTAACCTCACCCCCGACTGCAAACCCGTCGCTACCAAGAGCAGGCGGTACAGCGCTGGGGACAGAGCTTTCATTTGCTCTGAGGTGCAGCGTCTCCTGAAGGAGGGCATCATCGAGGGGAGCAACAGCCCCTGGCGTGCCCAGGTCGTGGTCGTTAAGACCGGCGATAAAAATCGCCTGGTCATCGACTACAGCCAGACCATAAACAGATACACCCAGCTGGACGCATACCCCCTTCCCCGCATATCTGACATGGTCAATCAGATTGCACAATACCGCATATTCTCGACCATCGACCTTAAGTCGGCCTACCACCAACTCCCTATCCACCCCGAGGACCGCCAGTACACCGCCTTCGAGGCGAATGGGCGCCTATACCACTTCCTTAGGGTCCCCTTCGGTGTCACCAACGGGGTCTCGGTCTTCCAAAGGGAGATGGACCGGATGGTTGACCAGAACGGACTGCAGGCCACATTCCCCTACCTAGATAACGTCACCATCTGCGGCCGCGACCGGCAGGACCACGACGTGAATCTGGAGAAATTCCTCCGTACAGCCCAACGGCTGAACCTCACCTACAATAAGGAGAAATGTGTGTTTAACACCTCGCGCCTTGCCATCCTTGGCTGTGTAGTAGAGAACGGACTCATCGGCCCCGACCCCGAAAGAATGCGCCCCCTCATGGAGCTACCCCTCCCCCACTGCCCTAAGGCACTTAAGAGAACCCTGGGGCTCTTCGCCTACTATGCCCAATGGGTGCCCAATTATGCGGACAAAGCCAGACCCCTCATGAAGTCCACATCCTTCCCCCTTACGGAGGAAGCGTGCGCAGCCTTCTCCCTCATTAAGGGAGACATTGCCAAGGCCACTATGCACGCAGTGGATGAGTCCATCCCCTTCCAAGTCGAGAGCGATGCATCCGACTTCGCCCTAGCCGCCACCCTTAACCAGGAGGGGAGACCGGTGGCCTTCTTCTCAAGGACCCTACAGGGCCCTGAGATCCGACACTCGTCGGTCGAGAAGGAGGCCCAGGCGATTGTGGAGGCGGTACGACGCTGGAGGCACTACCTGGCAGGCAAACGATTTACCCTCCTTACCGACCAACGTTCGGTCGCTTTTATGTTTAATAACAAGCTGAGGGGCAAAATCAAGAATGACAAGATCTTGAGGTGGAGAATCGAGCTCTCCACCTACGATTATGATATCTTGTACCGGCCAGGTAAGCTGAACGAACCCCCCGATGCTCTGTCACGAATTACATGCGCCAGCGCGCAAAGTGATAGACTTCAGACCCTCCACAACGACCTCTGCCACCCCGGGGTCACCAGACTTTACCACTTCATTAAGGCCCGCAACCTGCCCTACTCCATCGAGGAGGTCAGGACCATAACCAGGAACTGCCAGACCTGCGCCGAGTGCAAACCGCACTTCTTTAGGCCGGACAGAGCAAGCCTGATCAAGGCCACCCGCCCCTTCGAGCGCCTGAGCATCGACTTTAAGGGGCCCCTCCCGTCCTCTGACCGTAATGTGTACTTCCTCAACATTGTTGATGAGTACTCCCGTTTCCCCTTTGCCTTCCCCTGCCCAGACATGACCAGTACCACGGTCATTAAATGCCTGAACGACCTCTTCGCCTTGTTCGGGTTCCCAAACTATATACATAGTGACCGGGGCTCCTCTTTCATGAGCGAGGAACTCCGTCAGTTCCTACTAGCGAGAGGTATTGCAGCAAGTAGGACCACCAGCTACAACCCCCAAGGGAACGGCCAGGTGGAAAGAGAGAACGCGACGGTATGGAAGGCCGTCCTCTTAGCCTTAAAGTCTAAGGGCCTCCCAACCTCCCGCTGGCAGGAAGTCCTCCCGACAGCGCTGCACTCCATCCGGTCACTACTTTGCACTGCCGTTAACGCCACCCCCCATGAACGAATGTTTGTTTTCCCCAGGAAGTCGACTACTGGAACCACTCTACCAACCTGGCTGACCTCTCCGGGGCCCGTCTTGCTGCGAAAGCACGTGAGGGCCCATAAAACAGACCCCCTGGTCGAAAGGGTGAACCTCCTGCACGCCAACCCCCAGTACGCCTACGTGGCTTACCCAGACGGGCGGGAGGACACTGTCTCCTTACGAGACCTCGCACCCTCGGGCACTCCGGAGACACCACCTTTACCCCCCCCAACCACCCCCCCAATTCCAGCCCAGGTAGACGGCATGCCGGAACCCCACGAGCCTTCGCCGACCACGCAGACACCAGCACTAACACCGGATAATGCAGCACCGCCGCTGCGACGATCGGAGAGGCTTACGAGGCCTCCGGACAGACTGACATACCAGAACTGGTAGTACACTTCACCCCGCCGGACTCAAATCTAAACAAGGGGTGAATGTGGTAAACCACTTTATCGTTACACTATAGTTATCACTGTTGTATTGTTATCACCGTTGTATCACGATACGAGGTCGCCTCTTGTCGCGCTGTTATACCTGGGCTGACCACCTCCGACTCCGCCCATGGCTCCACCTACCTGCCCAGGTATAAAGGTAGTCGACTGGCTGGTATTCCTCCTTGTTGGACCCGATCACCCACGAGGGTGGGCTCTGTTATTTAGTCAATAAAAACCTTTAGTTACGTTCCTAACTCGTCGCCTTTTATTGGACGAATTGATAGGTATATCACCGGAGACCTCCTCCACCTAGAAGGACAAGGGCAACAGGCGCACGGGAACACCACCACCTCCAAGTTCCCCTCCAAGTCACACACCATCCTGACTTAGAAATATATCGCCGATCCTTCATCATCGCTGGGTCAATATCCTGGAACTCCCTCCCTAACAGCACTGTGGGAGTACCTTCACCACACACTGCAGTGGTTCAAGAAGGCAGCTCACCACCACCTTCTCAAGGGCAATTAGGGATGGGCAATAAATGCTGGTCTTGCCAGCTTGATTCCCCTTTGTTAAAATAGTGTTGAGTATAATTAATTGTCTTAACTAATTCTAAAGCAGTACAGTATTTGCACAATGTTGACAGATACATATTCACTTATTCTACCAACATGCCTAGAATTGTTTTTATTTAGTTAGAATAGCAGAATGAAATCCATTAGCTGTGTCTTGCAAGCAAGGAAAGAAGCGACCCCAAATTGTTATATTCTGATTTCTAAAAGCTCTTCAACAATGTTCCCTTTAAGCTGCGCGGCCTTCCCAGCACTCTGGAGCTCCCGTGCAGCTGGCTTACTGGCTTTTAAACGGGAAAAACCACACATGCGCGGTATATTGAATGGGCCACGCACCCAAAAATAAATCAAAGTGAACGTTGCTCTTCAGTAATGACACCTATTCCTGTAATACAAGTAGTGGGATGTCTTATACAGGAAAGGAACACAGTTGTTGAAATTTATGTCAAAGATACATTAAACACTTGGAACCATTTTCCTTCTTCACTTGTGTCCATATAATCTTTTCTTGCAAAATAATTTCAGAAGGCAAAGGATCAAAACAGGCATCTTGCATGAATAAAAATCATATATTTTAAAAATATTCCTTACTCATTTTTCCACATACATAAGAGAACACTCAAACATTGAATACAACACTGGATTTTCTAAATGAAGTGTGAGCATTATTTTATTTATACATTATTTAAAAAGTTACAGTCACCCAAAGCCATCAATGTACTTAAATTCGGCAGCATTACTCCACTGTAGTTGGATTGCTAATATCCTTTTCTTCCTCTGAACCGAGTACGGTTATCCAGCTTTAAAACAAAATCCATAGGGTATTAATGAAATGCAGTATCTAAACACTATTGTTACAGTCTTACTGATGCAGCTCTCCTGAGACCCATATGGTACTTTAAGCACTGCCATAACTTTTAAATACACTAAAATGTTACTCTATTAGAAAATATATTAGTTTCAAATTATTGAAGGAGGTACATGTTATTCTGTCTCAAACGGAAAGAATGTTTGAACAACATTGCAGGAAGAAGTTACCAGACAAGTGCCTGTTGTGTAAAAATTGTGCCTGCAGAAAGTAACTTGGAAGAACGACCAGTAAAGATGGTGATGGAGGATCAGTGTCAGAGAGGACATGTTACCTCCAGAAAAAGAGAGAAATTTGTTCAGTATTGCAATCAAATCATAGATGGCAGAAAAAGCAGATGATGATCTAGTATATGTAGGAGATGGTGGGGGTGGGGGAGTTGTCTCTGATGCGAGAAGGACCGAGAGATGAGGCACAAGCTATGGGGCGGTACAAAATGAAGAACCTTCTCAACCACAGATGAAGGAAAATTTCAGCGGCGGCAAAAAGAGGATTCTTCAGGAACTTAGACACAAAAGGTGTGGAGTTTCCGCTAGAGGCGCAATTGGCAAAATGCGCCCAGAATGCGCTGGATACTCTGCTGGTTTTGCCAAGGTGAAGTTATGCTGAAGTTTTCAGGCAAACTTATTAGCATATGCCCAAACGTAAAATCTCCTATGAATCAGTGCAAACTTATTTGATTCATAACTAGAACAGGGCCAATGGGGCAAAAACAGTGCTGGGTGGGGATGTATAAAAAAAGGGGGAAAAAATCCCTTCAGAATGAGGCTGAAGATCACAAGGCAAGACACTTTTTCTCTGTCCTGTGGCTACAATTGACTGCAGTTCACTGCTGTTTTCATTTAACTAATTACTGCAGCAGAGCAGGACACACCAGTGTAGCTTCAATTGACTGCTGGTCACAGAACTTGGGCCGGATATTCCGATCCCTGCGGGTGGGTACGCGCTGTGCACCCACCCGTAGGGACATTGGAAATGCCGGTTTCAGGCATGCACAGCGCATGTGCTGGAAACCGGCATTTCCGATCTGTCAAGAATGCTCTCGACAGATCCTCCGGCTGCCCTGGAGCAGGGCCTCTGCGGGCAGATAGTTCCGCTTTTTGGAGACCCTCCGCCCGCAGAAAGCACTTACAATTCTTACGCCTGGTAAAAGCAGGTGTAAGACCTGCTTTTACCAGGATCAGAGTTGAAAAAAGTAAAAAAAACACTTTTTTTCACTGATTTATCATTTAAAAATACTTTTTAAAAAAAGGTAAGTTTATTTTTAGCCCGGTAAAAAACTTTATTTTTTTCAAAAATTTAAATTTTTGTTTAAAATAATTAATTTATTGTAATTTCAAGTCATTTTAAAAATGTGATTTAAAAAAAAAAAAAATTTAAATTTTACTATGTTTTGGGGGTGATCTCCATTCATATATTTGACAGGTCTTCCTGTCAAGTGTATGAAGGGAGATTCCCCCTGTGATTGGCTCCCCATGACCCACATGATCCCAGGGACGCTGTGAACTACCTGAGCCCCTGGGGTACGTGGGCCCTGCACACTTCAAGTTTGGTGAGGCCCAGCATCGGAATTGTGCGCGTCCCGGGAGCCCTCAGGCAAGGGCGCAGATTTTTCCAGATCGCAGTTCTCCGCCCGCGGGAGGCCTGCGATCAGAATATCTGGGCCCTTGTGTACCAAGTGCAGATCAATTAACTGAATGCAAACTAATTTAAAAGTAATTGTAGCAGCAGCAGGAGAAACACACTTGGGTCAGTGGCTTCAATTGATTGTTGGTCATTGCAGGTCAGGTGATTAATACTGGATTCATGGGACCACAAGTGCCAGTGTTCTCTGGGTACAATCGGCAGAAACTCGCCGTTCTGACCTGCGGGCGTGGCCTGCTTCAGGCGAATGGACTTTTGAACCAGCGT
Source organism: Somniosus microcephalus (assembly GCF_052327205.1). Lineage (NCBI taxonomy): Eukaryota > Metazoa > Chordata > Chondrichthyes > Squaliformes > Somniosidae > Somniosus > Somniosus microcephalus. The sequence goes on along the minus strand of NC_140996.1, from coordinate 205,691,575 downwards.
CAAAAATCGCGGATACTACTGCATAAAATGGTTATGGGCGCAACTCATTTATGCTTAAAATTCCGCGACTTTTTCGCTGAGATCTGGGCGGAAATCACTGCAGAAACTACAGGCCAAAAAGTGGAGTCATCAGATAAGACACCAGAGAAACATTTCAAAGCAGCAAGTTTCTCTGGGTCAGAACAACTGTGTAAATCACTTGGGTGGGGAAGTATTCCTGTGTGCTAAATGTAGCAACATGTTTACACAAAGAAACTCTCCCACGGTTCAATCTTGAAATTTTGGATATCCAAATCTCTTGGGACACGCTATAACCTTATGATGTAGTTCATGGCATTGTTTATTCCTTATGCAGTAAACTTATAATAAAAAACCATGAGAATGAAGTTGAAGCGTTTTATAAAATCATTGGAACTCCAAGACTGTTACAACATCAGAGTTGCCAATCTGCTTTTGCGGGCAACAGTGGGAAACAGTCACCGAATCAAAAACACAAGTTTCAGACGTGAGATACAAGAGGGTTGGAAGACCTGCTAAACACTCAAAACCAACTACTGCTTTAAAAACTTGCTTTATAATTTTGTGAAATCTAAATAGTTCACAGATTATCAATAGGACTGCCCCCCCCGCACCAAAAGTGCAGAATAAATATTGTGTATATAAAACAAACGCTTTAAAAATTAGCTATTTAAAATAAATACATACCATTGATCTTTTACATTCAAAGAAAGTAAGCTGTAATGCCTTGCAATGTCCTTCTTTTAAGCATTGTTTCAGCGTCTTTCCTTCCTACTTGAAATACAGACGAGTTAAAATTTAGGTAAATTGGAGCAGATTTGACCCTATTATAGTCCAATAGAAAATCGATACTGATAAGAGTTAGTTAACTTGGCTCCTGGTATTTGGGGAATAATTCTGCAAGGTACTGCTTCCAGCACAAAGGTGTGCTGGCACAGTTGCTAACCATCTGCGTTCAGAGCGGACAACTTGCTTTTTTTCTTAGAATCATACAGCACAGAAGGAGGCCATTCGTCCCATCATGCCTGTGCTGGCTCTTTGAAAGAGCTATCCAATTAGGCTCACTCCCCTGCTCTTTCCCCAGAGCCCTGCACATTTTTCTCCTTCAAGTATTTATCCAATTCCCTTTGGAAAGGGACTATTGAATCTGCTTCCACCGCCCTTTCAGGCAGTGCATTCCAGATCATCATAGAGGAAACTTTCGATTTACCGGCACCGAAATAACCGGAAATCTCGGTTAACCGGCAAAATTCAGGAGTTGGTTTTACTTCATATTGTACTTGCGTTCCTCCATCTGGTGCTGTGCAAGGGTGTGGCTGCAGCTGTTGCTAAGCTACAGAGACGCTTGGAACTTGAGGCCATTGTTCTGCACTTGTTGCTAAGCAACAGGGTTTGTTGCTTTATACGGAGCTGTCAGCTCTCCGTATCTTTTACTATAGCGTTCGGTTATCCGGAATTTTGGATGAACCGGCACCACGTCAGTCCCGGATAAAAAAAAGTTTCCTGTAACTCGCTGTGCAAATGCTTTTTTCCTCATGTTGCCTTTGGTTCTTTTGCCAATTACCTTAAATCTGTCCCCTCTGGTTACCGACCCTGCCACAGAAAACCATTTCATTCTGATAAATCTCCTCTGCATGGCCTTGACATCCTTCCTAAAGGGTGGTGCCCAGAATTGGCCACAATACTCCAGCTGAGGCCTAACCAGTGTTTTATAAAGGTTTAGCATAACCTCCTTGCTTTTGTACTCTATGCCTCTACTTATAAAGCCAAAGATCCCAAATGCCTTTTAACAGTCTTCTCTACCTGTCCTGCCACCTTCCAAGATTTATGTACTTACACCCCAAGTCTTTCTGTTCCTGCACTCCCTTTAAAATTGTACCATTTAGTTTATATTGCCTCCCCTCATTCTTCCTACCAAAATGAATCACTTCACACTTGTGTGTGTTAAATTTTATCAGCCATGTGTCTGCCCATTTCACCAGTCTGTCTATGTTCGCTAAGTCCAGTTCATTAATATATCAAAAAAGAGCAGTGTCCTAATACAGACCCCTGGGGAGCACCACTGTATACTTCCCTCCAGTCTGAAAAACAATTGTTCACCACTACTCTCTGCTTTCTGTCCCTTAGCCTATTGCTAACAAGATTATGTGGTACTTTATCAAATGCCTTTTGAAAGTCCATGTATACAACATCAACCACAGTACTCTCATCAACCCTCTGTTACTTCATCAAATAATTTTTTGATTCCTGCCCATTCCATTTGCAGTGGCCCCTAAAAGTGTTTTTTTTTTTTTACTACTTTGGCTGACTCCTTCCAGAAAGTAGAATTATTTGCCTCTTATAGAATCTTACAGCACAGAAGGAGGCCATTCAGCCCATCGTGCATGTGCCACTCTTTGAAAAAGCTATCCAATTAGTTGCACTACCCCACTCTTTCCCCATAGCCCTGTAAATTTTTCCTCTTCCAAGTATATATCCTTTTGAAGGTTACTACTGTATTGAATCTGCTTTCAGGCAATGCATTCCAGACAGGGCCCTCCGAGCTCACTGTCCCACAACAATGCCTGGGTTTCCCCCACCACCCTGCTCCCAGTACCTCCGACATCTCGACATCCTCCCCCCTCCCCCTGGCCACGTCTGCTCGGAGTTCTCCAGTATAATTAGATGCTGCTTTGATAGAGTCAGCAAAAGAGGCCAACAGCAGCAAGAAATGGGAAAGGCTACAGCAAGTTTTCAAACCCAATAATGGTGCACTGCCAAGAGTCAGTGAGACTAATTTCAAAGGTTACCAATCAATACATAGAATAAGAGAATCAATAAAGTGTACTGGAAAGGGAAAGTGTATGACATTTTCAAAAAATCTATCAGAAGTATACTCTTTCCCCCCCTCCATCCCTCTTTTCCCCCCTCCATCCTTCTTTCCCCTTCCTACTTTCTTCCTCCCTCTCCCTATTAGTTCCTTTCTTCTCCCCACCTAGACCCACTTGACCTAAAATTTGCAATCGGTGTTGATTTCCTATGTGCAATGTCACAGAAAATCAACCAGTAAGACCATTCCTGAATAAATTATTTTTGGCTTCAAATGCTGAATCAGTGTACTTCGAAATGCACCAAAAGGTTAAAATCTAAATTTCCTAGGTGGCATACCACACCCCCCCCCATAAATTTTGCACCATGAGCACTCACCGCCCATTTCAAAAGTTTCTAAATCAACCAATGCAAAATTACACTCGATGTACTTTATTTCCCTACGATACAACTGATGGAATATTGGGTATAATAGAATCAAAGAAATTTACAGCAGATATAACTATATATTAAGTGGTCATGACAAGTTCAGGTTCCCATTGTAACTATTTCTTTTCGTATGTTGTATGCTAGGCCATTAGATTTGAGTTTTCACAAAAAGCAAAAGACAAATTAAATTGCAGAAAGTGAAATGAAAAGGAATTTAACTTATTCAGTCACCTTGAGGCAGTGGCACTGACCATAAGCTTTTATTCGGGGCTGTGCATTTTTGGTTCAGCTTTTTTGGGGTTGCATCAGCTTTTTTGAAGCTGTTCAGCTTTTCCATGTTTTGCACATTTATATGCTAGTAGCAAATGTGGGTCATAAAATGCAGCAACTCTGTCTCCACTACCATGCTTATCACTAATGAGACTGTGCCAGAGCCTTGTCACAAAATTGCGTCTATTATGTAATGCAAAATCCAACCTTTACAAACATAACATATTTAATCCCCTCTAAATCTAAGAATCAACTCATTTTTTAAAAACTCAAAATGATCACAACATAATGACATAACCTATACACTGCATTTTACATGAAATAGCAGTCATGACTACATATTTTTTAAAAGGCGATTGATCATAGTGTGTGTGTGTGTGTGTGGTGGTATTTTGAAAATACCAAGTAGATGATTAGCAGTAAATCACATTAGAATAATTTGATCAATTGGTTCTTATATGATATAAATCAAGAAAGGGAATCACCAATGCATTATGAATTTCAGCTGAACAGCCTTACACTTAGTGACAGATATTTGCTATACTTTAAAATATATTGGTGGATCTCCCATGGTCAGGGAGGTCTGCCATTCTCAGAAAAATACAACACAGAACGAGCCCCTTCGGCCCACCATGCCTGGGCCAGCTCTTTGAAGGAGCTATCTAATTAGTCCCACCCCCCTGCTCTTGCCCCATAACCCTGCAAGTGTTTTCCTTTTCAAGGATATATCCAATTCCATTTGAAGGTTACAATTGAATCTGTTTCCACCATCCTTTCAGGCAGTCCATCCCAGATCACAACAGTGTCACGGTGTCAGCTGTGGCTCAGTGGGTAGCACTCTCGCCTGAGTCAGAAGGTTGTGGATTCAAGACCAGTGCAGTGCTGAGGGAGTGCTGCACTGTCGGAGGTGCCATCTTTCGGATGAGACGTTAAACCGAGGCCCCGTCTGCTCTCAGGTGGATGTAAAAGATCCCGTGGCACTATTTTGAAGAAGAGCAGGGGAGTTATCCCCGGTGTCCTGGTCAATGTTTATCCCTCAACCAACATCACCAAAACAGATTATCTGGTCATTATCACATTGCCTTTTGTGGGAGTTTGCTGTGCACAAATCAGCTGCTGGGTTTCCTACATTACAACAGTGACTACACATCAAAAAGTACTTCATTGGCTGTCCAACGTGCTTTGGGACATCCGGTGGTCGTGAAAGGCGCTATAGAAATGCAAGTCTTTCTTTCTGCATTTATATAGCGCTTTAAAGTAGTAAAACGTCCGAGGCGCTTCACAGGAGCGATTATCAAACAAAATTTGACACCGAGCCACGTTAAGAGGAAATTAGGTAATTTGATTTAAGATTTAGTTGAACTTTTGTTTATTTACAGTCGAATTGGGTTTTTTTGGGGGTTCAAATAAAAAGAGGTAAGAGGAAATTAGGGCAGATGACCAAAAGCTCGGTCAAAGTGGGTAGGTTTTAAAAATAAAAAAATCACATCGCCCCCTCTTCATGAGTAATTCCCCCCCGAAAAAACCCGTTCTTATGTCATTTCACACCTTGAGCACGCAGTCGAGTTGCAGCAAGCAGGTCTTCAGGTCTTCCCTCACCCCGGAGCAGGCCCGGCTGTCCTCCTCCTTGTCTTCATAATATTTCGGCATCACTGCGCGTCCGGGAAGTGAACGCAAAGGGACAGACCGCGCACGCGCACGCGCACCCCTGGCTGGCCAACCCCGCCGGCCCCAATATTGCAGAGCAAGCGCCCGTCCGCCCATTCACCGCCTCCAGAGACGATCAGGCGGCCGACCTGTCCCGTGTACCGAGTGCTGGGACCGCGGCTGCCTCAACCCCCGCGGTGCACTGTGGGACTAGTAGTTTTTTTTTTTTTTTTTTAAATCCGCTTCCCTCGCACTGCGGGGCCGAAGGACTACAACTCCCAGGATGCGTTGCACCCAAGGCCACGCATGCGCGCAAAAGGGAGGGGAAGGGAAGAGAAGAGAAGGGAGGGGGTGGTGACGTCAGCGTTGCTGGTTGCTGCGTGTCAGGTTTTTATTTTCTGGTGAAGGGGGAAAGTCAAACCAAGAGGGGTGGTGAGGTGAGGTTGTGGTCGATCGTTCATCCGTCCGCCCTGGAGGTAAGATGGTAATAGCGAAGTCATGAAATACGGGGAGGTTGAAGCACTTTCCGTCATCGCACCCAGCTCCTCGGGCAGGAGGAAGGCACTGGGCCTCCTCTGAGCAGAGGGATAGACTGCGGTCGGTCAGCAGGGTTCCTTACACAGGCGGTGCGGGGATGAGCTGCACTTTAAGGGCACTGGAGATATGTGACTCTAGCTGTCCCCCATGGTTGCACAATAGTGTGTTGGATAGTTCAGGAACAGCAACAACAACATGTACAAGGCCTTTAACGTAGTAAACGTCTCAAGGCGCTTCAGAAATCTCTTCTTGGGCAGTCCCTCGGAACTGAGGATGACCTGCTTCCACACTAAAAATGAGTTCGCAGGCGCAGGTGACTGATGAGTCCAATGTGGGACCTACAGTCTCTGTCACAGGTGGGGCAGACGGTGGTTGAAGGGGTGGGTGGGTGGGGTGCTTGGGTTGATGTGCGCACCTTGCGCTGTTTGCGCTTGGCTTCCGCTTGCTCCCGGTGAAGAGACTCGAGGTATTCGGCGCCTTCCCGGATGCTTCTCCTCCACTTTGTGCTGTCTTGGGCCAGGGATTCCCAGGTGTCGGTGGGGATGTTACACTTTTTCAAGGAGGCTTTGAGGGTGTCCTTGAAGCGTTTCCTCTGCCCACCTGGGGCTCACTTGCCGTGCCGGAGCTCCGAGTAGAGTGCTTGTTTTGGGAGTCTCGTATTGGGCATGTGGACGATGTGACCCGTCCATCGGAGCTGGTCGAGCGTGGTCAAAGCTTCGATGCTGGGGATGTTGGCAGAAATCACAGGAGTGTTATCAAACAAAATTTGACAACATTAGGGCAGTTGGGTTTGGAGAGGGTATCGAAGAGATTTGCTGCAATGTTTCCAGCGATAAAAGAAAGACTTGCATTTATGTAGCGGCTTTCACGACCACCAGACATCCCAAAGCACTTTACAGCCAATGAAGTGCATTTTGAAGTGTAGTCGCTGTTGTAATGTGGGAAACATGGCAGCCAATTTGTGCACAGCAAGCTCCCACAAACAGCAATGTGATAATGACCAGATAATCTTTTTTTAGTGATGTTGATTGAGTGATTAATATTGGCCAGGACGTCGAGAATAACTCTCCTGCTCTTCTTCGAAATAGTGCCATTGGGGATCTTTTCCATCCACCTGAGATGGCAGACGGTGCCTCGGTTTAATGTCTCATCTGAAAGACGGCACCTCCAACAGTGCAGAGCTCCCTCAGTACTACACTGGAGTGTCAGGCTAAAATTTTTTGCTCAAGTCTCTGGAGTGGGACTTGAACCCACAACTTTCTGACTCAGGTGAGGGTGCTACCAACTGAACCACAGCTGACCCAGTTACGTGGATTGACTGGAGAAGCTGGGGTTGTTCTCCTTGGAGCAGAGAAGGCTAAGAGGAGATTTAATATAGAGTTGTTTAAAATAATGAAGGGTTTAGATCGAGTAAATAAAGAGACTGCACAATTCTGTATCAATGAATGGGTAATAGTCTTGATTGAAGGTTTAAAAATGTTCACTAGAAACGTGGTGGTGTGGTCACTTAGTTGTCACACCAGAGTGGTGGGACACGGGTTTGATTTCTTCACCCCGGCCAGTTACACACTTAGATGAGTTCTCGATCTCAGATGTTTTGATGTGAGGATGCACTTCGCACTGAGCCACTCTTATCGCTTGGCAACCAGTTCAAAGCAGTATTGACATCGAATTAACATTTCACTTTTAAACTAGTGCAAACTCTATTCAGAAGTCATATTGTAGAAACACTGAGAATACTGGAAATGTTAAATAAAAACAGAAAATACTGAAAATCAGCATCTGAAACCAGATAAATAGCTGAATGTTTTGGGTTTAACCCATTGTCAGAACTGTTTTATGGTGTGACAACAATTTTTATGATCAATGTATTTTTTGAATCCAACAAGTAAATATACCGAAATAACAGAAAATGCTGGAAAAACTCAGCAGACCAGGCAACATCCGTGGAGAGAGAAATAGAGCCAACGTAAATATGTGAGGAGGAAGAAAGCAATTGTATTTGGCTCTGCAGAACAACCTCTTGTAGCTCTGCTAATTGCTGTCTCATGCCTGTGGATTGCACTATGCAATTTTCGGTCATTGTTTTCCCTCTTGCACGCTGTGTAGCTGTGATTTAAGTATTCCTTTGCCAAGCATTTCTAGGACCGGTATAATGCAGGTTTTGCTCTTCCCCGCCAATGTACATTAACCCTAAGTTATGAATTATTAATTTTCTCCCACGCTAGTGTGGTCTCTTTGAGCAAGACTGATAACTTCGTACTCATAGAAACATAGAAGATAGGAACAGGAGTAGGCCATTCGGCCCTTCGAGCCTGCTCCGCCATTCAGTGCGATTATGGCTGATCATCCAATTTCAGTACCCGGTCCCTGCTTTCTCCCCATACCCCTGGATCCCTTTAGCCTTAAGAAATATATCCAGCTCCTTCTTGAATATATTTAATGAATTGGCTCCTACTGCCTTCTGTGGTAGAGAATTCCACAGGTTCACCACTCTCTGGGTGAAGAAATTCCTCCTCATTTCTGTCCTAAATGGCTTACCCCTATCCTTAGACTGTGACCACTGGTTCTGGACTCCCCGACCATCGGGAACATCCTTCCTGCATCTAGTCTGTCTAGTCCTGTTAGAATTTTATAAGTTTCAATGAGATCACCTCTCATTCTTCTAAACTCCAGCAAGTATAAGCCCAATCGACCCAATCTCTCCTCATACGTTATTCCTGCCATCCCAGGTATCCGCCTGGTGAATCTTCGCTGCACTCCTTCCATGGCAAGAACATCCTTCTTCAGATAAGGCGACCAAAACTGCACACAATACTCCAGATGTGGTCTCACCAAGGCCCTGTACAACTGCAGCAAGACATCCTTGTTCCTGTACTCAAACCCTCTCGCTACGAAGGCCAACATACCATTTGCCTTCTTAACCGCCTGCTGCAGCTGCATGCTTACCTTCAGCGGCTGGTGCACAAGGACACCCAGGTCTCGTTGCACTTCTCCTCCCAATCTATTGCCATTCAGATAATCTGCCTTCCTGGTTTTGCCACCAAAGTGGATAACCTCACATTTATCCACGTTATATTGCATCTGCCATGCTTTTGCCCAATCACCCAACCTGTCCAAATCACCCTGGAGTTTCTCGGCATCCTCCTCATGGCACACATGCCCACCCAGCTTTGTGTCGTCTGCAAATTTGGAGATATTACATCTAGTTCCCTTGTCTAGATCATTAATATATATTGTGAATAGCTGGGGTCCAAGGACCGATCCCTGCGGTACCCCACTAGTCACTGCCTGCCACTCGGAAAAAGACCCGTTTATTCCAAATCTTTGCTTTCTGTCTGCCAACCAGTTCTCTATCCAAGTCAATACCTAGCCCCCAATCCCATGTGCCTTAACTTTACACGCTAATCTCTTATGCGGGACCTTATCAAAAGCCTTCTGAAAGTCCAAATACACCACATCCACTGGTTCTCCCTTATCTATTTTACCAGTTACATCCTCAAAAAATTCCAGTAGATTAGTCGAGCACAATTTACCTTTTGTAAATCCATGTTGACTTTGTCCGATCCTGTCACTGTTTTCCAAGTGCTCTGCTATTACATCTTTTATAATAATGGACTCTTGCATTTTCCCCACTACCGATGTCAGGCTTACCGGTCTGTAATTCCTCGCTGTCTCTCTACCACCTTTTTTGAATAGTAGGGTAACATTAGCTACCCTCCAATCCATGATGTGGAGATGCCGGTGTTGGACTAGGGTGGACAAATGTGGGAAGTCACACAACACCAGGTTATAGTCCAACAGCTTTATTTGAAATCACAAGCTTTCTGAGCGTTGCTGCTTCATCAGGTGAAGTGAAGAGATGCATATAGGCACAGCATATATAGTCAGAGAACACTGCCAGATGATTACAGGTAATCTTTCTAACTGCCCTTTATCACACCTCGGCAGAGAGATAATCACAGCAATCAACGGTGTGAATGGCGTCCAAACAGGTCAGTCAGGAAAACATTACATCAAAGAACAATGAGGTTGGGTCACAAGGGGTCAAATGTTACAGATGCTGGGGTCTGTATGAAAAACAAAAAACAAATCAAAAAAAATAAAGAATTTTTTTTTTTTTGCTGGAAATCGCAGCAGGTCCAGCCGCATCTGTGTAGAGAGAACAAGCCAACGACGACTCGAGTCTGGATGGCTCTGCGTCAGGTGGGGTTACATGTAGCGTGACATGAACCCAAGATCCCGGTTGAGGCCGTCCTCATGAGTGTGGAACTTGGCTATCAGTTTCTGCTCGATGATTTTGCGTTGTCGTGTGTCTCGAAGGCCGCCTTGGAGAATGCTTACCCGAAGATCGGAGGCTGAATGTCCTTGACTGCTGAAGTGTTCCCCGACTGGGAGGGAACACTCCTGCCTGGCGATTGTTGCGCGGTGTCCGTTCATCTGTTGTCGCAGTGTCTGCATGGTCTCGCTGATGTACCATGCTCCGGGGCATCCTTTCCTGCAACGTATGAGGTAGAGAACGTTGGCCGAGTCACATGAGTATGTACCATGTACCTGGTGGGTGGTGTCCTCACGTGTGATGATGGTATCTGTGTTGATCTGGCATGTCTTGCAGAGGTTGCCGTGGCAGGGTTGTGTGGTGTCGTGGTCGCTGTTCTCCTGAAGGCTGGGTAATTCGCTGCGAACGATGGTCTGTTTGAGGTTAGGCGGCTGTTTGAAGGCAAGTAGTGGAGGCGTGGGGATAGCCTTAGCGAGGTGTTCGTTGTCATCGATGACATGTTGAAGGCTGCGAAGAACATGGCGTAGTTTCTCCGCTCCGGGGAAGTACTGGACGACGAAGGGTACTCTGTTGGTTGTGTCCCGTGTTTGTCTTCTGAGGAGGTCTATGCGATTTTTCGCTGTGGCCCGTCGGAGCTGTCGATCGACGAGTCGAGCGTCATATCCCGTTCTTACGAGGGCGTCTTCCAGCGTCTGTAGGTGTCCATCGCGTTCCTCCTCGTCTGAGCAGATCCTGTGTATTTGCAGGGCTTGTCCATAGGGGATGGCTTCTTCAACATGGTTAGGGTGGAAGCTGGAGAAGTGGAGCATCGTGAGGTTGACCGTGGGCTTGCGGTAGTGAAGTGCTGAGGTGTCCGTCTTTGATGGAGATTCGTGTGTCCAAGAATGAAACCGATTCTGAGGAGTAGTCCATGGTGAGTTTGATGGTGGGATGGAACTTGTTGATGTTATTGTGTAGTCTTTTCAGCGATTCTTTGCCGTGGGTCCATAGGAAGAAGATGTCGTCGATGTATCTGGTGTATAGCGTTGGTTGGAGGTCCTGTGCAGCGAAGAAGTCTTGCTCGAACTTGTGCATGAAGATGTTGGCCTATTGGGGTGCGAATTTGGTCCCCATGGCTGTTCCGTGTGTTTGGGTAAAGAACTGGTTGTCGAAGGTGAAGACATTGTGGTCAAGGATGAAGCGGATGAGTTGTAGGATGGTGTCTGGAGATTGGCTGTTGTTGGTGTTGAGTACTGAGGCTGTCGCAGCGATGCCGTCATCGTGGGGGATACTGGTGTAGAGTGCCGAGATGTCCATCGTGGCGAGGAGTGTTCCTGGTTCAACTGGTCCGTGGGTGCTGAGTTTCTGTAAGAAGTCTGTAGTGTCGCGACAGAAGCTGGGGGTTCCCTGTACGATGGGTTTCAGGATGCCCTCGACGTATCCAGAGAGGTTCTCACAGGGTTCCGTTGCCTGATACGATAGGACGTCCAGGTGTGTTGGCTTTGTGTATCTTTGGGAGGCAGTAGAAGTCTCCCACGCGGAGAGTACGTGGGATGAGAGCGCGTAGGATGCTTTGAAGGTCTGGATTGAAGGTCTTGATCAGTCTGTTGAGTTGACGGGTGTGTTCTTTGGTCGGGTCTGCGGGTAACTGTAGTGTTCCTGGTTGTCCAGTTGTCGGTATGCTTCTTTGCAATAGTCCATTCTGTTCTGTATGACGATGGCTCCTCCTTTGTCTGCTGGTTTGATGACGATGTTGCGGTTGGTTTTGAGAGCGTGGATGGCGTTGCGTTGTGCTCGGGTGACATTCTGGACTGTCTTGAGTGCGGCTGATGAATCTGGCGTTGATGCCTCTCCTGACAGTTTGAGCATACATGTCACTGCCCTGAGCTTGACCCTTCGGAGGGGTCCAGTTTGACTCTTCGGTTGCTGCACTGCGGATCCCTCTGCTGTTCCGGATCATTGATTGTCTCATTGGGTTCACTGCTGACATCTTGGGATTTGTGGAAGAATTCCCGGAGCCTCATTCTCCTGATGAATTCCTCTGTGTCTGCCGCGAGACCGATGGGGTCCATTTTGGTGGTGGGGCAGAAATTGAGCCCTCGGCTGAGAACTTCGATTTCATCTGGTCGAAGGGTGTGGTCGGACAAGTTGACGATGGACTTCCCTGTGGTTTCAACCGTGGTACCGGGGGAGCCTTGGTTGCTGCTAGTGGTGATGCCGAGTTTCTCAAGCTTCCTGTTCTTGGTGTGCATGTAGGCAGCATAGTTCCGTTGCCTCGTCTGTTTGGCGGTGTCTCGTAGCTGGTCTGTGTCCTGAGCACAGGCTGAGAACATGGACTCTATCTTGGTTTCGAGGTTGCGGCGTCTGCTGTAGAGCTGGTGTACGAGATGGTTGAGTGTGCGAGAGGTATGACTGCAGAGTCAGCGTAGTCTGTGTTGTAGGTCGACTTGAGTGGGTTCGTGATCTGTAGTCCTTTCGGGATCTTGTCTGCTTTCTTGCATCTCTGTAGAAACTTGATGTCTGTGTCGATATGCGCGATCTTCTTGGAGATCCTCTCTACTTTGAGCCGGCAGTTTGTGGTGTCGATAGTAGTCATGATGTGGAGATGCCGGTGTTGGACTGGGGTGGACATATGAGAAGTCACACAATACCAGGTTATAGTCCAACAGCTTTATTTGAAATCACAAGCTTTCGGAGCGTTGCTCCTTCGTCAGGTGAAGTGAAGAGATGCATATAGGCACAGCATATATAGTCAGAGAACATTGCCAGATGATTACAGGTAATCTTTCTAACTGCCCTTTATCACACCTCGGCAGAGAGATAATCACAGCAATCGACGGTGTGAATGGTATCCAAACAGGTCAGTCAGGAAAACATTACATCAAAGAACAATAAGGTGGGGTCACAAGGGGTCAAATATTACAGATGCTGGGGTCTGTATGAAAAACAATAAAAAAAATTTTTTTTTGCTGGCAATCACAGCAGGTCCGGCCGCATCTCTGTAGAGCGAACAAGCCAACGACGACTCGAGTCTGGATGGCTCTACGTCAGGTGGGGTTACATGTAGCATGACATGAACCCAAGATCCCGGTTGAGGCTGTCCTCATGAGTGCGGAACTTGGCTATCGGTTTCTGCTCGACGATTTTACGTTGTCGTGTGTCTCGAAGGTCGTCTTGGAGAATGCTTACCCGAAGATCGGAGGCTGAATGTCCTTGACTGCTGAAGTGTTCCCCGACTGGGAGGGCACACTCCTGCTTGGCGATTGTTGCGCGGTGTCCGTTCATCCGTTGTCGCAGTGTCTGCATGGTCTCGCCGATGTACCATTCTCCGGGGCATCCTTTCCTGCAACGTATGAGGTAGACAATGTTGGCCGAGTCACATGAGTATGTACCTGGTGGGTGGTGTCCTCACCTGTGATGATGGTATCTGTGTTGATGATCTGGCATGTCTTGCAGAGGTTGCCGTGGCAGGGTTGTGTGGTGTCGTGGTCGCTGTTCTCCTGAAGGCTGGGTAATTTGCTGCGAACGATGGTCTGTTTGAGGTTAGGCGGCTGTTTGAAGGCGAGTAGTGGAGGCGTGGGGATGGCCTTAGCGAGGTGTTCGTCGTCATCGATGACATGTTGAAGGCTGCGAAGAACATGGCGTCGTTTCTCCGCTCCGGGGAAGTATTGGACGATGAAGGGTACTCTGTTGGTTGTGTCCCGTGTTCGTCTTCTGAGGAGGTCTATGCGATTTTTCGCTGTGGCCCGTCGGAACTGTCGATTGATGAGTCGAGCGTCATATCCCGTTCTTACGAGGGCATCTTTCAGCGTCTGTAGGTGTCCATCGTGTTCCCAGTCGGGGAACACTTCAGCAGTCAAGGACATTCAGCCTCTGATCTTCGGGTAAGCATTCTCCAAGGCGGCCTTCGAGACACACGACAACGCAAAATCGTCGAGCAGAAACTGATAGCCAAGTTCCGCACTCATGAGGACGGCCTCAACCAGGATCTTGGGTTCATGTCATGCTACATGTAACCCCACCTGACGTAGAGTCATCCAGACTCGAGTCGTCGTTGGCTTGTTCTCTCTACACAGATGCGGCCGGACCTGCTGTGATTTCCAGCAAAACATTTGTTTTTCTTTTTATTGTTTTTTGTTTTTCATACAGACCCCAGCATCTGTAACATTTGACCCCTTGTGACCCCACCTCATTGTTCTTTGATGTAATGTTTTCCTGACTGACCTGTTTGGACACCATTCACACCGCTGATTGCTGTGATTATCTGTCTGCCGAGGTGTGATAAAGGGCAGTTAGAAAGATTACCTGTAATCATCTGGCAGTGTTCTCTGACGATATATGCTGTGCCTATATGGATCTCTTCACTTCACCTGACGAAGGAGCAACGCTCCGAAAGCTTGTGATTTCAAATAAAGCTGTTGGACTATAACCTGGTGTTGTGTGACTTCTCACATTTCTCCAATCCATGGGTACTGTTCCAGATTCCTTTGAATGTTGGAAGATGACCAGCAATGCATCTACTATTTCTTGGGCCACTTCCTTAAGTACCCTAGATTATCAGGCCCTGGGGATTTATCCTCCTTCAATCCCCTCAATTTCCCAAACGCCATTTCCCTACAAATACTAATTTATTTCAGTTCCTTCCTTTCATCAGACCCTATGTTCCCTGACATCTCTGGGAGGTTATTTGTGTCCTCCTTTGTGAAGACAGAACCAAAATATGTATTTAATTGGTCGGCCATTTCTTTGTTCCCCATTATAAATTCCCCTGATTCTGACTGCAAGGGACCCACGCTTGACTTCACCAATCTTTTTCTCTTCACAATATCTATAAAAGCTTTTACAGTCAGTTTTTATGTTCCCTGCAAGCTTACTCTCATATTACATTTTCCCCTTCTTAATTAATCCCTTTGTCCTCCTTTGTTGAATCCTAAACTGCTCCCAATCCTCAGGTTTACTGCTTTTTCTGGCCAATTTATATGTCCTCTCCTTGGATCTTATGCTATCCCTAATTTCCCTTGTTAGCCATGGTTGAATCACCTTTTTTGTTTTTTTATGCCAAACTAGGATGAACAAATTCTGTAGTTCATCCATGCGGTCTTTGAATGTTTGCCATTGCCTATCCACCGTCAACCCTTTGAGTGCCATTCCCCAATCAATCCTACCCAACTCGCGCCTCAGACCATCGTAGTTTCCTTTATTTAAATTCAGGACCCTAGTCTCTGAGTCAACAACTTCATTCTCCATCTTAATGAAGAATTCGATCATATTATGATCGCTCCGACCCAAGGGGCCTCGTACAACAAGATTGCTAATTAATCCTTTCTCGTTACATAATACCCAGTCTAAGATGGCCTGATCTCTGGTTGGTTCCTCGACATAATGGTCCAGGAAACCATCCCGTACACACTCCAGGAGTAATGCTTCCACAGTATTGTTACTAATTTGGTTAGCCCAATCTATATGTAGATTAAAGTCACCCATAATGACTGCTGTGCCCTTATTGCATGCTTCTCTAATTTCCCTTTTAATGCCATCCCCAACCTCCGCATTACTGTTTGGAGGTCTATGTACCACTCCCACTAACGTTTTCTGCCCCTTGGTATTTCTCAGTTCTACCCATACAGATTCCACATCATCAGAGCTAATATCCTTCCTTACAATTGTGTTAATCCCTTCTTTAACCAGCAATGCTACCCAACCTCACTTTCCTTTTTGCCTATCTTTCCTGAATATTTAATACCCCTGGATGTTGAGTTCCCAGCCTTGGCCACCCTGGAGCCATGTTTCCGTAATCCGAATCAAATCATATTGGTTTACCTCTATTTGCGCAGCTAATTCATCCACCTTATTACGAATGCTCCTCGCATTAAGACACAAGGCCTTCAGGCTTGTTTTTTTAACGCTCTTAGACCTATTAGAATTATTATTTACTGTGGCCATGTTTGATTTAAACCGTTGATTTCTCTGACTGCCACTTTTTATTTTTCTCCTTCCTATCTTTTGCTTTTATCCTTGTTTCCCTTTCATCTGTCTCCCTGCTCAGGTTCCCAACCCCCTGCTATTTTTGTTTAAACCATCCCCCAGAGCACTAGCAAACACTCCCCCTAGGACATCGCTCCCGGCCCTGCCCAGGTGGAAACCATCCGGTTTGAGCTGGTCCCACCTCCCCCAGAACCGGTTCCAATGTCCCAGGAATTTGAATCCCTCCCCCTCGCACCATTCCTCTAGCCACGTAGTCAGCTGAAATATCCTTCTATTTCTACTCTGACTAGCACGTGGCACTGGTAGCAATCCTGAGATTACTACCTTTTTTGAGGTCCTATTTTTTTAATTTAACTCCTAACTCCCTATATTCAGCTTTTAGGACCTCATCCCGTTTTTTACCTATATCGTTGGTACCTATATGCACCACGACAACTGGCTGTTCACCCTCCCCTTCCAAAATGTTTTGCAGCCGCTCTGAGACATCCTTGACCCTTGCACCAGGGAGGCAACACACCATCCTGGAGCCTCATTTGTGGCCGCAGAAACGCCTATCTATTCCCCTTACAATAGAATCCCCTATTACTATAGTTCTACCCCTCTTTTTCCTCCCATCCTGTGCAGCAGAACCACCCCTGGTGCCAGGAAGTTGGCATGAATGTCAACACAAGGTTACATTTCTGCTGTGGATTTGTGTGCAGCAGGAAATGGTTTGAGCTTGCTAAAACTTAATTCACTTAAGATGCTAAAACTTAATTCACCTAAGATCCTTAAGCTTGACCGAGAGAGGAGATTTTAGCCCATCAATCTAGGCAGGATGCAAATGCAGACCCTAGAAATTCAAGAACATAGCATTCGCCCCAGCTGCATGGTCTTTGCCCACTACCGTACTAGTATCCTGCTCGTGCTCCCAACATCTTGAAAACACTTTGGATTAGATGACTATATTTAGGAATGTCCCACTGCCAATTTGCTCTCGGCTTTCTCTGACTTGATCATTATTGCCTCATTTAGCAATATTTTGACTCTTTCAGAAACTTTCTTAGCTAGGTTAATGGTACATAATTGGTGCAAGCTTTTGGTCACATTTGCTCCATTCATATAATAATATTTAATGCAATAGACAATGAGCAATCCTTTCACAGCCACTGGCATCTTTAACAATACATCTTCCAACACAGTAGCTTTTATGTCTTGTTCCTAGTACTGATAGTGTACCAGTTCACAAAAGGTCCGAACCCATTTTACAGACGCACTATATAACCCCTTTAACAGAGGCATTCTCTTCTTTCTGCTTTAAACCTCCCAGCTCATACTGGCATTCTCCTCGTTTTCCCCCATCAATTCAACCTGGCATTGTGTTCACCTTTTTTGCTAAATGATGGTTTTGTTCAAGGCCAAACTACAGGAAACTTTCTGGTATCCGGCACGGACGGGACCGACGTGTTGCCGGTCCATCAACAATTCCAGATAACCGAACGCTATAGTAAAAGATACGGAGCTCAGAGCTCCGTATAAAGCAGCAACAGCTTCAGAACAACGTCCACAAGTTGCAAGCGTCTCTGTAGCTTAGCAACAGCTGCAGCCAAACCCTTGCCTTCCTCCATTTGTTGCTGTGCAAGTAATAAAAGTTTCCTGAACCGACTCCTGAATTTTGCCGGTTAACCGACATTTCCGGTTATTTAGGGGCCGGTTAATCGAAAGTTTCCTGTAGTAGTGTTTTATGGTTCTGAGGTTTTGATCGATGTTACCTGCAGACTGTGTTTTATACAGCATTTCTTGATGTTTTTCCTGTAGTTCTCCCTTTGTGTCTGCAACTTTGTGAAAACTTGCCAGAAAAATATTGAAATAATGAAATTGACATTTTACAAAATATAAGGCAATAGTGTAGCTTTCAGCCAGGCAGCAATGGGGATCTATAAATTGGCCCTGGTGTCACTGATCTCGGAACCAGAGTTCTTGGTCCTGATTTCCATTCAGTGACTCCTGTTGGAAATGCACTAGTGTAGACATTGCTGGGCTTGGATTAACAGCTCAGTAGACAAATAGCTTGAACACGCTCGTTGTGCAGGCTCGCACGTAAAGAGTAGCAACCTGGACTGATGCTATGAATCCCAGTTTTTGGGAGAGGAGAGATTATTGAACAATGGGAGGGAAGGAGAGAGGAGTCCAGGGCACACATTTTTCATCCCTCCCTGGATGGTTGTCCTGTACACAGAAATGGGCAGTCACATGAAATTTAATGCAGAGAAGTGTGAAGTGATACATTTTGATAGGAAGAATGAGGAGAGACAATATGAACTAAATGGTACAATTTTAAAGGGGGTGCAGGAACAGAGACCCCTGGGGGGGGTGTATGTACACGCATCTTTGAAGGTGGCAGGACAAGTTGAGAAGGCTGTTCAAAAGGCATACGGGATCCTTGGCTTTATAAATAGATAGAGGCATAGAGTATAAAAGCAAGGAAGTTATACTAAACCTGTATAAAACACTAATTAGGCCTCAGCTGGAGTATTGTGTTCAATTCTGGGCACCACACTTTAGGAAGGTTGTCTAGTTCTTTAGAGAGGGTGCAGAAGAGATTTATTGGCATGATAGCAGGGATGAGGGACTTCAGTTACGTGCTGAGACGGGAGAAGCAGGGGTTCTCCTTAGAGCAGCGAAGGTTAAGAGGAGATTTGATAGAGGTGTTCAAAATCATGAACCGTTTTAATAGAGTAAATAAGGAGAAACTGTTTCCAATGACAGAAGAATCAGAGGCGACATGAAACATTTTTTTACGCAGCGAGTTATGATGTGGAATGCATGACATGAAAGGATGGTGGAAGCAGATTCAATAGTCTCTTTCAATAGAGAATTGGATAAATGCTTGAAGGAAAAAAAAAAATTATTGCGCTATGGGGAAAGAGCAGAGGAGTGGGACTAATTTTATAGCTCTACCAAAGAGCCGGCACAGGCACGATGGGCCGAATGGCCTCCTTTTGTGCTGTGATACTATGAAAATTGTTTCCAATAGCTGAAGGGTCGATAACGAGAGGGCACAGTTTAAGGTGATTGGCAAAAGAACCAGAGGCGACATGAGGAAAAACTTTTTTACATGAGTGGTTAGGATTTGAAATGCACTGCCTGATAGGGTGATGTTTACAGATTCAATAGTAGCCTTCAAAAGGGAATTGGATGAATACTTCAAAGAGGAAAAAAATTGCAGGGATATGGGGAAAGAGCGGGGAAGTGGGACTAACTGGATTGCTCTTCGAAAGAGTCGGCATAGACTCGATGGGCTGAATGGCGGCCTCCTGTGCTGTACTAGTTTATGATTCTATGACCAAAAGCTTGGTCAAAGAGATAGGTTTTAAGGAATGTCTTAAAGGAGGAAAGAGAGGTGGAGAGGTTCAGGGAGAGAATTCCAGAGCTTAGGGCCTTGGCATCTGAAGGCACGGCTGCCAATGGTGGAGCGATTCAAAATTGGGGGGACACAAGAGGCTAGAATTGGAGGAGCACAGATATCTGAGTTGTAGGGCTGGTAGAGATTACAGAGATAGGGAGGGACGAGGCCATGGACGGATTTGAAAACAAGGATGAGAATTTTAAAATCGAGGCATTGCTTAACCGGGAGCCGATGTAGGTCAGCGAGCACAGGGGAGATGGGTGAACGGGACTTGGTACGAGTTAGGATACGGGCAGCAGAGTTTTGGATGACCTTAGGTTTATGGAGGGTGGAACGTGGGAGGCCGGCCAGGAGTGTGTCGGAATAGTCACGTCTAGAAGTAACAAAAGGCATGGATGAGGTTTTCAGCAGCGGATGAGCTTTGGCGGGGTGGAGTCGGACGATGTTACGAATGTGGAAGTAGGCGGTCTTGTGATGCCGCGGATATGTGGTTGGACGCTCATCTCGGGGTAAAATACAACAGAAGTTACTAACAGTTTGGTTCAGCCTCGGACAGTTGCCAGGGCAAGGGATGGAGTCGGTGACGAGGGAACAGAGTTTGTGGCGGGAACCGAAGACAATGGCTTTGGTCATCCCAATATTCAGTCGGAGGAAATTCCTGCTCATCCAGTACTGGATGTCGGGCAAGCAGTCTGACACTTTAGAGATAGTGGAGGGGTGGAGAGAGGTGGTGGTGAGGTAGAACTGGGTGTCGTCAGCACACATTTTTCTGAGGTATTTTTTAAGGGTGATTCAATTGTTTGTAAAGTAATGAGAAGTTCATCTTATTTAACAAAAAAATGTTGTGAATTCAATAGGTGGCAGCACTTGCACTGACACTTGCAATTATTTAATGTATTACCATGCTGGCATTCTTCAAGGATTTCATGCAATGACATGCATTTGAAGTACTGCATTGGTTATATGCAGGCAAATCTGGGCATGTAGGTCCATTTATCTAGTTAGTACTGTAATAGAAGAGTGATTTCAGAGGATTTCTCTCCTGCTTCACGTATTCTACCTGAGCAGTGACTGTCTTCTAGAAGGTACACTTCAGAAACCCTCTCTCCTCGTATGCCACAGAGGCTCTCTAGCTTCATTTGCTCAAGCTTCATTTTAAGCTTGAGCTAGTTTGCCTGGAGACATTCTGGTAATGGACTATACATTATTATTTAGGGCGGCACGGTGGCATAGTGGTTAGCACTGTTGCCTCACAGCGCCAGGGACCCGGGTTCAAATCCGGCCTCGGGTGACTGTCTGTGTGGAGTTTGCACATTCTCCCCGTGTTTGCGTGGGTTTCCTCCGGGTGCTCCGGTTTCCTCCCACAGTCCAAAGATGTGCAGGTTAGGTTGATTGGCTATGATAAATTGACCCTTAGTGTTAGGGGGATTAAATACGTGGGGTTACGGGGATCGGGTGGGATATGTGTTGGTGCAGGCTCGATGGGCCGAAATGGCCTCTATCTGCACTGTGGGGTTTCTGTGATTCTGTGATTTAACTTTGCAGTGATTGCAAGTAATTAATCTTTCAATGTAGGCTTTATGATGCCGCGCCCGCGCACTGGCTTTTGATGGCTGCTTAAAACGTGCTAAATAGGAGTGAGTATATAAGGTCATAGTCTCGATTCAGCATTCAGCTGATGTTTTAGGATGTCATCTGACCCACCTCCCAACAGCCTAAATAAGATTGTGAGCTTGCTGCCTGAGGATTTGTGGGAATGGACTCCACTAACTGTTGTGTGATTGGCCCAGTGACTGCACCGTGGTGTTACTGTTTTGTACTGTCTGGCTGTACAAAGGCAGAGAGTACATTTGTCACAATTGTTTCAGTAAACCAGTGCATTTTAAACTGAGTCGGTCAGTTCTGTTACTTGGTAATCCTGTAGTCATTATTTCAAATTTAGTGTCAATTTATTGAAACAAGAAATAGAATTTGTAAGGTGGTAATTATTTGGTATGGGAAAACAAATTGCACGTTACATATTGCTGATTTGGTGTTTGCAATGTTTAGTACTTTAACTCTCTTTGTAACAGCTTTTTGTATAGTCACTGTTGAAACGGATTCTTTTGCCCTCAATCTGGTTCAGTACAAACACTGAGTCGAATACTGGTTGAGTTCAACAGTTGTTTTATTCTGTTGTCCCGGGAGACTTACTCTGATACAGCACAGTTCTGACTCCAGCAGAGTCTCGACAGGTTCCACCAGAGCAAGTAATCTTTCATACAGAGTACCACATTATTATACTTGCTTTTGAGAAGACATTAACACATCTTACAGTCTGCACCAATCCTGAGCTGGGCACGTACACATTTAAATTGATTTCCTGGCCTGGCAGTTTGAAATAAAGAAGTCACATTTCACTGAATGGTTTATAGTTTAGGAAATATGCGGGTAATGGTTTCACGATCACCTAATCAGTATGGTAATGTGTTTTCTGATCGCCTATTGTCTGTATATCCTCTGCACTCCGCCCTACACTGTTTCCACCAGCAAGGTGTGACGTTGTGGGTGCCAGCCATATTAGCAGCCACAGATCAGTTTAGCTTTTCCCGAGTTAACATGATCATCTCTTACAATATGCAAGTGACTCAGCGATGTCGACATTGCACCACCATTTTAGGCTAACAGGATCCTCCATTTTAGATTGACAGGGTCCTTGGCCATGCGAAGCGAGTTGTTACCCTATTTTTGCATTCTATATCCTCATCACCATCCAGATTGGTGTCTGCAGATTTAATCTAACCATGCAGGAAACAAAATTCAGATATCTTAAAGGCTGGGTCTCTTTTTCTCTTGAAAAGAGAATGCTGAGGGGTGACCTAATAGAGGTCTTTAAAATTATGAAAGGTTTTGATTGAGTAGACGCAGAGAGTGTTTCCACTTGTGGGGAAGAGCATAACTAGGGGCCGTCAATATAAGATAGTCACCAAGAAATCAAATAGGGAATTCAGAAGAAACTTCTTTACCCAGAGAGTGGTGAGAATGTGGAACTCGCTACCACAGGGAGTGGCTAAAGCAAATACAGGAAACTTTTTTTTATCCGGGACCGGCGTGGTGCCGGTTTATCAAAAAGTCCGGATTACAGAGAGGTATAGTAAAAGGTACGAGAGCCCCATACACAGCAATAGATCCAAGCTTCCCTGTTGCTTAGCAACAGGTGCAGGAATCCCGGCCACAAGTTCCAGACGTCCCTGTTGCTTAGCAACAGGTGCAGGAACTCCGGTTACACAGCCACAGATCCAGGAACGGCCACTAATATGAAGTAAAACTTACTTGAACCTACTCCTGAATTTTGCCGGTTAACACAGATTTCCGGTTATTTAGGTGCCGGTAAATCAAGAGTTTCCTGTAGTATAGATGCATTTAAGAGGAAGCTAGATAAGCTTATGAGGGAGAAGGGAATAGAGGGTTATGCTGATAGTTAGATGAGGAACATAAGAAGTAAGAGCAGGAGTAGGCCATACGGTCCCTCGCACCTGCTCCACCATTCAATAAGATCATGGCTGATCATCAACCTCAACTCCCCTTTCCCGCCCGATCTCCACATCCCTTGATTCCCCTAGAGTCCAAAAATCTATCTATCACAGCCATGAATATATTCAAGGACTCAGCATTCACAGCCCTCTGGGGCAGAGAATTCCAAAGATTCACAACCCTCGTGAGTGAAGAAATTCCTCCTCATCTCAGTCTTAAATGGCCTACCCCTTATCCTGAGACTATGCCCCCTAGTTCTAGACACTCCAGCCAGGGGAAACAACCTCTCAGCATCTACCCTGTCAATCCCCCTTCAAAATCTTGTATGTTTCAATGAGATCACCTCTCATTCTTCTAAACTCCAGAGAGTATAGGCCCATTCTACACAATCTCTCATCATAGGACAGCCCTCTCATCCCAGGAATCAATCTAGTGAACCTTCGTTGCACCGCCTCCAAGGTAAGTATATCCTTCTTTAGATAAGATGACCAAAACTGTGCACAGTACTCCAGCTGTGGTCTCACCAAGGCCCTGTACAATTGTAGCAAGACTTCCTTACTCTTATACCCCAACCCCCTTGCAATAAAGGCCAACATGCCATTTGCTTTCCTTATTGCTTGCCGTACCTGCGTGCTAGCTTTCTGTGTTTCTTGCACAAGGACACCCAAATCTCTCTAAACACCAACAGTTGAAAGTTTCTCACCATATTTTTAAAATATTCTGTTTTTCTATTCTTCCTAACAAACTGAATGACCTCACATTTCCCTACATTATGCTCCATCTGCCACCTTACTGCCCACGCTCTTAGTCTCTCTATATCCCTTTACAGACTCTTTGGGCTGGATTTTACCTGCCGAGATGAGTTGGGGGCGGGACTGCTGCCTTCTGGGTTCTAGCCCCGCCCCCAGCGACGTCTGATGAATAGATGCTATCTTCCCCTGATTGGCCTTGTTATGCCCGCCCTGCGGGCTTGCTGGCCAATTAAGGGAAAGCCGGTGTCAGATGACATCAGTGCATGACGTTTTATCTGCCGGTTTTCTTAAAGGGACAGGCCCCATAATTTTTTGACAGATGAATTGTCAGTGTTTGACAGCATTGCGGTGCTGCCAAACACTGACAATCACTGTCTAAAGGTGAGCCCTTGCACCCAGACTCACCAATGACTCCTTAGGAGAAAGCAGATGGCAGCTGCACGTGAGATTGCAGAAGCCATCTGTCAATTCTCCCGATCAGATGAGGCTTCACAGAAACATCAAATCTTGTCACCTGCAGATACATATAAACAGAATAAAAATATTTCTCACTACATTCTCTCACCTGTCATACTTACCTGTGCACCATTGCACCTCTGCAGCTGTCATTTGCACACTTACACTACAGCAGACCCACAGCTCGCCTCGCTGACCCTGGCGGGGTTTCTCGCTGTCGGGAAGGCCGCATCAGCAGGCTGAAAATGGGGAAAAGCCTCTTAACTGCCTGTTAACTACCTGTTAACAGGCAGTTAATTGGCTCTAATCCCCTTCCCGCCGCTAGGGGACAGGTCCCTGCGCAAGTCGGGGTCCCGCCTCCCGGGAAGATGGTTCAGAGGCGGGTGGGAGCGGTGTTGGGACCCTCTCCCAATTTTTCCCATTTTGCCAGCAGACCCGCCTCCGGGCTGGTAAAATCCAGCCCTTTGTGTTCTCCTCACAGCTTGCTGTCACACCAAAGAAGCCATCCCCTATGGACAAGCCCTGCGAATACACAGGATCTGCTCAGATGAGGAGGAACGCGATGGACACCTACAGACGCTGAAAGACGCCCTCGTAAGAACGGGATATGGCGCTCGACTCGTCGATCGACAGTTCCGATGGGCCACAGCGAAAAATCGTATAGACCTCCTCAGAAGACAAACACGGGACACAACCAACAGAGTACCCTTCGCCGTCCAGTACTTCCCCGGAGCAGAGAAACTACGCCATGTTCTTCGCAGCCTTCAACATGTCATCGATGACGACGAACACCTCGCTAAGGCCATCCCCACGCCTCCACTACTCGCCTTCAAACAGCCGCCTAACCTCACAGACTATCGTTCGCAGCAAATTACCCAGCTTTCAGGAGAACAGCGACCACAACACCACACAACCCTGCCACAGCAACCTCTGCAAGACATGCCAGATCATCAACACAGATACCATCATCACACGTGAGGACACCACCCACCAGGTACATGGTACATACTCATGTGACTCGGCCAACGTTGTCTACCTCATACGTTGCAGGAAAGGATGCCCCGGAGCATGGTACATCGGCGAGACCATGCAGACACTGCGACAATGGATGAACGGACACTGCGCAACAATCGCCAGGCAGGAGTGTTCCCTCCCAGTCGGGGAACACTTCAGCAGTCAAGGACATTCAGCCTCCGATCTTCGGGTAAGCATTCTCCAAGGCGGCCTTCGAGACACACAACAACGCAAAATCGTCAAGCAGAAACTGATGGCCAAGTTCCGCACCCATGAGGACGGCCTGAACCGGGATCTTGGGTTCATGTCACGCTACATGTAGCTCCACCTGACGTAGGGTCATCCAGACTCGAGTCGTCGTTGGCTTGTTCTCTCTACACAGATGTGGCCGGACCTGCTGTGATTTCCAGCAAAAAAAATGTTTTTTGTCTTTTTTTGTTTTTCACACAGACCCCAATATCTGCAACATTTGACCCCACCTCATTGTTCTTTGATGTAATATTTTCCTGACTGACCTGTTTGGACACCATTCACACCTTTGATTGCTGTGATTATCTCTCTGCCGAGGTGTGATAAATGGCAGTTAGAAAGATTACCTGTAAACATCTGACATTATTCTTTGACTATATAAGCTGTGTCTTTATGCATCTCCACTTCACCTGACGAAGGAGCAGCGCTCCGAAAGCTTGTGACTTCAAATAAAGCTGTTGGACTATAACCTGGTGTTGTGTGACTTCTTACATTTGTCCACCCCAGTCCAACTCCGGCATCTCCACACCACACCTAGCTTTGTATCATTAAGGAAGGATGGGAGGAGGCTCAAGTGGAGCATAAACACCAGCATGGACTGGTTAGCCTGAATGGCCTATTTCTGTGCTGTGTACAGGAAACTCTCAATTTACCGGCACCTGAATAACCGGAAATCTCTGTTAACCGGCAAAATTCAGGAGTAGGCTCAGGTAAGTTTTACTTCATATTAGTGGCCGTTCCTGGATCTGTGGCCGTGTAACTGGGGTTCCTGCACTTGTTGCTAAGCAACAGGGATGCTTGGTCTGTGGCCGGAGTTCCTGCACCTGTTGCTAAGCAACAGGGAAGCCTGGATTTGTTGCTGTGTACGGAGCTCTCGTGCCTTTTAACTATACCTCTCTGTAATCCGGACTTTTTGATAAACCGGCACCACGCCGGTCCCGTCGGTGCCGGATAAAAAAGAGTTTCCTGTATTCTGTATAATTCTTTAACGTACAGTGCCAATCAAGGTATAACAGTCCATTCAGCCAGCCTCTCGCCCATCTAATTAGATACCTTAAATTCAAATATGAAAAGGGTAGGCAAGCATAATGTTGCCAAGATGCACAAGGTTGGTTAACAGTTGGGGTGTGGGTGGGAACTGAATGTAGAGTGCTGCATGGAAGTGATGGTTAGAAGTGTATTTTATTTTTTTTTAAACCTGATTTAAGTTTTGTGCTTTTTTTTGGCAGCTAACATGTTACCAACGACGACATACAGCCCCACCAGTCAAGAGAATGGTGTGTTAAATTCCCGGGACGCTGCGCGGCATACAGCTGGAGCTAAGCGGTACAAGTACCTCAGGCGGCTCTTTCGTGTTAAGCAGATGGATTTTGAATTTGCCATGTGGCAGATGTTGTACCTATTTACATCCCCACAGATGGTATACAGAAATTTTCACTACAGAAAACAGACCAAGGACCAGTGGGCCAGAGACGACCCTGCCTTCCTAGTTTTGCTCAGTATCTGGTTATGTGGTAAGTATCCTTTTGGAAAAGGTTCCCTTACAAGAAGCCCTATTATTGGACATGAATGATGATGTGAAATAGAGCATACTGTCTGTTGCGTGGTTATACAAGGATGCTGCCATTCTAAACTTGAAGTTCTTTGAGTCTTACCCTCAATCTTACTACAAAAATACTATTGTAACATCGAGCGATTTTAAGGTTTATTTAGAGAATGCTGTAAATTACATTTTTTGTATATTTCTGGCTATTACAGAATCATAGAAACCTCAGTGCAAATTAGAGCTATCCATCCACTCTGATTCCAATCACTGCTTTTAATCTGTACCCTTTCCTGGTTTTTGTTCAAATGTCTATCTAAATCCCTCTTAGGTTCTATAATTGATTCAGCTGGGATAGCCACTTGTAGCAATGCATTCATTTCCTAATAGTCCTTTGTGTGAAAATTCTTCTAATCTCTCTCTCTGCTTCTAGTAGTAATCCTAAATTTATGCCTCCTTGTTACCAATTCAACAAATGTGAATTTTCACTATTTACCTTCATGAAACCTTTGATTCTGTTAGATCCTCCTTAGGATTCTCTGCTGCAGTGAATTTAACCCTAGTTTTTCAAATCTCTAATCATAACTGTATTCTTTCTTCCCTGGTATCATCCCAGTAAAAGAATTATACTCCTCTTCCATGGCTCCAGTATCTAATATTGTGTTGTAACTAAAGAAGTCTGGAGCTTGTTAAATACTGGGTGTCCTATATTGCTGACTTGGAACCAGTCAGTGTACAGTATAATGGCCTGACTTCGATCCCATCACTTAATGTGGTTGGCTATTGCTGTGCTGCTTCTAAAGCATGTAACCCTTCAATTAAAAAAATAAATTGTTCAATCTAAAGGACTGTAAGTACCACTATTCACCAGCACAGAATATGAATTGGGTACTAGCTGATGTCATAAATACTCAGCTGGTGACTTTGGAGCTTGTGGATAATGAGGCACTTGCTCAATATTAATGTTCCCCCCTGTAGGTACTTGAGGATATTCAGCTGCAGAAGTGGATTGAAAATTCTGATTACCAAATTGTGTGCGTGCGTGTTTTGCCTATCCAGAACAAACTATCATAGAGTCATAGAGTTATACAGCACAGAAAGAGGCCCTTCGGCCCATCGTGTCTGCGCCGTCCATCAAGCCCTGTCCAATCTAATCCCATTTTCCAGCATTTGGTCCATAGCCTTGTATGCAATGGCATTTCAAGTGCTCATCCAAATGCTATCACTATATCCTAAGTGATTCCAAAGTTTTTGCTTTCACTACCCGACCTGGAAGTTCATTTTCATGTTCATCACTCTTTGTATGAAGAAAAGTTTCTGATCAGTCCTAAATTTGCTTTTAACCAGTTTGAATTTGAACCACCTTACCCGATTGTCCTGGTTTAACGTGACGTAATTTTCTGTATTTTCAATCATCCATTACTGTAAACATTTAAGTAAACACTTAACAACAATCCAATAAATCCAACCCATGTGGCCTAAAGATGTAAAATGTAACGCTATCCCACTTTAAGGTAAAAGATTTCTCATAATAAATATTTCTTTCACCATTACCTGTTCATTTGGAATATTGCAATTTTTAAAAACCCTAATAATGATTCCACGATGGTGCAATGAGTTTCTTCGGTGAGTAGCTGAGCGGTACAGACCAGAAGGCCCCAGATTTGATCCATGCCAGTGTCTGCTAAGGTAGTTATTCTTAGCCAGGGTGATTATAACACAATAAAGGGTTCAGATTTCGCAAACCGTAAGATTATGGGGGAGAAATTCGGTATCGCCCCGTTTGGGGAGCAATTATCGGCCTGGCAGTAATTATCGCCTCCGACTGCAAACTTGGCTTCTATCGCCCCTGGAGGTGATTGGAGCACTAAATCAGGCGCTAACGCCGAGGAGCGAGGCGCTACCTCAGAGCGCTGGCGAAGCTCATGTGATGTCAGTCAGCAATGGAACACAGACACACACGCGCTAGCCAGCTCTTAAAGGGGAGGGTCGATCTTGCTCTCCCTGCTCATTGCAGCCTTGAATCTCGGCCTGGAGAGACCTGCACATCAAATCTGCTGGAAAGAACAATGGAGAGGCCCAGGGAAAGAGCTCAGAGTGCAGCCCCATAGTCTCTTCTAAATCGATGCAAGGAAGGGCAAATCAAAATGAACCTGCAAAGTGCAGCTCAGTACCCAAAACTCCTTCACACAGCGTTGAATCTCTCCAGAAGTCAGTCAGTCTCTCTCTCTTTCAGAATGCGTGGTGCAAAAATGTCGCTGACAAAAAAAGTCAGGAAGCGGTCGCCTTTAAATAGCGCTCCAGTCCCTTCCCAATTGCAAAATGTTCCCCTCAACCTGTCGTTGCTAGCGGCAGGGGGCGCCACTCAATATCTGGTCCGGGGCGTTGCACACTCGACTGACGTCACGATCTGCAGGCGCAGGAGATCGTGGCGGTAGTGTTTAGCACCGCCGCAAAATGTTTGGTCAATTTTGCGAGCGGCGCAAACATCACTGCGCCCGGGTGCTAGTTGCTTTGCGCTCCATTAGCGCCCCCTATAGGTCTACTGTAAGTGTATTGTGCATTTCGTAAAGTTGTATTGCTCTTTTGGATCAGTAGTTAAACTTTATGCCAGTTTTTAAGATGTCAGTTGCAAATGAGTCCTTTGGTTAAAAAGCAAACATATAACAACACATTATGATGAAAATATAGAAGAATTCACCATGAGAATGAATTTTTGTTCTTTGCAGTTTCTACCATAGGTTTTGGATTTGTGTTAGGAATGGGATTTTTTGAAACAATAAAGCTTTTACTGTGGGTCGTCTTCATTGACTGTGTAGGAGTTGGACTACTGATCGCAACGTTAATGTGGTAAGTTTTAAAAACACTTCATGTTAATATCTTGTACTGGCTACTAGCAATACCAGGCACAGGAGACAATATAATGAGCTTGCAGCCAGGAATAAACATGCAATCAATAGCCTGATTCTGTGCTAATGCAATACTTACACATGTACTTTTCAGCAGGGGACACTATAGCTGACTAAACTTATACATTTAAGACTGTGGCTGCTATATCATTGGCATCTGCTTGCCTGAAATTCACTGCTTGCTTAATCAGTGAAACTTTCAGTGGCTTGACCAGCAGCAGTATAAAATATAACCTGTGCTGTTTTGTAGTGCCAATTACAGTATCGGCATAAAGAAATGCTGTAAATTAAAGAGAAGTGAAAGTTACTGTAAGTATTGTTATCTCTAGTTTGCTGGGTTTTTAATTTCATATTGCTGTTGCTTTTTTTTTTTACAAATTCTGTGTTGGGTATAGTCTTGAAATAGGTTCAGGACCTGAACTGGTGCTTTAAGTAAAATTGCTTTTGAAATCTTGTAATTTAAAAAATAATCAAATTATCCTATAGTTTGAATTGGGCAATTTTAACAAAACAACATAGGAGGTGTGGTGATTTACATAATTTCAATCCAAGTTAACAGCGAATTCAAATGAATGGACTTTGAATTAAGGGGAGACTGTGTATTTCTTTTGCCCCATTGGGAATTGTACTGCAGTATATGCTATCCTGAGGTTAAAGCTACAGTATTACTCCCCCCGCTGACTCTGTGGGTAAATGCATCGCCCACCAAGGCTCGTCCATTTAGGTCAAGAAGGTCGAGGGTTGAATCTGAAGTTCAGTGTCTGGTCTTTGTTGAGTTTGCTAATGTCAGCATTCTGGACATATGGGTTGGAAGAATCAGCAGGCCTCCTGTTCCTGATGACTATCCACTGACTCCTGCTGGAAGTAGATTTAAACGATCAGTATATTCTACATTTAGTAATATTGTGATCGCCACTCCCTAGATGTTCAACCATGCTTGCTTCTCTTATCTGCTCCAGTTCATTTTCCATTCCTAGGTCTAGCAGTGCTTCCTCCCTTGATGGGCTTCTTGTATACTGGGTCAGAGAGAAGCCTTGCTAACACTGTAAAAACTCCATTCCCTTTTATTCCCTCTCTTGCCAGTTCATTTGGGGGTAGTTGAAATAACCCTTGATTTTGATTTTTTAAATTACTAATTTCATAGATTTACCTATATATTTCTCCCTCCATTTTCTTTGCACTATTTGGTAGCCTGTGGTATACCCCTAATAGTCTGACCGATACCACCATATCCTTTATCTCAATCCATATGGATTCTGTTTCTATCTCTTTATTAGTTATGTCCTTTCTTGCTAGTGCCATTGTTATTTCTGATTAACATAGCTACTCCACCACCACCTTTTCTATATTATATATAAATTATAGCCTGCAATATTTAACCACCAATCCTGTCCAAGCTGCAGCCATGTTTCCGTTATTGCTATTACATCTGTTTCCTCACTTCTAATTACTGTCTCCAGTTCCCCTATTTTGTTGCTGGTGCGCTGCACAGGCAATTTAATATGCTCTTATTTTTCAGTTATTTTACTACTTCCTATGACCTTTTCAGCTCTCTGAATATTTGGTTTTTTTGTACTCTGGCCTTTGCTCTCCCCTTTTTCTTATCATTTAGGTTACTATTATTTCAACCCCAACCCTTACCTCCCCTTTACTAGTTTATGTTCCTTTCTACAGTCCTATTTGTCCTTTCCAGCTCAGTTCAGGTGCAACCTGTCCCAGAAGTACAGCTCCATTCTGTCCTAGTACTGGTGCCAGTACCCCATGAACTAGAACCCTTTCTTGTCACACCAATCTTTCAGCCACACATTCACTAGCCTGAGTTGTTTATCCCTATGTTAATTAGCATGCAGCTTGTGTAGTAGTTGGAATATTACCACCCTCGGTCCTAGCTCCTGTTACTCCCTTAGCAGGACCTTATCCTTGTTCTTTCCTATGTCGTTGGTTCCGACATATACCATGACAACTATTCTTCCCACTCCCCTTCCGAGTTCCCTTCCAGCCCTCCTGGACTCTTGATCACAACTGCAGAGGATATGCCCCTAATTATTGGATCCCCTAAGACTACAACCTTTCTATTCTGCTACCCACCCCCTCTTGAATTGCCTCCTGCTCATCAGTACCGGGTGTAAACTATGCAGATATTCCTCCCCCCCTCCCTTATGTGTCAGGTTATCTCTATCTCACACACCCATCACCTCTGTTCTTGTCAACTGCTACTGGTTGCCAATCCACCAGTGCATTAATTTCAAAATCCTCATCCTAGCCTAAGATTCCCTACATGGCTTTGCCCTGCATACCTCAAACCTCTTCCAGCCCTGTGTCCCAGCTTGTAACTCTGCTCCTTTGACTCCAGTCTATTGTGCCTCCTTTTTTTTCCCCTGCCTCACTCCATTATTGGTGTTGGACCCTTAGGTTGTCATGCCCTTAAACTCTGGAATTGTCTTCCAATCCCCTCTCTTGCTCCTGCGTGCCCTATCTTCAAAAGTCCCCACAAAACCTAACTCTTTGAACTCAGCGCTGTCCTTATTGTTTGTTTCCCATTGGGACCATCTATACATTAAAATGTTGATATAAGTCCAAGTTTCTGTTCTGTAATGTGCACGTTATTATATTTTGTTTCCAGGTTTATTACCAACAGATATTTGATGAAGCCTCAAAGTAAAGGCTACGATGTGGAATGGGGATATGCCTTTGACATTCATCTAAATGCTTTCTATCCACTTCTTGTGATCTTGCATTTTATTCAACTGTTCTTTATTAACCGTAAGTCTCCTGTTTTCTTGTTTGAAAACCTTTTACTTTCCCAAGCACTGTAAAATTCTTCAGTTTTGTTCCAGACTAAATTTTTCCACTATGTATTAAAAAAACACTGAAAATTTAGTATTTATGGGGAAGAAATGATTCTTGAAATTTTATGGGCTTGAAATGAACACTGGTCTGGCACAATTAGTGATAGTAGAATCCTGCATACTGGTGCCAACACTTACTTGCAGTGCTGTCCTTTTAGAAGCTGCGCACAAGTCTCTCCTGGTGGCTCATTTGAATGTATCTTGTGAGAAGCTGAGCCATACGGGTCCCAGGTTTGATCTCGACCAGAGTGGCAGTAGAGGTGCTGCAGTGGGGCTGATTAATGCTGGTTGGGAAGAGAAAGGTTGGACAGAGTTCCCACATCCGATCACTATCCATCAATCCCTGCTGGAAGCACACAAGTGTTGGCATTGGTTGACAGGATTGGGCTCGGTTGTGATGTTCCTGAGGTCGAGTAGTCTGACTGATGCTCAGCATCAGGGCTCACGCATGAATCGCTGATCATTTGGGCAAGGTGCTGGAGAGAGCCTATCGAACTGTGTGCCAGCTAGGAGTCAAGTCCTTCAGTACAGGAGCCAATTGGTGGGGAAAGAACAGAAAAATGTTAAAGCAAGAAACTTCCCTGAACTCCCTTTTCCACAACACCTTATAGCGCCTTTAACATAGTAAAACGTCCCGAGGCGCTTCACAGGAGTATTTACACACAAAATTTGACACCGAGCCACATGAGTTGTTAGGGCAGATGACCAAAAGCTTGGTCAAAGAGTTAGGTTTTAAGGAGCATCTTAAAGGAGAGAGAGGCAGAGAGGTTTAGGGAGGGAATTCCAGAACTCGATTTAATGTCTTCAGTTTTTTTTGCAATATAACAATAACTTCTCATTACTGATCTTGTCTAAATGTAAGCTCTGATGCAGCCACTAAATATATTCACAATTTGCAGTGCATGTGTAATTCATTGCAGTGATGTAATTGATAGTGGACCATAGGGAACAGCTCCGAAACAGTCAGCTCCAGATTTCACCAAATCATCCGAGATGTTTATTACTGATCTTGCTACATCTCGCCTTACATTTGCAAAGCTAAGCCTTTATGTCAAATTTTATGACCATCGGTTAAACTGGCAGTACAGTTGCACAAAAATGGGCCTAAATTCTACTAATGCTGATTTTAAAAAAAGATTGTTCCATAGCAGAATTCAAGGCGCCGGCATATCGTCATCTTCTCAGGGCAACTAGGGATGGGCAATAAATGCCCACGTCCCAAGAATGATTTTTTTAAATTAAGCTTTTATAGTAGGTGGTTTTCTTTGATTTTGTGGATAGGTTTTGCTTTAGTAAATGTAAAAATGAGAGAAAAAATGAAGCTTGAAACATCTGATCGGTGCCAGCCATATTGAGTAAACGAACGAACATCTCGTGGCTCGGTGTCAAATTTTGTTTGTTAACGCTCCTGTGTACAGTGCCTGACCTACCAAATGTCCCATTTTCAAATAGAACTCACAAGCAGAGCGCTGGTGCAGAATACATTGTCATTTGCTTGTTCAGTCTGCCTGACGTAGTGATATAACATTTATACTGAATAGGTGCAATGTATTTTCACTGGGGACTTTTGAATTCAGGCAGACCGGGGTCTTGTCTTGGTTTTGAGGTTGCTAAGTGAAATGAGATTAACCAGTCGCTGGTCAGCTGACCCAAGTTCGTACCACAAAATTGCAGTACTGTTAAGGAATCTGAGCCAGAATTTATCTATAAAATAACTGGTTTGGGCTGCATTAACACGTTTAATAGAATAATAATCCAAGGTGCCCAGGTACTTGTACTGTGCAGTTTTCTGCTGTATGTTGCTGTCGGATCTTTGTTCATGAATCTATTGTAATGGAAACATTTGTGATGCAAATGGGGCTAATATATATTTATGTGCAGGTAGTGATGGGTATTTAAACATTTTTATTTAATTAATCCTTAATATTTTCTTTGCAGATATTATCATCAGAAGTGGGTTTGTTGCTTACTTTGTTGGTAACACCTTCTGGCTGGTTGGCATTGGATATTACATCTATGTTACTTTTCTTGGATACAGTGGTAAGTATAAGTTTTGGATGCACTTTTTTATAAACAGAATGAGAGGAACTAAATTGCAGAGATTTAATTCCTTCACGTGCATTCATTTTTTAAATTCTCTAAAGATAGTATCCTCAGACACCAACACCCCCTGGTACCGCACTGAAACATCTATTCTGTGTGTGAGCCTTGGCAAACATGCCTTTGCACAACATCTACATGCGCTTTCCAGCAGATGTCACGCAATAGCAATTAGAGTAGAATTCTGGTTGATTTTTCATTGTTCCTAGCATGAGGCTAATTGTAGCATTCCTAACTAATACAGCCTGTACCTGCACCCTTCCTAGTCTGTATGGCTCTTTATTGCACCTGGTGGTGCATGGACCCATTGAGCCATCTGTGCCACCTCCGAGACTAAGACTAAGATTTTTTTTTTACTATTGCCTGTGCCACAAATTGAATCAGTTGCTCTTGGGGATGATTGTCCCTTTCTTCCTTCCCCCGCCCCCCCGCCAAACCACTAGGTACTTGTTCATCACCTGTACAGCACAGCCGAGATTGGGAACTCTATCTGGAATCCAAGGAACTGGATCAATGCCCAGTGAATCTATACCAGTTTCAAATGATGTGTGTCCAGATGGTATTAGCTGAATGCATAAATGATTGGTTGCTGGATTACAGGAGACTGGAGATGGTCCATATAATGCCCCACGTGCCTTATTTCCCTTAGTCACATGTTTATTTTACAGCACAGAAACAGGCTATTTGGCTCAACTGTTCTGTTCTGGTGTTTATGCTCCACACTAGCCTCCTCCCACCCTACTTTATCTAACCCTATCTGCATATCTTTTCTCCCTCATGTAGCCATGTACTTATCAAGCATATTTCTTCCTTCAGCATTGCCATTTCTGAAGAACACTGTTGCCCTAATATATCCATTTGCTCTCATCATCATTTTGTACTTGCTGTCTCTGGGGCTGGGCTGGAACTTCACCAAAGGACTGTGCTGGTTCTACAAGTACAGAGTGCAGTAGAAGACAATCATCTAATAAAACATTTGCTCAATATTTTTGTTTTTGCTGTGTTGACTATGTGTAATGCAGCTTTGCCATTTGTATAAGTTGTAAATAAGTTCTGTACATACTGATACTTGCATCTCCAGAGACATTTGCGAGAGAATTTCAAGTGTAGAACAGCTTGGTTTTTAAATGTTTGGTGAATTGTGGCAGAACTTTTTCTACAGTGTGAATGGTAGAACAGTGAACCCAGCAACCAGACCAGATTGTATATTTTATATTTATCAAACCTTTCAATGAAGTACATTCCTTCAACAGCAATAGTTCTGACCGGTTTTTTAAAATCATACCTTATTAGGAAGCTTTAATAAACATTTGCTTTGTGTCTTTCCCTACTTTGGCTATTCGGTCTTTGAATTTATTTATATGGGAGGGGGTGGGAAGAGTGAGCAGCCCATCTGGATGGGACTGGGAGGCACTTAATTGTGGGTGGGGAGATAGGAACAGGGGGGAAAAAGTTGTCTTTTCACTTTCAAAGTAAATTTTTTCTTGATCTTAGTTACTATCCTTCTCCCCTTTCGAGCTGGTTTAAAGCATACGATAGGATCAACAAAAACATAAATGAATTTCTAAACTCTCCACAAGCTCAGCAATCTCACTGTTGAACACACCTCCTATGCAAGCTGCAAAACTCATTATGAATGATTTTTTTTGTGGGTGAGTGGGAACAAATGTTGTAGTATCTGACCTGGTGCGTGTGTGTTAACACGTTTGAAGGCCTAACAAAAGTTCTGCATTTTTAACAAAAATAAAGCACTGATATGAATAAAATCTTGCTTCTAATTTCTTCTGTAAACTTTATATGAATTATTAGGGCTGATAAGTTGCTTGTGCATAACAGAACTGACATCACCAGGTACTATGAGGGCAACAACAACTTGCATTTAAATAGTACCTTTAACGTAGTAAAATGTCCAAAGGTGATTCATAAGAGCATTATCAAACAAAATTTGACAAGGAGCCACATAACGAGATGTTGGACAAGTAGAGATGGGTTTTAAGGAGCATCATAAAGGAGGAGAGAAGGGGTTTAATGCTCGCTAGAGCTTGGCCTAGGCAGCTGAAGGCATAGCCACCAGTGGTGGAGCGATGAAAATCGGGGATGTGTGGGAGGCCAGAGTTGGAATGGTGAAGAGAGCGAGGAGGGAAATGAGGCCATGGAGGGATTTGAAAGCATAGATAAGAATTTTAAAATTGTGTTGCTGAACTGGAAGACCTTGTAGGTCAGTGAGCACAGGGATGATGGGTGAATGGGACTTGATGTCAGTTACGTTATACGCAGCAGATTTTTGGATGAGCTCCTGTTCATGATGGGTGCAAGGTGAGAGACCAGCCATGACACCTTTGGAATAGTTGAGACTAGAGTTAACAAGCTTATTTACATATTTTATTGGGCTTTGGGTCAGTGTTGGGCTAGGGCACCAGAGATTAAATATTGGGTTTCAGGAGCCAGTACCTGCTTTACTCCAACCAGGCAATTTTGTGACTTAAGGCGGGGGGCAGGCCAGAGATGGTTTATTTGCTTTTAATGGCAGCTTTCTCCAGCACCCAATCCAGAAAAACACTTGTGTGGCTGAATTAGTGCTCAGGTGCTCCAGTTGCAGTATGGGGCAGTGACCCAATGGAGCATGTAACCCGTGTGCAGCTTCTCTCCCCTTTGTACTTGCTGCCCACATTAGGGCACACTGGGCAGCTATGACCCTTAGGCCTCTGCACCTGCTCTTCTGGCGTGGACACCTGTGCATTGGGCACAAACTATTCCAACTATCATCCCATTGAGTTTTAGAATCATTGCCAGTGGCTTATCTAGTAATCTTCCTAAAAGATTAAGGGGGTGAATTTTTGAAGGGGTTCGCCCTCTTGTCTACAGCAGCCATGGAAAAATGCGCAAGTCTTTCATCTAGCACCATTTCCAGTTTATCACACATCCAATGTCACAATTTTGTCCCACCTGGATCTTTCTATTGCTTTAGAACACTTTTTTAAAGCAGCTTTAAAAAAAAAGTTTTATACTTTGAGCAGTTAGGCATTCTGGCCTTAAAGGGAATAGACCAATTTAAAGTTAAGGCAGCAAATGTTGGCCTTCATAGCGAGAGGATTTGAGTACAGCAGCAAGGATGTCTTACTGCAGTTGTACAGGGCCTTGGTGAGACCATACCTTGAGTATTATGTGCAGTTTTGGTCGCCTTATCCGAGGAAGGATGTTCTTGCCCCGGAGGGAGTGCAGCAAAGATTCACCAGACTGATAGCTGGGATGGCAGGAATGACTGAGATTGGGTCGATTGGGCTTTTATTCGCTGAAGTTTAGAAGAATGAGAGGGGGATCTCATTGAAACTTATAAAATTCTAACAGGACTAGACAGACTAGATGTAGGAAGGATGTTCCCAATGGCAGGGGGAGTCCAGACCCAGGGGTCACAGTCTAAAGATAAGGGGTAAGCCATTTAGGACAGAGATGAGGAGGAATTTCTTCACCCAGAGAGAGAGTGGTGAACCTGTGGAATTCTGTACCCCAGAGGGCAGTTGAGGCCAATTCATTAAATCTATTCAAGAAGGGAGTTAGATATATTTCTTAAGGGATCAAGGGATATGGGGAGAAAGCAGGGACAGGGTACTGAATTTGGATGATCAGCCATGATCTCATTAAATGGCGGAGCAGGCTCGAGGGGCTGAATGGACTACTCCTATCTTCTATGTTTCTATGTAAACACAACTCCACCTTAGCAGAATACTACATGGCACATTCTACTATGTAATGCCCAATCATTACAAATAAAATCAGGAAATCTGCCAGTATAGTTAACAATTAAAAATTTTACATCTGCATGCATTTCAATATATAAAACCTTACATCCCATCATGTTTTATCACATTTATGTAAATTTTCCCCCCATTGTAAATTCCTATGTCCACATTTATAATTGGAACAGCCCATATGTAAACCATCAGGTAAATTACTTAAAACCTAAGTGGATTTAAAGTATCTTGGCATGTTGTAGTTACACCCTCCTGCCAGTAGTGGCACTATACCCAAAGCCAACACCACCCAACTCTGCCAAAGGGTCATCGACCTGAAACGTTAACTCTTTCTCTCCACAGATGCTGCCTGACCTGAGTATTTCCAGCATTTTGTTTTTACCACCAAACTCTACTCTCCAAATTGCTATAACTTATTTAACTACACATTAAAAAAAAGCATTACATAAAAATAAGGACAGAATACATATTAAAATGGGGATTGAATTACTTCTGTGTACCACGGTTCAATTAACCCCTCTAACCCCATTTTGCCTGAAGACAACACTTGGTCTTAGATGCTCACTTAGCCTGTCTCTTTAAGACCAGTCCTTTTAATTGGTAATTGTAGTTTAAACAGCTACAATAGCCAATTAAAAGCATTGGCCTTAAAGGGACAGGCTAGGTTAGCAGCTAAACATCACAACTGTGCTGCGAGCTGAGCAATGCTGGGGAGATCCATTAGCATTGCAGTAAAAATAAATGACATGGTAATTATAATGGTGCTAATGTTTTTTATCCCCCACATTACAAAGTTCTAGCATTACTTTCCATTTTTGTTAATTCTATAGGGAGTCATTATTATTTCTACCATATTAACCCATACTTTGATTGATGGCCAAGGCAGTCTAAATAACAGTGATGTCACCAATGTACTGAGCCACTAGTTCACAAGTTGTGCTCATTTACAAGAACAAAGTTCAAAAGCAGAACTAGTTAACTACAGAAAACTAAGAGCTAGTGAGAAAACTCACTAAAGAGAAAAGCCATAAGCAGTATTGTGCCTTATAAATGTAGACACTTTTTTTGAAGAGGTAACTAAATTAGTAAATGAAGGCTCATATATAAAAAAAATTATCCAGGATTTTCAGATGGCATGAGACTAACAAAAAATAATCCTGAAATTAATTACCCTTAAACTGGTTTGACAATATTCTGTTGGGGGAGGGAGTAATTAGTGTAATTTAACAAGAATCGATTTGAAGTCCTGCTGCAATAATAGTGAGGACTGTAATAAAAAATGTCAACACCAAGCTGTAAAACCAGGTTAATGTAAGTAAGTGATCAATGGTATTCTAAGGAATGCAAATAAATTAAGCAGACAGGTAAAGAAGAAGCAAATGGAGTTCAGCATAGATGATTCATAGTCAAAATTGATTTTAACTATTACTCATTGCATTGTAAATTTGGTCAGACCAGAATTCAATTTTGGGGACTTGATTTGTGAAGAGATTCCCAAAACCTCACTGAAGAGATTGAGAGGAAATATGACGCAACCAGTCACACACCAAGCTGACTTTGGACATATCGCTCGCTGTTCCTTCATTGTCACTGGGTTAAAATCCTGCAATTCCCAACTCAAGACCATCACCGCAAGGAGTGCAGCAGTTCAAGGCAGTTGCTCACCATTGCCTTTTCAGGGCAGCTAGGGATAGGATATAAAAGCAGCCTTACCAATGTCACCCAGCTCCGAAGAACAAATATAAAACTATTTACAACTAGTCAAGAGGACAGAAAGAGATCACGGTACAAAATGAAAGCACCTCAATCAAGGCAGGTAATGTTGCTGTAAAGAGTCTTGCTCATTCTTTAAAGGAGGTTCAACCTCCATATATGCAAATAAGAAGTCCCTACATTGACAGAGCAAACTAAATTCAATAAAGTCCTCAGGACATAATGGATTAAAATAAAACCCCAATTTTAAATCATAGGCCCAAACTAAACAAAACTGCTCCTTTAAACAAGATCACTTTTTATTTACCTTTCGACAAGCTGAAGGAGGGTTTGATCAGTTTCTGCACTGTGAATCTTTGGGATTCAGGATTGTCCTACGAGGAGAGATCGAGTAGACTGGGCCTCTATTCTCTAGAGTTTAGAAGAATGAGAGGTGATCTCATTGAAACATACAAAATTCTTACAGGGCTTGACAGGGTAGTTGCAGGGAGGATGTTTCCCCTGGCTGGGGAGTCTAGAACCAGGGGTCACAGTCTCCGAATAAGGGGTCGACCATTTAGGACTGAGATGAGAAATTTCTTCATTCAGAGGGTGGTGAATCTTTGGAATTCTCTACCCCAGAGGGCTGTGGAGGCTCAGTCGTTGAGTATATTCAAGGCAGAGATCGATAGATTTTTGCATATTAAGGGAATCAAGGGATATGGAGATAGTGCAGGAAAGTGGAGAGGAGGTAGAAGATACAGAACAGAATTTACCCCAGGGCAAGTTCACCAGGCCATTCAGGAAAGGAGCCAAGTGGAGGGGAGAAGATTTTTTAAAAAATAAACAGACTTGCCATCCAGCAGTGGATTAGAGTGTAATTTGGAAGAGTTTGGGGACTAGGTTATCGGTTTACCCTTTTAGCAGCAGGGGGAGGCAGTTGATTAAAAAGTGCCAGATTTTGCAAGCTGCAAAGAACATTCCGTACTCAGGCTTATTCAATGCCAAAACTGACATTTAAAATGTAGCAATTTATTACACAATGGAAGGAGGTTAAAGAAGCCAATTATACAGAACATTCTACACTTCATTACAATTCAAGGTATAACAAGTTCAACTTTATTACAATTATGTTCATTGTAAAGTTATGGCACATTTATGAAAATGATGTAGACCAATGATGAAAGGCACATCGACATTAACAGAAGCCGGCGCATTATAGCATTGTTACAAACACAAAGCATAAACATATCCATAAAAATAAGCAAAAGCACTGAATTTCAAGAGACTGATCTGTGGCACATTACAGGAAACTTTTTTTTATCCGGCACGGACGGGACCGACGTGGTGCTGGTTCATCAAAAATTCCGGATAACCGAAAGCTATAGTAAAAGATATGGAGCTGAGAGCTCCGTATAAAGCAACAAACCCTGTGCTTCAGAACAATGGCCACACGTTCCAAGCGTCTCTGTAGCTTAGCAACAGCTGCAGCCACACCCTTGCACAGCAATAAATGGAGGAAGGTTAGTAATAAAAGTTACCTGAACCTACTCCTGCATTTTGCCGGTTAACCGAGATTTCTGGTTATTTAGGTGCCGGTAAATCGAAAGTTTCCTGTATGTAAAAGGGACCATTTATACTTGATTCACAATAAATCTATATTTCACTTTTATTTTTTATTTTTTAAAGTGCTACAGATAAGCCCTCTTTGATTTAGGTCAGTTCTTATTTACCAGGCAATAGTTGATCTCAACATGTTGCTTTACCAAGATTTAAAAAAAATCAAATCACTGTGCAAATAGGGTTTGGCAGCAATCACCACAATTAGCAAAACTTCACCTTTATTTTCTAATTTTAAATGTCATGATTGAAAGGCTGGGACTTGATTTTCAAACAAATGTACTGGACTGTATTTTTTTTAAAAAAAGCATCCTATTTTCATCCTACAGTTGCAGAATTTGATGGAACTTTGTGAACAATGAATACAGATCTATGGTGTGGTTCCTAGCAGCAACAAAAGAGCAAAGAGAATGAACTTGACTATATATATAAAAAACATTATCCATCCTGAAGATATTCCAAGGTGCTTCACATCAAATGAATTACTTTTGATGTGCCCCCACTTGTTATGTAGACAAACTACTCAGCAAGTTGTGGAGGCCGTGATTTGCAGCTTT
Organism: Somniosus microcephalus; assembly: GCF_052327205.1. Classification (NCBI taxonomy): domain Eukaryota; kingdom Metazoa; phylum Chordata; class Chondrichthyes; order Squaliformes; family Somniosidae; genus Somniosus; species Somniosus microcephalus. The sequence goes on along the minus strand of NC_140996.1, from coordinate 205,649,229 downwards.
AATAGAACATGGACCAGTGTTAAGCCTTAAAAGGAAAAGCACCCGAGGTTTTTTTTATTTCATCCTCAACCAACTTTTAAGTGACTCTGCAAGAAGAAGCCACAAGAAGAAAAATGCCACAAGGCAAAGATCACACTAGGTTTTTAAAATAGCTTTGCCTGCATTTGATTATGATCTAGCCCCTGGACAAAAGGCCAGCACACAGCAAACGACAGTGGAAATCGCATAAATGCAATTTACACAGGATGTATGGGTGGGGGGGGGGGGGGCCAAGGAGTCAAATAGATTTGCAGAATCATGTATTTTGAACAATTTGAATCTTTAATTGCATTCAGGAAGTTTCAATTTATGGTGACGTGATTACCTAACAATTTGACTACAGATGCATCTGCTCCAACTTTTGATTTTAAAAGGGATTTAAATCCATCATTTGTCCTACTTTACCTGCTGATGAAAATGGCTTTATACAAAGATTTAAAAACAAAAATCGACTGATTTGATCTTGCATAGGCTCCATGTTATAATAATTGAAAAATATATTTTTTCCCCCCGTCATTACAATACAATGGCCTACTTATTCAATAACTACTTCATAAAACCAGTACATCAGTCATTAGAGCCCCTCAATGGGAAAGCTTCTGATGAAAGATCTGCACCCAAATCGTTAACGTGTTTTTTCACTTTGCAGATGCTGACTGGCCTACTGTGAATTTACAGCATTTTCTGTTTTCAGTTCAGAGTCCATCAATGTTTAGGCCGTCATGACCACGAACTGTGCAAATTTAATGATTGTGACATTGGCACTACTAAAATGCACATTTTGGAGCAATGCATTAGCTTGAAATGTGACATGTTGTTGCTCATCTCTTCATGAAGGTAATTTTTTCTCAATAGTGTCCTTTTATTCCCCCCTCTTTCTCTCCCCCTCCCCCCAACATATATAAACTACCAATTACTTTGAAGTAGTTGATAGGGAGACAGAACTGAAAGCCTGTCATAAGCTTTTCAATATTGTTATCTTTTTCCAAGAGCTTAAAATGCCAAGATTGTCCAATTGCAATAGAATGTTTTAATTTTTTTAATTTTTTTTTTTTTAAATAGCATCACTGAAAACATGACCGACCACCTACAATCTGCCACCACATTTCATACTGCACTCATTGGTGGCAAGAACTTTGGCTTTTCTAAGCAGTTATCATAATTATTTATCTCCTCAAAAGAAACCCCCTCTTCCAGTAACTACATTTCAAAACATTCTTGAAACGACAACATTAATGTATGATGGGACATGATCAGAATCAGCAAGTTAAATCTGGGCCTTTCCACGCACAGTGCCTGCATCAGCTGAAGTAGTTTGCCAGCAGAAACCTGGGAGGATTTTATTCGAACGGCTCACACCTTTTACGACTGGTTACAGTTAAGTAAAATATTTTGGACAAAGTTGACAGCCAAAAACCAGCATTTAACGAATCAATACAGTACACATGGAAAAACACCAACAGTTAACCCTGTATCCAATTTATCCATCTCATGCTTCCAAAAATAAAAATCAGCAAAAGTACACTTTTGCTAAGAAATATCATCCACGCTACTAGCAAAAACAAGCTGCAAGGTTATCGATAGTTTAAGGTTTCTTATAAATAGTGATGACACAAAGCTGCAATGAAATGGCCGACTTGATACTTTGAAGAGGTTGGGTTATTTTTGCCTTGTGGGTGATGCATTGCAGTGCTATAGAAGCGATATATTACTTCTCTAAAAATGCTTTTAAAAGCTTATGAAGAATATTTTCCAATAAACAAAATGCAAAGTAGTAAGAGAGAGTTCCCCTTCTTCTTGCCCTCCTTGTTAGTGACTAACATGTTAAAAGGTGTACAGAAGAACTGTTGCCTATCAGCTCAATACTACTCAATACTAGCAGCACGGTGGCATAGTGGTTAGCACTGTTGCCTCACAGCTCCAGGGACCCGGGTTCGAATCTGGTCCTCGGGTGACTGTCTGTGTGGAGTTTGCACATTCTCCCCGTGTTTGCGTGGGTTTCCTCCGGGTGCTCCGGTTTCCTCCCACAGTCCAAAGATGTGCAGGTTAGGTTGATTGGCTATGATAAAATTGACCTTTAGTGTTAGGGGGATTAAATACGTGGGGTTACGGGGATAGGGTGGGATATGTGTTGGTGTAGGGGTTACGGGGATCGGGGGTGGGATATGTGTCGGTGCAGGCTCGATGGGCCGAAATGGCCTCTATCTGCACTGTGAGGTTTCTGTGATTTCTGTGATTTTACCAATACTAACCAGCTGCAGTAACATGGTACTTAAGGCACATAAGTTCTTACGCGCCTCAATGCTGCTGGAACCACTGTGACGTAACTACATCTCAAGAAAACTGGCAAGTTTCAACATTCACAAGTCAAGGCTTTGAAAAGGCAGTTGTTTTCCTTCATAAAATGAAGCATTTCTTCAGAGGTTAACAGAATTGTCTAGAAATTAAATACAATATTTCTCTGATCAAGAATCTACATCTACCTGGAATCCCTCAAAACACGACACAAGTCTGCCCAGTGCATATTTACAATAAATTAAAGGTAACCAGCCCTCTCCCACCCACCCTCTCTTCCCCTGTTTGTACAGTTTCTGTCCCTGATGCACAACTTAATGTTTAAAATTTGTAACATATTTAACCTCTTTATACAGAAGTAGTCTCATTTGTTTGCTTATTTTTACTCAATATTTAGGAATATTGTACTGATAAAATGGGTAACAAAAATACATTTACACCTCAGTTAAACTCATGATGAGAAGAACAGTCCATTAGCTTCAGATTACCAAAAAGGTTCAGCTGAAGTTTCATCTTCAAAGTTAGAATTGTTACATAGAAAATTACAGTAGATTTCACAGGAGGTAGTGCTTGGGAACAATGAGCATCCACGGCGATCAGACGATGAGACGATGTATCCATGAATTCTGTGATCAGTATCAACACTCGTCTTTATTAAAGAGAACTATTAAGATATTAAACTGCAGAGGGACAATTTGTTTTATAAAACAGATTCATTCTCAAACTTCTTCAAATAGTTTAACTGGCAGCTTTTTTAAGATGCATCTGAAATAGAAAAAAAATATTAATTTATAAGCAAACAGAAAAGTGCTCAATAGTCATAGAAACAGTGAACTTCATGACAATTTGGTTCAATTTAAGCATTCAGAGCACATTTTGAAGCATGCAATGACACCTTCATTTAGTTTCAACCTCCTCCAGCCCAACAGCCCTCAGATCTCTACATTCCTCCAATTGTGGCCTCTTACGCATCCCCGATTTTCACCGTTCCACCATTGGTGGCCGTGCCTTCAGGTGTCTAGAGCCTAAACTCTGGAATTCCTTTCCCAAACCTCTCCACCTCTTTCTCTTCCTGTGAGTCGCTCCTTAAAACCTAATTCTTAGACCAAGCTTTTGGCCGCCTGTCTTAATATCTCTATATGGTTCGGTGTCAAATTTTGTCTGATAGCGTTCCTGTGAAGTGCCTTTGGATGTTTTTACTATGTCAAAGGTGCTATATAAATGCAAGTTCTTGTAGTTGTAGTGTTAAAAACAAATTAAAAAAAAATTCTTCATCCTTTTTTTAAAAATGCACATTTCCACTCAGTGTCCACTCCTGCAGTTTGTTCTCGCTCAGGCCAACATCCCCAACATTGAAGCTTTGACCACGCTCGATTAGCTCCGATGGATGGGCCACATCATCCGCATGCCCGATACGAGACTCCCAAAGCAAGCGCTCTACTCGGAGCTCTGACACGGCAAGAGAGCCCCAGGTGGGCAGAGGAAACGCTTCAAAGACACCCTCAAAACCTCCTCGAAAAAGTGCAACATCCCCACCGACACCTGGCCCAAGACCACACAAAGTGGAGGAGAAGCATCCGGGAAGGCGCCGAACACCGAGTCTCTTCACCGGGAGCAAGCGGAAGCCAAGCGCACGTCAACCCAAGCACCCCACCCGCCTGCCCCTTCAACCACCGTCTGCCCCACCTGTGACAGAGACTGCAGGTCCCGCATTGGACTCATCAGTCACCTGAGAACTCATTTTTAGTGTGGAAGCAAGTCATCCTTGGTTCCGAGGGACTGCCTAAGAAGATGTTTATCTGAGCAGTTGAGAAATGCTCACAAATCTGAAATCAATGATACCCTGTGTTGAGGCCACATGACTTGTATTCCCCATAGGAAATATAGAACCACAGACCTCAAGGTGATGATTTACACTCTCCCTAGCAGCCCCCTCCCCTCCCCCAATGATCTATCTGGTCATTATCTCATTGCTGTTTGTGGGACCTTACTGTGTGCAAATTGGCTTCCACCTTTCTTACAACAGTGACTACACTTCAAAAGTACTTCATTGGCTGTAAAGCACTTTGGGGCATCCAGAGGTTATGAAAGGCTCTATTATAAATGTAAGTCTTCCTTTTATATCAAATTTTAAAGAATGACTCTCCACAAGCAGAATTTTTTCCACCCGGAGTGTGTCAGGATCTGGAACTCACTGCCTGAAAAGGGCGGCAGAGGCAGAAACCCTCATCGCATTTAAAAAGTGCTTGGATCCGTGCTTGAAGTGCCGTAACCTGCAAGGGCTACGGACCAAGAGCTGGAAAGCGGGATTAGGCCGGATTGCTCGTTTTCAGCCGGTGCGGGCACGATGGGCCGAATGGCCTCCTTCTGTACCGTAAATTCCTATGATCCTACGGAGACCTGTAAGCCAGCTTATAGAGTCATAGAGTTATACAGCGCAGAAAGAGGCCCTTCGGCCCATCGTGTCTGCGCCGTCCATCAATCCCTGTCCAGTCTAATCCCATTTTCCAGCATTTGGTCCATAGCCTTGTATGCAATGGCATTTCAAGTGCTCATCCAAATGCTTCTTGAATGTTATGAGGGTTCCTGCCTCTACCACCCTTTCAGGCAGTGAGTTCCAGATTCCAACCACCCTCTGGGTGAAAAAGTTCCTCCTCAAATCCCCTCTAAACCTCCTGCCCCTTACCTTGAATCTATGCCCCCTTGTTATTGACCCCCCTACTAAGGGGAGAAGTTCCTCTTTGTCTACCCTATCTATGCCCCTCATCATTTTGTACACCTCAATCAGGTCCCCCCCTCAGCCTTCTTTGCTCCAAGGAAAACAACCCCAGCCTGTTTAGTCTTTCTTCATAGCTGAGGCGCTCCATCCCAGGTAACATCCTGGTGAATCTTCTCTGCACCCTCTCCAAAGCAATCACATCCTTCCTATAGTGAGGCGACCAGAACTGCACACAGTACTCCAGCTGTGGCCTCACCAGCGTTTTGTACAGCTCCATCATAACCTCCCTGCTCTTATATTCTATGCCTCGGCTAATGAAGGCAAGTATCCCATATGCCTTTTTAACCACCTTATCTACCCAGCTTACTTGGAAACAGTTTGTTCACAGCATCTCACAATTTTGAACATCATCACAGAATGTACTGCGCAACATCTCACCTCATCGAGAAGAGCCCACACACCGGAATCTTGTAAAACGGACAGCCTAATGGCAGTGATGGGATTCAATCTCAGGTCAATGGCACCTTCAGCTACTCCATTTGAAAATCTGCCTACACACGAGGAGGAAAGAAAAGCACACATGAATTTCTTTTTTGTTTACACCTAAATGAAATTCCCTGGAAGAGGGTAGCAAGGGGGCCCAGTTTGGCATCGGTAGATTTACTCCTAAAAATGAAGGAGGGGGACAATCATATTGAAGGCGGCCTATGGCGCAAACACTCCATGTTTTAACAAAGCTACATGCAATATCAACGTTCTCCACACTCTGCTCCAACTACGTTAATTTGAACAGCAAGATACACAGCTCACAAAATATCTGCAGAAATGCCACTTTGAGCCTAATCAGAGGAAGACATTTTTCTTTTTAAAAGGAACAGTGGGTTACTTATCTTCAGGTGCACCAGTCAACCTGCAAGTGAAGGTCAGAATTTGCACAGCACAAGTGAGATACAATATAGATGAGGAGTATCAACTGTACTAGCCTAGGGATGTCATGGCAAAGACGACAGGGCCAATTTTAAGGGCCCCCACCTGGCATAAAGGTGGTGGTAGCAGCCTGAAAATGGTGCGTCACTTACCACCCTGTTTACACTGGCTTTTCCGGCTGCCGCCATCTTGGGCAGAGTCCCTTTTTCAGGCGGAAGGCCACTCGTAATATGCAAATTGACGTACATCGGATCTGGATTGCAATGTTGAGGTACAAATGAGCAGAGCATGTGCGTGCTCTGTCCACGCGTAGCCAGCACTGAGCAGCCTAACCAGCGGTGCTTAAAGGAAACGCTGAAGGACGCTCAGCAAAAAATGGCCCAGGAAATTTGTAGGTTTTTTTTCCCCTGGTGGGGCCAGGAGGAGCAAAAGTGAAGGTGACCCCAGAGTCATGCTGCATGTCTTTCTACGCTGCAGAAAGGCTTTCACGCACCCAGTGAAGTGTACGGTATCAGGTGATCAGCTTTGTTTCGTGTGTTTTAAAGACTGTTGCTGAAAAGATTTGAGAGAATGTTACTATCGTAAAACCGATGTTTAATGATTAACTTCCACTTGAGCAGCTTACTTTGTAGTCAACAGTGGGAGAAAGACAATATGACACAGTAAAGTAAAATCATGTGCTTACCATAAAAGCAATTGGATAGATGCAGTTTTGATTTACCAGTTACTCCACAGTATGTGGAAAGATAAAAATTTTACCATTTTCATTTTGTTTTAAAAAAAAAAATAGAAGCTTTAACAGTTGCAAATATTTTCTCCCTTTACCTTGTTCTGACCAAGTTATTGGACACATTTATGGCATCCGGTTACCTTTCTGACTCACCTAAGCTACACCACCCTTGCTGAATGCTCTGTAAATGCAGTCAATAATACATTTTAATACAGGCATTCTCTTGTGCACCATTATTTGGAGAATAAAAAGATGTTAAAGGCTTATACTTATAATGGACTTCTAGTGTAAGTACAGTTAAAATAATGTAAAATCAAGCCACCAGACGAGGACCTCATCACAGTGGAGTACTGACCTGCCCCAGTGGAGAGCACCTCCTCCTGACTAATTCAAAACTGCGGGGCTGCTTATAAAGGTCAACTTATGGGGAGGGCTCCAAAGAGTTCTCCAGTGGTAGTTTTTAAGGATCCACTCGGAGATCTGTCATCCTGCTACAGAACCGTCACCTGTTGAGTGCCCGTCACTTGTCATTGGCAGCTCGGTGTGATTCAGTTCTCCTGACAGGCAAAATATCCAGAAAAGGAAGTTGACTGACTTCTTGCATCCACTTGGGCCCAGGGCTGTAAGGTGGTTCAGTGAGCACGCGGCAGCTGTAAGTGCCTGCACCATGCTGGATTGGCTGGCAGGAGTCAGGAATTCAGGATGCTTGCTCTATTGGTTGTGTATAGATGGTATCAATTTGATATTATCTGCGGGTTTACCATATAGCACAGAAGAACAACTGAACTTCGGTCTTGTCTAATTAACAATAACATTTTAATTGTAGCACTAGAGGCCAAAGCAACTTCATCAAATCACTATGTAACATACAAAAAACAGAATATGCACACCCGCAGAGGATGTGCGCATACTATTTTTTTTTTGGGGGGGGGGGGGGGGGCGTGGTCACGTGAATGAGAAGCTAGGTGCAGACATGGTGGATGAGGTTGAACGAGGGTCTAAGAGGATATTATGTGGAAATTCTCATTCTGTCTCCCCACCCCGACATGAGATTAGATAGTTTCAAGTCAAGGATGTCAAGTTATGTGGAGGGAAACAGCAATAACTTGCTGTTAACTGAGGTTTCTGATGATCGAGAAATTGGACGTTTATTATTTTCTGCTCCCTCGATGTTGCACAGAAGGTGGCACTATAATGCTGCTTGGAAATGTCTGCAACCCAGGCCTCAGTAAAAAAGGGGCATTTAATGTAGTGGGTGGGCAAAATACTGGGCTTGAAAAAGACTAAGTTATTTATGTGATTATTGAAAAAGTACAGTATAGTGATGGTGAACATCACCGTAAAAAAATCTCAAACTATACCTATTCTGTAAAAACCATCTTCAGTGCGCTTATATCTTGATTCTTTGGTCTCCTGAAGCAATTCAGATCCTGAATCCTAAATAAAAGTGGTAAACCAGATAAAACAATCAATAACATTCGTCAACAGCAGCAGAAAGAATTGTACAGCTTTTGCAGCCACAAAATCAAACTACAAAAAATTTGCAACAGCCATAAGCTAATCTTAATTGTCTTTGATTTAAAAAAAAAGTAAATTTGTTTTCTGACCGAGGCTTAGTTTTAACAATTAAGAGATCTATTTAGCTATAGAAAACCAAGCAGTAAGGTTAGAGGCCTCTTGTGCATCTCCCAATCCCTTCGCCTCTCCACTAGCAGTTGTGCCTTCAGCCGTCCAGGCCCTGCTCTGGAATTCCCTAACTAAACCTCTCCACCTCCCTCTCCTCCTCAAAACCCATCTTTCTGGCCAAGCTTTTGGTCACCCCCTCCCAATATCTCCTCCTTTGGCACTGTCTGATTACACCTTTGTGAAGCACTTTGGAACATTTTTCGAAGTTAAAATGCAGTAGCCTGAAATTTGCCCGAAAACCGGCTAAAGATCGAAGAATTTCAAGTGGAAATTACGTCCAGTGCGAATCGAGATTCCGCGATCTTTTGCACTAATTTAAAAAAACATCGCGCTGAATGCCAGCCCCACCCACAAAACTAGCCAAGCCCCCAGATTAAAGTAATCACCATGGCGAGTTTCTGCTAATTGCACCTTCGAGGTGGCTCTAAAAATTTAAGCTTTTTTTTTAAAAAAAAAGCACAAGGACACTAATGGGCACCTTTTAAAAATTAAAAAATATTTAATTTACTAAGAAACTGACGACTGTACACCAATGAAACTAGGAAATGGATTTGTATAGTTTAGAAAAAGTCATTTTCAATTATTTAAAATCAAGTTACTCACAGGTGGTGGACTAGACACGCTGATTAAAAATGCTTATTTGTGTGATAAACCCATTTTCGGCTGCATTAATAAAACTGCACCAGGTTACCACTCTTAAATATATCAAGGAATTTTTTTTAATGTGGGAAAAAATGTTTAAAATTACATTCTAAAATGCTGGCTCATGGCAGATTTTACATTCGACGATATGCAAATGAGCTTCAGCAGAGACTTGAGCTAAAAAAATAAATCTCCTGAAAACTAGCGCAATTTTGAGCGCCCAGATTGCCAATTGCATCTAAATGGAAGCTCTACCCCACTATGTTTAGTCTATTTATGTGGCTGATCACCATTGCACATGGTCAAGATGGTGCAAGCAATATTGTGCAACACTGGAGTGAAAATATATCAAGCAGTACATGCACTGGGAAAACATTTCCTATAACTTTGCTGTTCTGTTGGGACGTTTCTGCCGATTTAACCATTAGTATGTTTGAGCAAGACTTTCCCTAGACATAGACATCTTGAGCACTGAAATATTTGGAAATAGTACAAAGGATCTGCAGAAATTTAGCATCTTGAAAGCGATACAAGTAACCAGGTGACCAAATGCAAGAATATGAATTTTTATTATAAGTGCAGAAATACAGAAAACGTAGTAGCGCTCTTGCGCCCACCCAGGGTCAAAAGGTCATGCGTTCAAGCCCCACTTCAGAGACTTGAGCACAGATTCTAGGCCGACACTTAGAGGGAGTGCTACATTGTCAGAGGTGCTGTTTTTTTGGGAGGGACGTTAAACCGAGGCCCCATGTGCACCCTCGGGGGGCACGGTGGCATAGTGGTTAGCACTGTTGCCTCACCGCGCCAGGGACCCGGGTTCAAATCTGACCTCGGGCGACTGTGTGGAGTTTGCACATTCTCCCTGTGTCTGCGTGGGTTTCCTCCGGGTGCTCCGGTTTCCTCCCACAGTCCAAAGATGTGCGGGTTAGGTTGATTTGGCTATGATAAATTGACCCTTAGTGTTAGGGGATTAAATACGTGGGGTTACGGGGATAGGGTGGGATATGTGTCGATGCAGGCTCGATGGGCCGAAATGGCCTCTATCTGCACTGTGGGGATTCTGTGATTCTGTGGACAGAATATATCCCTTGGCACTTTTCCAAGAAAAACAGGGGCGTTCTCCTGGTGTTCTATCCAACATTGACTGTTCAACCAACACCACCAAAAATTAGATTATGTGGTTATTTATCTCATTGCTGCTTGTGGAATCTTGCTGTGCAACAATTGACTGCCATGTTTCTCTACATTACAACAGTGACTACACTTCAAAAGTACTTCATTGATTGTGAAATGCTTTAGGAAGTGCCGAGGCCACAAAAGGCACTATATAAATACGAGTTTGTTTTTTTGGCTGCTTCATCAGTCTCCACTGCCTCCCTCCAGTTTATTCCGATCTGTGAACCTGACCAAGTTTGAATGCATTTCTGAATTGAGGTCAAGACTGTTAGTCAAATGGGATCAGCCTGAAAGGCGTTTGTTCTTTCTTTAACAAGACTCTTGCAAACCATCTTATTGAACACCTTTTGAAAAATCAATGTACACTACATCTGCAACATTCTCTTCATCTAGCCAATTAGTCACTTCTTCAAAAACTCTTAAATTTGTCAAACATAAATTCGTGCTAGGTGTCCTTGATTAACCCATGTTTTTTCTAAATGCACACCAATTTTATCCCCAAAAATGTATTCCAAGCATTTGCTTATAACGGACATTAAACTAATTGGTTTATAGTTACCCAATTTATCCTTCTGTGTTATATTGGCTATTCTCCAGTCCAATTGTACAATTTGCATATTTAATAAGGATTGAAGAATTGTGACCAAAGCCCCTCTGACTTCTTTCAATAGCCAAGGATACAAGCTATCAGGGCCCGGTGATTTATCTAGCTTGAATTCTACTAAATTTTTCAGATCCAATTCTGTTTCTACTTTCATCTCCAACAATTGTTCATTACCCTCCTCTAGTTCACCTACATTCTTCACCTCCACTATCATTTGTAAAAACTGATAGACTATTTATTTCATATTTCTGCCATACTTTCTTCCTCCACAGTAGATTTATTGTTTGTAGTCTGGCATTAGCCCCATGATGATTAATGAGCACAATATAGGTGTTAATTAAACTTTCTGTATTGTGGTTCTCTTTCCCTTTCACACCGATACATCCAAAATCTTGGTTGAAATACAGCTTTAAATGCAATACTAACAAATGATGTATACTTGATGTGACTCTATATTACGTACAGAAAGGCGGCATTAAAATGCACACCTAAATTTTGGCAGGGCGCCATTATTAACTATTCACACAACTTCCTAGTCAAATCAGGCAATGAACTGCAGGCCGTTTATGTGTGCGATTTGACTGCACGCATTTCTCACATTTAAAAGACAAAAATATTATGCTTTTCAGTAAAAGAGCTTCCATTTGAGAAAAGAACCCTTTTGTCACTGTAATCACAGAATCACAGAAACCCCACAGTGCAGATAGAGGCCATTTCGGCCCATCGAGCCTGCACCGACACATATCCCACCCGATCCCCGTAACCCCTACACCAACACATATCCCACCCTATCCCCATAACCCCACGTATTTAATCCCCCTAACACTAAGGGTCAATTTATCATAGCCAATCAACCTAACGCGCACATCTTTGGACTGTGGGAGGAAACCGGAGCACCCGGAGAAAACCCACGCAAACACAGGGAGAATGTGCAAACTCCACACAGACAGTTGCCCGAGGCTGGATTCGAACCCGGGTCTCTGGCGCTGTGAGGCAACAGTGCTAACCACTATGCCACCGTGCCGCCATTAATTAGCGCTCCCCCGTAATAGCAACCACTCCAATAAAAGTTAGAATAACAATTTATAGTATCTTTAACGTCAAAAAAGGCAATTCACAGACCATAATCAGACAAAAATGTATGCCGAGCCAAAGGAGGAGATATTAGGAGGGGTGACTAAAAACTTAGGGGGAGAAATTCAGTATCGCCCCGTGTGAGGCGCTAATTATCGCCTCTGACTGCAAACTTGGCTTCTATCGGCCCTGGAGGTGATTGGAGCACTAAAATCAGGCGCTACACACCTCTCAAGGCGCTAACACCGAGGAGCGAGGCGCTGCCTCAGAGCACTGGTGAAGCTCAGGTGATGTCAGTCAGCAATTGAACACAAACACAGACACACTGGCGCTGGCCAGTTCTTAAAGGGGAAGGTCGATCTTGCTCTCCAGCCACACCCTGCTCATTGCAGCCTTGAATCTCGGCCTGGAGAGACCAGTACATCAATTCTACTGGAAAGAACAATGGAGAGGCCCAGGGAAAGAGCTCAGAGTGCAGCCCCCCATAGTCTCTTCTAAATCGATGCAAGGAAGGTCAAATCAAAAAATGAGCCTGCAAAGTGCAGCTCAGTACCCAAAACTCCTTCACACAGCATTGAATCTCTCCAGAAGTCTCTCCCTCAGGTGCAATGTCACCGACAAAAAAAGCGGCCGCCATTAATTAGCGCTCCCCCAGTTCCTTCCCGACTGCAAAACGTTCCCCTTCATCCGTCGTTGCTAGCGGCAGGCGGAAAGGCAGGGGGCGCCACTCAATATCCGGTCCAGGGCATTGCACACTCGACTGACGTCACGATCTGCAGGCGCAGGAGACCGTGTTGGTAGTGTTTAGCGCCGCTGCAAAATGTCTGGTCAATTTCGTGAGCGGCGCAAACAGCGTCGCGCCCGGGCACTAGTTGCTTTGCGCCCCATTAGCGCCTAAGAGGCCGCTAACGGGAGGCGCAAAGCAACCGAATTTTTCCCCCTTAGTCAAGAGGTGGGTTTTAAAAAAAGGGTTTTAAAAGGAGGAGAGGGCAGTAGGGAGATGAAGAGGTTGAGGGAGGGAATTTCAGAGCGTAGGGCCTAGACGACTGAAGGTACAGCCACAAATGTTAAGGTGAAGGGAGTCGGGAATTCACAAGAGTCCAGAGTTGGAGGAACACAGAGTTCTCTGCGAGCTGTAGGGCTGGTAGAGGTTACAGAGACAGAGAGGTGCGAGGCCATTAAGGGATTAAAGGATGAGAAATTTAAATTGGAGGTGTTGGAGGACCGGGGGCGATGCACGAGCAGAACAAGACATGGGCGGCAAATTGGATGAACTGAAGCTTATGGAGGTGGAAGATGGGAGGCCAGGAGACCATTGGACTAAATCGAGCCTGGAGTTAACCAACGCACAGATGAGAGTTCCAGCAGATGAACTGAGGCAGGGGTGGGTGATTTGTGCCAGCGTGGTTAAGGAGTAGGAAGCTCAGCTCAGGGTCAAATAAGACACCAAAGTTACAAACAGCCTGGTTTGACATGGGACCGTGACTGGGGAGGGGGGATGAAATCGGTGGCGAGAGTATGTGGCCGAAGACAATGGCTTCGATCTTCCCAATGTTTAACTGAAAGAAATTGTGGCTTATCCGAGAGTGGATGCCGAACAAGACAAGATGAGCAGCAGAGCCAGCTGAACAAGTTGTCTCAATCTTAGTGGCAAAGAAGTCCATGAGCTCCTTGCGCTTGTTGGAGGCGGGGAGAGGAAAGGGTTTAAGGAGACGGTTGCTATTGAAGAGAAGAAGCCACAGGTTGTCTTTGTTCTCCAGATTGATCCTGGAGTAGCGAGTGGTTTCGGCAGAAGAGGCTGAGGCCTGATAATGCTTGATGTCATCTAGTGAGATTTGCTGATTAATGGCTAAATTGGTTGCGCACCAGATACGTTCACGTCTGCGCCCTTTGGATTTGAGGGAGCGAAGAAAGTGGGCCATTCCGGAGGATCAACCAGGAAGGGAGATAGTAAATGTTTTACTGAGTCCATGGGCATCAAAAGGTGGAGGAGTGGAGGTGGTTCAGCAGATTGACAGCTGCAGAAGTATTGTGGTGAATGGAGGGCCTAAGGCTAGGTATTTGAGAGTTTGAAAGTGCAGTAGTACGTGACTTGGGGAAGAGTTTTTTCCAGCGGCAGATGCAGAAGGAAGTGGTGCTGAAAGAGGGGAGGAGGAAGTGGTGCTGAAAGAGGGGAGGAGGAAGTGGTGCTGAAAGAGGGGAGGAGGAAGTGGTGCTGAAAGAGGGGAGGAGGAAGTGGTGATGAAAGAGGGGAGGAGGATGTGAGTGGCTAGGAATACAAGCAATATATTCTCATTTTTTTGGGGGGTGCACAGCTTATTCACAGTTTCGCACAGTGAGACTTTAAATTGAAAAAAACGGTCCCGGGCTGGGAGGAGCACGGCCGTGCGGAACATTGGATACAAGGAAGTAGTTGGAAACGGCCTCATCAGTGATCAAGGCCTTGGTAGTAGTGAGGCCATGGGAGATGGAAATGTTGAGGGGGTTGGCCATGAATACGGGTAGGAGAGTTTATATGGAGGGAGATGTTAAGGAAGGACAGAAGGGCAGTGAAATCAGAGCAAAGGACAAGGTTAGTTGAGTTGGAGATTGAAATCACCAAGGAAAAGGAGTCACTCAGTGCAGAGGCTGAGAGAGGAGAGGAGGTAGGATATCTCAGGGAGAAACATGGTGTGGGACTTGGGGGAAGATAGACAACAAATATTTTTAAAGGGAAGGCGAGAGTGGTGGAACAAAGTGAATTGATCGAAGGAGGAGAAAGTTCCAGAGAAGTAGAGGCAAGAGACCAAGGTATGATTTGCTGATAAAGGCCACGCCACCATTTCTTATTGAAACATACAGGATTCTGAAGGGGATTGACAGGGTAGATGCTGAGAGGTTGTTTCCCCTGGCTGGAGAGTCTAGAACTAGGGGGCATAGTCTCAGGATAAGGGGTCGGCCATTTAAGACAAAGGTGAGGAGGAATTTCTTCACTCAGGAGGCTTGTGAATCTCTGGAATTCTCTACCCCAGAGGGTTGTGGATGCTCAGTCGTTGAGTATATTCAAGGCAGAGAGAGAGATAGAATTTTGGATTCTAGGGGAGTCAAGGGATATGGGGATCGGGCGGGAAAGTGGAGTCGAGGTCGATGATCAGCCATGATCTTATTGAATGGCGGAGCAGGCTCAAGGGGCCGTATGACCTACTCCTGCTCCTATTTTCTTATACGGAGATGGCTTGTTCAAACTTTGTGACTAAATGAATGAAAGAGAAACCCATTTCAACCCTTCATTTTTTGGCACAAGCCAAGTAACCTCGTTATACAGATTATTTATTTATTCATCATCATAGAAAGGGGGGTGGCTGCTTTTAAACGTAACCTAGCCTAATTAGAACAACATATGCGGAAAGGGATGTTCCTTACCTTGTAAGGCAAAACCTCAACACTTGTATTCAACAGCAAATCCCCTGGATGTTCTGTGTTCCCAGTGTGAAACAAGTATCTGAAACCAGGACAGTAAATGCAGTGATTAACATAGTTCAAGTGAGCCTTAAGCTTATTGGTCGCCATTACTAAAATTGCACCACCATCATTCTCATCATGGCTGATTTACGTAAGTCATGAAAAAAAATGGATGGATTTGCAGAATTCGATTCCCCAAAAGCCAGTAAAAAACCCAGAATCCCATGTAATGAAATGGAATTTGACTTAATCAGCTGAAAGCCAATGGCTCTATAACTATAACCAGATGGAATCACAGCATGCAATCCCAAAACACACAAAAATCACAGAATCCTATCCAATATAAATTGAATTCGACTTAAAGTCACCGTAAGTCAGTGGTCCTGCTCATGACCTGAAGTGAAAATGGGCAGGGGGGTTGTGAAGAGAGATAAGAAATCCCAACCGTCACAAAAATCAGACTTTTAACAAAATATAATGTTGACAAAAAGGCATTGGAAAGTACGCAAAAGCCAATTCAAAATGTAAATGGAAAATACTACAGTCACTTCACTGTAAAAGCAGAACTCTCACCAGCTGTTGACTGCAAATAAACCTAAACAAGCAGCTGTCATGTAGAGATTGAATAAGGGGGCCCGTAATAAAATCTGATACAAATTACTTTGTACTTTGGCATAGCAACCAGCAGTTAGCCTTGTGAAGCTGCAAGAATTAAAAAACATGTCGAAAATATGGGATGAGAGAGCTGTCCTATGAAGAGAGATTGGGTAGAATGGGCCGATATTCTCTGGAGTTTAGAAAACTGAGAGGTGATCTCATTGAAATGTATAAGATTCTGAAGTGGATCGACAGGGTAGATGCCGAGGGGATGTTTCCCCTTGCTGGGGAGTCTAGAACTAGGGGGCATAGTCTCAGGATAAGAGGTCGGCCATTTAGGACTGAGGAGGAGAAATTTCTTCACTTAGACGCTTGCGAATCTTTGGAATTCTCTACCCCAGAGGGCCGTGGATGCTCAGTCGTTGAGTATATTCAAGACTGAGATCAATAGATTTTTGGACTCTATGGGAATCAAGGGATATGCGGATACGGCAGGAAAGTGGAGTAGAAGTAGATCATCAGTTTATTGAATGGCAGAGCAGGAAGGCAGGTCTTTTTTTTAATTTTTTTAAATGGTCTTATTTTTTTAAATTCGTTCATGGGATGTGGGCGTCGTTGGTAAGGCCAGCATTTATTGCCCATCCCTACTTGCCCTTGAGAAGGTGGCGGTGTGCCGCCTTCTTGCACCACTGCAGTCCGTGTACAGGAAACTGTGTGTTATCCGGAGGCTAAGTGTCCGGCAAGCTCGAGCCACCGGCAAAAATCAGGAGCCGTTTGTTAGTTTTTTTCCTTCTCGTGGCTGCTTTTTTTTTCCCCCAACAGTCAGGCTCTGGAAAGTCTCTCTGAAGCTGTTGCTAAGCTACAGAGACGCTTCCAAGGTACGGGCCGACTGTTTAGAAGCTGTTGCTAAGCAACAGTGTTTGTTGTCAGATACGGAGATGAAAAGCTCCGTATGCTTCAACATTAACGCTGGTTTGTCCGGCAGTTTTGAGGGAACGGCAACAGCTCGGTCCCGTCGGTGCCGGATAGCACAAAGTTTCCTGTAGTATACTTCTTTGTAGCGGTTTTGGTACAACTGAGTGGCTCGCTAGGCCATTTCAGAGGGCAGTTAAGAGTCAACCACATTGCTGTGGGTCTGGAGTCACATATA
Source organism: Somniosus microcephalus (assembly GCF_052327205.1). Classification (NCBI taxonomy): domain Eukaryota; kingdom Metazoa; phylum Chordata; class Chondrichthyes; order Squaliformes; family Somniosidae; genus Somniosus; species Somniosus microcephalus. The sequence goes on along the minus strand of NC_140996.1, from coordinate 205,632,149 downwards.
GGCCAGACCAGGTAAGGACAACAGATTTCCTTCCCTATAGGACATTAGTGAACCAGATGGGTTTTCAGAACAATCCGATAGTTTCATGGTCACCATTACCGATGCTAGCTTTTTTATTCCAGATTTATTTAATTAACTGAATTTAAATTTCCCAGCTGCCATGGTGGGATTTGGTACAGTCTCAATTTATTCTGTCTTTTTATAATCGACATCTGCTGTCACTTTAGGTCTCTACGAAGATTTAAAACCCAGCTCTGGACACCCAACACCCGACTGTTATGCATTTTTAGACCAGCACATTAAGCTGACCAGTTGATTTACATATTGTCCTGTGCCATTCAGTTTAATAAATCTCAGTACAATATTAGTAAAATCATGTGGTACAATTTTAACTCATCAAATCATCCCAATTCAATCACAGGAGCTTGCTGTCCATGTTCCAGAAAAAAAAACCCAGCACAGTTCAAAAGAAAATGGACATGGCAACAGATTTCAATGTTTTATTATTTCTAATTACAGGTCACAATGCTAGTTATGTGTGGAAGAATTTCTAACACTATATTTTTCCCTATCCCTGCAAAAATAACAATTTTCACTTGCTGCAGTACAAAAGTAGCTCAATATTTGGATTTCGCTGTACAGGAGCTGATTCAGGATTATAGTATAGCTGCACAGTTTGATAGCTGCCACAAAGGAGCAGGATGCACGTTTCCTGCCATAATTTTCCACAGAACAAAATTCCCAATCTGAGCTCCATCACCATAACAAGTTGAGGCTAGGTGGCTCCTCACAGACAAAGGGGAAATAGAGCACGTTGAAGACAACCATCCTGTTTGGTAGGACTTTATTCCCAGGGCTGAAAAGTTGTGGATTCAGCACCCATTTGAGGCACTGAAGCTCATACCCAACGCTGTATTAGAGGGCAATCCAGGATTGCTTGAAGTAATCCATCAAATAAGATATTAAACCAAATTTTAGGGGTAAAAATTGGGGTGCTACCTTCGCTGGGGGGGGGGGGGTGCTAATTTTAGCACCGCCGCAGCCAATTTTCCCAGGTTGCACCCCGAGGGGGAGGGGGGCGCTACTGGAAGTGCCCCGCGTCCCTCTTGGGGCATTATGAGCCAATATCGCGGCGCTACGTGCTGCGGTACTGCAGGCCTTCTTCCCCTTCTTAAAGGGGAGGGGCCTGGCGCAGCATATCCCGGCGCCCAGCTGGGCCACCAGGGATCGGGAGTGCCGGCAAATGAGCCCGGCACGCAAGAGGAGAGCAGCCAGCACCCCACCCGGGGGGGGGGGGGGGGGCGCTTCACGGGGGCAGGTGCTGGCAGGCGGCCTGCAACAAAAATGGCCGCCCGCCACCTCCCCTTTAAACTAGCGCCGCCCCGGCCGCAGGTAGGCCCCCCAGACCCCGTCGGACATGGCGTCTGGCAGCGCCACCCAATATTACAGCTGGGGTGCTGCGCACAGCGATGATGTCATCGCCGGCAGCGCTAACGGTTAGCGCTGCCGCTAACCTCCCATTGAATTTCGCAGGAGGCGTTAGCGGCGCGACACCCAGGCGCTAGTTCATTTGCGCCCTCTTAGGGCACTAACAAGAGGCGCAAATCAACCGAATTTAGCGCCCTTAGTCTCTCTTTTGATCAATGCTCGATCACCAACCCGACTGCCATAGAAAGAATAACTTTAGTCAGTTTTAACTGGATTATCAGGTGGAATAGCTTCTGATGGAAGAATAAAACTGTAGAGAGGGAGGGGAAAAACTGGTATTATCCTAGAACAGCCATCCAGTGCAGCTCTCACTACAGCCCAGAGCTGCAAACACAAATCTCCTAATGGCAGATTTCAAAGAAACACTGGTGCGAGCCTGGGAACAATTTGAATTCATTGTCAGAAGACGACTGTGTGCAAGAAAGGGAAAATAGCTTTGTTATTAGCATTAAAGCCAGAAGGTATTTACGGTAAAAAAAAACAAAATACTGCGGATGTTGGAAATCTGAAATAAAAACAGAAAATGCTGGAAATACTCAGCAGGTCAGGCAGCATCTGTGGAGAGAGAAACAGAGTTAACATTTCAGGTCGATGACCTTTCGTCAGATTTTTTAGCCTTGTTTTCATATCTCTCCCCTGCATGTCTGATTTAATTGTAGCACCTGGCTCCAGGACATCTACTGTGAACCCAGGCCCCAGTAGAGAGAGTGTGGGAACAGAACATAGAGACATGAGCATGCAGATCCTTGTGGGCAATACCATCAATAATCTTAATGGGTTCAGCCAATCTAGTGAGCAGGATCGTTGAGATATTGGCAGGCAGTCAATGTTGGCAGGATTACAAAGTGCATCTGCAAATAGTGTAGCCTTGAAATTACTGATAACGGATATGCATCGATGCACACCATCACCGTTAACAAGTGAGTGCTGTATGAATGCATCAAACACTTATACACCTATATCACAGCCATTTCTCTTCTGATACATTATAACTGCTAACCACAACACATTAAAACTACTTTTCTACAAATGTAACTAAGTACATTTGACCAATAAACTAGTTCAGAAATGAATTACTTCTCTAACTTTTTCCAGTTCTGACGAAAAGTCATCGACCTGAAACGTTAACTCTGTTTCTCACTCCACAGATGCTGCCTGACCTGCTGAGTGTTTCCAGCATTTTGGATATTTAAGGTAGGTTTTTTGTGTGTGAGCTCTGTAACACTAACATTTAAATTGCATCAACTCAGACCCATTACTCATTTGCAATGAGTCACTCATTTCAGTTCAAAACAGCTCCATACATTTAAATGACTTTACAATCTGCCATACTCTTGGATTGTAAATCTCGCTAACATTTTTAAAAATACTGCCAGTTTTGCAACATTTACACTTTTTTAATTCAATGGAGATATTAGCAACTGTGTACATCTTTCGCTCTTCCTTCACCTCAGAGAAAAATGTTCAAGTGAGCTCTAATGCGGTGAATGCCTTAAACTGATCAGTATGAATGAATGACTACCATTTAAGACAGGAGGACAATTTATACCAAAGTCACATTTAAACACAAAATGGCAGGCATTTTTAGAATCTGCCACTTGATGGCAGTGCTTTACAAAGTTTGAAAGGACACACTGACTGAACACCCTCTCCCCTCAAGTAATTTTGAAAAATTACTGCATAAACATGACTGTCTCCCATCACTGAATATTAAAGAACATAACACATTGCAGTAAAACTATGTTGCATTGACTAAGGTCACAAATACCAAGCACTATAATAAACATAAAAGGAACTCAATAGAGGGCTACTTCAATGTTTGATGTGAATGGCTACTTCCATTTAGAGAGAAGAGTTCAATTCACTCTGAATAAGCTGAATTCACTCTGAATTAAACAGCGCTACATGTATAATGCAGATTTTAATAAATCTTCATGCCCATACTTGGCCTGAACCAGAATTCCATTTGTGATTGTGGAGCAGTTATCCTAAAGAAATCTCATTAAACTTGGAGCAGAAACTAGGTCACCACTTACAATGCTTTCATAACCTTTAAATCTGATGTTCTATTCTGCATTCAAAGCTCTTTAAAGAGAGAAGGTAATTGAATGCAATTGAAAAGCAACCCATCAGTACAGCAGACTACAGAGAGTTGCAGAAAATATTTTGCTTCCCAAAACAGTTTGCATCATCCCAAACGCACGCACTTGTTAAGAATGGTGCTTGGCTTAGCTGTCCATCAGACTTGTAATTCACACTTCATACTTCTCAATGTGCAATATGAAGGTAGAATATTAAGGATTGTCTGCTGGGAGCTATGCGAAACCCCGAGGAAGGGTTCCACTCTGGGCTGAGAATTGCAGCAGTCAGTAAATCGAGGCTTTGGTTGGCTCGTGTTTTAAAATGATTGTGTATTTGGAGCTCTGGTCCAACAATGCACCCACAGTCAGTCACTCCCTTATTCTACAGCTACATTTACATCCTAAGCAGGGATGAGGCCCGTCATAAATCTCATCGAGAAACTACCTATGAAATAACACTGGACGGCCAGCTGGTGGCGCCGTCCAAGGAGTATAAATACTCGGGCGTTGGCCCCAGCTTGCCAGGGACATTTTGTAAAGACAAGGAACTAGTGAAGTACAACTAGACTTCCACGTTCTGAAACAAGTTGATTAAAGCCTTGCTTTATGCTCAAACCAAGTGCGTAGTGAGTTTTATTACGTCAAGGCTTGTGGGCTATTCTTCTGTTAGACAGCTTTCATTTCATAATGTAAATTTGAATACCTATTTTCCGCTGTGACCTGGTAACAGAAAAGTTATTCTGGAATTGTTTGAGCAATCACGTTGGCAGACAGATAAATATACTTTGCAAAACCAATATCGCAATGTTTCAAAAGCCTCCCATTACTCAAGAGTGGCAACTGGCAGACAGCTTTAAAGAATGCCAAAATATTATTTTATCTTCGGCACATTTTGACTTGCAATATAATAAAGAATATTTCAGGACAAAATCCAACAGTAAGTATTATCCAGAAGTACTGGTCTGCAATAGACCTTCATATGTTGGGTAATAAGTCAGGTGCCCCAAGAATCAGTGTTGCGACCAGTACTATTTCTAGATTTGCAACAATGACTTAAGATTCAGAACCTCAGTGCAAACTTACAGACAACACCAAAATAGGAGGTGCACTCGAATTGGAGGAGGCTGTTCAGATATTACAGAACGAACTGGACAAAGTAGGCAAGTGGGCAGAAAAACAGCACCATTAATGTAAAAAGAAAACACCCCAGGCACTTTACAAATAAGACCAAGGAAAATGTGACGCCGAGCCAGGAAGGCAAGATTAGGAGGAGTGGCCAGAAGCTTGGTCACAAGAGATTGTTTTTTGAGAAGGATTTGAAAAGTGGATAGAAGGGTGGAGCTGTTGAATGGTTTTAAGGAGAGAGTTCCAGAGAATGGGTTTGAAGTGACTGAAGGGAGGGGGCGAGGCCATGGACAGATTTGAAAACAAGGATGAGAATTTTAAAATCAAGGTGTTGTTTAACCAGGAGCTAATGTAGGTCAGCGAGCACAGGGGTGATTGGTGAACGGGACTTGGTGCGAGTTAGGACATGGGAAGCAGAGTTTGGGATGACCTCAAGTTTACATAGGATAGAACATGGGAGGCCAGCCAAGAGTGCGTTGGAATAGTACACTTGTACATGCACTTTTCTTTTCCCGCCCCCCCCCCCCAATAAAACTTAAGACTACCAAACAAGGACCTTGGTATACCAGTGAACAACTACTGAGCAGAAACAGGCCAAGGAGGGACAGCAGCAGAGATCCTGGACGCAGGCTTGCCAGAAACATCGCTCGATAAAGTCTGCTCTAGTCAATTACAGTTCTGTATTGAAGTAACTTGTCATACAGCATAGAGCGGCCATTATATGTACAAGGGTGGCTTTTTCACCAATTACCTAAGATGGTGTTTCATTCAACATATTCAGAAATAATGAAAATATCCTAAAATACTCAGAAGCAAGCCAGAGCAGAAAAAGCTGTTGTCGTACTTGGCATGGGGTAATGGAACTTATACAAGAGTCGGGCAGGCGAAAGCTGGAGGACTGTGATTACTGTATAATGATGGGTTACACCGCAAACATTCGATTAATATGTATTCTTACATTGTGCATGCTTGATTGGATAGTCTCATAACATAAGCTGTCCAGTCAAGATCTAGTAGATTATGCAGGACTTCCTCGGAAGTATTAGATTGGGAAATCTTCTGCGATAGTTATATGCATTTGTCACTTAAAAAACAAACCTGTAAAATCTCTCATGAAACTACGGTTTAAAAGATGTTCTTTACAACCTGTCTAATTTTTCATTAGCTCAGGCATTCTGGGTTTTTGTAATTAATGCAAGTTCAACTAACAGTTGTGATCATTTTCTTTTAATATTGGATCATGGATATTCATGCCCATAAAGATGCAAAATGAGCTGCTTACCACAATATCCCATCATGGCTTTAGCCCGCCATTACTCCTGAACCTTCAACGAGCCTACATCCTTCCTCGAGCACCATGTCCCTCTGACTCCTGCCTCTTGTGCATCCCCTTCCTTCGTCTGGCCCTCAATGGCAAGGCCTTCAGCTGCCTGGGTCCTACTCTCTGGAATTCCCTGTCTCAACTTCTCCTATCCCCACCTTGCTCTTCTCCTTAAAAATAAAACCTCTACAAAGGCCTTTTCTTGGACAAGTTTTGGTCATCCCTCTTTTCCACTAACTGATAATTCCCACAACTGACCATTCTTGGCGTCACTTTTACATACCCTTATTCCATGAAGTTCTTGGAGATTTTTTTTTTACATTAAAATGGTTGTAATATATGGAAGGAGTTGTTACTGATCAGGAAGCATCAACATACTCGTCCTTCTGCGCCTCCTCACTCTACTTGGAAAAAAAAAAATCACACCAACAGGTTTGTTACAAGAGAGCGTCACAGTTATAAATTGGTGTCCTTACCTATCTATATTCAATGGTTTGTCAAATTTGACGAGTATATAGTCACCAGCGAGAGGTGTAATGCCCCAGAAGAAGTCCTCTCCCAGATACGCTTTATCCAATGAATGGCCTTGATAAACTTTTAGCGAGGTTGAAATCTCTGCGGGCGGATTGACGTGCATTTTGTGAAGTAAAGGCTTCATAAAATCTTTATCCTTAGGAGAGAGAAAAAAAATCCCCCCAAAATTTTAGTTGTTGAAATCAAACAAACCAATAAGCAGTTTTGCAATATATAAAGAAAAACAGGGTGCATTATTTAACTAATTTTACATGCTAAAAAAAAACGCATTTGCAATAACATTAGAGTGTGACATTCCTTAACGGCTACAAATTAATCTATTTCACTACATTTCCATTGTCAACTTGTCACAAAGAAGAAACTGAAATATTTTGAGAGTTATCAGGAGATTTCTATAGTTAGAGAATAGTGGAAGTCTGGGAGAAATTACAAGATGGTTACCAAGTAAGTGCCAAACAACATCAAGGGCAGAAAGCAAAGCTCAAATGATTGAACATTATCTGAGCCTCAATCAATTAGTTTTTGGAATATGTTGTGTTTGCTTTGGTTGGCGTTTATTACGTTCTGGATTTGCTTTGACCCACTGATAGCTGTCAGAGTCGGCGTGCTACGTACTGATAAACAAGAACGTTCCACGAAGGAGGAGATTATAATTTTAATACCGTTAGGACAAGTTTGAGATGATTAAATGCATTCAAGAATAAACGATTGTCTGGCTTGGAATGTGCTTTGAACATTTGAAGGTTTCTGATGAAATCATAAACCTCAAGATCAAAGCCTTCAGCCCACTTTGAGCAGCCTCTACCTTCTCTCCAATTTTCTGTGCAGGGCAGCCAACCATCTAATAGCTCAACCAAACAACTATTCTTCACATGTGCCCAAACGAGTGTTTAACCTTGGCGGCGGCACTGCAGGTGGACTCCATTTGTCCTCACCAGACAGCCACAAAGGTGCACCTTCCAACAAGAGCCACTAGAAAGCAATCGGGGGGTGCTCCAGCACCTCCAACTATTGCCCTAGCAGGGATCAGCTAGCTCAGCACAGATCAAACCTGGTATCTTTGCCAGTACGCTTAGTACCACTCCCATTCAGTGCATGATCCATCACGGGACGCCAGCTTTCCTACTGGGACTTTTACAGATAACTTGCTATCGTCACTAGTTGCTGCCATTACAGCCGATACACACTATTTGTTTTTAAACCTATGCGCTCTGCACTTGACTGAGGAAAGGGACAGCATTGTGCAAGATCACCAGTGATATCACTTGAACCGTGAGCGCACAAGAACATTCTTGATCACTGGACTGTGTGCACATAGGGCTCTTGTACCTCAACTTATATAACTTATAACTTATTTGTACATTGCACACTGCATTTTAATTTATACTTATTTATATTATACTTATACTACCATATACTTATAATACATTACTATTACTTCCAGTGGTAATAGAGGCTTTTTGCACTGTTCATCATATCCTGCAACTTGGACTGTCATTGCTATACTTATTTGCTTAGTTTCTATATTTATACTTGTTTTTACTTTTTGCTTTTATATTATATGCTTGTATTGTGGGAGTGAGTGGGGAGTAAGCATTCCATTGTACCAGTTAAATATGGCAATAAAATAATCTTGAATCTTGATATGCAGTGTTGTGAGAAAGAACACTCAGCCGAAAGTGAAATAGGATTTGATTTAGAAATAATACAGCATGTCACAGATGCAGCAACCCACGTTATCTATGTGATCTATTGACTTTCAAAATTCTGTATAAAGGTAGATGCATAAAGAGACAAATGGGAATGAAGTATTGTGCACCCACTGTAATGACTACAAACAGGACAGTTTATTTTAATTTGTCTGTAAAAACTAAGCTACATTTTTCCAAAGAACAAAGCAAAAATGAGATGAAAGGGAACAAATGAGATAAAAGCAGTACAAAGCACGCCCTCTCCCCCTAAGCATCATATATAATGCATTTTAAAACTCTGACCACTCTCCCAAAGGAATTATTCCAGTCAAGAGGTGCTAAGCAGTCGAAGGATTTTTATACAATAGCAAAATACTGCGGATGCTGGAAATCCGAAATAACAGAAAACGCTGAAAAAACTCAGCAAGCCAGGCAGCGTCGTGGAGAGAGAAACAAAGTTAACTTTTCAAGTCAAAGGCATTTCATCAGAACTGGAAAAAAGCAGGACATGGAAAGCAAGTTTAGGGGCTGGGAAAAGGGGGAGGGGATGAAAGGTGGTCAGTGATAGGAGAGAAAGCAGGAGAGATTGAGAGACATTAAGAGATATTCAAGGCAAGAGGTGGTGGTAATGGGACAGGTTAAGGAACAAAGGATGGCTCTAGATGAAGTGTGAATTGCGCTGGCAGAATGAAGGACAGCTGCCATGTGGGAGGGAAAAAAGGCCAAACAAAAACTGTGGATAAAAAAAGAAAATATATATATGATAGGGGCCGAGGTTATGATCTGAAATTGTTGAACTCTATGTTGAATCCAGAGGGCTGCAAAGTGCCTAATCGAAAGATGAGGTGCTGTTCCTCGAGCTTACGCTAAGCTTCCGTGGAACAATGCAAGAGGCAGATGTAGTGTATGTACCTTTAAGGAGAGAACTACTTTTTACAGCTCCTGTATACTGTAGTACCGGCAGTGACCACACCTGTATATAAACCCTGAGAAGGGATCTGTATAGTTAGTTTTAGAGTAACCCTCATCCAGTAAACACCTGTTGCTTGTTCCCTGCAGTCTCGTGTCTAGTTATTGAAGGACACACAACATCAAGATACACGGATCTAACATTGGCGATGAGAAGATTCAAACCTACCTGCAACTCTGCATCACCTCCCAGGGATTCGCTCCTGGAGAAAAGTGAAAGAAGAAGGCCGAGTCTAGAAGCATGGGCGTCGACCATCCAGTGGAGACTTGAGCATCGCAGGGGAGGCTGTTGAGAGCTGGGCTTGGTTCTCCAGTCACGGTGGTCCAGCGAAACGGGCTGGCAACAGGTACGGCGCAGACCCTTCCCGGACAGCGGCGGCTAGAGCCGACCGACGGCACAGAAGGCGGCCGAGCAGCATCGACGGGAGAAAAGAGAGTGTAGAGCGCACAGGGCGCAGCCAGTGTTCAGGACCGAGCAGCGTCAACGAGAGAGAGAGAGGCGCGAAGGAAAACACGCAGAGCGCAGCCGGTGTTCAAGGGACGAGCAGAGTCAGCGGGGAAGAAAGGAAAATGCACAGAGCGCAGCCGGTGTTCAAGGGCCGAGCAGCGTCAGCGGGGAGAGAAAGGAAAGCGCAGGAGATGCCATTTTGAGCCGCAGCAGAGAAGGGAGAGCGCGTGAAAACGCCATTTTGAGCCAGTCTAACCACACCCAGGGATGCCGAAGAGTGGCAGTATCACAGCGTTCGACAATGAAGTCGAAGATTGGACGACATATGTCGAACGCATAGAAGTGTACTGCAAGGCGAATGAAGTGCCAGATGAGAGGAAAGCGCTGGTATTGTTGAATTCAATGGGTGCAAAAATGTATGGCTTACTGCGAAACCTAGTAACCCCAGAGAAGCCAGTGGAAAAGGATTTTGGAAACATAGTGTCAATCCTACAGGACCACTTAAACCCCACACTGCTGCTGATAGCAGAAAGATTTAAGTTTCACAAAAGGAACCAGCATAAAGATGAAAGTAATGCTGAGTATTTAATGGAACTGCGCAAGCTATCGAAACACTGCCAGTTTGGAACGGGACTAGCAGATACTTTAAGGGACAAGTTTGTGTGTGGGCTTCAAAGTGAAGGAACCCAGAAACGGCTTCTATCAGAAAAGGATCTTACGCTGGACAAGGCTTTCAGCATGGCAGTATCACACGATACAGCCGCATGGGGCGCTGCAGAGATACAACGGAGACCGCAAGAATATGGCACAAATGAAATGTCATACGGAACAGTGAAGTGCTATCGCTGCGGCAGAACAACACACGACCATAATGATTGCTGGTTCAAGGACAAAGTGTGCAGAAGTAGGACACATAGCAAGAGTCTGCAGGTCGGGAAAGAAAACCAGCAGCAAGAAATCTCCACAGGAGAAGTACAAGGTACATAAGGTGACGGAGAGTAGTTCAGGCGAACAGAAAAGTGATACAGACTCCGGAAGCAAGGAGCTGGGTTGTCTGAAACTACATAAGGTGATCAAAACAGAGGATCACCAAACTATCTGGGTCACGCTCAAGATAGCCGGAGTCCAAGTGAAAATGGAATTGGACACAGGATCAGCCCTAACAGTCATAAGCCGAAGGGACTACAAGCGGCTATTCTCACATATACCCTTGAGAGATACAGAGATTGCCTTGAAGACATACACAGGGCAAAAAGTCTACCCCAAAGGAAAAATAAGGGTGAACGTTATATATAACAGCAAGGAAACACCAAAAATGGACCTATATGTATTGCCAGATGGAGGACCACCACTACTAGGACGTGAATTGATCCGGAAGATACAGGTAGATTGGCATTCCATACAAGCACTGACTGTAGATGCCAAAAAGGATGACGACGTCAGACCTGGACGACTGTCAAAAATGCTAACTGACGCACAAGAAGTGTTCCAGGAGGGACTCGGAACACTAAAAGGCATAACAGCGATGATCAAAATAGAGAAAAATACAAGCCCAAAGTTTTTTATGCGATCCGCCCAGCCGTCGAAGCAGAGCTGGAAGGTTTGGAACGTTCAGGAGTACTGTCCAAAGTGGACTGGAGCGAGTGGGCTACACCCATCGTTCCTGTAATGAAGAGGTCGTTGAGTAATACGCCTGGGGAACCAAAGAAGGTTCGCAACTGTGGGGACTTTAAGGCGACAGTGAACCCAGTCCTTCACACGGTACAATATCCGCTTCCGCGGATTGAAGATATTTTCGCCTCGCTATCTGGAGGGAAATGCTTCACTAAGATTGATCTGGCCCAGGCGTACCTGCAAATGGAGGTAGAAGAAACCTCGAAACAGTACCTCACGATCAACACTCAAAGGTCTCTACCAATACAACCGGCTGGTGTTCGGGGTAGCATCAGCTCCAGCTATTTGGCAAAGGGCAATGGATCAAGTCCTGCAAGGGATTCCAGGGACCCAGTGTTATTTGGACAACATCCTGGTCACGGGCAAAAATGACAGTGATCACCTTGCCAACACTAGATTGAAGGAATATGGGCTCCGAGCAAATCGCCACAAATGCGAGTTTTTCCAGAAGCAGATCTCGTATTGTGGCCACGTTATTGATAGAGGGGTTACATAAGTCCCCTGAAAAGATTGAGGCAGTAGTCAAGGCTCCAGCACCGGAAAATGTGTCACAACTGAGGTCGTTCCTCGGGCTGGTGAACTACTACCATAAGTTCTTGCCGAATTTGTCTACAGTACTACACCCACTGAACACCCTACTGCAAACGGGGGTACCATGGCAGTGGAATGACGAATGTAAACGAGCTTTCCAGAAGTGCAAAGAATTGATCACATCAAAAGAGGTGCTGGCTCATTTCAACCCAGCACTACCAATTCGGTTGGCGTGTGATGCATCACCCTATGGCATTGGAGCGGTGCTGTCGCACAAATTCCCGGACGGCTCGGAGAGGCCGGTAGCCTTTGCGTCTCGGTCACTAACCTCAGCCGAGCATAACTACGCCCAGATTGACAGGGAGGCCCTCAGCCTAGTGTGAGGAGTGAAAAAGTTCAACCACTATCTGCACGGGCAGAAGTTCACCTTGCTGACTGACCACCAACCACTTGTCTCCATCTTTAATCCAAAGAAGGGCATTCCGGTGATGACTGCACAACGGCTACAAAGATGGTCCCTTTTTCTAGGGGTGAACCAATATGAAATCGAGTACAAGGGCACGAAACAGCATGGAAACGCTGATGGGCTATCACGCCTGCCACTGCCTACTGCGGAGGAAGCACCAGCAGTGGACCCTGTCGAAATATTTTATTCGACTATAATTGAACGCTTGCCAGTAACTAACGCTGATATAGAGAAGGAGACCCGAAATGACCCGACACTGTCTCGGGTATATGACTTGGCGGTGAAGGGATGGCCAACACATGGCGACTCACTGTTGCCAGCATTCTCATCCAGAAGAGAACAGCTGTCAGTATGCCAGGGGACCTTGATGTGTGGATCCCGAGTGGTAATTCCACCCAAGTTAAGGGAGAGAGTGCTAAATGAGCTTCACGAAGGCCATCTGGGAGGGGTGAAAATGAAAAGCCTTGCTAAGGCTTGTGTGGTGGTGGCCAGGGATCGATCAGCAAATCGAGGACCTAACAAAGAGCTGCTCAGGATGCCAGAAGGTCCAAAATGCACCACCACATGCCCCTCTATACTCATGGGAGTGGCTCTCATCTCCATGGCAATGGGTGCATATTGATTTTGCTGGTCCATTCATGGACTCAATGTTTTTAATAGCCGTGGATGCGCACTCGAAATGGCCTGAGGTGATCAAAATGTCGTCCACCACCACGGAGAAAACTATTGCAGTCCTACGGACCATTTTTGCCAGGAACGGCTTGCCAGAGCAGATTTGCTCTGATAACGGACCACAGTTTGTGTCCGAAGAGTTTCGAAGATTCATGAAAAGAAATGGGGTAAGGCATTACACATCCGCCCCGTATCATCCAGCCACAAATGGATTGGCTGAGAGGTTCGTACAAACCTTTAAAAAAGCAGTAAGGGCCATGTGCGATGACGACATTCCACTGCAGCATAAGGTGGACAATTTCCTGTTAGCCTACAGAAATGCGACACATGCAGTCACCAACCAGACCCCAGCCATGATGTTCTTTAACCGAAGGTTGAGATCTCGTCTGGATTTGCTCAGACCAAATGTACGAAGAGATGTTGAGAATAAGCAATTCCAGCACATCAATGAGAAGCCGACAAGGAGCTTCAATGTAGGGCAACCAGTCTTAGCCCGCGACTACCGAACAGGGAAATGGCAACCAGGAACTATATGCACACGGCAGGGGCCACTAATGTACACAGTGGATGTTGGGGAGAACATTGTGAGACGCCATGTCGACCAGATCCTAGAGTCACAGGAACGAGTCAACCCCATGTCTCGCGTACCTGGTGATGAACCCGACATACAGGTAGCATCTACCCCAGAAACAGTAGCATCGGAAGCTGATGAACCAACCGATGACAGGGGGCCAGAATCGCCTTCGCACCAAGAGCAAGACACTCAGGAAAGGCGCTATCCAGAAAGGATCAGGAAGCCGACCCAAAGACTGAATTTATAAATGGACTATTTTCAGTTAATGTTGCATGTTAAAAGTGTTAATTGTTAAATGAATGTTATGGTACTGTTAATCTAAAAGGGGAGGAATTGTAGTGTATGTACCTTTAAGGGGAGAACTACTTTTTACAGCTCCTCTATACTGTAGTACCGGCAGTGACCACACCTGTATATAAACCCTGAGTAGGGATCTGTACAGTTAGTTTTAGAGTAACCCTCATCCAGTAAACACCTGTTGATTGTTCCCTGCAGTCTCGTGTCTAGTTATTGAAGGACACACAACATCAAGATACACGGATCTAACAGCAGAGGACGGTGAGGTCCGAGTGGGAATGGAGCGGTGAATTAAAGTGGCAGGCGACCGGGAGCTCAGGGTCCCCCTTACGGACTGAACGGAAGTGTTCCGCAAAGCGGTCACCCAATCTGCGTTTGGTCTCCCCAATGTAGAGGAGACCACATCGTGAGCAGCAAATACAATATACTAGATTGCAAGAAGTAAATCGCTGTTTCACCTGGAAGGGGTGTTTGGGGCCCTGGACAGTGATGGGGGGGGGGGGGGGGGGGTGGAGGTATAAGGGCATGTGTTGCCTCTCCCCCGCTTACATGGGAAGGTGATGGGCGAAGGGGAAGGGGTGCTGGGGGTGGTAGAGTGGACTAGGGTGCCGCGGAGCGAGTGGTCCCTATGGAATGCTGAAAGGGGAGGTGAGGGGAAGATGCGTTTGGTGGTGGGATCACGCTGGAGGTGGCGGAAAATGATCCGTTGAATGCGGAGGCTGGTGGAGTGAAAGGTGAGGACAAGGGGAACCCTATCGTGGCTCCGGGTGGGAGGGGCAGGGGCGAGGGTAGAAATGCAGGAGATAGAACGGACATGGTCGAGGGCCGTGTCAACCACAGTAGAGAGGAATCCTCGGTTGAGGAAAAAGGAAGACATGTCGGAAGCACTAGTATGGATGGTGGCATCATTGGAGCAGATGCAGCGGAGACAGAGAAACTGGGAGAATGGAATAGAGTCCTTACAGGAGGCGGGGTGGGAGGAAGTGTAGTCCAGGTAGCTTTGGGAGTCAGTGGGCTTGTAGTGAATGTTTGTCAATAATCTATCCCCAGAGATGGAGATGGAGAAGTCGAGGAAGGGATGGGTCGGAGATGGACCATGTGAAGGTGAGGGAAGGGTGGAAATTGGAAGTAAAGTGAATGAAATTTTCTAGTTCAGGGCGAGAGCAGGAGACGGCACCGATACAGTCATCAATGTACTGGAAAAACAGGTGAGGGAGGGGACCCGAGTAGGACTGAAACAAAGAGTGTTCCACATATCCCACGAAAAGGCAGGCATAGCTAGGACCCATGCGGGTACCCATAGCAACACCTTTGATTTGGAGGAAATGAGTGGAGTCAAAAGAGAAGTTGTTCAATGCGAGAACAAGTTCAGCCAGGCGGAGGAGGGTGGTGGTGGATGGGGACTGGTTGGGCCTCTGTTCAAGGAAGAAGCGTAGCGCCCTCAGGCCATCCTGGTGGGGGACGGCGGTGTAGAGGGAATGTACGTCCAGTGAAAAGGAGGCGGTTGGGGCCGGGAAACTGTTAAAGTGGCGGAGGGCATCGGAAGAGTCGCGGATGTAGGTGGGAAGAGACTGGACAAGGAGAAAAAAAAGTCGAGATAGGAAGAGATAAGTTCCGTGGGGCAAGAACAGGCTGAAACGATGGGTCTACCAGGGCAGTCCCGTTTGTGGATCTTGGGAAGGAGGTAGAAGCAGGCGGTGCGGGGTAGGAGAACTATGAGGTTGGCGGCCATGGAGGGACGATCTCCAGAGGAGATGAGGTCAGTGACAGTCTTGGAAACGGTGGCTTGATGTTCGGTCGTGGGGTCATGGTCCAAGTGGAGGTAGGAGGAGGTGTCGGCGAGTTGGCGTTCAGCTTCCGCTAGGTAGATGTTGGTTCGCCAAACAACAACAGCACCACCCTTGTCAGCAGGTTTAATGATAATGTCGGGGTTGGATCTGAGAGAATGGAGTGCTGCAAGTTCAGAGGGAGGTAGGTTGGGGTGAGTGAGGGGAGCAGAGAAATGGAGATGGCCGATGTCACGTCAGCAGTTTGCAATGAAAAGATCTAGAGGGTAAGAGGCCAGAGGGAGTGGTCCAGGTAGAACGAGAATTCTGAAAGCGGGAGAAAGGGTCAGCCGTGCGGTGGGGGGGGGGGGGGTGGAAGACTCCTGGCCAAAGAAGTGGGCACGGAGGCAAAGGCGGCGGAAAAAGAGCTCAGTATCATGCCAAACTCGAAATTCATTGAGGTGGGGGTGTAAGGGGATGAAGCTCAGGCCTTTGCCGAGGACTGATCATTCGGGGTCAGAGAGGGGAAGGTCAGAAGGGATAGTGAAAATGCAGCAGGAGGTGAAATTGGGAGAAGGATGCTTATGTTCTATTCAACAGTAAAAGTGGAAAATGCCAATTGCTCGGGAGAAACTGTCATGGAAGACATCTCTGAAAAATATTGAACTACAAGATCCCTGCCAATGAGAAGATTCTGACCCTAACGAGGGAATATTGTCTCTTTGGAATTTAAGTTATGAGGAATTGTCAGCTACATTGGCTTGATCGCACTGGAAAAGCAGTGACTTCAAGAGGGCCTTTTAAAGGTTTTTAAAAGCTAAAAAGGGGGGGTTGATCAAACTGATCTGGGAACAAAAAATTTAGGAGTAACTAAGAAACTCAGCCAAAATATTTTGAACAAAGGAGAACACAGGTACATGCAATAAGTCAACAGGAAAATGTTTTGGGAGTTTATTGGGTCTGAAATTTTATATAAGAATTGCCACGGCTGTGTTTCTGCTATAACAATTGGGTGTTCAGGAAAGAAACAGAAAATAAGACCCCCAGCCTGTGTTTTTGTTAAGTCTAATTTGCATGTATTTTTCCCTTTTTCCAAACAAGCACTGCTCAGGGTTTAAGTGGATTTAAATTAAATTTAAATGCCTACATTAGCAGCCTATATGAAAATGAACTGTATATGAAGTCTGTCATTTCCGATTAGGCTAAACGTTATGTTTATGTCAGTCAGGATAAGTGAAGTATAATAATTATTTCCCAAACTGTGCCAGGCAGGATACAACCAAGTGCACTGGGCCCCTCAAACTCGAGGCTCCCTTGCACAGACTGTCCAGCACAATCTGGCCACGCACAGGTTATACCCGTCTCCCTGTGTACTGTTAAACAGCTCACTGTCAGTACTGGCTTCAGCTGTTGCACTGCAGTAGGCTCAAACAAGCACTGCGGGCAAAATCTCGGAGGAGGCAGCACAGTTTGAGTGGATTGAGATTCAGCAGCACACCACACTGATGCCAGTGTATGAACAACATTAACGCAAGGAGGAGATCATCATCATTTTTGAACTGCAAGGGGAAAAACTCAATTAAAAAAAATGTAATTAACAGTTGCATCACATTTTCCTTTAATTAACCCAAACTTATAAATATCACGCTGTGACAGTAGTTAAGAATGTTACAGTACTCACCGTCAACTTCTGAATCTTGCCCGCCAGCGATGAATGCAATCCAACGTGCTGGAAAAGGGATGGTCTGAATCGAATCCTGATGTTAGCTTTTTGTCGCTCGCAGTGTTTCTAACAAAACAAATAAATTAAAAGGTTGTTGGTTTTTTAAGGAATGTCTCAGACAGTGTTAAGGAGCAGAGATTAAAAGCGGGTAGAAAGAAATATTTTAAAGAGAACTGCATTTCATTCTTTTCCATTTTTAATTGTGTGTAGGTGAAACAAATGAACCATTTTCTTGTAACATGTACATCGATTAGTACAAAGTGATATAATTAAGGTGATGCTTGTATTACATATTTAGACACAGGAGTCAGCATCACATGGGAGCTTATTAAAGAAGAATAAGGGTTATGTAATTAGGGGGAAGATAGCAAACTGGATTAAAAACTGGTTGGAAGAAAGAGTAGAAGTTGAGGGCTGTTTTTCCAGAGTGGGCAATGGCATCCCACAGGGATTAGTTCTGGGGCCATTGCTGCTCACTGTGTATGTCAAGGATTTGGATATAGATCTAGAGGGAGTGGTGCCAAAATTTGCAGATTCTAAAATAGGAGGTATCATTAATCTTTTAGACCAAAAGAAACTGCAAAGGGATATTTGCAAGAAGGGGGAATGTGCTAAAAAGTAGCAGATGGAATTTAATGTCAGTAAGTGCAAGGGCCAGGGGGGTAGGAAAGTCGATAGCGAGAGAGAAAGGGGAGAGAGTGAAAGGACAAAGGAGAGGGAAAGTGACAGAGCGAGGGGGAAAGACTGAAAGAAAGGGAGAAAGAAAAGGGGGAGAGAGAGAAAAAAAGAAACGTAAGGTTAGAGAGAGAGGTTACTTCCATAATTAAAATAAAGTAATAAAATTTAATGAAGTACTGAATTTTCATAAGCCAAAGTATGTTATTACGCCAACACACGGAGACCACAAAATGACAGGATGTACATTCATGGAAATTCAGCACACAATGGTTTTATGTAACCCTGGATGTGTGAAGACAAAACAACTGAAAAAGGAGGCAAAGGAAAACTGGAGATAATTGATGCTTCAAGTGCACAACTTTAGTACCTCTCATGCTTCCCGCAGCTACAGAACTGCAGGGCCAAAATAACTGGGGGGGGGGGGGGGGCCGTCATCTATACCAATACAGTATACTGAATCCACTGCTCACGATGCAGTCTCTTCTACACTGGGGAGACCAAACGCAGATTGGGTGACCACTTTGTGGAACACCTCCGTTCAGTCCGCAAGTTGGACCCCGAGCTTTTGGTCGCCTGTCACTTTAATTCTCTGCTCCACTCCCATTTTGACCTCTGCCTTCTATACTGTTCCAATGAAGCTGAATGTAAGCTCGAGGTACAGCACCTCATCTTCCGATTAGGCACTTTGCAGCTTTCCAGACTCAACACGGAGTTCAACAATTTCAGATCATAACCTCTGCCCCCCATTCTTTCAGACGGCAGCTGTTGATTAACACCTCCTCTGGGCCCATCTTTTGTTTCTTTACTTGTCCCATTACTGTCTCCTTTTGCCTTGCACCATCATCCCTTTTGTCTTTTAATCTCTCCTGCCTTCCACCCTATCACAGACCTTCCCTTTTGTTCTTTCCTCCCCCTCCCCCCTTTTCCCTGCCTCTGTACTTGCTTAAAACCTGTTACATCTCTAACTTTTTCCAGTTCGGACGAAGGGTCATCGACCCGAAACGTTAACTCTGTTTCTCTCTCCCCAGATGCTGCCTGGCCTGCTGAGTATTTCCAGCATTTTCTGTTTTTATTTCAGATTTCCAGCATCCGCAGTATTTTGCTTTTGTAATAGCGATGAGATCCATCAGCTATTGATTATGGTAAATCATTACATGCACGTTCTTCTCTCCACTACTACAGCACTGACATTTAATCTGTTTCAGGAACACCAAAGAATATATATTTTTAAGCAGTCAATTTCATCATAACCCAACAAGTTCAGCAGTCTAGATCGCCAAGCTTTATTTTTTTGGTCGCAAACACCATTACTGCTGGCTGTCCATATCAAGCCCAATACATTGAATGAGCAAACATAATTTAAAAGCTTCCAATTACATGTAAAGTAAACACCACTCCTTTCTAGTGTTGTGGTAGGCAGCGAGTTTGTAGAATACACAGTTTCTGCATCAACTGTAGCATTCTGTACTAAAATCAAAGCAGAAAGAACATTTTTGTTTAATCAGAATGCAGCATGAATGAATTATCCTGTCGGTCTCAGATGCTTAAGGAAGCACCACTCCTGCAGTTGGTTTTGATTATTTTAAGCAGAGATACAAATAACGTGATTTTTTTTCTTCTTTTTATACACACACACACACAGATATAAATGGTATTTTACAAGACACATTGGGTATTCTTTTACTCAAAAAAAGTGAAAGTGCTTTATAATTTAATGACATTTTTAGCATTAAAAAATCATGCCATCTTTTCCACACATGTATTTGGCTAGATGGCAAGGGTAATAAATACAATCTACATTGATTCTGTCTTGCAGTAAGAAAATCTGATACTGGTTGTACATCAAACTTAATTCAGCATTAGCTAACAGAACTCATACATATATATCCAACTCTAATGAATCTTCATACTATTTTCAATCAATCAGTTTTATTTCGCAGAGTGTGCGCACGCTGCCACGTTCTGCTCCAGCCTCAAGGCTGGAGCTGCCTAGACTACAAATGTCAGAGACGGACAGACTTCACCAACTCCACCACCCACAGGATCTAGGAAATGAACCTTGGGGAGAGACAGTTTCGTAACTGATACCCTACTTACAAGCCACCAATTTGCAGTTGTCACAGAAAAAAGGACAGAATTGTCCCCAAATGCTAGTAAAAATCTTGAATCCCAGGTAATAAAATGAAACTTCTTCCGCTAGTATAAACCTGCGATATACATGGATGGAACTGCAGCATGCAATCTTTAAAACACCAGTAAAAGTCCAGGGGGCCGATTTAAAAAGTGTGCCTAAAACAGGCGTGAAGTCAGCCTGTTTGTGCCGGTGTGAGTTCCGAGCCATTTTGATGCCTCCAGTGGGAAGGCGGGAAATTGGCCGGCTTCCATGCGGAGCCAGCTGGCAGGTCAAGTCAAGTTTCCTGGGCTGTGCTGTGAGCAGTCTCCAGTGGTTTCCCCCTTTAAAGGACCCCTGGTTAGGCCCATCGCTGCCCGGTACAAATGGGAGGAGTATACATGGTGCACGCTCTGGCCATTTGTACCTGAAAATTGCAATTGGGAGCTAGAACCGGTCAAGACTCCAATTTGCATAGTTAAGCAGTGCCCAAGTGGGCGGGCTGCTCATGCAGGCACAGTCCCACCTGAAAATTGCATCAGGCAGGTGTTAATGGGGCGGATGAGGTGCTTCCCCCATGCCCAGGCTGAACTCTCCATATTCTAACGCGCACCATCCTGTTTGCCCATCACCCACATATGCCTCTACACCTCTACATTGGGGAGACCAAACGTAAATTGGGTGACCGCTTTGCGGAACACCTCCGTTCAGTCCGCAAGGGGGACCCCGAGCTTCTGGTCGCCTGTCACTTTAATTCACCGCTCCATTCCCACTCAGACCTCACTGTCCTCGGCCGCTTGCATTGTTCCACGGAAGCTCAGCATAAGCTCAAGGAACAGCACCTCATCTTTCGATTAGGCACTTCACAGCCCTCTGGACTCAGAGTTCAACAATTTCAAATCATAACCTCAGCCCCCATCACATATTTTTTATCCACACTTTTTGTTTGCGCTTTTCCCCCCCTCCCACATGGCAGCTGTCTTTCATTCTGCCAGTGCAATTCACACTTCATCTAGAGCCATCCTTTGTTTTTTTAACCTGTCCCATTACCACCTCCTCTTGCCTTGAATATCTCTTAATGCCTCTTTACTTCTCCTGCCTTCCATCCTATATCACAGACCTTCCCTTTTGTTCTTTCATCCCCTCCCCCATTTCCCAGCCCCCAAACTTGCTTTAAAATCTGTTCCTTTTCCTGCTTTTTTCCAGTTCGGACGAAGGGTCATCGACCGGAAATGTTAACTCTGCTTCTCTCTCTCCACAATGCTGCCTGACCTGCTAAGTGTTTCCAGCATTTTCTGTTGTTGTTTGATTTCCAGCATCCGCAGTACTTTGCTATTGTGTTAGCTGACCTACAATGGCCCCCGGTCCAGCAATGCATCAAATTTAAAAGACTCATCCTTTTCTTCAAATCCCTCCATGGCCTCGCCCCTCCCCATCTCTATATCCCCCTCCAGCTCTACAACCCTCCAAGAACTCTGCACTCCTCCAATTCTGGCCTCTTGTGCATCCCCGATTTCCTTCATCCCACCAATGGTGCTCGTGCCTTCAGCTGCCCGGAAGAGGTGAAAAAAACAGAAAAATACCCAGGCTAATTTGGGGAGAAAATCTGGTAAGTTCCTCTCTGACACCACCCCCCTCCCCCCCCACCCCTCGGTGTTCAAAACTAGTCCAGGAGATCATCTGACCCTGATAATACCTTACTCAGGCCATTCAGTTCAGTGACAAGCGGCAAGAGACTTTGCTGTATTTTCGCTAAGCACAACATGGACACACGATCAGCCTTTGGCCCTCACAGCCGAAGCTACTATAGGGGACAGGATTTGTGCTGTGGACTCCTGCCAATTGACAGATGGAACAAGAATACCAAACCTCATTTCACATTTTTTCACTTAAATGCCCTCCGCAGGATGAGACCTTATCTTCTGACTCTGGCTTGCATTCAAACAAACCTCAATAAATAAATAAAAACAAAGTGACTTTAGCAGGGGGGGGGGGGGGAATTCATCTAAAGCACTGTTCTGGACATAGTGTAGTAGTTATATAATGTGCCCTAAATCAAAGTAATGCTGTTATTTTGAAAATAAATGTACTATCCTTCCAGTGGTGAAACTATTTTTTTAAAATATCGGTTTAGTATAAAAATAGAAAAATATAGGGATGAAATAGACGAGTTCCAAATGGATGCCTTATCTAGTGAAGCATCAGAGATCGCGTTGATCTGTAACTGTTGCTGAACTCATGCTATCTAGCACTGAGTGTACTGGGCTGCTCTCCCCAACGCATGTACAAGAAAACCTGGTAATATTAAAGAATCTTAAAGGGCAGACAGCAACCTGATCTCAAAAAATTGGCCGTGGTGAATAATGAAGAAGAAGGCTGCAGGAAGATATCAATGGACTGGTCAGGTGGGCAGAACAGTGGCAAATGGAATTCAATCCAGACAAGTGTGAGGTAATGCATTTGGGGAGGGCTAACAAGGAAAGGGCATACACAATAAATGGTAGGACACTGAAGTGCAGAGGGACCTTGGCGTGCATGTCCACAGGACAGGTAGAGAAGGTGGTTAAGATTAAAGCGGCATACGGGATACTTGCCTTTATTAGCTGAGGCATAGAATACAAGAGCAGGGAGGTTATGCTCGAACTGTATAAAACACTAGCGGAAGCTGAAAGCCAACTCTCCGACACCACCTCCTACCTCCGCCTAGACCATGACCCCACTACTGAACATCAAGCCACCATTTCCAAGACTGTCACTGACCTCATCTCCTCTGGAGATCTTCCCCACCCACCCCATGGCCACCAACCTCATAGTTCCCCAACCCCGCACAGCCCACTTCTACCTCCTTCCCAAGATCCACAAACAGGACTGTCCTGGTAGACCCATCGTTTCAGCCTGTTCTTGTCCCACGGAACTTCTCTCTTCCTATCTCGACTCTATTTTTTCCTCCTTGTCCAGTCTCTTCCCACCTACATCCGCGACTCTTCCAAAGCCCTCCGCCACTTTAACAGTTTCCAGTTTCCTGGCCCCAACCGCCTCCTTTTCACTATGGACGTACAATCCTACTACACCTCCATCCCCCACCAGGATGGCCTGAGGGCGCTCCACTTCTTCCTTGAACAGAGGCCCAACCAGTCTCCATCCACCACCACCCTCCTCCGCCTGGCTGAACTTGTTCTCACATTGAACAACTTCTCCTTTGACTCCACACACTTCCTCCAAATCAAAGGTGTGACTATGGGAACCCGCATGGGTCCTAGCTATGCCTGCCTTTTCGTGGGATATGTGGAACACTCTTTATTCCAGTCCTACACAGGTCCCCTCCCTCACCTCTTTTTCCGGTACATTGATGACTATCGGTGCAGTTTCCTGCTCTCGCCCTGAACTAGATAATTTCATTCACTTTGCTTCCAATTTCCACCCTTCCCTTACCTTCACATGGTCCATCTCCGACTCTTCCCTTCCCTGACTTCTCCGTCTCCATCTCTGGGGGTAGGTTATTGACAAACATTCACTAAAAGCCCACTGACTCCCACAGCTATCTGGACTACACTTCCTCCCACCCCGCCTCCTGCAAGGACTCTATTCCATTCTCCCAGTTTTTCCGTCTCCGCCGCATCTGCTCCGACGATGCCACCTTCCAGTGCTTCCGACAGGTCTTCCTTTTTCCTCAACCGAGGATTCCCCTCTACAGTGGTTGACACGGCCCTTAACCGTGTCCGTTCTATCTCCTGCACTTCTACGGAAGCTCACCCCTGCCCCTCCCGGAACCACAATAGAATTCCCCTTATCCTCATCTTTCACCCCACCAGCCTCCACATTCAACATATCATCCTCCACCATTTCCGCCACCTCCAGCGTGATCCCACCCCCAAACGCTTCTTCCCCTCACCTCCCCTTTCAGCATTCTGTAGGGACCGCTCCCTCTGCGACACCCTAGTCCACTCCTCTATCACCCCCAACACCCCTTCCCCTGGCACCTTCCCGTGCAAGCGCAGATGCAGCAACACCTGCCCTTATACCTCCCCACTTCCCACTGTCCAGGGCCACATACACCGCTTCAAGGTGAAACAGCGATTTACTTGTACTTCTTGCAATCTAGTATACTGTATTCGCTGCTCACAATGTGGTCTCCTCTACATTGGGGAGACCAAACGCAGATTGGGTGACCGCTTTGCGGAACACCTCCGTTCAGTCCGCAAGGGGGACCCCGAGCTTCCGGTCGCCTGTCATTTTAATTCACCGCTCCACTCCCACTCAGACCTCACCGTCCTCGGCCTCTTGCATTGTTCCACGGAAGCTCAGCGTAAGCTCGAGGAACAGCACCTCATCTTTCGATTAGGCACTTTACAGCCTTCTGGACTCAACATTGAATTCAACAATTTCAGATCATATGTATATATTTTTTATCGACACATTTGTTCTGTTCTTCTCTCCCACATGGCAGCTGTCTTTCATTCTGCCAGCGCAATTTACACTTCATCTAGAGCCATCCTTTGTTTCTTAACCTGTCCCATTACTATCCCCTTTTGCCTTGAATATCTTAGTCTCTCAATGTCTCTTAACTTCTCCTGCCTTCCAGCCTATCACAGGCCTTCCCTTTTGTTCTTTCATCCCCTCCCCCATTTCCCAGCCCCTACACTTGCTTAAAAATCTGTTCCATTTCCTGCTTTTTTCCAGTTCTGACAAAGGGTCATCGACCTGAAACGTTAACGCTGTTTCTCTCTTCACAGATGCTGCCTGACCTGCTGAGTATTTCCAGCATTTTCTGTATAAAACACTAGTTAGGCCTCAGCTAGAGTACTGCGTACAGTTCTGGTCACCACATTACAGGAAAGATGTGATTGCACTAGAGAGGGTACAGAAGAGATTCATGAGGATGTTGCCGGGACTGGAGAATTTTAGCTATGAGGAAAGATTGGATAGGCTGGGGTTGTATTCTTTGGAACAGAGGAGGCTGAGGGGAGACCTAATTGAGGTGTATAAAATTATGAGGGGCCTAGATAGGGTGGATAGGAAGGACCTATTTCCCTTAGCAGAGGGGTCAACAACCAGGGAACATAGATTTAAAGTAATTGGTCAGAGGTTTAGAGGGGATTTGAGGGGAAATTTCTTCACCCAGAGGGTGGTGGGGGTTTGGAACTCACTGCCCGAAAGGGTGGTAGAGGCAGAAACCCTCATCACATTCAAAAAGAACTTGGATGTGCACCTGAGGTGCCGTGGCTTACACGGCTACGAACCAAGAGCTGGCAGGTGGGATTGGGCTGGATAGCTCTTTGTCGACCGATGCGGACATGATCGGCCGAATGGCCTCCTTCCGTGCTGTAAATTTCTACGATTCTATGATTCTACATCCTCCCAGCCTCACCCACACTGTAACACAACTGTGGGAGAGGCACAAGAATTTACAGATTTTTGCTCTCGGGGACCAGCCGAATCTCCACTTGGCACCTACCCCACAGCTCCAAGACAAAGTGCATCAACATAGAAGATAGGAGCAGGAGTAGGCCATTCGGCCCTTCGAGCCTGCTCCGCCATTCAATGAGATCATGGCTGATCATCCAAATTCAGTACCCTGTCCCTGCCTTCTCCCCATATCCCTTGATCCCTTTAGCCTTAAGAAATATATCCAACTCTTTCTTGAATATATTTAATGAACTGGCCTCCACCGCCCTCTGTGGCAGAGAATTCCACAGGTTCACCACTCTCTGGGTGAAGAAATTCCTCCTCATCTCTGTCCTAAATGGCTTACCCCTTATCCTTAGACTATGACCCCTGGTTCTGGACTCCCCGGCCATCAGAAACATCCTTCCTGCATCTAGTCTGTCCAGGCCTGACAGAATTTTATAGGTTTCGATGAGATCCCCTCTCAATCTTCTAAACTCCAGTGAGTATAAGCCCAATCGACACAATCTCTCCTCATACGTCATTCCTGCCATCCCAGCTATCAGCCTGGTGAATCTTCGCTGCACTCCTTCCATGGCAAGAACGTCCTTCCTCAGGTAAGGCGACCAAAACTGCACACAATCCTCAAGGTGCGGTCTCACCAAGGCCCTGTACAACTGTAGCAAGACATCCTTGTTCCTGTACTCGAACCCTCTCGCCACGAAGGCCAACACACCATCCGCCCTCCGAACTGCCTACTGCACCCGCATGCCCACCCCCAGCGACTGGTGCACAAGAACACCCAGGCCTCCTTGCACTTCCCCCAATCTATTGCCATTCAAATAATAATCTGCCTTCCTGTTTTTGCCACCAAAGTGGATAACCTCACATTTATCCACATTATAGTGCATTTGCCATGTTTCTGCCCAATCACCCAACCTGTCCAAATCGTACTGGAGTTTCACGACATCCTCCTCACAGCTTACCCTCCCACCCAGCTTTGTGTCGTCTGCAAATTTGGAGATATTACATCCAATTCCCTCGTCCAGATCATTAATATATATTGTGAACAGCTGGGGTCTTAGGACCGATCCTTGCGGTACCCCACTAGTCACTGCCTGCCACTCGGAAAACGACCCGTTTATTCCAACTCTCTGCTTTCTGTCCGCCAACCAGTTCTCTATCCAAGTCAATACCTTGCCCCCAATCCCATGTGCCTTAATTTTGCACGCTAATCTCTTATGCGGGACCTTATCGAAAGCCTTCTGAAAGTCCAAATACACCACATCCACTGGTTCTCCCTTATCTATTTTACCAGTTACATCCTCAAAAAATTCCAGTAGATTAGTCAAGCATGATTTACCTTTTGTAAATCCATGTTGCCTTTGTCCGATCCTGTCACTGCTTTCCAAGTACTCTGCTATTACATCTTTTATAATAGACTCTAGCATTTTCCCCACTACCGATGTCAGGCTTACCGGTCTATAATTCCCCACTTTTTCTCTACCACCTTTTTTGAATAGTGGGGTAACATTAGCTACCCTCCAATCCATGGGTACTGTTCCAGAGTCTATCGAGTTCTGGAAGATGACCAGCAATGCATCTACTATTTCTAGGGCCACTTCCTTAAGTACCCTAGGATGTAGATTATCAGGCCCTGGGGATTTATCGGCCTTCAGTCCCTTCAATTTTCCTAACACCATTTCCCTACAAATACTGATTTCTTTCAGTTCCACCCTTTTATCAGACTCTATGTTCCCCGGCATCTCTGGAAGGTTATTTGTGTCCTCCTTTGTGAAGACAGAACCAAAGTATGAATTTAGTTGGTCTGCCATTTCTTTGTTCCCCATTATAAATTCCCCTGATTCTGACTGCAAGGGACCTACGCTTGACTTCACCAATCTTTTTCTCTTCACATATCTATAAAAGCTTTTACAGTCAGTTTTTATGTTCCCTGCAAGCTTACTCGCATATTCTATTTTCCCTTTCTTAATTAATCCCTTTGTCCTCCTTTGTTGAATCCTAAACTGCTCCAAATCCTCAGGATTATTGCTTTTTCTGGCCAATTTATATGTCGTCTCCTTGGATCTTATGCTATCCCTAATTTCCCTTGTTAGCCACGGTTGAGTCACCTTTTTTGTTTTATTTTTATGCCAAACTGGGATGAACAAATTCTGTAGCTCATCCATTCGGTCTTTGAATGTTTGCCATTGCCTATCCACCGTCAACCCTTTGAGTGCCATTCCCCAATCAATCCTACCCAACTCGCTCCTCAGACCATCATAGTTTCCTTTATTTAAATTCAGGACCCTCGTCTCTGAGTCAACAACTTCATTCTCCATCTTAATGAAGAATTCGATCATATTATGATCGCTCAGACCCAAGGGGCCTCGTACAACAAGATTGCTAATTAATCCTTTCTCGTTACATAATACCCAGTCTAAGATGGCCTGATCTCTGGTTGGTTCCTCGACATATTGGTCCAGGAAACCATCCCGTAAACACTCCAGGAATTCCTCCTCCACAGTATTGTTATTAATTTGGTTGGCCCAATCTATATGTAGATTAAAGTCACCCATGATGACTGCTGTGCCCTTATTGCACGCTTCTTTAATTTCCCTTTTCATGCCATCCCCAACCTCCGCCTTACTGTTGGGAGGTCTATATACCACTCCCACTAATGTTTTTTTCCCCTTAGTATTTCTCAATTCTACCCATACAGATTCCACATCATCAGAGCTAATATCCTTCATTACAATTGTATTAATCCCTTCTTTAACCAGTAATGCTACCCCACCTCCCTTTCCTTTTTACCTCTCTTTCCTGAATATGGAATACCCCTGGATGTTGAGTTCCCAGTCTTGGCCATCCTTGAGCCACGTTTCCGTAATCCCAACCAAATCATATTCGTTTACCTCTATTTGCGCAGCCAATTCGTCCACCTTATTACAAATGCTCCTCGCATTAAGACACAAGGCATTCAGGCTTGTTTTTTTAACGCTTTTAGACCTATTAGAATTATTATTTACTGTGGCCACGTTTGATTTAAAACCGTTGATTTCTCTGACTGCCACTTTTGTTTTTCTCCTTCCTATCTTTTGCTTTTATCCCCGTTTCCCTTTCCTCTGTCTTTCTGCTCAGGTTCCCAACCCCCTGCCATTTTAGTTTAAAGCCCCCTGAACAGTGCTAGCAAACCTCCCCGCAAGGATATTTGTCCCGTTCTGGTAGGATAACGTCACGGAGCTAGAATTTGCATCCAGTTACTAAGAAAAATATATAAATAGCTCACAAAAACAGGTCAATTAATTAGGAACAATTCAAGTATTTTTGCATATCTAGTCCACTGCAAAGAGTTTTTAGAATAGTAAAATATAATGAACAGGTTCTCGTATTGCAAACCAAAGCTCGAGTTCAAAACTTTTACTAAACAGATTTCTGCACTTACTGCATCTTTTTCAGGATTGCAGACCTTCACCCACAAGATATGGTCCAACAGCCAGTCAATCGGTTTCTCCTTGTGGAACATCAGTATGAACTCCACGATAAGATTCAAATCAGGAGACTGAAACATTTTACCTTGTGATATAAATGATAAAACATTAACAAATACAATTATTGCAAAATAATTTGATATAGCACAAGTCCAATGTAAAATAATGCTCATTAGATTACGTGTTTGAAACTACACGAATCATATTTGACTATCACTAAACTGGACTTTTATTGTTTTAATATAAGAGGCCAAAATGCTAGTTATTGAATTGCTACATAACCCTAAATATTCATGTTCGCGTGCTGCTGTTTCTTGTCATCACACCCATTTAAATTTTGCACAATCGGTTTGCCTCCAACCAGCAACATTAAGCACAGTAACAAGGAGGTCATTAGACACAAAAAAGTGAGGACATCTCCAATTATATTTAAAATTAAACTATGACTTTAAATAAAAAAAGTCAACCCTTAGACTTCTAGCAGCTTTAGCAACTGAATTTTCCAATTTTTCTTGATACAGGAAACTGTGTTATCCAGAGGCTAAATGTCCGGCAAGCTCGAGCCACCGGCAAAAATCAGGAGCCGTTTTGTTAGGTTTTTTTCTTCTCGTGGCTTTTTTTCCCCCCAACAGTCAGGCTCTGCAAAGTCTCTCTGAAGCTGTTGCTAAGCAACAGAGACGCTTCCAAGGTATGGGCCGACTGTTTAGAAGCTGTTGCTAAGCAACAGTGTTTGTTGCCAGATATGGAGCTGAAAAGCTCCGTATGTTTCAACATTAACGCTGGTGTGTCCGGCAGTTTTGAGGGAACGGCAACAGCTCAGTGCCGGATAGCACAAAGTTTCCTGCACGGGGAATCGTGCCAAGATTGGAAAATGGCAAATGTTAAAACTGCTGTTCGAGAAAGGGAGATAACCAAGGAAATTATAGGCCACTTATCCTTGTCGTGGCTGTGTACAAACTTGAAGAAGCCAGGATAGGGATAAAATTAGTGAGCATTTAAAGAAGAGATGGGCTAATCATGGATGGTCAGCCTCAATTTGTGAAGGGTCGTTAATTCAATGGAAACTTTTGAATGCAGAAGATGGATTTTCACAAGGCCCTTGATAAAGGTGCCACATGAGAGTTTTGCAAAGGTTAAAAGCTTATGTTATTAAAGGGAATTAAGCTCCATGGATAGAGAAATGTCTAGGGTCTCAAAAGCAGGTAGTAGGAGTATACAGATTTACAGGTTATGATTAGTGATGTACCCCAGGGAGCGGTGCTGGGCCCTCTTTTGTTTCCCATTTATATAAATTATTTAGACATCGGCACAAGAGGAATATTAAAAAAGCTCAGCGATACCACATTAGGGGCATAACAAACTATGGAGGAAGAATGCTAGATGTTGCAGGAGAACAGACAAGAAGCCAAATGGGCATATGGATGGCTGATACAGTTCAATATAGAAAAATGTGCAGTAGCACATTTTGGGAAAAGAACAATGAAAGGAGAGAGTGCAGGTAGAAAAGGCTATAAAAGACAACTACGATTCTGGGTTTTACATATAGTAGCACTGATTACTAAAGCAAAATATTCAACAAGACATTCTTACTAATGAGTTTGTCACTAAAGATACATTCCCACTACATTGGCAAAATTGTTACTTTGCAGCTGAAGCTCTGCTTATCGAGATGAATTGAATTTTTACCTTGAACTAATTTCTCTAGGTTTCTGAGCAAGGCGCTGTCAGTGATCACATCCTCCAAAATATAAGCCACACATAGAAACATAGAAGATAGGAGCAGGAGTAGGCCATTCGGCCCCTCGAGCCTGCTCCGCCATTCAATGAGATCATGGCTGATCATCCAAATTCAGTACCCTGACCTGCTTTCTCCCCATATCCCTTTAGCCTTAAGTATATCCAACTCCTTCTTGAATATATTTAATGAATTGGCCTCTACTGCCTTCTGTGGTAGAGAATTCCACAGGTTCACCACTCTCTGGGTGAAGAAATTCCTCCTCATTTCTGTCCTAAATGGCCTACCCCTTATCCTTAGACTGTGAATCCTGGTTCTGGACTCCCCGAAAATCGGGAACATCCTTCCTGTATCTAGTCTGTCCGGTCCTGTCAGAATTTTATAAGTTTCAATGAGATCCCCTCTCATTCTTCTAAACTCCAGCGAGTACAAGCTCAATCGACCCAATCTCTCCTCATACGTCATTCCTGCCATCCCAGATATCAGTCTGGTGAATCTTCGCTGAAATCCCTCCATGGCAAGAACATCCTTCCTCAGATAAGGCGACCAAAACTGCACACAATACTCAAGGTGTGGTCTCACCAAGGCCCTGTACAACTGCAGCAAGATATCCTTGCTCCTGTACTCGAATCCTCTCACTATGAAGGCCAACATACCATTTGCCTTCTTAACCGCCTGCTGCACCTGCATGCTTACCTTCAGCGACTGGTGCACAAGGACAACCAGGTCTTGTTGCACTTCCCCTTCTCCCAATCTATTGCCGTTCAGATAATAATCTGCCTTCCTGTTTTTGCCACCAAAGTGGATAACCTCACATTTATCCACACAACTGGAATATTTTGTACACGTTCTGGGCACCTCATTATAGGAATGATATTAGAGCCAATTTAAATCAGATTTTATTTCCTGCCAACTCTTGATCGTAGTGACTCAGACTAGTGGGTAATAGCACCCATCTGACACCTGCCCCAATGACCATTATCACGCGTGAACCTAAGCAGCAGGCACCAGCAGTTTATTCTGCTATAGTGGTGGTGGGGGCAGAAGCAGCTGGAAAGACAATGGCCCATTCTGCGGCGAAGGATCGGGGCTTGCCGTTCACTACGCTGACTGCTGCCAACAGACTTTTGAGTGGAGACTTGCTCCAATCCGGTGTCTGATCAAGCGTGGCGCCCTCTAGAGGGGATCCGTGGTGAGCGAGAGCAAGACAAGCAACAGCGAGGTCAGATTGAAGAATCTAAATCAGGAATATTAGATTGAAATCATGTACAGAAAGCGAAATAAAGATTGGGAAAGACAGATGGGATTAAGGGAGAGATAAAAAGACAGACAGAAAAAGTAAATCTCCAACGCTAATTCAATTCTGAAGGAATGAGACTCCACACTTGAAAAAAAAAAAAAAAAATTTTTTTTTTCCAGGGCCAGAGAGGCTGTTTGGCAGTAATTATGACTGATCACACAGTTAAAAATTCACTTACAACTGAATGCAGCAGCCCTAACTTTTTCAGCCGTGTTCAGTCAGTGACTATCGCAACTTACGTGGTCCATGTAGGAACCAACGACATAGGTAGAACTAAGAATGAGGTTCTGCTGAGGGAGTTTGAGGAGCTAGGGTCTAAATTAATAAGCAGAACCACAAGGATAACAATCTCTGGATTACTACCTGAGCCACGTGCAAATTGGCATAGGGTCAGAGATCAGAGAGTTAAATGTGTGGCTCAAAAAATGGTGTGGGAGAAAGGGGTTTCAATTCATGGGGCACTGGCACCAGTACTGGGGAAAGAGAGCTGTTCTGTCAGGACAGGCTCCACTTAAACTGGGCTAGGACCAGCACCGGCAAATCAAATAAATAGGGCTTTAAACTAAAAAAAAGGGGGGAAAAGAGGGGTCAGGTGAGGGGAAATTTAGAAATCTAAAGAGAAAGGTCAAGGCAATAGAGCAGTGTAGCAATTTGGGTAAAAATAAGCAGAGTGTGACAGGAAGGGACAGAGTTTAATGGTAGCAGTGCAGCAGAGAATAAGGTCAAAGCAGGGAATAATGGTAAAAAATTTAAATTAAAGGCTCTTTATCTGAATGCACGAAGCATTCATAACAAGATAGATGAATTGCGGCACAAATAGAGATAAATGGGTTTGATCTAATAGCCATTACAGAGACATGGTTGCAAGGTGGCCAAGGTTGGGAACTAAATGTTTCGAAAAGACAGGCAGAATGGAAAAGGAGTGGGATTAGCCCCGATAATAAAGGATGACATAAGGACAGTAGCGAGAAAGGATCTCGGCTTGGAAGATTAGGAAGTAGAATCAGTATGGGTAGAGATAAGGACACAATGTCAAATCGCATTAGTGTAGTTAAAACAGTGGATGTGTTACCCTTTTAAAAAAAAGTGTAACTGTTACCCATCCACAATTTGTTAATTCTATCCTGGAGTGACTGCAGGAAATTAGCTAAACACGTGAAAGATCATCTTCAAGATCACGATGATGTGCCCCATTATTTTTTTAAACGTCCAAACAATGGATCTGGAACCCCCCTCCCCTCCATCACATTGAAATTGAATGGGGTCGACTACTGGAAAAATGGTCTCAAGTTGCCCAGGTCAGACTCGATTAATTCAAAACATTTTCAACAATCATTAGAAGGGATCAGGCATTGTCACCTTCTTCTTCCTTCTTAGGCAGTCCCTCGGAATCAAGGATGACTTGCTTCCACATTAAAAATGAGTTCGCAGATGACTGATGAGTCCAATGCGGGACCTACAGTCCCTGTCACATGTGGGGCAGACAGTGGTTGAAGGGGCGGGTGGGTGGGGTGGTTGGGTTGACGTGTGCTCCTTGCGCTGCCTGCGCTTGGCTTCCGCTTGCTCCCGAAGAGACTCGAGGTGTTCAGCGCCTTCCCGGATGCTTCTCCTCCACTTTGTGCGGTCTTGGGCTAGGGATTCCCAGGTGTCGGTGGGGATGTTACACTTTTTCAAGGAGGCTTCGAGGGTGTCCTTGAAGCGTTTCCTCTGCCCACCTGGGGCTCTCTTGCCGTGCCGGAGCTCCGAATAGAGCGCTTGTTTTGGGAGTCTCGTATCAGGCATGCGGACCATGTGACCCGTCCATCGGAGCAGATTGAGCGTGGTCGATGCTGGGGATGTTGGCCTGAGCAAGAGCACGGACGTTGGTGCGCCTATCCTGCCAATGGATTTGCAGGATCTTGCGGAGGCAGCGTTGGTGGTACCTCTCCAGTGCTTTGAGGTGCCTGCTGTACATGGTCCATGTCTCTGAGGCATACAGCAGGGCAGGTATCACTGCTGCCCTGTAGACCATGAGCTTAGTGCCGGGTTTGAGGTCCTGGTCCTATGCATGCACTCAGAAATTCTGTCCCTGCCCCCCTAATCATTTGCCTTCATTTTTTTTCGTGAATTCTAATCATCCTTCAGGATAAATTGTTAAAAGTTTATTGTTGAAACTACAACCAGAGGACAGCAAAGGCTTTGTTAATGCCCAACAGAACAATCATCATCTTGTCCATATAAATTAACAGCAAAGAACCAGAGGCGTAAAGAACCATTCATAGCAATGCCCTTTTATTTTGATGCAAATCAAAATGGATACATGCCTGTTCAGAGATAAAAGCCTGTAAAAGACCTCTTAATATGCAAACACTTGAGTGCTTACCCAAGTGAAAACAATATTCTGTATTTCCTAATTGCTGTATTTAGCATTTATAGTTCATCTAATAAGTTGCAGGTCTCTCATCATTCATCATTTTCTTTTAAATCATTTTAATCAACGGATCGCTCAGGTGACCTGTTCCCATTGTTCTGCCAATTACACTGCCAAATCCAAGAGCCCACTAATAATAATCCAGCATTAGCAGAGCAGAGACTTAATTTGCTTTCTCTGAAAGGACAAGCCAAGCAACAGAACTCACGTTATGAGGAATACCTGTTATTTGGGAAAATGTGATGCCTTCAAAATGGCAGCTGTGAAGTCTGAAATTCTTTAGGAACATGGGAACAGAAATAAACCATTCAGCACCTTGAGCTTGTTCTGCCATTCAATGAGATCATGGCTGATCTGTATCCTAACTCCAATTACCTGTCAGGGCTCCATGTCCCTTAATACCCTTAGCTAGCAAAAATCTATCAATTTCAGATTTTAAATTATTAATTGAGCAAGCAGCTGCTACTTTGAGAGTGCGAAGAGAGTCTCCCACACTTGTGGCAAGATGCTTCTTACAATGGTAAATGAAATGGAAAAGATGATCTTAAGGATTGACTGTATTTATCTACAGTTATAATCCTGAGAGGAAAATAAAGACTTAAGGATACAGATAAAATGAGATTATGAGTAGGTAAAATGAGATTAAACAGAGATAGATTAGACCAACAAACACTTCTGACAGCCAGATACTGATCAGTGAAATATTACAGAAGTTCCAACAAGGAAGCACTATTAAGGAGCGCATCCAACCCTCCACATAAAAACCTAAGAAATAAGAGCAGGAGTAGGCCAGACGGCCCCTCGAGCCTGCTCCGCCATTCAATAAGATCATGGCTGACCATCGACCTCAACTGCACTTACCCGCCTGATCCCCATATCCCTCGTTCCCCTAGAGTCCAAAAATCTATCCCTCTCCGCCTTGAATATACGCAAAAACTGAGCATGCACAGCCCTCTGGGGCAGAGAATTCCAAAGATTCACAACCCTAAGTGAAGAAATTCCTCCCCATCTCGGTCTTAAATGGCCTACCCATTATCCTGAGTCTATGCCCCCTAGTTCTCAGCATCTACCCTGTCAATCCCCCTCAGAATCTTGTATGTTTCAATGAGATCACACCTCATTCTTCTAAACTCCAGAATCTACACAATCTCTCATCATAGGACAGCTCTCTAATCCCAGGAATCAATTTAGTGAACATGACAAAGAAAACTCCTCAATAAAAAAAATTAAGGTTTGAACTGCAAAGTCTGTCATTCACAAGTGGATCTCTCTTTTATAGCACACCCGCAAACCAGTAGTGCAGCCAATCTGTTTAAGAACACCATCAATGTCACTCCTGGTTTTACTGTTTTGTAACATTGGCCCAGTTATTTGTTTCCACTGGGGGCTGTGCCCAACGACCTGGCCGAGATCAGTAGTTCACTGTGCGAGAGAGCTGAATGTTTTAAAATGAGTGCCCAAGAGAGCACAGAATCCCCATGAGTTGCTAGAAGTTAAAAGATTAATATTTATTCTTTCCATTTGGGATTTCTCTACTGCAGCATTATTATTTCACAGACATAAATACACGACACCATGCCCCCCAGTACTTTCATCTATTTTATTAAACTAGAATTTCTGTATATAATTTACAGGGATCGGAGAAGGATCAGTTCTATTTATATGTTGGAGCATTACATTACAGGGTGTGTTAAACAGAATACTACTTGCCTCATTTGTACGCATGTAACTATGCATCACTACTAAATTTTGAAAGAATGGGAACCATAAGGAGGTTATCTATGTAATCTAGTCTCAACCAGGTGTAACTAGCTCATTTCTTTATTACATAGCATAATAAATCCACAGTTTCCATACATGGTGAAATAGAAAGCCCATGGCAGGTTTTCAAAAATGGAGTGGACAAATTCCTATTAGGACAGGGGATGCAGGGCTATTCACTCCAGGATCATGGTAAGGAAATGATCAGTGGTTTGGAAGGGTAGGTTATATGGACCAATGGTCTTCTGCCCAAAACATTACTAAGCTACTTTGCATCAGGTCTTGTGGATTGTCCACAAGAAAACCATCAAGGGACCAGGAGGAAGAAAATGTGCAATATATACAGAAAGTCCGATCATCTGGGATTGGTACATTTGTTTAAATATGTAAAAGCACAAGTGAAATTCCTGCAGCTTTTCGTTTAAGATGTTGAACGAGAATGAAAAACACTCAAATATAATTTGTATTTATATAGCTTCCTTCATGTAGAACAACATTTTGAAGAGCTTCACTAGGATGGGAGGAGGAGGCTAGCAAGCTGGACACAAAACACAGCAGTGGGGAGGGGGGGGAAAAGAAAGAACCATAAATGACAATTGAACAGAGCTAAGTGGCAATGGGAGAGAGTTCAAAGAGCCGTGGACATAATGACTGAAGTAGTGGAGGGAGTGGGGTACAAGCAGTAGTCTGGAGTCAGAGGAGTAGTGTGCATAGGCTGGAACATACAGATGAGAGGCTGCTCAGATGCACGTGGGGCAAGCCCACGGAAGGATTTAAAAACAAGGCCAAGGCCCCTAAAGTCAAAGTGCTGAGGGAGAGGGAGTCGGTGGAGCTTGGCAAGAACAGGGCAAGGAGTGCACAGGATTTTGAGAGAAAGTGAATGTGGACTACATATTTTCCCTTCTATTTCCTTGATTGTTTTCACACGGATGCCCACAGGACTGGATCCCTACTGAAAATGTATGAAAAGTCTGTAAAATTAGGTAACCACACCCCTGACCCTGAACACGGGGGCCCCACAAGGATGTGTGCTGAGCCCCCTCCTCTACTCCCTCTTTACCCACGACTGTGGCGCTGTTAATGGTTCCAACACCATCATCAAGTTTGCGGATGATACCACGGTAGTAGGCCAGGTCACCAACAACGATGAGTCAGCCTACAGGGAGGAGGTCCAGCATCTCGTGAAGTGGTGCGCCGATAACAACCTGGCCCTTAACATCAAGAAAACCAAAGAAATCATTGTGGACTTCAGGAAGTCTAAAGGCGGTAGTCACACCCCCATCCACATCAATGGGGCTGTGGTGGAAAGGGTGGACAGCTTTAAGTTCCTCGGAGTCCACATCACGGAAGACCTCTCCTGGTCCCTCAATACCTCCTCTCTGGTGAAGAAGGCCCAGCAGCGCCTATATTTCCTAAGGAGGCTGAAGGGATGTAACCTGTCACCCCTGATCCTCTCTAACTTTTACCGCTGCACAATAGAGAGCATCCTGACAAACTGTATCACAGTACGGTATGGCAGCTGTAGCTACTATGACCGGAAAGCCCTGCAGCGGGTAGTCAAAACTGCCCAATGCATTACCGGCACCCGGCTACTGACCATAGAGCACATATACCAGAAACGCTGTCTACGGAGGTCACGGTCCATCATCAAAGACCCTACCCACCCCAGCCACAGTCTGTTCGCCCTCCTGCCATCTGGGAGGCGCTACAGATGCATTCGCACCCGTACGACCAGATTTAGGAACAGCTTCTTTCCCAGGGCTGTCATCCTACTGAACTCCACAAATAAACTCTAAAGCCTGCACATCTGCCAATGCACTTTATTATGGTTATGTTTATGTTAATGTTAATGTATGTGGAATGTTTAAATGTCTTAATCTAAATGTACACTCTCGGGAGCCGCAAGCCTACATTTCGTTGTACTGCACTTGTGCACTAACAATGACAATAAAAGTTGATTTGATTTGATTTATTTTGGATTTACTAGAGTTTGAGAAGGATACTTCGATAGCACCAGCCAAACCCACGACCTCTACCACCTAGAGGGACAAGGGCAGCAGATGCATGGGAACACCACCACCTCCAAGTCTCACACTTCTCTGACTTGGAAATATATCGCCGTTCCTTCGTCGTCATTGGGTCAAAAGCCTGGAACTCCCTTCCCTAACAGCACTGTGGGAGTACCTTCACCGCATGGACTACAACGGTTCAAGGCGGCGGCTCACCACCACCTGCTCAAGGGCAATTAGGGATGGGCAATAAATGCTGGCCTTGCCAGCAACGCCCACATCCCATAAACAAATAAGAAACACACAGAAGTGAGCGAGGAGAGAATTTGAGAAATTGGTTCTAGAGAAATGAAAGCATGGATTAGGAGTCAGTGGCAGATGGTAGAAGCACAAACAGGCATTTTTATGGAGATGGAAAAATGTGCAGCTTGAAATGCTATTCTGCAAAATGATACTTTGTTTCAATTAAAATAATTATAAACACTAACAAATGTTATGCACATAGATGAAATTATAGTGGTTTTATTATTCATAATAACTACTAATCCAACATTTTTTCCTGTGGCATTCCTGTTACGACTTTGACATTAAAATACATGGGCATTACCAGTTGTGTTTTCTCACTGATTTTCCGCATCAAAGAGTTTTTGTTTACCTATAAATCCCAGCTGCGAGAATTCTAGAACCATCCAGTCTTCAGAAGAAAGCTGAAGTGCAAAGTTTTTCATGGTGCTGAAGTAATGATCTTTGGCAACTATGTCGTCTTCAAGCTGTAGGGAGGCACAAAATAAAATTATAGATACATAGATACTAGGAGCAGGAGTAGGCCATTCGGCCCCTCGAGCCTGCTCCGCCATTTAACGAGATCATGGCTGATCATCCAAATTCAGTACCCTGTCCCTGCTTTCTCCCCATATCCCTTTAGCCTTAAGAAATATATCTAACGCCTTCTTCAATAGATTTAATGAATTGGCCTCTACTGCCTTCTGTGGTAGAGAATTCCACAAGTTCACCACTCTCTGGGTGAAGAAATTCCTCCTCATCTCTGTCCTAAATGGCTTACCCCTTATCCTTAGACTGTGGCCCCTGGTTCTGGACTCCCCCGCCATCGGGAACATCCTTCCTGCATCTAGTCTGTCTAGTCCTGTTAGAATTTTATAAGTTTCAATGAGATCCCCTCTCATTCTTCTACACTCCAGTGAATATAAGCCTAATTGCCCAAAGCTCAGAATTCATCATGCCTTAAAATAAATTTAGAGGGCACGGAAAAAAACCAGGGACAAAGTCAGGCAAAAGCATGAGTTTTGCGATAATGCATTAATAAGCCTGCAGTGAATAAACCTTTAATGGTTTATTCACACATTATAAAAAAGCTTCAGTAGAAATATTTAAAAACTTATATTTTAGTATGACCAGAAGGCAGAAAGACCGTGAATAAGGGGTGCATGAGCAGCTTGGAGGAGACAAAACTTGCTATTAGGGAAATGATAGAGAATAAGAGGAGCTAGAGCAGGTTGGGTGGGTGCAAAACTTACCAGGGCTTTCAAGATGATCCACTGTCCTATATTAACAGATTAGCGCTATGCATCTATACACAAGTTGACAACAGATAATGGTTCAGCCTTTACTTTAACAGATCTGCCTTTTATGGAGAAGGTCATTGTATTGATTACATAGGGTATACAGCACAGAAACAGGCCATTCGGCCCAACCAGTCCATGTCCGTGTTTGTGCTCCACTCGAGCCTCCCCTGATCCTTCCTCAACTACCTATCAGCATAACCCTCTATTCCCTTCTCCCTCGTATGCTTATCTACACTATTTGCCTCAACCACTCCCTGTGGTAGTGAGTTACACATTCTCACCACTCTTTGGGTAAAGAAGTTTCTCCTGAATTCCCTATTGGATTTCTTGCTGACTCTCTTATATTGATGGCCTCTAGTTTTGCTCTTACCCACAAGTGGAAACACTTGTTCTGTGTCTACTCTATCAAAACCGTTCATAATTTTTAAAGCCCTCTATTATTAGGTCGCCCCTCACAGCCTTCTTTTTTCGAGAGGAAAAAAACGAGACCCAGCCTGTTCATCGTTTCCCCGATAGGTATAACCTTGCAGTTCTGGTATCATCCTTGTAAATCTTCTCTGCACCCTCTCCAGTGCCTCTATATCCTTTTTATAATATGCCGACCATAACGGCACACAGTACTCCAAGTGTGGTCTAAACAAGGTTCGGTACAAGTTTAGCATAACTTCCCTACTTTTTAATTCTATCCCTTTAGAAATAAAGCCTAGTGCTTTTTTTTAATGGCCTTTGAGAGAACACGTAGCAATTGTTTACCTGCAGAACATGTCAGCATTACAATGCAATCAGCATTACATTGCAATTAGACTAATTGATGAGGCCAGGCCTGGAAGTCTGCTATGAATGAATTGCAGTCACCTTGACATCTAGTGCTTAACATTTTTTTTACTTTTTAAAAAAAAACTCTGAATCAATGGCCATTGATTAGGATGTGATCACGAAGCTTGGATGCACTGCTGTGTACATGTACTCTGCTGTCCTGATAAAAATTGCTATACTGTTTAGTCAGAGCATCGGCAGGCATTTCAGCGGCAGCAGCGGGGTTATAAAAGGCCCCCAGAGACCAGGTAGGCCTCACAGCGTCGGCGGGAATTTCAGCGGCAGCAGCGGGGCTATAAAAGGCTCCCAGAGACCAGGTAGGCCTCACAGCGTCGGCGGGAATTTCAGCGGCAGCAGCGGGGCTATAAAAGGCTCCCAGAGACCAGGTAGGCCTCACAGCGTACTAATCTCCAATCTCACAGAGGGGGAGAGAAATAAAAAGTAATCGAAGTGTGACATCACCAGAAAGCAGGTAAGTGATTGGTTGGTGAGTATTGCTCTCTTTTTAAACTTTAACTCTGTGGTTTATAGTTTCTAAAATCTCTGTGGTGTAGCGGGGACTGTTTGTAAACCAGGACCCTTAAATATATCATTTAACTGTAGTGAAATTGGTGGGATTGATTTGATTTAATTGCAATTAACTAAAGGGTAAGTCATGGCAGGACAGCCCAGTGCTGTGGTATGCTCCTCCTGCGATATGTGGGAACTCAGGGACACTTCCTGTGTCCCTGACAACCATGTGTGCAGGAAGTGTGTCCAGCTGCAGCTACTGGCAGACTGCATTGCGGCGCTGGAGCTGCGATTGGATTCATACTAGACCATTCGCAATGCTGAGGACGTCGTGAATAGCACGTTTGATCAGTTGGTCACACCGCAGGCAAAGGTTGGACAGGCAGAAAGGGAATGGGTGACCAGAGAGTACTAGTCCCCTGTGGACATCCCCCTCTCAAACAGATACACCACTTTGAGTACTGTTGGGGGGGGGGGGGG
Source organism: Somniosus microcephalus (assembly GCF_052327205.1). Classification (NCBI taxonomy): domain Eukaryota; kingdom Metazoa; phylum Chordata; class Chondrichthyes; order Squaliformes; family Somniosidae; genus Somniosus; species Somniosus microcephalus. Next base: position 205,590,521 of record NC_140996.1, on the reverse strand, counting down.
GGGTGGCTTATCAGAGGAAGGCAGCAGCAGCCGCCAACTTCCTGGCACCAGGGGTGGTTCTACTGCACAGGACGGGAGGAAAAAAGAGGGGTAGAGCTATAGTAATAGGGGATTCTATTGTAAGGGGAATAGATAGGCGTTTCTGCAGCCGCAAATGAGACTCCAGGATGGTGTGTTGCCTCCCTGGTGCAAGGGTCAAGGATGTCTCGGAGCAGCTGCAGAGCATTCTGGAGGGGGAGGGTGAACAGCCAGTTATCATGGTGCATATAGGTACCAACGATATAGGTAAAAAACAGGATGAGGTCCTAAAAGCTGAATATAGGGAGTTAGGAGGTAAATTAAAAAATAGCACCTCAAAAGGTAGTAATTTCAGGATTGCTACCAGTGCCACATGCTAGTCAGTAGAAATAGAAGGATATTTCAGATGAATACGTGGCCAGAGGAATGGTGCAAGGGAGAGGGATTCAAATTCCTGGGACATTGGAACTGGTTTTGGGGCAGGTGGGACCAGTTCAAACCGGACGGTTTGCACCTGGGCAGGGCCGGGACCGATGTCCTAGGGGGAGTGTTTGCTAGTGCTCTGGGGGAGGGTTTAAACTAAAATGGCAGGGGGTTGGGAACCTGAGCAGAGGGACAGAGGACAGGGAAACAAGGATAAAAGAAAAAAAGATAGGAAGGAGAAAAACAAAAGTGGCAGTCAGAGAAATCAACGGTTTAAATCAAACATGGCCACAGTAAATAATAATTCTAATAGGTCTAAGAGTGTTAAAAAAACAAGCCTGAAGGCTTCGTGTCTTAATGCGAGGAGCATTCGTAATAAGGTGGATGAATTAACTGCGCAAATAGAGGTAAACGATTATGATTTGATTGGGATTACGGAAACATGGCTCCAGGGTGGCCAAGACTGGGAACTCAACATCCAGGAAAGATAGGCAAAAAGGAAAGGGAGGTGGGGTAGCATTAGTGTTAGGGGGATTAAATACGTGGGGTTACAGGGATAGGGTGGGATATGTGTTGGTGTAGGGGTTCCGGGGATTGGGAGGGATATGTGTCGGTGCAGGCTCGATGGGCCGAAGTGGCCTCTATCTGTACTGTGAGGTTTCTGTGATTTCTGTGATTGCTGGTTAAAGAAGGGATTAACACAATTGTAAGGAAGGATATTAGCTCTGATGATGTGGAATCTGTATGAGTAGAACTGAGAAATACCAAGGGGCAGAAAACGCTAGTGGGAGTGGTATATAGACCTCCAAACAGTAATGCGAAGGTTGGGGATGGCATTAAAAGGGAAATTAGAGAAGCGTGCAATAAGGGCACAGCAGTCATCATGGGTGGCTTTAATCTACATATAAATTGGGCTAAACAAATTAGTAACAATATTGTGGAGGAGGAATTCCTGGAGTGTTTACAGGATGGTTTCCTGGACCAATATGTCGAGGAACCAACCAGAGATCAGGCCATCTTAGACTGGGTATTATGTAATGAGAAAGGATTAATTGACAATCTTGTTGTACGAGGCCCTTTGGGTCGGAGCGATCATAATATGATAAAATTCTTCATTAAGATGGAGAATGAAGTTGTTGACTCAGAGACTAGGGTCCTGAATTTAAATAAAGGAAACTATGATGGTCTGAGGCGCGAGTTGGGTAGGATTGATTGGGGAATGTCACTCAAAGGGTTGACGGTGGGTAGGCAATGACAAACATTCAAAGACCACATGGATGAACTACAGAATTTGTTCATCCTAGTTTGGCATAAAAATAAAACAAAAAAGGTGACTCAACCATGGCTAACAAGGGAAATTAGGGATAGCATAAGATCCAAGGAGAGGACATATAAATTGGCCAGAAAAAGCAGTAAACCTGAGGATTGGGAGCAGTTTAGGATTCAGCAAAGGAGGACAAAGGGATTAATTAAGAACGGGAAAATAGAATACGAGTGTAAGCTTGCAGGGAACATAAAAACTGACTGTAAAAGCTTTTATAGATAGGTGAAGAGAAAAAGATTGGTGAAGTCAAACGTAGGTCCCTTGCAGTCAGAATCAGGGGAATTTATAATGGGGGACAAAGAAATGGCAGACCAATTAAATACATATTTTGGTTCTGTCTTCACAAAGGAGGACACAAATAACCTCCCAGAGATGTCGGGGAACATAGGGTCTGACGAAAGGGAGGAACTGAAAGAAATCAGTATTTGTAGGGAAATGGTGTTAAGGAAATTGATGGGATTGAAGGCCGATAAATCCCCAGGGCCTGATAATCTACATCCTAGGGTACTTAAGGAAGTGGCCCTAGAAATAGTAGATGCATTGCTGATCATCTTCCAACATTTGGTGGAATCTGGAACAGTACCCATGGATTGGAGGGTAGCTAATGTTACCCCACTATTCAAAAAAGGTGGTAGAGAGAAAACGGGGAATTACAGACCAGTAAGCCAGACATCGATAGTGGGGAAAATGCTAGAGTCCATTATAAAAGATGTAATAGCAGAGCACTTGGAAAACAGTGACAGGATCGGACAAAGTCAACATGGATTTACAAAGGGTAAATCGTGCTTGACTAATCTACTGGAATTTTTTTAAGGATGTAACTGGTAAAATAGGTAAGGGAGAACCAGTGGATGTGGTGTATTTGGACTTTCAGAAGGCTTTCGATAAGGTCCCGCATAAGAGATTAGCGTGTAAAGTTAAGGCACATGGGATTGGGGGCAAGGTACTGACTTGGATAGAGAACTGGTTGGCAGACAGAAAGCAGAGTTGGAATAAACGGGTCTTTTTCCCAAGTGGCAGGCAGTAACTAGTGGGGAGCACAGGGGTCGGTCCTTGGACCCCAGCTATTCACAATATATACTAATGATCTAGACAAGGGAACTAGATATAATATCTCCAAATTTGCAGACGACACAAAGCTGGGTGGGCGTGTGTGCTGTGAGGAGGATGTCGAGAAACTCCAGGATGATTTGGACAGGTTGGGTGATTGGGTAGAAGCATGGCAGATGCAATATAACATGGATAAATGTGAGGTTATCCACTGGTGTCAAAAACAGGAAGGCAGATTATTATCTGAATGGCAATAGACTGGGAGAAGGGGAAGTACAACGAGACCTGGGTGTCCTTGTGCACCAGTCGCTGAAGGTAAGCATGCAGGTGCAGCAGGCGGTTAAGGCGGCAAATGGTATGTTGGCCTACGTAGCGAGAGGGTTTGAGTACAGGAACAAGGAGTTCTTGCCGCAGTTGTACAGGGCCTTGGTGAGACCACATCTTGAGTATTGTGTGCAGTTTTGGTCGCCTTATCTGAGGAAGGATGTTCTTGCCATGGAAGGAGTTCAGCGAAGATTTACCAGGCTGATACCTGGGATGGCAGGAATGACATATGAGGAGAGATTGGATCGATTGGGCTTGTACTCGCTGGAGTTTAGAAGAATGAGAGGGGATCTCATCGAAACTTATAAAATTCTAACAGGACTAGACAAACTAGATGCTGGAAGGATGTTCCCAATGGTCGGGGAGTCCAGAACCAGGGGTCACAGTCTAAGGATAAGGGGTAGGCCATTTAGGACAGAAATGAGGAGGAATTTCTTCACCCAGCGAGTGGTGAACCTGTGGAATTCTCTACCACAGAAGGCAGTAGAGGCCAATTCATTAAATATATTCAAGAAGGAGTTGGATATATTTTTCAAGGCTAAAGGGATCAAGGGGTATGGGGAGAAAGCAGGGACCGGGTACTGAATTTGGATGATCAGCCATGATCGCACTGAATGGCGGAGCAGGCTCGAGGGGCCGAATGGCCTACTCCTGCTCCTATCTTCTATGTTTCTAATATTCGTGGATCTCTCTCGGTTTCATTCATGGCAAGTCAGGATGGATTGCTTTAAAATACCATGCAACACACAGAGGGAAATTTGAACTCCCTCGCCTGGTGGAAATGGGGTGGTTGCAGAGTTAAAATGGAGGAGGTAGACTTACCACCCCATTCCCGATCGACCACCATTTGCCACAGGACCTTCTGCCGGATGACCAAGATACCACCCAAATCAGGCAGGAGCCTCATTAATCATTCAAATCGGGGTCCTATGACAAACATAGGGGGCCAAATTCATTATCGCCCCATTTGGGGGCAGTAATTTTTGAAAGCTGGGAAACTTAGCACCAGGCGCTAATGAGTCCCAGCTTTCACGAAATTGGGTTTAGCACTCCAGGAAGGAAGTGGAGCACTAAATCAAGCGCTCCATTTCCTTCCTGGAGCGCTGAAGGACGCAGGCGGGGCGGTAGTGGTGCAGCGCTGCACAATGTCCCGTGCCACGCTGCCGCGTTCCGAGGCTCCTTCCCTCCCTTAAAAGGGATGGGCCATCACTGCAGGCTCTGCATTGGGACCAGTGAGCTGGTCCCCGACGCCGGCCGCGATCCGGCTCGATCAGCCCCAAGCACTCTAGCAGAGTGTCGGGCTGAACGATCGCGACCCAGGAGAAGTAAAAAAAAAATTGAGCAATAACATTTCAGAAATTTATGTACTTACCTCAGCAACCTCCCCTTTAACTTCCGCCCCTGAAGCGCCCGGCCTCCCGATCAACGCCTCCTGCAGCCATCGGTGTCACTGCCCAGCGATGCTGCAGGGAGCGGAACCGAAGTTCGGGGCAATGGAGCCATGTGCACGGCAATGACGCCATGATCTCCGGGCGAAGGAGATCATGGAACGAAGTCTTACCGCCACCGTAAACCTCTCCGAATTTCGCATGAGACGTTCACCTCACTGCGCCAATCATTAGCGCCCCGTTATTGTCCCCCCCCGGAGGCGGTAACGGGAGGCACGAAGGAGGCCAATTTCTAGCCAATAGGGTCTTGATGACATTTTAGCGCCTGTCGGGCGGAGTGTCTGCCTTGGACGCACTGCTCAGTAAAACTTGGTGGATACGAGGCCCTTCAAGTAAGTGCCAAAACTAATTTTTTTATTTTTTATTTTATTTTTTTTAAAATAATTTTTATTTATTTATTTATTTTTTTATTTTTTTGAGGCCAGAGGAGCAAGAGTGCTCCTTCAGGTACCTTCTTCTTAGGCAGTCCCTCGGAACCGAGGATGACTTGCTTCCACATTAAAAATGAGTTCGCAGGTGACGGATTAGTCCAATGCAGGACCTAGGTCACAGGTGGGGCAGACAGTGGTTGAAGGGGTGGGTGGGTGGGGTGCTTGGGTTGACGTGCGCGCCTTGCGCTGCCTGCGCTTGGCTTCTGCTTGCTCCCGGCGAAGAGACTCCTTCAGGTACACAAAAATAATGTGGGCTATTGTCGACCTGGTCTCTAACCACCCCCACCCCACCAACCTATCGTACCTTCCCCACACCACCGCCCCGCCCCTACTTATTTCCTGGCCGCATTGGCTCCCAGGTCGCCTTATATTGTGCCAGCCGAGAGCTGGTGAGCTTCATCGGGCCACCCGCTTGCCACGTATGTTAATGAGGCCCAGTCTCAAAAATGGGCTGGGCCTCACACTGCTATCAGAAACTACCACATAATGGCCCATATTTTCCCAATCGGAGGCTTCCTGTGTGCGGAGGCCTCCGATCTGGAAAAAAAAAAAATCTATGCCCTTACCGGAGGGCTCGGAGGTCCGGCCATTTCTGCTCCTGGGCCTCTGCTCTACGAAATGCGCAGGGCTCAGGTATCCCAGTGGCGCATGCGGCTCGCAAGCGTCCCTGGGATCACGTGGGCCATTGGGGAACCAATGAAAGAAGGGAATCTCCCTTCATACTTTTGACAGCTCAGACCTGTCAAATATATGAATGGAGAGCACTCCAAAAGCATCAAAACAATTTTTTTTTTTTTTTAAAATCACGTTTTTAAAATTAGTTAAAATTACATTAAATGAATTATTTTAAACAAAGAGAATTCTTGACAGATCGGAAGTGCCGGTTTTCAGCGCATGCCTGAAACCGGCACTTGAGGTCCCCATCGGAAAATACGGGCCAATATATTATGTATTGAGAGGAATGCTTATGTCTCGATAGTCCTCATTACAATTTGGCCATGATCCCAATACATTTTCCTCACATTCACTTCAAAAGGCAGTTTCTAGTGGCAAGCCCACACCGTCGCTCATCTGAAGCTTAACCTCAGGCATTTAGTATATGGAAAATATAATGTGCCCCAGGGACAACAATCTTCCCTCTTTATTGTTCATAGGGTGTAATTTGTCCCTGTGCTTCACGGCATGCATATAGCCATATTCACCAGGATCTATCTCCCAGTCATTGTTGTCAGGTCTGACATTCTCCTTCCTAGTGCTCCTAGATTCTGGATCATCCCCCCTTCCTAGTGCTTCCAGATATTAGGGACCCAGACATCCGTCAATGCTCCCAGAGTCCACACCCAACATCACAACTCATTACAGAAGCAAAACAATCTTTTAAAAAAATGCCAATTACTTAACATATGGTGCTTTTGGCCGTCAGCCAAAACTGAAAAGTACTTTACAACATTCGCTGATCAAACAATTAAACTCGAGTGAGCCAAGCTTTTGTCTACTTCAGCACATTTAGATTTTGTTGCCTTAAAAGGGACACGGCTCTACCATAGTAGAATATACTGAGCAAATTACATCAAAACTACTGTCCTTACAAAAACAGCACATCATCCAACTTGCTGTGAGCAACACTACAGGGAAATGTTTAACATATGCACGCTCAGACACAACCATGAAGAGGTGCACTTTGAAGAGGGTGCCAGGTGCTTGTGTGGCTGTCTTTATTTCGGAGTTACAGTAGGAGTGAGTGTAAAATAGAGGATGGGTTACTCCTGAACATTAACTAGTTGCTAAACCTCATTAGTTTCCAGGAGTCACGCAATCAGCAACATGCATTTGTTCAAGTCACGGTGACCATTAAAAAGCAGAAGGACGGTTAACTTTCATCGCACAATTTTACAGCGAGTTTTCAAAAAAAGTTTGAAAAATTTCTTGCAATTTGAATCATTTTATAGTTATTATACTCAATGGCCTGATCTTAGAGCAGAGCAATTGCTGTTTAGCCACCAGTCATCTCATAACTGTCGGTATTTTACACTTCCATTCTTCAAACTCGCACATTGCTGTACAAAAGTACCTCAAGCATATTGACACAAGGACCTGACTTCAACTCAGACTGTCACCATGCACAACTATGGTATTCCCAGTGATAGATACAAATAAGGTAGGCCCACCATATATTTAATTTTTCTTTATTTAAAGGTCTTCAACTGATTTTTAGATCATTATTTAGTCACTGCATAAACATAATTCCACATGGGCTGTGGTGCAGTATGACACTTAAAACAAGTGGAGCCAACCAACATTAGCAAATACTAAACTTTGGTACCCTGGAAACACTCATCAGTCAACATTTGTGGAGAGAACAGAAAAGTTGACATTTCAGGTGTGAACTGACGAAGGGTCCACATGAAACATTACTTGCCTTTTCCCCTCACAGATGCCGCCATACCTGCCGAGTACTTCCTGCATTTTCTGTTTTTATTTCAGATTACCAGCGTCCGCAGTATTTTGCTTTTTGCCTTAATCATTTCATTTTGTACGCTGATGTAAAACAGGATTTTGAGACAAAGTAAAGCAGAAATGATTTGGGGTTTTTGCTTGCTCACTAGGACACCATCTGGGAGTCCTGATCAATGGTCAACAGAAAGCTCTAATTCGCTTCTCACGATGTGGTCTCCTCTACATTGGGGAGACCAAACTCAGATTGGGTGACTGCTTTGCGGAACACCTCCGCTCAGTCCGTAAAGGTGACCCCGAGCTTCCGGTCGCCTGTCATTTTAATTCAACGCTCCATTCCCACTCGGACCTCTCCGTCCTCAGCCTCTTGCACTGTTCCAACGAAGCTCAAGGAACAGCACTTTACAGCCTTCTGGACTCAACATCAAGTTCAACAATTTCACACCATAACCTCGGCCCCTATTTTTTTTTTCTCTCACACATGGCAGCTGTTGATGGTTCTGCCATTGCCATTTACACTTCATCTAGAGTCATCTTTTGTTTCTTAACTTGTCCAATTACCATCTCCTTTTGCCTTGCACCATCATTCCTTTTGCCTTTTAATCTCTCCTGCCTTCCATCCTATCAGACCTTCCCTTTTGTTATTTCCTCTCCTCCCCCTTTCCCTACACTAGAACATAGAAACATGGAAAAATAAAAGTAGGCCGTTCGACCCTTCGAGCCTGCTCCACCATTCAATATGATCATGGCTGATCCTCTATCTCAATACCATATTCCTGCTCCCTCCCCATACCCCTTGATGCCTTTTGTTTCTAGAAATCTATCTATCTCCTTCTTAAATATTCAGTGACTTGGCCTCCACAGCCCTCTGGGGCAGAAAATTCCAAAGATTCACCACCCTCTGAGTGAAGAAATTCCTCATCTCAGTCCTAAATGGCTGACCCCTTATTCTGAAACTGTGACCCCCTGGTTCTAGACTCCCCAGCCAGGGGAAACATCCTCCCTGCATCTACCCTGTCAAGCCCTGTAAGAATTTTGTACATTTCAATGAGATCACCTCTCATTCTTCTAAACTCTCGAGAATATAGGCCTAGTCTACTCAATCTCTCCTCATAGGACAATCCCCCCAACCCAGGAACCAGTCTGGTGAACCTTCGTTGCACTCCCTCTATGGCAAGTACATCCTTCCTTAGGTAAGGAGACCAAAACTGTACATAATACTCCAGGTGTGGTCTCACCAGGGCCCTATATAATTGCAGTGAGACAACTTTACTCTTATATGCAAATCCTCTTGTAATAAAGGTCAACCTACCATTCGTTTTCCTAATTGCTTGCTGTACCTGCATGTTAACGTTCAGTGATTTGTGTACAAGGTCACCCAGGTCCCTCTGAACACCAACATTTCCCAATCTCTCATCATTTAAAAAAAAAACTCTGCTTTTCTATTTTTCCTACCAACTTCACATTTTTCCACATTATATTCCATTTGCTATGTTCTTGCCCACTCACTTAGCGCAAGAGGCCAGAATTGGAGGAGCTCAGAGATAGGAAGGGGGGAGGCCGCGGAGGGATTTGAAAACAAGAATGAGAATTTTTAAATGGAGGTGTTGCCGGACCGGGAGCCGGTGTAGGTCATATGCAAATGCTTTGATATATGGGCCCAGACTGGTCGCTAAAGGGAAGAGCTGCCCCAAAGGACCAATACGCAAGTCTAAAGATGACACTGGCTTTTTTTCAAGCAGCACTTCATTTACAGTACACATCACCATCTCTGTTCATCGAGGGAACACAGCTAAATGCAGTCCAACAATTGGACAACATCTTATCTTCAGACTCATCTGTGTGTAAATAAGTATTTCATCTATTGCGGAAGGCCTGCTCAGCTCTCCGAGAAAACATGTATGGGATCAACACGGCTTCAAAAATTAAGTAGAAGCTTAAAGTGGATAAAGCAGTGGTTCTGTAATCTCTTCCCTACAGGTGAGAATCTTAAAATGTCTATAGTTGCCATGTCTAAAAACCTTGAAAACTTCCTTTTCCATAGCCTTCGCACCATCCTGCAATCTAATAGGTGACAAAATGCCAGACACTAAGTACCTGCTCATGCTGGCTTGTCAGCATAGTAATCAAGGTTCAGCTGAGTAGTACTGGATACATTTTCAGATTTCTAATGGCAGCTGAAAGTAAATAAATGCTCCGACAAAGAATTGTTCCAACTGTTACAAGGACACATTTGGGGGGGCGGGGGCGTAATAGCCTGGGAGCAGTTTGCTGCACAGAGTCTGGTAGCACAATGTCATTCAGCTAAGCACACGTCTACTTTGAGGCTAAGCTTGTTGAAGCAACAGAGGAGCAAAAAAGGTAAGGAAAGGGGAGGAATTAAAAAAGGAAAGGGAAAATTGTCAACCAGACTACAACAAACTCTGAATTCACCTATACCAAGTGTAGTCATAATGACTGTTACGTAAGAGAATGACTAGGCACTTGGTCTAAGCGTTAAACAAAGCTCAAGTGCCTAGTAGTTTTCTTACGTCAATTTAATCAACTGTTTTACAACATGGAGGTCTAGTTGTGTCCTTCACTAGTTCCTGTTAAGAATGTCCTGCACAAGCTGGGCCCATGCCCGAGTATTTATACTCTCCCTGGACAGCGCCACCCGCTCAGTATTATTTCATAAGTCTTTCTTTCATGAATGACTGATTCATGTCAGACTGCTTGTATATCAGATTAGTGAACCATACGAGAACTTTGAGAAAAGACACCACCTCAACACCCAAGTGATGACCGGATGAATTTCCTGTCCCATTTCCGACAGACAACCAACCAAGCTTGCCGTTAAGATGTTTATAATGATTTGCCTATTACAGTTATAACTGTCATACTAAACACTCAGCTGGCTTACTTCAGTTTGTAGTTTTTGGCCTCCCTAATCATGCAAATGTGAGCTCACCATACCGCAATAGTTTTCAAATTTGTCTTTACTAGTTTTTAAATGTACATAGAATTGCCCAGTGATCAGCTGTACATGCAAATTTTCAATGAAATGTACAATGACTGACAATGATTAATTCGCAAGTGAATATCATTGCAAATCAAGGATACTGCTACCAGCAAAAAAAAGTAAAATATTTCATTACTACACAAAACTGAAGCAGTATGTAATACAGAGAACGGATTTCCTCGAGTGATTCAAAGACTACATTCTAATCTGAGTGTTAAAATTACTGGTGGAAAGTACTCAGAATTTAGGCCATTTTAAACCCTCAATTAGATTGTTACGGTGTAATTGCTCATGGATATCCATTATTCTCTGTTTAAGAAACTCATTCATCTGCCAAACCACAGTAATAAACCTTCCATATTAATTCCAGCATAGATTTCCACCTCCTATAACATCACCTCATCCGTTGTTACCACTGCCCATCTGTTGCTGAAACCCTCATCCAGGCCTTTGTCAGCTCCAGACTAGACTATTCCAAATGATCTCCTGGGCGGTCTCCCATGCTCCACGCTCTACAAGCTTCAGCTACTCCTAAACTCTGGTGCCGATATTCTATCAGGATGCCAAGTCCCGCTCACCCATTACCCCTATTTTCGCTGACCTACATTCCTAGTCCCCCAACGCATCAAATTTAAAATTCTCATCCTTGAATTTAAATCCTTTCATGGGCATCCCCCCCCCCCATTTCTGTAACCTCATCCAACCCTGCAAACCACCCCAAATGCTCCATTTCTCTGTGCATTACCAAATCCTTTCATGGCACCGCTGATGACTGCGTCTTTAGCTACTTAGGCCCCACACTAAGATTCCATCTCTAAATCCCCCCTCTCTTCCTTTAAGACTCTCCTTAAAATCCACCTCTTTAACCAAGCCTTTGCTCACACCTCCTAATGTCTCTTTCTTTGGCTCAGCATCTATTTTTGATTACGCTTCTTGTGAAGTGCCTTGGGACAATTTTCTACATTAAAGGCGCTATATAAATGAAAGTCCCTAAACCTCTCCACCTACCTCTCTCTCTCCTCTAAGACGCTCCTCAAAACCTACCCCTTTGACCTGTCCTAATCTCTCCTTATGTGGTGGTGTCAAATTTTGTCTGAAAAGCTGCTTCACAGGAGCTTAGGATGTATTATGACGTTAAAGGCGCTACATAAATGCAAGTTGTTGTTGCTGCAAGGATAGCGCTTTGTTCAGGGTGAATCTACCTTCTAGACCAACTCCTATCCTGCTTTATGTACCAACTAGCTGAAGTGCCCGGCGGTGCCGAGGCTTTTTCGAGGGCATGTTGTTGGAAGAGAGACAGAGCGCGACTGGGGGGGAAAGAGAGGGAGGGGAGGGAAGGGGGAAGGGACGGCGGCGGGGAAAGGGAGGGCGGGGGGGAAGGGAGGGCGGGGGGGAGGGAGGGCGGGGGGGAGGGAGGGCGGGGGGGAGGGAGGGCGGGGGGGAGGGAGGGCGGGGGGGAGGGCGGGCGGGGGGGAGGGCGGGCGGGGGGGAGGGCGGGGGGGAGGGGAAGGGAGGGCGGGGGGGAGGGGAAGGGAGGGCAGGGGGGAAGGGAAGGGAGGGCAGGGGGGAGGGGGAAGGGAAGGGAGGGCAGGGGGGAAGGGGAGGGGGGGATGGAGGGCGGCGGGCGCCCGGCGCCCCCCCCCCCGCCCAAGGGTCGCGGCCCCCCCCCCCCCCCACCGAGGGTCGCGGCCGCTCCCCCCTCCCCCCGAGGTGAAGACCGCCGATTGCGGCTGTGCGAGACGTCCGGCGGGCCCGGTTGCCAGGGTAACGCTGGACGCTCAGCAAGCCCCGGCAGAGAGAGATGTCTCAGCTCCTGCTGCGCGCGCACCCTAGCGGCGCTGGGCTGAGGCTCGGCCCTCCAGCCTGAGTGGGGCCAGGAGGTGCCTAGCTCGGGCGTGGGTGCGGAGGAGACGCCGAGGCTTCTCGGCCTACCTGGAAAAACGGGGAAAGGTAGGAAAATTAATGAGATTAGATAAGTTAATTACTTTCTAAATCATTTTTTTTTAAAAACAATGTGTGTTTTAAAAGCAACGTTTTTTTTTAAGACGCAGAAAGCGGGAAAAAAGGAAAAGTTTGGAATCAAGATGGCGGCGACTCATCTCAGTTCAGAACGATAAAGCCCGGCCACACGCGCACCGATTGGCCCGGCGGCACACGCCAGCAACCCGGCGTACGATTGGTCGAGCTCGAGCTCACTCTGTCGCTAATGAGCGGAAAGACAGACAGACAGACAGAGACAGAAAGACAGAAGTACCGATTTATATATATAGATACCCAAAAGTGGGTGAAGAAATCCCAGATTTTCATCCATGCCCCACCGAAACCAACAGTCAGGAAACGTGCAATAAACTTCTTGGGACGACTTCCCCCTCCCAGTGGGGAGACACCCTAGTGTCTGCTCAACACACAAAGATTGGAAAATCTGTAGGGGGGGAAATTGGAGCTGCAAACCGGTGCATTACTGCACTGTGGCGATGTGCATCCATGCTCCAACGTGTTGCTCCATCACACCAACAGAAAAGGCCATGACCCAAAACCTATCCTGCATTCCCCCCCAGTAGCTGGACAAAGCAGTGCTGGCACCAGCCTGGGAGAAAATCTCCTATCTTTCGACTGAGGGAGGACATGTGGCATCGGGAAATTGTAAAAGAGGAAAAACAAAGTGACTTTGGAAATCTAATAGTGTAGGTGCAACCACTCCGATAAATACCTGAACATAATAAATCCCCTTTTTTTGAGCGTACATCATAAGGAAGCAATAATCCAAATTCTGTTTTGTTCGCCATCTGAAAAATAGCACACAAACACCTTCTGAATGAACAAACAGGTTTATAAACTGATAAAAGGTTCATTATTGCAACACAACAAAAATCAAATCAAGTGGAAAGAAACACTAGATGGGTTTTTAATACAATAATTTACTTGGTGGATGTGGAAAATCATGTTTGCAGAGTTTCCTCAGAAATCAGCATCCAAGTGAAGTAGTCAAATAGCCCCATCAACCGCAACAATTCCAGAGTGCGTTAGCTAGCAAGGGCAGCAGTTTATTTTCTCTGCTTTTCTATGAATCAGGAGCCATCTTGTTTGTTTCTGCCCAAACAGATCTTTGTTAGAGAAGCTTCCACTCCATTGGCAAACAAACTTAAATACTCTGAAATCAATACAAGGCAAACAGATGTGCTTTAATGGTAATTCTCAAGGTTGGTACAGCCAGAGTATGTCATTCTCTTAATGTTTTGTGGGAGCAATAAATATCAGAGGTACTATCACAAGGCTCTTCTACTAGCACAGCGCCTTGTTACAGCCAAGTGTGGGTCAAAGAATCAGGGCTATGGTGTAATGCCCCATATCAACCAGTACTCACATGGTCCCATGGTGGCAAAGCTTCTCAAATTAGCCCCAATCTTATCTAATTCTACAAAAGAGCCCTAAAAATAAATCTTTCCAAGTATTTTATGCAATTGAAAAGTCACCAAGTTGAAGCGTGAGCATAAGTACTTCACATTCAAAAGTACTCCACTGCAGAATTTCTTTCCTCTTTCAAGTAGTTTAAAGGATCAATTTAACAGAATAAGGTTTCTTCCATTTCATTATAAATATAGGTGTGCCATGTCCAACATTATAACCAGCTCGGTTGGTAGAAACCAAGTTTATGGAGCTCAACTTGGTACCAATACCCATCTGACAGGTTAGCACTAATTTGTATGAATTTTAGTTCCTAAAAAACTGCACAGCAGTCATTATTTATGTCCCTCAGAAAACATACTCCATGATATTATTTCCAGGGTACCATTCTGAACCAATCAAAAATGAATGTTTGATTTCCTTCCCCCCAACCCTCCGGCAAGGGATGGTAGTGGAAGGTGGCTTTAAAAATCTAGAATATGCACCCCAGATAATTGAATACTATTAAACCTTGATTACTAACTAGTGGTGATCTGCTAATTAATTTGAATGTTAAGTTATCTTATTGAGCTCCTTGGCACTACAATGAAGCTACTGTATGAATGCACCTTCATTGGGAACCAAATCTTGTTCTTCTTGAAAAGAAGTTTATCAACTTTAAGTCCATAAAATGAATTTAGAATACAGATTGATCTAAATCTATTACAATCAAATTAGATCAAAATAATACTGAATGACATGCATTTAATTTGTGCAAATATATCCACAAAGCACACATAACAATACCCTTAAAAACTTGATAATTTTCAAGACTCAACCCATTTGAATATTTTTAATTTTTGTTAAGATTGAAAGGGTTAAAAGCAAATCCTCTCAGTGTTTAAAATGCAAAGCAAACAAATTACAAAGGAAAGAGAAAGGGGTTATGTGCGAAATCGCTAAGAGCTGAGGAGAAGCCAGATGGCGATAAAATGTCTGCCCAGCTCAAGGACTTTATACAATGGAGCCTTACAAGAAGATAAGGCATAGCCACCAAGCTACACACAGCTAATGCTGAAGTGTGAGAAAGATTTAATAAACTTAAACTAGTAACATAAAGAAACAAAATGGCTTGCGTAGATTATTAAAGGAACCTCAGCCTAGCAACTATGGTCTGGCAGCCTGTAGAACCAGACGTCATAATCCAGGTGGCAGAGATAAGGAACAGAACAGAATGGGCTCAGTTACAAACGAGCTGTTGATACTGTAACCTATGACCTGCAGCCCAGTATTGCAGACCAAGAAGGGTCACGAGGGCCTAACCGCCAGAATCATTGCAGGGGAGGATTAATTAGCTATTGTATTAAGGGGTTAAATTGAACCCTCTCAGAATTCGGACAGCCGAGGTGACCACTAATTAAGTGATGCCAGCAAAATTAAACTCAGAACAAAGGAGTGGGGTCATGTGAAAGTGAATAAGATAAGAAATATCACAATAAAAATTGACTTACGTAAAGAGGCGAAACTAAACAAAGAACAATGTGAGAAGCTTCAAAAAACCAAGATAACACGCAGTTGTGGGACCAGACAGAATATGTGCGTTTTGCGTAAGCAATAAGGAATATGCTGCTTTAGCTAAAAATTGTAGACACAGCAGAATATAGGGGTCATGGGAATTTGACCTGTAACCAAACTTTACTAATACTGAAAAGAATCCATATGTGATCAGGTGATTATTGTAATACAATGTGATTGGATGTAAATAGAATAAAAAGCTGTACCAACCAAGAGAGAACGAGACGGTGCTCGCACAGACCGCGGGGTCTGAGACGCTTCTCCCAGAGCTCTGATAATAAACTGCATCTTTTTACTTTTACATGGTTTAGATGTGAATTTATTTTCACCACAACAAAGATCATAAGCTTTTTTTTTAAATAAAGAACATAATTCATCATCCAACATTCACTTGCATAACTGGGGACAGCCATAATGTGTCTCTGCTGGTTCAGTCTTAAGTATAGTGCTGGGAATGTCCTTTGGAGAGGACTGGGTGGCATTATATTCTAACAGGACTAGGCAGACTAGATGCAGGAAGGATGTTCCCGATGGCCGGGGAGTCCAGAACCAGGGGTCACAGTCTAAGCGGTAAGCCATTTAGGATAGAGATGAGGAGGAATTTCTTCACCCAGAGAGTGTGAACCTGTGGAATTCTCTACCATTGAAGGCAGTGGAGGCCAATTCATTAAATATATTCAAGAAGGAGTTAGATATATTTCTTAAGGCTAAAGGGATCAAGGGATATGGAGAGAAGGCAGGGACAGGGTACTGAGTTTGGATGATCAGCCATAATCTCATTGAATGGCGGAGCAGGCTCGAGGGGACGAATGGCCTGCTCCTATCTTCTATGTTTCTATGTATTATCAATTGAATTTTATGATCGAAGAAGGTTCCAGCTTTTTCTGTTATGCTTTCTGCACACAAGACAGGTCGAGGTAATTGTACTTCACCCTAGTTCACCTTTTCCCTCTGTGAAAAGTCTGGCCAACCTAATGATGCTGCCATTTGATCGGATAGAAAGCCTTGTGCCACACGTTAATCAAACAAACAGTTTGCCCTGGATACAGTCCCAAGCAGTTAACACCTTGAACGCAACATAATTCGTAACAGTTGGTGGCACAGCTAGTCAAGCACGCTACAAGAACATGATTATTTGCTGTTCTCACTACCAGGATGATGTTTTAATTCCAACTGCCGGTTTAAGAATTAAATCTAGGGAATGAGACTTCCTAATCTCCAAAATTGTGTCCACACCAATACCGAAGTTCAACAGTAAGATAAAGCAATCTCTTGTTTAAAATGGCAAGCAACACCCTTGGTATTTAAAAAGCGATTGCATAACATGAGTAATCGCAAAATCCAAATCTGTTTGCGTAACGCGGGTAATTTAATAATGACCAAATCTGATTTCAACAATTTTTATCAGAAGATTTAATGCAATGAATTCATATCTTAAACCATTTTTAGAAGATGCAAAACTGTTACAATGGCCATACTTTTAAATAAAGCCACACCGCATAGTTATTCATATCAAACATGAAACGGAGAACGTGTTCTAAATACTTTACCCTCCTCCTATGTTTTTTAAAAAAAAAATTCATTGATGGGATGTGGGCGTCACTGGCTAGGCCTGTATTTAGTGCCCATCCCTAATTGCCCTTGAGAAGATGGTGGTGAGCCGCCTTCTTGAACCGCTGCAGTCCATATGGTGTAGGTACGCCTCAGAGCAGCGGCGGCAGGCAGCGAGAGGCGGGACCTGTGGGAGACTCGGCGGCGGCGGCAATAAAAGCGGCAGCGAGGCCAGGAGAGGCCTACCAAACTCCAGTCTGTGAGCTCGGTAGTTGCAGGGAGGTAAAAAGTAATCGGGGTGTGACGTCACCAGGGAGCAGGTAAGTGATTGGTTGGTGAGTATTTCTCTCTTTTCATTACAAGCTTGAATTCTGTGGTGTTAAATTTCTAGGGGCTCTGTTGTGGTGAGGACAGTTGGTAAATAAAGCGCCCTAGAGTATACCTGTAACTGGGGTATTGAATAAATTTTTAGATTAATTAAAGGAGTAAGTCATGGCAGGAGAGCTCAGACCCGTGTTCTGCTCCTCCTGCTCTATGTGGGAAATCAGGGACGCTGCCAGTGTCCCTGGCGACCATGTGTGCGGGAAATGCATCCAGCTGCAGCTACTTGTAGACCGCATTGTGGCGCTCGAGCTGCGGGTGGATGAATTTTGGAGCACACGCGATGCTGAGAGGCTCGTGGATAGCACGTTTAGCGAGTTGTTCACGCCTCAGGGTAGGGCAGCACAGGGGGTGACCATCAGGCGGAGCAACAAAGGCAGGCAGGTAGTGCAGGGAACCCCTGCGGACATCCCCCTTTCAAACAAGTATACCGCTTTGGATACTGTTGAGGGGGATGACTCACCAGGGGAAGGCAGCAGCAGCCAACTTCCTGGCACTGGCGGTGCTCCTGCTGCCCAGGAAGGGGGGAAAAAGAGTGGGAGAGCAATAGTGGTAGGGGATTCTATAGTAAGGGGAACAGATAGGCGTTTCTGTGGCCGTAGACGTGAATCCAGGATGGTTTGTTGCCTCCCTGGTGCCAGGGTCAAGGATGTCACTGAGCGGCTGCAGGGCATTCTGGAGGGGGAGGGTGAACAGCCAGTGGTCGTGGTCCACATTGGTACCAACGACATAGGTAAAAAGAGGGATGAGGTCCTGCAGCAAGAATTTAGGGAGCTAGGTGAAGGATTAAAGAGCAGGACCTCAAGGGTTGTAATCTCTGGATTACTCCCGGTGCCACGTGCTAGTAAGTATAGGAATAGGAAGATAGAACAGATGAATGCGTGGCTAAAGGGATGGTGCAGGGGGGAGGGCTTTAGTTTCCTGGATCACTGGGTCTGCTTCTGGGAAAGGTGGGACTTGTACAAGTCGGACGGTTTACACCTGAACCAGAGGGGAACCAATATCCTTGCGGGGAGGTTTGCTAGCACTGCTGGGGGGGGTTTAAACCAACTTGGCAGGGGGATGGGGTACAGAGTGGAGCTATAGTAGGGGGTGATTTACAGCCAAATACAGAGGGAAAAACAAGTCCGCTGGGAAGGCAAAGCAAATATGTGAAGGCAAAAGAGAATATGGCAGGGCTGGAAGGCATTTATTTTAATGCAAGGAGTCTTGCAAATAAGGTGGATGAACTGAAGTTGTTGTTGAACACATGGGAGTACGATATTGTTGCTATCACGGAGACATGGTTGAGGGAGGGTCAGGACTGGCAGCTCAATATTCCGGGGTATAGAATCTTCAGGCGAGACAGAGGGGGGTGTAAAAGGGGAGGGGGTGTTGCAATATTAATTAAGGAGTCAATTACTGCTGTAAGGAGGGATGATATATTAGCGGGTTCCTCTAATGAGGCCATATGGGTAGAACTTAAAAACAAAAAGGGGGCAAGCACTTTGCTGGGAGTGTACTATAGGCCCCCAAACAGTCAGGGGGAGATAGAGGAACAGATATGTAGGCAAATCTCAGAAAAGTGCGAAAATAATAGGGTAATAATAGTGGGGGATTTCAACTTCCCCAATATAAATTGGGATAGTCAGAGTGTGAAAGGCTTAGAGGGTGCAGAATTCTTAAAGTGCATCCAGGAGAGCTTTTTGAGCCAACATGTAGAAAGTCCTACAAGAGAGGGGGCGGTACTGGACCTAATTCTGGGGAATGTAGCCGGGCAAGTGGTGGAAGTGTCAGTAGGAGAGCATTTTGGCGACAGTGACCACAATTCGGTGAGATTTAAGGTGGTCATGGAAAAAGACAAAGACGGCCCGGAAATAAGGGTTCTAAATTGGGGGAAGGCCGATTTTAATATGATAAGGCAGGATCTGGCCAAATTGGACTGGGAGCAGCTACTTATAGGAAAATCCGCATCAAAACAGTGGGAGACTTTCAGAAGGGAAATAGAGAGAGTACAACGCCAACATGTTCCTGTAAAGGTCAAGGGTGGGACCAACAAGCAAAGGGAACCTTGGATGACAAGGGATATACAAAAATGCATTAGAAATAAAAGGGGGGCTTTTGGCAGTTACAAAAGACTAAAGACGGAAGAAGCCCTAGAGGAGTATAAAAAATGCAGGGGCATACTTAAAAAAGAAATTAGGAGGGCGAGGAGGGGCCATGAAATAACACTGGCGAGCAAAATAAAGGAAAATCCTAAGATGTTTTATAAGTATATTAAGGGCAAGAGGATAACCAGGGAAAGGGTAGGGCCCATTAGGGACCAAAGTGGCAATCTGTGTGTAGAGCCAGATGATGTAGGCGGGGTTTTAAATGAATTTTTTGCATCTGTGTTCACTATGGAGAAAGACGATGCAGACATAGAAATCGGGCAAGGGGGCTGTGACATACTTGAACATATTAGCATCGAGAGGGAGGAGGTGCTAGCGGTTTTAGCAGGCCAAAAAGTGGATAAATCCCCAGGCCCAGACGAGATGTATCCCAGGCTGCTGTGGGAGGCAAAGGAGGAGATTGCAGGGGCTCTGACACAAATTTTCAGAACCTCTCTGGCCACAGGGGATGTACCAGAGGACTGGAGAACAGCTAACGTAGTACCATTATTCAAGAAGGGTAGCAGGGATAAACCAGGGAATTACAGGCCAGTGAGCCTAACATCTGTGGTAGGGAAATTATTGGAAAAAATTCTGAGGGACAAAATTAGTCTCCACTTGGAGAGGCAAGGATTAATCGGGGATAGTCAGCATGGCTTTGTCAAGGGTAAATCATGTCTGACAAATCTGATTGAATTTTTCGAGGGGGTGGATGAGGGAAATGCTGTGGATGTGGTTTACATGGACTTCAGTAAAGCTTTTGACAAAGTCCCGCATAGGAGACTGGTCAAGAAGGTAAGAGCCCATGGGATCCAGGGTGCCTTGGCGCGTTGGATGATAAACTGGCTGAGTGGCAGGAGGCAGAGGGTGATGGTCGAAGGTTGCTTTTGTGACTGGAAGCCTGTGTCCAGTGGGGTACCTCAGGGATCGGTGCTGGGTCCCTTGTTGTTTGTGATCTACATAAATGATTTGGATGAGAATGTAAAAGGTATGATCAGTAAGTTCGCAGATGACACGAAAATTGGTGGGGTGGTAAATTGTGAGGAGGAAAGCCTCAGGCTACAGGACGATATAAATGGGTTGGTCAGATGGGCGGAAAAGTGGCAAATGGAATTTAACCCTGAAAAGTGCGAGGTGATGCATTTTGGACGGACAAATAAGGCAAGGGAATACACAATGAGTGGTAGGACCCTAGGAAGTACAGAGGGTCAGAGGGACCTTGGTGTACATGTACATAGATCCCTGAAGGCAGCGGAACAGGTAGATAAGGTGGTTAAAAAGGCATATGGGATACTTATATTCTATGCCTCGGCTAATGAAGGCAAGAGCAGGGAGGTTATGATGGAGCTGTACAAAACGCTGGTGAGGCCACAGCTGGAGTACTGTGTGCAGTTCTGGTCGCCTCACTATAGGAAGGATGTGATTGCTTTGGAGAGGGTGCAGAGAAGATTCACCAGGATGTTACCTGGGATGGAGCGCCTCAGCTATGAAGAGAGGCTGGACAGGCTGGGGTTGTTTTCCTTGGAGCAAAGAAGGCTGAGGGGGGACCTGATTGAGGTGTACAAAATGATGAGGGGCATAGATAGGGTAGACAAAGAGGAACTTTTCCCCTTAGTAGGGGGGTCAATAACAAGGGGGCATAGATTCAGGGTAAGGGGCAGGAGATTTAGAGGGGATTTGAGGAGGAACTTTTTCACCCAGAGGGTGGTTGGAATGTGGAACTCAATGCCTGAAAGGGTGGTAGAGGCAGGAACCCTCACAACATTCAAGAAGCATTTGGATGAGCACTTGAAATGCCATTGCATACAAGGCTATGGACCAAATGCTGGAAAATGGGATTAGACTGGACAGGGATGGATGGGCGGCGCAGACACGATGGGCCGAAGGGCCTCTTTCTGTGCTGTAAAACTCTATCTATGACAATGCTGTTAGGAAGGGAGTTCCAGGATTTTGGAAATACAACTACTGAGAAAGCAGCCAATTTGCAATTTTCACAAGGATAGGAATGTAAATTGATCGTTAAAATCAGATTTCTTAACACTTTGATTTTACATTTCCCCACAGAACACCCAGATGGTCTAGCTTCTATTACTTGTTTGGAAATGAATTTGGAGAGCTAAAAGCCTGCTCTTGCGTGTTAATTTAGTTCAATTTGATGACAGTGTCTGGAACTGTTCCCCTCCCTCTTCCCCACCCCAAGAGAGAAACTTGTGCAGCTAGTGCCACCCAACACCATACAGCCATTTCACTCCACTCCTGCCTCATGCTGCAGTAGACACACAATAACCCCACCCTTCCAAGGACACTGAAATAGATCAACAGGCACAGATGGAAAAAAAGATCTTAACTAATGACGTGGCAAATATTTAAACAAAAACAGACAAACCTCAAGAAAACATATGGTTCCGTGCACAAAACAAAGGGGAAAAAGCAATGGGGGTTGAAATTGGATAGCATTGGCCTGCCGGCGCGAACTGGGTTCAGGGATTGTTTCCTGCACTGGAATGGGTAGGCCCGAGGCACACTTGATATTGGGCCTAGGCCCTCATTTAAAGTAGACTGGTGAGCTGCAGCCCAATTTCGGGAAAGGGTCCTGAAACAAGCGTTAGGCCTGCTATTTGAATATGTGGCTTTCAGGTGCGGGCCATGGACACCCATACTTCAGCCTTTACCAATATGGCGGGTAGCAGACTTCCAGCGCAAAATGTGCGCCCACCATATTGGATACTTAGGCGCCCGTTTTATGCCTGTAAAACAGGCACAGCATCAACGAATTTCAAGGCCAAAATCTCTACTCACATAATCCATCCTACCCCTCGGACTCCAACTTCTGCACAAATTAACCCCCACCCAAAAATACTTAAATAATTAAAGAACATTTGCAAACTGATTTTTTTTTTTAAATTTTTTTTTTTTTTTTATAGATAAACTGCACACTTTGCAGAAATGGAGAAAACAGGAGATACAGTTGATCATTACCAAAGCAGGTCGATCTAAAACATACAAGGATGGCAGCTTCACTCTTGTAACAAGCTTATCATGTCACGTATCGACTATTTAACAATTCAGATCAACAAATTATATCATTTTATACAATTGGTTTCAATACACACAATATATGAAATCACAGAAATCACAGAAACCTCACAGTACAGATAGAGGCCATTTCAGCCCATCGAGCCTGCACCGACACATAATCTATTATTCTAACCACCAATAAGATTATGACACTGAAACTGCAGGGATGTGATCCCATTGTTACGTTGCAGGTGCCTTGTTGTCTCTCTTCCCCCTTTTGAAGGGGTGAAATCATTTATTTGGTGGGTGGGGGGATGATTTTTTAAAAAACTTACTTAACCTTCAGGGTTCCAGGCCTCTTCCATAGGCTGGACTTTCTAGTGGGCACACTTCTGGAGGCTGGTACACCTCATCTAACTAGGTGTACCAGTCTCCAACCTTATGCCAGTTCTTACTAAGGTTTGCGAAGCGGTAACTCCCAGTGTAAGGAGTCCCTGCCCCGTCCTCATCGTCTTTGCATCACTGGTCTTTTATCAGACAGTAGAGGCTTCCCCCTCTTGCAAGGCCAAGTAGGAATTCCCAGCATAGGCCAGGACCCAGGCCAAAGCCTATTTCCAGGGCCCTTTTGCCTCAATCCTTCCACATTTGGAGGAGGACTGAGCAATTTTGGCCTCTACTTTTCTTCGTCCTCATCTCCCCTGATCAGCAGAAGTCATACTGGACTACAGATCCATGGGTACCAGAAGATGTGTGATATCTCTCTAAAGCAGCCACTCTGTTAATTCGGAGAATGAGTATCGGCAGTCTATTTACCAGGAGGGACAGCACATCGAAGCCCAATCCTGTCCTAACCTGCAACTCATGCACATCACTTTCCAACAGGGGTCACTGAACAGCAATCAGAAGCAGATACCCTGTCTTGATTTCTACCGTCACAAGTTGGAAATAGCACAGATCTCAATCAAAAGCGGAGACATAATAACTGGATTGCAAGATTCAGCTTTGGTCACAAGGTTGTAGTGCCTTTGACAAACCATTTGTACAAACGAAATGGAGAGAGAAACTGGACGAGCAATTTCCTAAAAGTAGGCTTTCAGGGCAGAGTTACTGCTCTGCTAAAGCAGCTTGCTAAAATTTAGCTACAAAGCTAGACCCCACGATCTTGATTTCACTTGACCAAATGCCTCCAGGTTTTTATTCATCTATACTGTATTAGGCTGGCAGGTTTATTTGTACTCCTATTTTTAAATCTTTGTTGCACAGTACTTCATATTGAAAGAATGCTACAAAATATTTCAACAGAGACTACACAGTTCTGCTTTTAAAAGTGCAGTTAGAGCTGCTAGAACTTCAAGGTTGTTTTTACACCTACAGCCATTCAAAGCAGATATGTCCAGGAATGTTACTCTGGCAAACATATATTTGGTTTGGCTGCTTAGAATGCAGACATTTACTGTGGAAATACAGTACTGATTAGATTAATAAAGGAGCACTATTATTCCCACATATATCTAAGCACATTAACTAAAGCTGCATGTCTGCAATGTGATAGCAGCAACTCTGATGTAATGAGCACAAGTATCATTTTTTTAAATTTTTTAAAACTGTCAATACTTGACCATTACGTTAAAGTAATGTACCAGAACTTTCAGACAAACTTCTGCTTTCACGTGCAAAAAAATAATCTTTATTGGCCATCACAAACTCGCGACTGCTTCCAACAAAGGAGCATCATTTTGCATCAATACCTCAGAGCCTTGATCCGTTGATCAATGTTTATCTGTCATTGTAGCTACTTGGGACTCGTCAATTTATTGATGGACGGGAATGTGCTACAGTCCTCGCATTTCAAAGCAGGGCTTACCTGACTCGCTCTTTAGAATCTCCAAAGGTTTCCTTCAGGTTTGTCAAGTCCGGGTAGTAAGCAGCAGGAGGTGATATGACTTCTATTAACCCTGAATTGATTTCTGTGGAAAATCTGTCAACAAACCAAAACAATGTTTGTACAGAAGTAAAAACTCTTGTGCGATGACTTACTTTGTTCATAAAAAGATAAATCGAATGTAAGCTGGTTATGAAGCAACTCTAACTCTGTATACCCAACACATTGTAGCAACAAGAAATTTAAAGAAAAGCCTCATTTATCCCAACCAAATCTCCTTCTTGATCTCAATGCTCCAACCACCAGTATATGGATTGCCCAGGTGATTTAAATGCTGGCTAGTGCAATCAACATTACACCAATGTTTGCAAATCTTAAAAACCAACTCAAAGATGAAGGTTTTACATTGAGTTTTACTGCAAATAAAGACTCTGGCACTTTCCAACAATTACCAAAAAATCATTAGTTGCTTCTGCTTTAGAATGAGAAATTTGATTATGGAGCCACTTTAAACAAGCCCATACTCTTTTGGTAGATCATTCCAAATGAAATCTACCGCATCAATTGTACCCATGACTTCCTCTCCTCCCTCCCAAAGTGGCTGGCCAGAAAAAATTGATCATTTCAATTCAGGCATTGCATATTAAAAATAATTTTTCAAAATAGAATTTCTGTTTGATATACAACGCACATCCAACAAAATTGAGACGCCTGACAAGAATCAGTCATTCATGAAAGAAAGACTTATGAAATAATACTGAGCAGCCTACGGGCGGCGCTGTCCAGGGAGTGTATAAATACTTGGGCACGGGCCCAGCTTGCGCAGGACATTCTTAACAGGAACTAGTGAAGGACACAACTAGACCCCCATGTTGTAAAACAGTTGATTAAAGCTTTGTTTAATGCTTAGACCAAGTGCCTAGTAGTTTTTACACTTCAACGCCTTTGAGCGTATCCATATTTAACAACAGACGCAAGGTGCAGTACTCTCAACGGTTTAAGCAAACAGACAATAGGTACTCAGCAATGTCAGTATGAACTATGATGAAATGATCTCCCATTTATGCAGAAGCTAAATAATTTAGCAGCTGTCAATTGCTGATGGAGATGTCTCCAAGATACTGCATTGGGAATCTAGTCCTACTTACTCTTTTTCCAGGCTATCCAGGACACTATGAACATGATCGAGATCAGTCTGTTGAAACAAAGAAAAAAGAAAAAAAATCTATTGCAATGGAAACTTAAGATTGCAAGACCTACTTGTTGCTTTTTTCCATGTTGAATTTATCTTCCTAATTTTCAACTGCCTCGTGGACTCTATGCAAGTTCACTGAATAAAGGAAGGCAATTTTCTCCGTTTCCCCACAGTATTTACATCAGTCGCCATGTGGTATGCAAAACTCCCTTTAAAAAAAGTGGCTCCCCTTAAAAGGAACCACTTCCACAGCTGGCCCAAGAATGAGAACACCTGGCATGGTAAGGGACCAAGAGGAACCAGTGTGTTGTATTATAAGAGACAGAACATCTGTGCACTAACCAGCTGCATCACCCCATCATCTATGTCACTTCTGTTCCCACCTGTACGCTCTTAAATTCCAAAATAACTTGAGATATAAATATACTGTAAAGTGGCCAACTGCAAGTTATAGAAGTGTAGTTTGCTTCCTGAAACAGGACTGGAATAATTTTAAAGATTGTTTTTTTCCCCTCAAAAAAAAGGGAAAGAAAAAACTTACAAAAAATATTATACTTGTGCACCAATTCTCAAGCGACATTTGAAGTGTCTGGAAGCAACAACACGCCAAGGATACTGGCTTCATTTGTTACATTTAAGCTGCTCTGTTTTTGATAAGTTTCTTGTAAGTGGGTCAAGCTTTGTATTTTGCAGAAACTTTAAAAACCACAGTAACCATCGGCAACAAGCCACAAAACACATTCTCAGAACAATTTCCCTTCCCATCACATTGAGAACGAATGTCAGAAATCTCTCTCTTCCCTGCCTGCCGTACAGATCTCCCTCTGTGGCAGTTGTAGCAGCACCCAGTGACTGGTTTAAAAAATAACTCTGCATGTTCTGTAAAACCCATCCCAGAGAGTCTGCATGAAAGCTGCAACAATTGCTGGTTTCAAAGAGCATTAGTAAACTGCTCAAAGCTTTGCTCTTATGGCTCAAAGTCTATCTGAACTCCTGAACAGAATTATTTATTTCACACCACAATGAAGCCTTTTAGTTTGCAGCTCTCTGTTGCAAAAACTTCTTATTCATGCTCACCACCTCCTCTCCCTTTTCAATTAGCATCCTCGCCAGCTAACTATCTCTACTGGTCTCCCTGTATTTTGTCTCTTTTGCAAATGGTTTATTTTGATCTGCCCGAGTCTTGCTGTTCATCTTTCCTTGTGTCTGGCATTGCCACTGATTACTATGCCTTCCAGCTGTTTTTCCAGCTCCCTACTTATTTCTCGTCACTCACTCAGGCTCTATGTCTCTCTTTGAAATTCCATCAATGTTCCTATTGTATTTATCATGCGGCACCTTTCCTACAATTCCCCAAACTTACAAAGCTCTGCAACCTCAGCTGGGTGGTAGTGGTGTCACATTGGAGACACAGCAGGTCTCCAGTGAGAGGATCTGCACTGTCAGTCAGTCTAGTAGAAGAGGATCACAGTGCTGTGCAACGGAGCAGTTTGATCACAAAAAAGGAAGATGGGGACAGGGAGAGAACAGTGACATGGAAGCTGGAGCTCTGTCATCTCACAATCAGGACTAGTAAAACGCACACACACCCCCCCCCCCCCCAGTAAGAACTGTACTGCATATGGCTTTATTATTATTATATACATCAGTAGTAGTCCACCAGGTGGCTCGATTACACTTTTCCCTCCTTATTGAGGAATTTAATCATCGTACATGACTTGCATGGTGTACACAACTCTTGGTATATATTTCTCAAATTGAAACCCACTTTATGTTTCCAAATTTTACTATTCAAAGACCAAATGGATGAACTACAGAATTTGTTCATCCCAGTTTGGCATAAAAATAAAACAAAAAAGGTGACTCAACCGTGGCTAACAAGGGAAATTAGGGATAGCATAAGATCCAAGGAGAGGACATATAAATTGGCCAGGAAAAGCAATAATCCTGAGGATTGGCAGCAGTTTAGGATGCAAAGGAGGACAAAGGGATTAATTAAGGGGAAAGTAAAATATGAGAGTAAGCTTGCAGGGAACATAAAAACTGACTGTAAAAGCTTTTATAGATATGTGAAGAGAAAAAGATTGGTGAAGTCAAGCGTAGGTCCCTTGCAGTCAGAATCAGGGGAATTTATAATGGGGAACAAAGAAATGGCAGACCAACTAAATACATATTTTGGTTCTGTCTTCACAAAGGAGGAGTCAGTACAAAGAAGGTTCACTCGGTTAATCCCGGGGATGAGGGGATGGACATATGAGGAGAGGTTGAGTAGATTGGGACTCTACTCATTGGAGTTCAGAAGAATGAGAGGCGATCTTATTGAAACATATAAGATTGTGAAGGGGTTGGATCGGGTGGATGTGGGGAGGATGTTCCCGATGATGGGTGAAACTAGAACTAGGGGGCATAGTCTTAGAATAAGGGGCTGCTCTTTCAAAACTGAGATGAGGAGGAACTACTTCACTCAGCGGGTGGTAGGTCCATGGAATATGCTGCCCCAAAAAGCTGTAGAAGCTACATCATTACATAAATTTAAAACAGAAATAGACAGTTTCCTAGAAGTAAAGGGAATAAAGGGTTATGGGGAACGGGCAGGAATTTGGACATGAGTCTAGGTTCGGATCGGTCATGGCCCTGTGGGTAGCGGAGCAGGCCCAGGGGCCATGTAGCCTGATCCTGCTCCTATTTCGTGTGTCTAATTCTGTTAGATTCAGGAGATGGTTCAGTGATAGTAGATTGCGGTTAGGGTCAGATCAGCCATGATCTTATTGAATGGCGGAGCAGGCTCGAGGGGCCGATTGGCCTACTCCTGCTCCTATTTCTTATGTTCTTATGACACAAATAACTTCCCAGAGACGCCAGGGAACATAGGGTCTGATGAAAGGGTGGAACTGAAAGAAATCAGTATTTGTGGGGAAATGGTGTTAGGGAAATTGATGGGACTGAAGGCCAATAAATCCCCAGGGCCTGATAATCTACATCCCAGGGTACTTAAGGAAGTGGCCCTAGAAATAGTAGATGCATTGCTGATCATCTTCCACCATTCGATGGAATCTGGAACAGTACCCATGGATTGGAGGGTAGCTAATGTTACCCCACTATTCAAAAAAGGTGGTAGAGAGAAAACGGGGAATTACAGACTGGTAAGCCTGACATCAGTAGTGGGGAAAATGCTAGAGTCCATTATAAAAGATGTAATAGCAGAGCACTTGGAAAACAGTGACAGGATCGGACAAAGTCAACATGGATTCACAAAAGGTAAATCGTGCTTGACTAATCTACTGGAATTTTTTTGAGAATGTAATTGGTAAAATAGATATGGGAGAACCAGTGGATGTGGTGTATCTGGACTTTCAGAAGGCCTTCGATAAGGTCCCGCATAAGAGATTAGCGTGCAAAATTAAGGCACATGGGATTGGGGGCAAGGTATTGACTTGGATAGAGAACTGGTTGGCGGACAGAAAGCAAAGAGGTGGAATAAACAGGTCGTTTTCCGAGTGGCAGGCAGTGACTAGTGGGGTACCGCAAGGATCGGTCCTAGGACCCCAGCTGTTCACAATATATATTAATGATCTGGACGAGGGAATTGGATGTAATATCTCCAAATTTGCAGACGACACAAAGCTGGGTGGGAGGGTATGCTGTGAGGAGGAGGTCGTGAAACTCCAGTACGATTTGGACAGGTTGGGTGATTGGGCAGAAACAATGGCTAATGCACTATAATGTGGATAAATGTGAGGTTAACCACTTTGGTGGCAAAAACAGGAAGGCAGACTATTATTTGAATGGCAATAGATTGGGAGAAGGGGAAGTGCAGAGAGACCTGGGTGTTCTTGTGCACCAGTCGCTGAAGGTAAGCATGCAGATGCAGCAGGCGGTTAAGGCGGCAAATGGTATGTTGGCCTTCGTAGCGAGAGGGTTTGAGTACAGGAATCAGGATGTCTTGCTGCAGTTGTACAGGGCCTTGGTGAGACCACACCGAGTATTGTGTGCAGTTTTGGTCGCCTTATCTGAGGAAGGATGTTCTTGCCATGGAAGGAGTTCAGCGAAGATTCACCAGGCTGATACCTGGGATGGCAGGAATGACGTATGAGGAAAGATTGGGTCAATTGGGCTTGTACTCGCTGGAGTTTAGAAGAATGAGAGGGGATCTCATTGAAACTTATAAAATTCTAACAGGACTAGACAGACTAGATGCAGGAAGAATGTTCCCGATGGCAGGGGAGTCCAGAACCAGGGGTCACAGTCTAAGGATAAGGGGTAGGCCATTTAGGACAGAGATGAGGAGGAATTTCTTCACCCAGAGAGTGGTGAACCTGTGGAATTCTCTACCACAGAAGGCAGTGGAGGCCAATTCATTAAATATATTCAAGAAGGAGTTGGATATATTTCTCAAGGCTAAAGGGATCAAGGGATATGGGGAGAAGGCAGGGACAGGGTACTGAATTTGGATGATCAGCCATGATCGCATTGAATGGCGGAGCAGGCTCGAGGGGCCAAATGGCCTACTCCTGCTCCTATCTTCCATGTTTCTATGTAATCATACACCTTTGACATAATTGCCCTACCAATCTCTTCAGCTGTAACTGGCAGCTTATCAATGTATGAGAAATAGAACACTTCTTCCTTATTGGGTGTAATTTGTGATGGTGGTGGCAACCTGGACAAAGCATCAGCTGATAAATCGGTACTCAATGTCATACGTACACGCTGACAAAAATCAAAGCCATCTCTGCATTCGGGCTGGAGCTAAGGTTTAAACTGAGGACTTTGGATGGAGGGTCGCGGTCAGGGGCTTATGGTCAGTAACTATGGTAAACTTATGACCAAACAAGTATTGGTGAAACTTCTTGACCCCAAAAATCAATAGCAAAGCTTCCCTTTCGATCTGCGCATAATTCAGCGCACTGGCACCGAGAGTGCGTGAAGCAAAAGCAATTGGTCTCTCCTCCCCACTATCTAGTACACGAGAGATCACCGCCCCAACTCCGTATGGAGGCATCACACGCTAGCTTGATCTCCTTAGATACATCATAGTGAACTAACAATGGTACAGGAAACTTTGTGCTATCCGGCACCGAGCTGTTGCTGTCCCATCAAAACTGCCGGACAAACCAGCGCTAATGTTGAAACATACGGAGATTTTGAGCTCCGTATCTGGCAACAAACCCTGTTGCTTAGCAACAGCTTCTAAACAGTCAGCCGTACCTTGCAAGCGTCTCTGTAGCTTAGCAACAGCTTCAGCGAGACCTTGCAGAGCCTGACTGGTGAAAAAAAAGCAACGAAAAGAAAAAAAACCTAACGAAACGGTTCCTGATTTTTGCCGGTGGCTCGAGCATTCTGGACAGTTAACCTCCGGATAAACCAAAGTTTCCTGTACTCGCCACCAACTGGCTTTTACACTCTTTGAATGCAATGTTGCATTCTTTTGGCCACTTCCAAGGGACCGGTTTTCTCAACAGCTCATTCAGTGGATGTAACAATGTAGCCAAGTTTGGGAGGAACTTTCCAGAATAATTCAAAAGACCCAAAAGCGACCGAAGTTCAGAGACATTCTTGGGAGTGGGTGCATTTCTGATTGCATCCAGCTTTCCCTTGGTTGGATATAAACCATCTTTGTCTACTCTGTGCCCCAAGTACTCCACTGAGTTTGGAAACAACTCATACTTGGGAGCTGTCACTCGTACTCTGTGCTTCTCTAGCCATTTGAGCACTTCATTCAACACCTCATCATGGATTTGCATCTTTGGTGCTGAAATGAGTATGTCATCCAAATAACACACTACCCCTTCAATCCCTTGCAAAATTTGGCTCATCACCCCCAGAATATGTCGGGGGCAGAAGACACTCCAAATGGTAGCCTCCTGAACTGATAGAGGCCTCGGTGAGTATTTATAGTCAAGCATGACTTGGACTCTTCATCTAAAGTTGTAGGTAGGCATTTGTTAGATCTAACTTCGAAAAGATCTGGCCACCTGTCAGCATTGTGAACAAATCTTCCACATTTGGGACCGGGACCGAGCTGTTGTCGATCTATCAAAACTGCCGGACATACAAAGTTAATGTTGAAGCATACGGAGGTTTTCAACTCCGTATCTGACAACAAACACTGTTGCTTAGCAACAGCTTGTAAACAGTTGGCCCGTACCTTGGAAGCATCTCTGTAGCTTAGCAACAGCTTCACAGACTTTCCAGAGCTCGACTGTTGAAAACAAAGCCACGAGAAGAAAAAAAACCTAACAAAACGGCTCCTGATTTCTGCCGATTGTCCGGAAACCTCGATCTTACAACCTCCGGATAAACCAAAGTTTCCTGTATTGGGTAGATTATACTCTAAAACCTGGTTTACGGTTACCTTATAATCACCACACAACCTTACCTTACTATCTGACTTAGTACAACAACAATGGGTGTAGCCCAATTACTCAGATCTACCTTAGAGATATTGTTCTCTGTTTAGTCTTTTGAGTTCTTGCTCAACTTTCTCCTGGAGTGTGTATGGTACGGGACGGGGCTTGCATTAAACTGGTCTTGCATTCTTCTGCACTCTAACAGTCACCTTGAAGTCTTGGATCGGACTGCCCATTTCACTGAACACCTTTGGATACTGCTTGATGACATCATCTATCGATGCAAATTTTGCTTCCACATGAAAGATCTCATTCCAATCCAGCTTCAATGATCCCAACCAATTTCTAACCATCAAGGCAGGCTCGTCTCCTGCCACTGCTATGAGAGGCAAGCGCTGACAATGATCCTTGTATTTGACTGGTATGGTGACACTTCCTACTACAGAGGTTTGCTCTCCTGAATAGCCTCACATCTCTACCTTTGATTTTTCTAGTCGATAATCACGCAACTTGTCGGGAGTATTGGTCGGCCATATCCATCGACATAGCTGTCTGACAAGCTAAGTCAAACGTCAAGTTAGGGGTCGTCAACAATTTACTTCTGATACGGTCATTTTTCAACCCACAAACAAAGCGGTCACGCAAAGCTCGGTCCTAAAAGGTTCCAAAATGACAGTGAATGGCTAGCTTTTTTAAAGCTACAATGTACTCACTGATAACCTCGTCATTTAATTGATCACGTGTTCCAAAATGATAACTTTCAGCAATTTCCAGGAGTTCAGGACTGTAGTGCTGTTCTAACTTGGCTAGGATCCCCTTCAGTGGCGTGTCCTTCGGCTTGGCAAGAGCAAACACATTTTTCAGGGTTTCATACACCTCAGGGCCTGCTTCAGTCAAAAAGATAGCCCATTTCATTTCTAAAACCGCCTGGTTATGGTTTACATCATCGGGGACTTCGACGATACTACTCGCAGTGAAAAACATTTCTAGCCATTGCACATACGCTCCGAAAGCCTCTCAGTCATGATGGAACTCGCCCAAGCACCCTATTATTCCCATAGGCGCGGCCATCTGGACTCTGGCAGCGTCGACAGTTCAGCCACGTGTGCTCGAAATTTACCTCCGATTTTTACAATTTTCTGCAAAACGAAGAATATCCAACAGTTCCTCCGTCGGTTGGCAGGATTATCCTCCAACAAAAATGTCAGCTCGGGAATCCGCAATCGCATCCTCATTGCCAATTCGGTGATATCTTGGGACACAGCATACATATACACAATGGCGTTTCCGGTAAGAACTGTACTGCACGTGGCTTTATTATTATGTACACATCAGTAGTCTACCAGGTGGCTCTATTACAAACGTCAACTGCTGTCTCACCAGAGCAGATTATCTTATCAAGTAAATTAAGTTGAGAAGGTGGCTATGAAATCCTCAAGCACAAAAGGAAGATTCCAGTATCAGGCAGAAAGGGGAAGGGATATCGGAGGAAGAGTAGAACATTATTGGTATCAGGCAATTCCATTCTTAGATATGCAGACAGGACGATATGCAGACCTGTGCATGAGAACCACTAAGTATGTTGTCACTCTGCTGCAAAGGGATCTCAATTGAGTTGATATATTTCTTAAGGCTAAAGGGATCAAGGGATATGGGGAGAAGGCAGGGACAGGGTACTGAGTTTGGATGATCAGCCATTGAATGGCGGCGCAGGCTCGAGGGGCCAAATGGCCTACTCCTGCTCCTATCTTCTATGTTTCTACTATGTTTCTATGTAACTCATTGGTGGGTGATCTGCAGGAATGCAGAGACCTGTTGTCATTGTAATTCACATTGGAGCCAACAACATTGGCAGGTACAGTGCTTCACAATAATTTCAGGGAGCTTGGAAAAAAAGGGGCAGAGAAGGACTGCACAGTAACATTCTTTGAAATACCATAAGTGCCATGTGCAGCAGCAAGATAGGTTAGGATAAGACAAATGCAGGCTAAAATTGTGATGTAGGGAGCAAGGATTTAGGTTCCTAGGGATCGGAGGTACTTTCTGGGAAAAGGGAAGCCTGCACCAACTGAATAGGTTTCAAGTAAACAGAAGAGGGACTAAGTATTGTCAGTAAGGATAGATAAATAATTGTAGCAGTATTTAAAGCAGGAACATAAAGGACACCGGGAAGGTTCAGATAGGAGGCATATGAATCAGCTGAGCACCACAATACAAGGCAGCAATGCAGAATCAAACAAGATTCACAAGCAAGATAACAAACCGCACAAGAATAAATCAAAACCCAAATGGGGCAAAGATAATAGAATGGAAGGAGGTGTACACAAACGCTAGAAGGCTGAATGGCAAAAATGTCAAATTTAGGTCAGTGCATAAAGAATGTCAGCAAATCATAAGCCAAGTGAAATCCTGACCGGAGAGAACGTGACACAGGAACGAAATAAACCATTTAGAAAAGATAGGTGTAGAAAAGGAACATTTTACATCAAAGAAAACAAAGGTACAGGAAAGGCAGGACAGAGGGGACTGAAATCAGGATTAAATGAGGTAAAGGAGGAGGAGAAACTACTGGTGAGAAATCACTACAGAGCGCCAGGTCAAACCGTTGTTAGTGACAAGATATTTCACAGGGAAGTAAGGAAAGCATCCAGCAAGGCCATGCTTTCATTTTGGAGAGAGTACCAGTCCCAGCACTGAGCCCTGCAGGACTCCCCTTCCAGCACCTCATCACTTGAGGGCGGATTAAACTACCCAAATATTAATTAGAGTTTGGGTAGTGTTATTGTAAAAAAAAGTCAGGAATTTCTAGTCCCCTCCAGAAGTTGTCTACGACAGAAGGATCAATACAGGTCGAGCGTCTCAAATCCAGAGTTCCGGAATCCGGACCGATTGGTGACAGGGGTACGGAATCCGTAAAATGTTCCGG
This sequence comes from Somniosus microcephalus, assembly GCF_052327205.1. NCBI lineage: Eukaryota > Metazoa > Chordata > Chondrichthyes > Squaliformes > Somniosidae > Somniosus > Somniosus microcephalus. Next base: position 205,555,657 of record NC_140996.1, on the reverse strand, counting down.
AATCTGGACACCCTGAGAGGCTTACCAAAAGCTCAACCTGGGCCCAGACATTTCCGGACTCTGACATCAGAAACACGTTTTTTGGAACATCTTACCAAAGAAGGTTGTAGAGGCAAGTAGTAAAGATCTCATGGTAAAATTGAACAAGTATTTTGAAGAGACATTATTGGATACAATTACTAGGACAAAAAAACAGACCAGATTGACCTTTGGTCTCTTACACCCTTGAAATGTTTTATGTTTCTAAGATCATCAGCCAGTGTTTTATTGGGGGTGCGTTAAGGGGGGAAATAGTGTGAATGATTGACTCTAGTATGGAGCTCGAGCATTTGGGGCAACTGTTTTACCAAGATTGGCAATTGAAACTGCTGCTGAAAGAAAGGGAGCGATTGACAAAGTGGCTGGGCCTGGAGAGAATGAGCAAAAGTAGACAGGTAACAGAGAGCACACATAATGTCAAAATTCCCAACCCTTTGTATCTTGAACCAGATGATTGGAGATGAACATTGCACTTAAGATGCACTGAAGCTGGGAAAGCAAGAAAGGCCAGTGCCCAACATCAGGGTAGCTGGCAGCACTCACTGCAAGCAAGAGGTCAGCTGATTGAGACCAGGGGTCCAAGTACGTACACCACCTGCAGCCCAAAGCTGGTGACAATGAGACAGGACTGGGGCCAGGAATGGGCAAGGCAGAAGAGCATCTGCCATTACTTCAAAAACAATAATCTGACAAGCCCCCATTCCTTGTCATGGTTCTCATGGACCAGATGAGATTACTGCAAGGGTAATAGAGGTAACTATGGATCAGAAAAGGACTGGATTACTTGATGCCCATGGACCAATTAGACTGGTAAAAGCAGACACCACTGTGCATAGTTTCCACAGGCCAATCAGATACAGTGTCCAAGATTCAATGTTCTAATACATGCACAGCTACAAATATTAATAAAAGAGTCACTAATAAATCCAATAGGGAATGCAGGAGAAACTTCTTCACCCAGAGTGTGGTTAGAATGTGGAACGTGCCACCACAAGCAGTAGTTGAGGCAAATAGCATAGATACATTTAAGGGGAAGCTAGAGAAACACATGAGGGAGAAAGGAATAGAAGGAGAGGGTTAGATGAAGAGGGGTGGGAGGAGGCTTGTGTGAAGCATAAAGGGTGGCATAGGCCAGCTGGGCCGAATGGCCTGTGTCTGTGTAGACGTGACGAAACTTGATGTAATAGCCTTAGTTAAAACCACGATCACATGATAGTCCCTACTAGGTAACATTGTTTTTTTTTTGAGAAATTGCATGCACCCCCATGCCTCCATTTGTAAATGGCCTACAGCAATGTCTCTAATAACATATTACTTGCCCAAAGCAAGAAGTCTAGTTGTTAGCATGGGTAAGGTCATGGCATTTCAGATGGTAATTCATTACCAAGAGGCTAATGCGACCAATTCACACGTAGCTATTTTGTGCTATGCATGTTTTAAAAGATTAAAAGCTTCCCTGGTTGGTCATTAGTAATACAGTCATGTCAGGAGAAAAAGCACAAGAGAAAAAAAAAAAAACTGGTAATGGTTGCAAAAATGCCTCTACCAGAATAAACAAATATTGAGATGATTGTGGAAGTCAGAGGTGAAGTAATCAAATCTGACTATAGACACAAAGGCAAACTTTGCAAGCCGAGGCACCTGGAATGACAGTACTCAATACGAGCTGTTAATCGGGGGCACTGACCTCCACATCTGATTTCCCAATCCATACTCCCTTCCAAATGAGGCTCTACCTTTGGAACTTTGCTTCGCAAAATTCACCCTGTAATATTTAATTTAATTCATTCCATTCTCTGGATGTGGACGTCGCTGCCAAGCACAGCATTTATTGCCCATCCATGGTTGCCCTGATGTGGGCTGGAGTCGGATAGAAGCCAAACTGAGAAAGGGCAGCAGGTTTCCTTCCCTTAAAAGGACATTAATGAAGCAGCTGGGTTTTTACGACAACCTGACAGCTTCATGGTCACTTTTACTGATGCCAGCTTTTTCTCTTCCCGGCCCACCCCCCCAGATTTGTTAATATGGAAACCAAATTCAAATTCTCAAACTATCATGATGGGATTTGAACTCTCCTTCTGGGGATGTAGTCCAGACTTCTGGATTACTAGACTAGTGACATAACCAGAACACTACCGTACCCTATGTTATTGTAGTTTAAAATACAATATACTCTATGGGCTGGATTTTCATTCAGGGGACGTGATGGAGGCGGGACTACAACTTTCGGGGTTGTTGTCCCGCCTCCATCGAGATGTGGCCAATCCATGTGATTTTAACTTGATTGACCTTGTTGAGCCCGCCCAGCAGGCGAATTAAGGGGCACCCGGCAACAGGTGACATCACAGACTGAAATTTCATCTGTCAAGAGGTTTTGACAGATGAAATATCAGTGTTTGAAAACTCTTTGAAGCTGTCAAACACTGACAGTCTTACTTCTAACATGAGTCCTTCTCCACAGACTCAGTTAGAAATCTCTCCTGCACAGAAAGCTGAAGGCTGTCACTTGACAGTTTGCAGCCATTCTGCTTTCTGTGCCGGTGAGATGAGGGACTCCCGAGACCTAAAAGGAAGGCTGTAAAGGTAAGAAAAGGTAATTTAAACTTCTTTAAACAATTTAGACACACCAAACACACTTACCTTTACACTCATGCACACATCACTCACCTGAACACCGACATCTCGACCCCTCCAAGTCCTTCAACCCGACGGCCCGCCTCCTCTAACTTGGCGTGGTTTGGAGCCGTCAGGAATCCCACACTTCAACATCAAAAATAGGGATTAGGCTAAAAACTGCCCGTTAACAGGCAGTTAATTGGCACTAATTCCCTTCCCACCTTGGGGAGGCGGGTCCCACTGCGGGGCGGGTACCTGCCTCCTTTGAAACTGGCATGGAGGCGGGATGGTGTCGCGACCCTCTATTTCGGGATTTTAACCCCCCCCCTCCCCATGCCTCCAATCCCGCCTCCACGGCTCAATGAAAATCCTGCCCTATATGTTGACTGTTAAAATGTGCATGAAGATATGGCATTTAGTTTGCAGAACAGAAAAAAATATTAAGATGGTTGAAGCAAAAATCTTCCAAATTTCACATACGTTGTTCATGCCTATGAGTCTGGGACTAGGTCCATAATTTACATAAGATGCACGATTCCTCAGCTTTTTAAAATTGTAATATACATCTTAGAACAAGTAGTATGAAGAATAAAGAACCTCAAATCCCATTTCATTACTGACCAACTGGTATGCACCTTGTTGTGCTGGCTGAATTGGTGTGCATGCCTAGGACAACCAGCTGGTTTGACTGCAGCCGGTACAGTATATAGGTTTTCTTTTCTCTCTCACATGGCAGCTGTTGATGATTCTGCCATTGTCATTTACACTTAGAAACATAGAAGATAGGAGCAGGAGTAGGCCATTCGGCCCCTCGAGCCTGCTCCGCCATTCAATGCGATCATGGCTGATCATCCAAACTCAGTACCCCGTACCTGCCTTCTCCCCATATCCCTTGATACCTTTAGCTCTAAGAAATATATCTAACTCCTTCTTGAATATATTTAAAGACTTGGCCTCAACCGCCTTGTGGTAGAGAATTCCAAAGGTTCACCACTCTCTGGGTGAAGAAATTCTTCCTCATCTCTGTCCTAAATGGCTTACCTCTTATCCTTAGACTATGACCCCTGGTTCTTGACTCTCCGACCATCGGGAACATTCTACCTGCATCTAGTTTGTCCAGACCTGTCAGAATTTTATAATTTCGATGAGATCCCCTCTCATTCTTCTAAACTCCAGCGAGTATAAGCCCAATCGACCCAATCTCTCCTCATACGTCATTCCTGCCATCCCAGGGATCAGCCTTGTGAATCTTTGCTGAACTCCTTCCATGGCAAGAACATCCTTCCTCAGGTAAGGTGACCAAAACTGCACACAGTACTCAAGGTGTGGTCTCACCAAGGCCCTGTACAACTGCAGCAGGACATCCTTGCTCCTGCACTCAAACCCTTTTGCTATGAAGGCCAACATACCATTTGCCTTCTTCACCGCCTGCTGCACCTGCGTGCTTACCTTCAGCGACTGGTGCACAAGGACACCCAAGTCTCATTGCACTTCCCCTTCTCCCAATCTATTGCCATTCAGATAATAGTCTGCCTTTCTGTTTTTGACACCAAAGTGGATAACCTCGCATTTATCCACGTTATATTGCATCTGCCACGCTTCTGCCCAATCACCCAACCTGTCCAAATCATCCTGGAGTTTCTCGGTATCCTCCTCGCAGCACACACACCCACCCAGCTTTGTGTCGTCTGCAAACTTGGAGATATTACATCTAGTTCCCTTATCTAGATCATTAATGTATATGGTGAATAGCTGGGGTCCAAGGACCGATCCCTGCGGTACCCCACTAGTCACTGCCTGCCACTCGGAAAAAGACCCGTTAATTCCTACTCTCTGCTTTCTGTCCGCCAACCAGTTCTCTATCCAAGTCAATACCTTGCCCCCAATCCCATGTGGCTTAACTTTACACGCTAGTCTCTTATGCGGGACCTTATCGAAAGCCTTTTGAAAGTCCAAATACACCACATCTACTGGTTCTCCCTTATCTATTTTACCAGTTACATCCTCAGAAAATTCCAGTAGATTAGTCAAGCACGATTTATCTTTTGTAAATCCATGTTGACTTTGTCCGATCCTGTCACTGTTTTCCAAGTGCTCAGCTATTACACCCTTTATAATGGACTCTAGCATTTTCCCCACTACCGATGTCTGGCTTACCGGTCTGTGATTCCCCGCTTTCTCTCTACCACCCTTTTTGAATAGTGGGGTAACATTAGCTACCCTCCAATCCATGGGTACAGTTCCAGATTCCAGTGAATTTTGGATGATGATGAGCAATGCATCTACTATTTCTAGGGCCACTTCCTTAAGTACCCTAGGATGTAGATTATCAGGCCCTGGGGATTTATCGGCCTTCAATCCCATCAATTTCCCCAACACCATTTCCCTACAAATACTGATTTCTTTCAGTTCCTCCCTCTCATCAGACCCTATGCTCTCCAACATCTCTGGGAGGTTATTTGTGTCCTCCTTTGTGAAGACAGAACCAAAATATGCATTTAATTGGTCTGCCATTTCTTTGTTCCCCATTATAACTTCCCCTGCTTCTGACTGCAAGGGACCTACACTTGATTTCACTAATCTTTTTCTCTACACATATCTATAATCTAGAGTCATCTTTTGTTTCTTTACTTGTCCCATTACCGTCTCCTTTTGCCTTGCACTATCATCCCTTTTGTCTTTTAAATCTCTTCTGCCTTCCATCCCATCACAGACCTTCCTTTTTGTTCTTTCCTCCCCTCCTTCCTTTCCCTGCCCCACACTTGCTTAAAAATCTGTTACTTCTCCAACTTCTTCCAGTTCTGACAAAAGGTCATCGACCTGAAACGTTAACTCTGTTTCTCTTTCTCAGTGATGCTGCCTGACCTGCTGGGTGTTTCCAGCATTTTCTGTTGTTTTGGATTTCCAGCATCCGCAGTATTTTGCTATTGTATATGTATGTATGCATTTCTTTCTTTCTTTCTTTCTTTCTTTCTTTCTTTCAAGAACTCTAGAAAGTGACAGGGCAAGCAAGGAGCATTTGAAATCTGGTGAAGAAATATGGATATTGCAACAGGATGAAACAAAAATGGAGAACTGGTTTCATTTCAGGAACTGCTATCACATACCATCACGATTAGAAACACCCAGAAATACAAAAAAATAATTTTGTTAAAAAGCCAAATATAAATGAGCAGTATTCTTACCTCTCCTATAAATACCACCATAACACAATCTAACTTCTCTTCCGGAGACAGTTTATCCATTAATGAGTGAAGTGTCTCTGCAAGATAGGACTTAACTTTTCTCTTCACGGTGGGAATCCCCAACACTAAAGACACTAGAGGCAAAAAAATTCACAGACAATTAGACAAAAAATGGTTGTAGCAGTTTGTACCACCTCATAAAAAGGAAAATAACTGCAGGGAGAAACAAAAACATTACATTGGAACAGAGAGTTCAGTAGTGTCCCCATTACAAATCCTGCCAGATAAGAGAGGTCTTATTATTGCAATGTACTTGAGCTTCCCTTTGCCACAAAGACGGAAATAATAAAAGGGCCACTCTTAGAAGGTTTCAGGTTGTAAACACAATCCTTCATTCAATAGAAAATTACCGTCAAAACAATTGGTCTGCCTAAATTCTGTTACCCATCAAGAAAAAAATCTACCTGATTTGACAAACAACTTAACGGAAGATTGAAAGGAAAATATGGATGGAATGACTAACACGGATTTAGTGGGGGGTTCAGGATAGTAAATTTCGAAGATTCAGTGGCAGCTAGCCAAGGGCCATAAAATGTAGTGAGGAACGCAGCATTTACAAACATTCAACTTCTCACCACCCCCCCACACCCCGCCCCCCAACCCAGGTTTCACAGCTGTGTGACAACAGACACTGAGCATTAGCTCTCAAAGCTTATGGCACTGTCGGAATACGACAGCACGGAGCAGCAAGTCAAGCGAAGCAAGTAGAAGTGGCTGCCACAAATGGAAAAAGTACTCGAGCTGTAACCTTGAAATATTTATCGTCACATGCTTGTTGTTGTAGAATCACAGAATGTTGCTGCATAGAAACAGGCCATTCAGGTTTGTGCCAAAGTGTCACCGAGTCGACACCCACTTCTTCTGCTCATTCCCAACCACCTAGAAGTGCGGCTGTTCGCCGACGATTCCACAACGCGCTGCTCCAGTCAGAATTCCTCTGGTAATGCAGCAGCCCATGACAGCCTAAGCCTGGATGTTATCCAGGTCCTGCTGAAGGCTGGCGAGTGCCAGCTATTGACATTCCAGAACAAGAGAAAACCCAGGCATCTCCTCTTTGACCCTGACCAACACCACCAATACAGAGACCCCACCATCATCATCATCTTGAGGGGCGGGGTCACCACAGACCAGAAACTTAACTGAACCAGTGATATCAACACCGTGGCTACAAGAACAAGGCAGGGGATGGGTGATCTGCGCCGAATGACTCAATCCTCAAAGCCTCTCCATCATCTATATGGCTCAAATCAGGTTTGCAATAGAACACTCGCCACTCATCTGAAAGGGGGCAGCGACAACAATATTGAAGAAGCTCTACACCATTCAGGGTAGAGCAGTTCACTTGAATGGCACCCATCACCAGGCCCAATATTCACCCCCTCCATCGCTGGCGCTCTGTGGCTGCAGTACGTATGATTTACAGGATGCACTACACCAACTAACCAAGGTTACTTGAACAATACATAGAAACAGAAGATAGGAGCAGGAGTAGGCCATTTGGCTCCTCGAGCCTGCTCCGCCATTTAATGAGATCATGGCTGATCATCCAAATTCAGTACCCTCTCCCTGCTTTCTCCCCATATCCCTTGATCCCTTTAGCCTTAAGAAATATATCTAACTCCTTCTTGAATATATTTAATGAATTGGCCTCAACTGCCTTTTGCGGTAGAGAATTCCACAAGTTCACCACTCTCGGTGAAGAAATTCCTCCTCATCGCTGTCCTAAATGGCTTACCCCTTATCCTTAGACTGTGACCCCTGGTTCTGGACTCCCCCGCCATCGGGAACATCCTTCCTGCATCTAGTCTGTCTAGTCCTGTTAGAGTTTTATAAGTTTCAATGAGATCCCCTCTCATTCTTCTAAACTCCAGCGAATATGCCCAATGGACCCAATCTCTCCTCATACATTATTCCTGCCATCCTAGATACCAGTCTGGTGAATCTTCGCTGCACTCCCTCCATGGCAAGAACATCCTTCCTCAGATAAGGCGACCAAAACTGCACACAATACTCAAGGTGTGGTCTCACCAAGGCCCTGTACAACTGCAGCAAGACATCCTTGCTCCTGTACTCGAACCCTCTCGCTATGAAGGCCAACATACCATTTGCCTTCTTAACCGCCTGCTGCACCTGCATGCTTGCCTTCAGCGACTGGTGCACAAGGACACCCAGGTCTCGTTGCACTTCCCCTTCTCCCATACTATTGCCATTCAGATAATAATCTGCCTTCCTGTTTTTGCCACCAAAGTGGATAACCTTGCATTTATCCACATTATACTGCATCTGCCATGCATCTGCCCAATCACCCAACCTGTCCAAATCATCCTGGAGTTTCTCGGCATCCTCCTCACAGCACACACACCCACCCAGCTTTGTGTCGTCTGCAAACTTGGCGATATTACATCGAGTTCCCTCGTCTAGATCATTAATATATATTGGCCTAGAAATTCGGTGGGCTGCATCACCAGTTAGCGCCTAAAGAGGGCACTCGGTGGCTTTAGCGCCACTGGTCACGCCTCCCGCGATATTTAGCGGGGCGCTAATGGCGGAGTTAGCCTGTAGCGCTGCGCCGCCACCGATGATGTCATCGGTGTGCGCAGCGCCCCGCTACCACCCCGATCGCGATATTTGGTTGCGCCCGCCTCCAACGCCGGTTGCAAATCGCGCCCGGTTCACGGGGCCTACCTGTGGCGGTAGTGGCGCAAATTAAGGTGGAGGTGCGGGGCGGCCATTTTTTTCAGTGGCCGCCTGCCAGCACCTCCGTCCCCAGCCTCCTGATCCCCCCCCCCCGGGCACTGCCGGCTGTGTCCAGACAGCCCGGCACTTCTCCTCGGTGCCGGGCTCTTTTGCCGGCACTCGATCGGTCATCGCCCTGGTGCAGGCCCCTCCTCCTTAAGAAGGGGAGGAAGGCCTGCAGTACCACAGCGCGCCGTGCCACAGCGTGTGGCGCTGCGGCATGTTGCGCTGCGATATTCAGTTTCAGCACCCAAGAGGGACGCGGGGCGCCTCGAGCAGCGCCCCACGTTCCTCTTGGGGCACTCAAGCTGAATTTCCGGCGGGCGCAACGGCTCCGATCGCAGTGGTAATTCCGGCGCCCAGGCGAGCTTGGCGCCCCACCGAATTTCTAGGCCATTGTGAATAGCTGGGGTCCTGGGACCGATCCCTGCGTTACCCCACTAGTCACTGCCTGCCACTCAGAAAAAGACCCGTTTATTCCAACTCTTTGCTTCCTGTCTGCCAACCAGTTCTCTATCCAAGTCAGTACCTTACCCCCAATCCCAATACCTCCCTCCCCTGCAACCTTCAAGATGGACAAGAGCAGCATCGTCATGGGAACGCCAACAGCTCCATGATCCCCTCCAAGCAACGCACCATCCCGACATGAACACACGTCAGCATTCCTTCACCGTTGCTGGGTCAACATCCTAGAATTCCCTACCCAACGCCATTGTACGAGCACCATCCACAGTTCAAGGAGAAGGCTGGCCCCTCATCATCGCCTCAGGAGAACTATGGATGGGAAATTAATGCAACCTTGCCAACGTCACCCACATCGAGAACAAAAAATTCCTTTTTTTAAGCAGCTATCTATTTCCCGGTTAGAAGAACATATTGCTCCACTTCAACAACAGCTTGTGGCAGAGAACTGTCCATTTTATTCACCCGCTTGCCAAAGAGATATTTTTTATAACGTCCTCTAATTCTTTGTGATTATCTTAAATTTGTGGGCTCCCAATAGGAGCAATTGGCTGTGTGAAAATTAGCTTTTAAAATTGGCCTCCTTTCTACTTTTTAAAAAAAATCTAAAATCCAGTAATGACACTTCTAGATTACAAGACAATACATGAGGCGGTTCAGAGAAGGTTCACTCGGTTGATTCCGGAGATGAGGGGGTTGACGTATGAGGAAAGATCGAGTAGGTTGGGCCTCTACTCATTGGAGTTCAGAAGAATGAGAGGCGATCTTATCGAAACATAGAAGATTGAGAGGGGGCTTGATCGGGTGGATGCGGTGAGGATGTTTCCACTGATGGGTGAGACTAGAACTAGGGGGCATAATCTTAGAATAAGGGGCTGCCGTTTCAAAACTGAGATGAGGAGAAACTTCTTCACTCAGAGGGTAGTAAATCTATGGAATTTGCTACCCCAGAGAGCTGTGGAAGCTGCAACATTAAATAAATTTAAAACAGAGATAGACAGTTTCCTAGCAGATAAGGGAATTAGGGGTTACGGGGAGAGGGCAGGGAAGTGGACGTGAGTCTAGATTCGGATCAGCCATGATCCTATTGAATGGCGGAGCAGGCCCGAGGGGCCGTATGGCCTACTCCTGCTCCTACTTATGTTCTTAACACACCCCATAATGCAGAGCAAGTCACTTCTTCTGCACGTGCATGACATTTCCACGCATGCACAGAAGGGGCAAGTCAACATACGTTAAGAGGCGAGTTGCCATGCATTATGGGGGGAGTTCCAGAAAAGCAGTTTTTCTGACCCTATAAACAGGGGCTGGAAAATATATGTTGGGAGTTTAGTATAAACCAATCTATACGGTGAAGACAATGGGGCCTAAATTCATTTGCACCCGAAACCAGGCGCGATCCAGAGAAGCCCGAGAGCGGTCCTAAATTGATCCTCGGACCTCACCATAATTGCGGTACGCTGCAGGCACCGATCTGACACCCCACGCAGCTTGCCAGCCGGAGACTGGCAAATTTCAGCCGGCTCAGACTCACCGGAGAGTCCAGGGGGCAAGGGAGGAGAGCAGGTGAGGGGCGAGCGCGGACTGGCAGCGGCCGCAGTCTTAATGTGGAGGCAGGAGGTGCACTCCTGTTCCTCCTGGCTCCACATTAAGGTCTGCTTTTTAAAAAAAAACTTACCCGCTGGCTTCTTCAATGCAAGCTCCCACGGCTTTTAATGAGCGGGTCTGGAAACAGGCTCAGGAGAAACGAGGGCTGCGCTCATTTAGCCGCCTAAAGAACAGCCCTGCTGAATTTAGCAGTGGCTTGGGCGCATGTGATGTTGAATTTAGGCCCTGTTGTTCTCATTAAGCCATCAGCAGGGACCTGGGTAATGAGGCCACACGCTAGATCATCAAGCAGACAAGTAGGAAGACTATCAAAGTGTTGGAAGGGTGCCAGTTTCAGCAATAGACTTATACTGTCATCCTTTTCCCCTGACAGTCTTCAGATGAGCAGCACCACTCCAAATACAGCAAGAAAAATCGCTGCTTTCCAGCTATGTTCATGGTAATCGGCATGCTAATGAGTACCTGAAGGTCTATGTAGCAAAACAATAGTTCAAAGCTGCAAAACCCAGAGGCAAGAAAGGACCAATTCTTTAGGCTATAATAGCAACTTGTTTATAGGTCATAGATTATTTGTTTTGTTTGTAGTTATCTGGAAAGAGCGAGAAAGGCAAAATCTCTGTTCCGATATTCATCTATGGTGTTTTGAAAGTGCCTTGGTTCCTACCTTTTGTTTATCCTCATTTTCCCCAGTGATTGCTCTGCTCCCTTTTTATCCACAATTGATTTAGTTCTTTCATCCTCCAGGTTTACTCATGCCAGCAACACTCCACGCTCAGTGTGAGGCAAGATAGGCAATGCTTTCTCGCTGTAGATCCCCCTTCAGGAACTCCCAAGATCTAATCCCAACCCCCTCTATGGTTCAACTGAAAACCAACCTAGCTTGAAGTGAGCATCTTAAACTATAACCTGCCTCACTCTATTCAGTTTTCTAAGTTAAACAAAAATTAGTTTAAGGGCCTATATTTAAATAGTGGATAGTTTTTCCCTGTTCAAATATGACAGAGCAGAAAATTGAATTTCAAGCAATTCTACTGCCACGCAATGTGACCAGAGACATATTAACACAGTAATAAAAGATTAATTACTGAACTGAGAGTAATCTAGTCAATTATTAAACTTAGTTAGTCTTTAGCATTTTATAACACGAGCACGTGGAAAGCAGTGACAGGATCGGACAAAGTCAACCTGGATTTACAAAAGGTAAATCATGCTTGACTAATCTACTGGAATTTTTTTGAGGATGTAACTGGTAAAATAGATAAGGGAGAACCAGTGGATGTGGTGTATTTGGACTTTCAGAAGGCTTTCGATAAGGTCCCACATAAGAGATTAGCGTGCAAAATTAAGGCACATGGGATTGGGGACAAGGTATTGACTTGGATAGAGAACTGGTTGGCGGATAGAAAGCAAAGAGTTGGAATAAACGGGTCGTTTTCCGAGTGGCAGGCAGTGACTAGTGGGGCACCGCAAGGATCGGTCCTAGGACCCCAGCTGTTCACAATATATATTAATGATCTGGATGAGGGAATTGGATGCAATATCTCCAAATTTGCAGACGACACAAAGTTGGGTGGGAGGGTATGCTGTGAGGAGGATGTCGTGAAACTCCAGTACGATTTGGACAGGTTGGGCGACTGGGCAGAAACATGGCAAATGCACTATAATGTGGATAAATGTGAGGTTATCCACTTTGGTGGCAAAAACAGGAAGGCAGATTATTATTTTAATGGCAATAGATTGGGAGAAGGGGGAAGTGCAAAGAGACCTGCGTGTTCTTGTGCACCAGTCGCTGAAGGTAAGCATGCAGGTGGTTAAGGCGGCAAATGGTATGTTGGCCTTTGTAGCAAGAGGATTTGAGTACAGGAACAAGGATGTCTTGCTACAGTTGTACAGGGCCTTGATGAGACTGCACCTCGAGTATTGTGTGCAGTTTTAGTCGCCTTACCCGAGGAAGGACGTTCTTGCCATGGAGGGAGTGCAGCGAAGATTCACCAGGCTGATACCTGGGATGGCAGGAATGACGTATGAGGAGAGATTGTGTCGATTGGGCTTATACTCACTGGAGTTTAGAAGATTGAGAGGGGATCTCATCGAAACCTATCAAATTTGGTCAGGCCTGGACAGACTAGCTGCAGGAAGGATGTTTCTGATGGCCGGTGGGTCCAGAACCAGGGGTCATAGTCTAAGGATAAGGGGTAAGCCATTTAGGACTGAAATGAGGAGGAATTTCTTCACCGAGAGTGGTGAACCTGTGGAATTCTCTGCCACCGAGGGCAGTGGAGGCCAGTTCATTAAATATATTCAAGAGTTGGATATATTTCTTAAGGTTAAAGGGATCAAGGGATATGGACAGAAGGCAGGGACAGGGTACTGAATTTGGATGATCAGCCATGATCTCATTGAATGGCGGAGCAGGCTCGAGAGGCCGAATAGCCTACTCCTGCGCCTATCTTCTATGTTTCTATGTTTCTATGTATACCAGCAGCAATATAATTTGCAATCAAACTATCTTCTTTTCCCCCTGTTGCTACCAACAGCAAATTTGCCACCCATCAACTTTTCCAGCCTTAGTTTGCACCGTTTTGGTTGGGGGCCTGGAAAATAGGCTGATTTGGAGACCCCTAAAATCCTCAGTGGCTCACTCACTTGCACATTGAGGCTGGCTCGTTTTTCGCATGAGCCTAAGCTGCCAGCCATTTCAGCTCGTGAGAGCGCGCGGGCGCTGGAGAGGAATGCACTCTCCTTCCTGCGCTGGGAGCTGCTCGTGTGTGCCTGGATGAGAGCGCGGTGCAGGGCTGCGCACAGCTGCTGTTTCGCTTATGGTGCTCACTCCATAAACCCCCGGTGGCTGGTCGCACCATGTTGGATTGAATCACCGTGGGCCCTGCGCCGAGGAAAGCAGTCCCAGACAGGCAGCAGTAGCACGAGAAGATGTTGGAGGAAGTCTCAAGTCTTCTTCACGAGGACTAGGGTCGCCAACTTTGGTTGGCCATAATTAACTGGAGGAGGCGTAAACTCCTGCCTCCAACTGTCCCGCCCCCACACTCCTGCCATTGGTCGCCCAACATGCCCATACTTGCGGCACACTGACATCACACGCCAACTGGAAAGCAAATAGACTCATTACCTCGTTCAATGATGGGCAAGAATCACCCTTTCTTCCCATGTCTGACATTTTTATAACCAAATGTACAAAACTATTCAAATAATTTTTTTCTAAAAAAAAACTTTTTTTTTTTTTTTTTTTTTTTAAAAAACACCCTTCTGATTTTTCTCCTGGGTTGCTCGCAGCAATGTCCTGGAGATTAATATTTAATTCCTGGAGACTCCAGGGCAATCCTGAAGAGTTGGCAACCCTCATGAGGACAGTGTTGTCCCTCTGAGCTGAAGACAATCACTAACATTACCAGCATTCTAAGGCAAGAATAGGTTTTTAAAATTTCCACCAGTACGGATACCAAAAACTTTAAAAACAGTTTTGAAGATGAATTTAACAACTTTTAAAATGAAGTTTAATTTACTTCTCAAATTTTTTTTTTTTTTTTTTTTTTAAATATATAAGAGTTTTGTTCCAAATTTAAATTCTACACGTTTGAGATGCAGACACGCCACTATGAAAAACTTGAAGAAATATAGTCTATGGCATATGAAAACATTCCGTACCTTTCTCTCACCTCCCCATTATCATCCAAATCCAGCAATTAATTGCAGCTAATCTGCTGAATTTTTCTTATATAAGTATAGCTGGCGCGGGGAAAAAAAATAACCGTTCTTGGAATTATGACAAAAATTGGTTCCTACGCCTTGCCTCATTATGCACTTCATATAATGAAGGTCTCTTATACTGTCAAACATAAACAGGAATAAATAATACTGGAGTTTAGGTCAGCAGATAGTCGTAAATGAGGCCGGATTGTATAAACAGACGATGTGGCACATAATGGCCAAACAACTGGAGCATCTTTCTAAGCTGGGAGGAAGTAATTGTTTGTCATCGCCACAGCTGTGGGGTCATTTAATCAATCAATTTAGTTCTCCTGTGCAGTGGTGATAGTGTGTCTGCCAGAGGATTTTCTGTAGTGAGAGAAATATACGGATTTTTTTTTTGTAAATTAGATTGTTGGGGGGGGGGGGGGGGGGGGGGAAGGAAGGAGACCAAAACTATGGGCCATAAATATAAGATAGTCACTAATAAATGCAATATGGTATTCAGGAGGAACTTCTTTACCCAGAGAGTAGTTAGAATGTGGAACTCGCTACCATATGGAGTGGTTAAGGCGAATAGCATAGATGCATTTAAGAGGAAGCTAGATAAACACGAGGGAGAAAGGAGTGAAGTTTATGTTGATAGAGCGAGGTGAAGCGGGGTGGGAAGAGGCTCGCGTGGAGTTCAAAACACTAGCATGGACCAGTTAGGCCGAATGGCCCGTTTGTGCTGTACATTCTATATAAATCACTAAACATGAAACAGCTGGAGTTTAAATATGCCAATTATTCTGCTATGTACACAGGAAACTGCAAAAGAAATTGCATTGATATAGTGCCTTTAATGTTGAAAAACATCTTTACAGAGATGTAGTCAGATAAAAATGGGCACTGGGCCCAAGAAAGATATATTAGAAGGGGTGAGCAACAACTCCATCGAATAGGTTTTAAGGAGGGGCTTAAAGGAGGAGTGTGTGGCGATAGAGGCTGAAGGGCTTAAGGAGGGAATTCCAAAGTGTGGTGCCTTGACAGCTCAAGGCCTGGCCACCAACGGTGGGGTTTAAACATGAGGATTAGAATTTTAAATCTGAGGGGTTTGGGGAACTGGAGCTAATATAGGTCAGCAAGGACCAGAGTGATGGGCTTGGTGCGGGATAGGATATAGGCAGCAGAGCTTTGGATGAGCTGAGGTTTTCCAGAGTGTGAAGGATGGGAGGCCAGGTAGGAGATCATTGGAATAGTTGAGTCCGGAGGTGACAAAGGCAACGTTGACAGTTTCAGCAGCAGATGGGCAGAGGCTGGCAAATGTACAGGAGGTAGACAGTCTTTGTGATGAAGATATGAGGTCGGAAGCTCAGCTCAGGGTCTAATAGGACGCCATGGATGCAAACACTCTGGTTCAACCAGACACATTGGCTCAGGAGGGGGAATGGAATTGATGACAAGGACATGGAGTTATTTTTCCAGGGTGGATGCAGAAGGATACAATCTCTCAGTCCTATTTTTTTTTAGTAGCAGGGGTGCTAGCGATATATACAGGGTCCCATTTGGGGGAATGGGAGTGTGTTGACTTAGGAGAGACAGGGACTCTGTCAGTACACAGTTCTGGAAGGAGGTAGGCGGCGCAGACATTGGCCTGTTTTTTTTTCTCTTTATGGGTGTTGGCAGATGCGTCATGTTTCCAGCATTTTAAGATTTCCAGCACTTGCAGTCGCTCCCGATCTCAATTTTCTTGCCAGTTTTCATTTGCCTCCATTTTGGAAATTCCCCCCACACCCCATCCCATGCTTTTATGCCATCTTATGTTAGCTCATACCCTTTTCTTCTTTTAATGCCTTATTGTTGCCTCACTCAGAAGACCCTTGTTTACTACCCACAGTTATCACCTCCTTCCAGCTTCTGAAAAGAGTTTGCTGGCTTTTCAACTCAAACAGCTCCTCTGTGACTGTCCTGACTCTCGACTTCTACCTGTTATTCTCTTGCATCGCCCCCAACCTCTTTATTTTGATCACACCTATAAAAGGATCTTACAGATTCCTGTTCTGAGGTGCAACTACACCTGAAATGTTGACTTGTGCTTTCTCATCAGCTACTGATGGACCTGCAGGCATGTTCTGTCACACAGGTGTATCATATGGGTTAAATAGTGCTGCCCAAGATGCAAAGAAGGAATCATACACAACCATGGGGATATGATGTGTATCTATATGCGAGGCACCACAGGAAATTCACAGTTGTGAATTGGACGGCTGCAATTCTAGCATTCATAACAGGTTTTCAACAGAGAGAAGTTAACTGAATTTTATTGGCCAATTAAAAAGTGTTCAATTAAACTTCTTCGCTGGGTCATGAAGGATTTCCACACTAGTGTATTAAAGTCAAAAATACTTAACTATCATCCAGCTGATGATTAACTTCAGCTTGTGAACAACGTAATAAATTGGAGTGGAATTTGTGTTTTTCAAATACACATCCAAGGACCTTAATCCTCGGTGGAAAAGGTTGATCTGGTTGGCATTAAGACAGCGTCAAAGGTGACAGAGTTACTTCATCAAATGAGTGGAATGGACATCTTAGGACAAGACAATATAAATATCTTAAAATTTAACCTGTTTAATGTACTCACCCACCACCCCCCCCCCTTCATTTTTATGCAAGAGAAAAGACCACTTCTAGTGACTTACCGCCAGTTCTGCCGAGGCCAACCTGCACAGCAGGCTGAAGGCTTTCCTCGCTGTTAAGTAAGTGGGGCATGTGGTGGTAGATATTTGGCACTTGTAGGGCATTTTTGTTGGTCAAATCTTTCAACAGCTTTTTGGCGTCATCTGAAAATAGAGTTAAGATTGAGGAGTACATTCAGACATCGCATTTTCTTTTGGCTGGGATCAGGATGGGGTCAAGTTATCTCAATATACTGGGGTATTAGGAGAAGTAAAACCTATGGTAAAGCAACAATGGTCCTTTTGTCTAAAATACAAAATGAAGGCCCACAGTCATGAAATTTAAAAAAAATATATACACACATATCCCAAGCTAAATAATGTTATAAATGAATAATCATACTAATCACGTCCACCTCCATCAATGGTACCACAACTTTGGAGCAGATTGTGGCCATTTGCAAAGGAAGGTACACAACTTTGTGGTTCTCGCTGAACCAGGCTTTGGGAGAAGAGAGTTTTGCATATCTACCCCAAATAGTAATATTAATGTCTGGAGAAATTGATAGCCAATGACAGAACCAGGGCCACTGTACCATAAGCTAAACTTCCCCCGAGGTTCCCCCTGCTCCAGCCCTGAACTCGTATCTTTCATTTGTCTCCTACTTTCCTCATGCCCTCTCCAAGCTCATCGTGTCAATGAGACCTACCTCCTTGCTCTCTCGACTCTATTCCCACTAAACCTATCACCCAACTTCCTGATGGTGATTAGTACTAATGGAGGCCCTTGGATTCTGGTCAGTACAAACTGGCTCTCTTCTTCTGCTCATATTAGTGTAACCAAGATGCACACAAAACAAGGAAAAGTTGACCTGAATGGGTATGCATAAAACCAGACGGCAGGCAGACACTTCCCCACAGGGATGTAAAACAATTCAACGTGCCAGTCATCCAAGACTGCTCTCACACACACCTCCTAGCAGGCAGAGAATGGCCTTAGCAAAGGGCTGGGAGCAATCCTGCAGCTTGTCCTCTCAATGAGGGGAGACTGTGGGGAAGGAGGATAATGTTAATTACATTTGAGTGTAGCTTAGAATTGTGCAATAAAAGCACTGCATTGAAGCATCTTAATTTAAATCGGCTTGAACTCATTGATCTTTTAATGACTGCAATCAAACTAATGTCATTTTACTTTTAAGCAGTTCTGCTTGGGACAGCTGCAGTATTTCATTGCCTTCCCAACGAACATCACAAATGCAAATTACCTGAAAAATTGCTCAGAGCCTCTTTGCTTCCATTTGATGCAGCCACTATACGTTTGAACTGCTCCAGGACAGCATTCAGTTCTGAGGAACGCTGCAAAGTTCGATGCTCGGCCACACGAAGACGTTCCCTCAAGGCATGGAACTCATGCTGATAGGCAACTAGCTTTTCTGCGAATAAATGGGGGGAAATATTAGCATAAAATCATTCACAAGCGAAACCATTTTAAGAAATGTTGGTGCTACAGAATTTCTTTAAACATCTGCCTCTCAACAAGTTCAACAGAATTACATTTTGAATTTACACAACTTTTCTTTTCAAAGCTTCGAGTACAGGAGTCTTAGAAACTTAATACGCAAGTTATTTCTTTTTTCTCTCCTTAGTTTGCACAATTACTCCCACAAAGAAAAAAGACTTGCATTTATATAGCGCCTTTCACAACCACCAAACATCTCAAAGCGCTTTACAGCCAATGAAATACTTTTAAAGTGGAGTCGCTGTTGTAATGTGGGAAACGCAGCAGCCAATTTGCACACAGCAAGCTCTCACAAACAGCAATGTGATAATGACCAGATAATCTGTTTTTGTTATTAGTTGAGGGATAAATATTGGCCAGGACACCGGGGATAACTCCCCTGCTCTTCTTTGAAACAGTGCCATGGGATCTTTTACGTCCACCTGAGAGCGCAGACGGGGCCTCGGTTTAACGTCTCATCCGAAAGACGGCACCTCAGACAGTGCAGCGCTCCCTCAGCACTGCGCTGGAGTGTCAGCCTAGCTTTATGCGCTAAGTCCCTGGAGTGGGACTCGAACCCACAACCTTCTGACTCAGAGGCGAGGGTGCTACCCACTGAGACACGGCTGACACACCAGGAGGCCAAGTCCTGGCTCACTTGTTTTGTTCCAGGGGCTGTGGTCAAGACTGCAATAATAAAGCACAAAGACTCATCCCACTGCTCCATGGAAGTGAAAACACACCTTCCAAGGAATTTTGCCTCTTCATCCATGCCTTTGTTACCTTTAGACTCCAATATGCCAATGCTCTCCTGGCACCCTCCCCATCTCTAACCTCCTCCAGCCCTGCAACCCTCAGAGATCTCCGCTCTCCTCCAATTCTAGCCCCTTGCGTAGCCCCGATTTTCATCGCTCTGCCATTTGCAGCCGTGCGTTCAGCTGCCTAGGCCCCAAGTACTGGAATTCCCTCCCTAAACTGCTCTCTCCTCCTCTAAGACACTCCTTAAAACCTACCTCCTTGACCAAGTTTTTGGTCACCTGTCCCAATATGTGGCTCGGTTTGTTCACGAATGTTCCCGTGAAGCACCTGGGGACATTTCACTATATTAAAGGCCCTATATAAATGCAAGTTGTTGTAGCAAGACTTCTTTGGTAATTTATTTTGTGTTGTACATCAGAAATAAAATGTGACCCAGTAATAGAATTTTTTTAATTTTTTTTTTTAATTTCCATAATCTCTGAACAAGCTGTATGTTTTTTTTTTGAAGTGTGGCTGCACAGTTCAGAATTAATGGAACATTTGGATTGATTTTCAATTACTTTAACTGAATGCCCTTGTGTACTTGAGGCAGTATGATGCAGAACAAAAGATGCAAATAGCTGCTTGCAAGGCCCGATTTGAAGGATTACTATATTGTGTGACAGGTAGATATTGAAGTTGCTGCTTGTAGCGATTCTTTTCTTGTATGTTCACAATGATTTAGGCTACTTTATTAGTCCAGTCTACTTAAGACCAATAAAAAAATGTCTTTAGTTAACTATTGTACACAGCCAGTAATTATGAGCAATGTTTATGCTAAGCTTTGGAACAGTAATGTTTGACGTATCGGGTAGGATGTAATTTTCACATTTTTGGAAGAAGAAATTGAATCAGGAGAAAATATGCCGAACACCAAAACCATGTGTATTTTGTGGAAGGTACAATAATTAACTGTATATTTTGCGTTACCTAGAGGCAAACAAAGCCTTTTTATAAAATATCCCATAATTTATACATTTATTTATAAAGTTGTAAAACTGCGACAAAGTATGTGTTAAAAAACATAATGTAGTTCAATTCACAAAAGATTAGGTCACATTAATACAAGCGTTCCAGGTGAACAAGCAAATGGATTTTTTTTTAAAAACGTTCACAAAACAAAATCAGTCGATATGCTGAACTGAATTAGAACCTAATGGCAACTGCTCCAACTTCCATGTAAAATCTTTGCACAACAGAAAGTTCACAACAGAAGGTTTTTTATATATATAATACTTTTTGTAATGGATGCTGAACACCCAAGTGACAGAATCGTAATCACAGTTTGTAATCACAGCCCGCCACCACTTGGCCTGTCGTGACTGGATCAATGTTAGCTCCACACTGGAGCCATCCACATTAATCCTATTGAACAGCAGCCTTTGATAGTTTTCTTCTTCAAATCTTTATCTGATTCCCTCTTAAATGCCGCGATTAGCTAGGCTTCAAGAGACTTGTGGTCACGCATTCCTGTCTAATAATCCCGTTTGGAGGTTTTTTTTCTAAGCTCCCTTTATGCCCCTAGCACTAATCCTAAATTCATGCCCACTTGACATCAGAGAACATTCCCTTCCTACCCCAGCCTCTTCCTCTTATGCACACGTGTATTGTTGTAACCTCTCCCCTGGAGCAAAATCACCCTATTTAAAATGACCAGCTCCTGTTGACTATCAGTTTGCTCAGATATACAACATTCCCTTCATCAGCATCTAGCCTAACAATTGGTCTGGAAGCCTTCAATCAATTTAGGGATACGTTCATTATTTATTCATGAGATGCATGCATGTCTTGTTAGATATCTGAGCAAACCTCTCCCACCCCATGAGGTATTTCCATTTTTTGTGTTCAAGGAGACTTGCCACTCCAGCGCTCCGCTCCCCATGGTCCAGTGACATTAGGTTACCTGGACAGCCACACGTCCCAAAACAGCTCCATTAATTTCAATGGAAGCTAGCATCCCGGAACATCCAAGGGGTTGATCTGGATCTGTCCAACCGGAGGGAAGAGCAAACTAATCACTGTTGGCCAAGCACTGCTACATACTCAGGTTTTTCCCAGTCAGGCATCCTAAGCCATTAAAGCAGAAGCAATCATTTGCTTTTATTCATGCATGTTTGATGAGCGATAATGTAGTCATACAGCAGTCAGTCCGATTCAGTGTGTAAACTGACTGCAGTTAGAATCCTAGAATCTTACAGCACAGAAGGAGGCCACCATTTGCCCTATCGTGCCTTTGCTGGCTCTTTGAAAGAGCAACCCAATTCGTCCCACTCCCCCGCTCTTTCCCCATAGCCTTGCAAAACTTTCCTTTTCAAGAATCTGCTTCCTCCACCTTTTCAGGCAGTGCATTCCAGATCATAACTCACTGCATTAAAAAAATTCTCATCTCCCTTCTGCTTCTTTTGCCAATTATCTTAAATCTGTGTCCTCTGGATACCGACCCACCCGCCAGTAGAATCCATTTCTCCTTATTTACTCTATCTAAATCCCTCAAAATTTTGAGCACCTCTATTAAATCTCCCCATAACCTTCGCTACTCTACAGAGAACAATCCCAGCTCCTCTAATCTCTTCACATAACTGAAGTCCTTCATCTCTGGTAGCATTCTGGTAAATCACCTCTGCACCCTCGCCAAGGCCTTGCCATCGTTCCTTAAGTGTGGTGCCCAGAATTGGACACAATACACTAGCTGAGGCCCAGTGATTTATAAAGGTTTAACATAACTTCCTTGCTTTTGTACTCTTATGCCTCATTAAAGCCAAGGATCCTATGCATCAACTTGTCTTGCCATCTTCAAAGATTTGTGTGTGTGGATATTGCATGTTTAGTATTTACTGGTCTAGGTACTGTTTCTACAGCAAACACATACCTGGGACATTTCTCATAGGTTTTAATTACATGACTATATGGAACAACATTAATAATTTTATTCTGGTAAAATCTGGAAGGATAGAGAAAACAAAATAGCTTTTGCAATAAGCAATAGAAAACGGTGATCCATACTCAGAAGCTGCAAAAGAATAAAGACGGATAAGGCTTTGGAAGCTCATTTAAAAAGCAACCCAAATACAGATACAATAACAGCAGACATACAAATGACATTTTTAATTGAAAATCACTTGTAATTGAAAATCTATTTATGGCTTAAAAGCTTCAGTCAGTGCCTCTCGAAAACCAGTATTAGGAACTGTCCTGATTGTTTAATGGGTGTTTAATGGGCGTTGGGACACAGCCACGCATTCCAGAAGTCCGAGGTATAATCCCTGGTCTGCATGGAGTTAGCTGATCTCAGGCAGGATGTTACAATTGGCTCCTTGGCTAAAGAGGGTTAAAATCTGCAAGAAAATCCCATTCCTAATCGCCACGCAGTGAGCATATGTGGGCGTTAAATGAAGATGGCATTAGCCTCAGTTGCAACATCTCCAGGTCGATTCACACAAAATATCTATTTGACCAAAGACACCATCACCTATGGAACGGTACCTCTGCACGAGTGACTACTTTCAATATGGAAAGGCATGAGTTTGGGGGGGGGGGGGGGGGGGGGGGGGAGAAAGAGGGTGAGGAAAGAGAGATAATGCAAAATGGAAAAAGTACTGAAATATTTACAAATGGAAAGATGACTTACTGTGGACACATTATTCGGGAATCAGAACAAATATTGTTGAGGTTGTTACTGTCTGGAAAAGTGGAGGGGGAATAGATCAAGAGGAAAGCAAAAGAAATACATGGCTTGGTGATGTGACAGAACAGGCAAGTGCAACGTCAAGGTCTGATTGAATTGCCCTCCTGTGCAGAGACTGAAAATGATATGAGCGCTCCGTTTGTCAACCTCCCGACTGGACAGAGAATGTGCGACGCAACAGAGAAAGAGGAGCCAGGGCAAGAGAGAGTCAGACAGTGACAACGTGAGAAAGAGTAAGATGGGACACAGGGAGGGAACACAAATTAAAGCAAGAGCAAGAGACACATAGGGAGCGAGAGAGAGAGACATAGCGAGAGAGAGATTGACATATAGGGAGAGACAAGAAATAGACTCTCAAACATACACAGACAGATAACGACACAGTTGTGGGGCGGGGGGGGGGTGGTGGTATGGAGAGACATAGCACAGGCAGGCAGGAAAAATTCATTGCATTTATATAGCACCTCATCACATTGTTGAAGTGCCTCAAAAGCAATTTACGTAACACTTTGTGGCGTGTGGCTACTGCTATGCAACTATAGTGCAATAATTGAGGAAGCATTTAAAATAGATGAGTGTACTACCTATTTACATTCAGGACTAGTTTTATTGCAAGGAAATAAAACATTGTGATAGCTGGAATTCAAACACAATTATCTTAGCAGCAGCGATTCATACCACCTCATTGCAATCAAGTCTGCAATGAGTAGAAAGCAGGCAGACATAAAATGTGACAATGGGTCATGTTCGCTGTATAAAACGGATAGCCCAGCTGAAGAGATATCCAAAATTAAATTGAAATTCACGAGAGCTTAATAGGATTAATTAGATTTTTTTTTAAATTATAGGCTTTGAAGGTAGCAAGTTTATATTTATGATGAAGCCGTAGGTTTATCTGTTCCTTAATATTTAAAAAAACCCCATAAAACTGCAATTGCTGCAATCTAATAAATAAGCTACCTTTTCATAATATTAACTCACTATTGAAGTAAACCAGGACTGTTTTAAAAAAAAAAAAAATCAGAATTGTACTAGTAAATATACAGGAAGTGCTTCAAAGCTTACTTCAACAGATTGACATGAAAATATATACACTACTCCAGATAAGTTACTGTTGATGTAACACTGGTTGCTGGAATAAGACAGTGACAGATGCAGAATCATCAAGCGATATGTCAAAACAAGTCTAGATAAGGCATTCAGGTGCACAAAGCCACAGTAAAAGACCAACTTTGGATATCCACAGTAAATATTTGAAGCTAATTTAATGAAAAGTACAGCGCCACTTGGAATTAGAATCTGCATTAATCCCTTAGCTGCTGCAGTAGTCTTTCTCCACCATTACAATTGCTTCGTTTGCAAAAGGCAGCTAAACAAATCTCAAAGTAGTAAAAACAATTACAATATACAGTAGTGTTGACAGATTAAATGGCTTGATTATGTTTTTACACAGGGCATAGGTTTAGGTCCAGTTGTAGAACAGGCAACTTTTGCCTCCAAGCTCCTGTCGATGGTGCTTTAGGAGAAGCTGCTGGGGTGTGTCCTTAATTTTCATTTTTTTAAATTTTTTTTTACTTGTAACGCTTTCTAAAGAATCAAATTTTTGTTTTTCTCCGGTTAGGCCGAGAGCTTTTGAAATAAAACAGACATACGCTAGATAACAACTTAGAATTCTACAGTGCTCCTCATGCCCAGAAAGATATCAGGGAACACTTCACAAGGCAATACATGATGAGCGGACACCAAACAGGAGGCAGAAAGGGAAAAAGGAGAATGGGGGAAGGAAGGACCATTGAAAACAAAAGGTATTTTAAGAGACTTTTGAAAGCCAAGAGGGAGGCAACAAGGCAGAGTTGTTGAGGGAGGGTTGAAGGAGGCTGCTGATGGTGGAGCAGAGGGAACAGGAACCAAGTAATCAGTCAGTGTTGGCAGAGCAGCGGCAGACTGATCGTTAATCTTGTGCCAATTCATTCCTGGGTGCATGTATAGAAATTACCTTTACGTTTCCACATAGGTACGATGGGCCTTCCCCCCCCACCCCCCCACCCCCCCAAAATAAACCACAAAGGCAAGTCAGACTAATCAAGCACTTTAGTTCTTAATTTTTCTTCTATCTCTTGTTCAAAGCTCCAATAATAAAAGGACTGCATCTCAGATGTACTCCCCCATTCCCTTTTAAAACTACCCCTCCTTTCAAAACTGCTCCCTTTATAAAAAGCCTATCCCCAACCCCTCATCATCATAAACTACTTACCCATTTCCAACTTCCTACCACTCTCCTAAGGGCCTTCAATGCACCATTATCATCCAACATCATGCTTAACTCTCCCACTATTGTTAGTCTCCCCAGTCTGGTTCTCATCCTGCCCAGCATAGAGGTCACACTGGTCGAAGTCGCCAACATCCTGTGTTAGTGCGAACACAGTAGCCTATCCCTTCTCATCTGGTCTATAAGCCTTCTATTGGTCAATCACGCCATCCTCCTCCACCATCTCTCCTGGCTCAATTCCTACTTGTGCCAATGCAATCCCCCAATTCACTCCTCAGTCTGTTGAATTAGGGAAATCTACCATATAAACTCACATACAAGGCGAGAATTGTTTTTCGGTGGGGAAGAGTCTCCTTGTATGAGAGTATACAATTTAATAATTGCAGTTGATGAGTACTTTATCCAAAAAGTACATCCCCAGGTAGCTTTTCCTTCTATTCAGTTATGCTCCCTTTAAAAGCAAAAGAACCGTGGAAGGAAGATCAGTTTTTTTTTTAAATATAAAGCATTGCAGTTGTTGACTGCATGATTTGTATTGCTCTGCATTCTGCACGCAAATGCAGGTTGACAACTGTACCTGCTGTGCTGTGACTGAACTCAGCTCAGCCGGAAAATTCTTCTCTTTATTCTCCCAGACTGACCTCATGGGCACCTTGGTGCTCAGCATCAAGCAGTTTGCACCTAGCCTGTTAATTGTTTGATGCTTTCTTATTTGGGTTTAACATTTTTTTTTGGTAATAATGGACTTCACCATCTTGATTTGTTACTGTTATATTTCTCCAAAATGATAAAAAAAATCAACTTTTTTTTTTAAAAAAAGGTTCAAGGTGAACTTGAATCAGAGCTGCCATCTTGATGAAATCATGAGTGAATAGTTTCAGCATTAACATGCAAGAGAAGTATTGACCTTAGAAAACAATCCAAGGTAATAAGAGTTTAATAGCAGTGCCACAGGATCAGTGCAGATGAAGGCTGTTCAGCCCATTTAATTTCATCCTCCCAGAGTACCAAGCCTACCGTTTCCCGATTGGGTCAGCTGTGGCTCAGTTGGTAGCTTCGCCTCGGAGTCGGAAGGTCGTGGGTTCAAGCCCCACTCCAGGGACTGGAGCACATAAAGCTAGGCTGACACTCCAGTGCAGTGCTGAGGGAGCGCTGCACTGTCGGCAGTGCCGTCTTTCGGATGAGGCGTTAAACCGAGGCCCCGTCTGCTCTCAGGTGGACGCAAAAGATCCCACGGCACTATTTCAAAGAAGAGCAGGGGAGTTATCCCCGGTGTCCTGGCCAATATTAATCCCTCAGCCAACATTTAAAAAAATTATCTGGTCATTATCACATTGCTGTTTGTGGGATCTTGCTGTGTGCAAATTGGCTGCCACATTTCAACAGTGACTCCACTTCAAAAGTACTTCATTGGTCGTGAAAGGTGCTATATAAATGCAAGTCAGTCAGTCTTTATTACACTTTCCTGAATAGGCCCACTGTTGTGGCCTCAGCCAGTTTTCCTAGCAATCCATTCCAGCTATTGATCATTCTATAAATTTGCCCTCATTCTTACGCACTGAATTAGCTTTGTGCGGTTTTAGGAATGGCAAGTTACCACTGCCATAAAATGTATAAAAGGAAATAGACTCATGATAGAAATATCCATGGGATAATAGAAGTGACGGTGAAACAAGAAACTAATGTTACTATAGTCATAAAAACATAGTAGAGAGCAGGAGTAGGCCATTCGGCCCCTCGAGCCTGCTCTGCCATTCAATAAGATCATGGCTGTTCATCCAAATTCAGTACCCTGTCCCTGCCTTCTCCCCATATCCCTTGATCCCTTTAGCCTTAAGAAATATATCCAACTCCTTCTTGAATATATTTAATGAATTGGCCTCCACTGCCTTCTGTGGTAGAGAATTCCACAGGTTCACCACTCTCTGGGTGAAGAAATTCCTCCTCATCTCATTCCTAAATGGCTTACCCTTTATCCTTAGACTGTGACCCCTGGTTCTGGACTCCCCGGCCATCGGGAACATCCTTCCTGCATCCAGTCTGCCCAGTCCTGTTAGAATTTTATAAGTTTCAATGAGATCCCCTCATTCTTCTGAACTCTAGTGAGTACAAGCTCAATCGACCCAATCTCGCCTCATAAGTCATTCCTGCCATCCCAGGTATCAGCCTGGTGAATCTTCGCTGCACTCCCTCCATGGCAAGAACATCCTTCCTCAAATAAGGCGACCAAAACTGCACACAATACTCAAGGTGTGGTCTCACAAAGGTCCTGTACAACTGCAGCAAGACATCCTTGTTCGTGTACTCGAACCCTCTCGCTACGAAGGCCAACATACCATTTGCCTTCTTAACCGCCTGCTGCACCTGCATGCTTACCTTCAGCGACTGGTGCACAAGGACACCCAGGTCTCATTGCACTTCCCCTTCTCCCAATCTATTGCCGTTCAGATAATAATCTGCCTTCCTGTTTTTGCCACCAAAGTGGATAACCTCACATTTATCCACATTATACTGTACTGCATCTGCCATGCTTCTGCCCAATCACCCAACCTGTCCAAATCCTATTGGAGTTTCTCAGCATCCTCCTCACAGCACACACGCCCACCCAGCTTTGTGTCATCTGCAAACTTGGAGATATTACATCTAGTTCCCTCGTCTAGATCATTTATATATATTTTGTGAATAGCTGGGGTCCTAGGACTGATCCCTGTGGTACCCCACTAGTCACTGCTTGCCACTCGGAAAAAGACCCGTTTATTCCAACTCTTTGCTTCCTGTCTGCCAACCAGTTCTTTATCAAGTCAGTACCTTGCCCCCAATCCCATGTGCCTTAACTTTACACGCTAATCTCTTATGCAGGACCTTATCGAAAAACTTCTGAAAATCCAAATAAACCACATCCACTGGTTCGCCCTTATCTATTCTACCAGTTACATCCTCAAAAAATTCCAGTAGATTAGTCAAGCACGATTTACCTGTAATGAGTCACTGTAAATACATGTGAAATCACAAATCTGTAGGAAGGGCAATCCTAAAAAGCAAAGCAACTTGAGCTAAACTCTTCATATTTGCAAGTAAATGAAAATGAATCCCAGAGTAGCTTCAATACTATCCAGTATCTTCCCCCAAAAAATATTCATTAGTGTCTCTTGACTATGAGCATTGGAGGCTATTCCACCAAGCTGAGCCCACCCATGGCCATACTTAAATACTGTAGTTCCGACAGAATGAATAATGATCAGGGTTAGAACCATGGCCTGTTTTCCTCTCTCTAACCAGAGATCATTTTTACCACCCCTATTGCTGCCCAGTGCAATCGCATTGAGTTTAAGCAGACTCTGGTAAGTGGCAGAGTTCAGGCAAGTGGGAGGTGAGGGAGTGCTTGTTGCTCTGTTTTGCTTCCCTCTCTCAGGCTAATCCAACACTACGGACGCGGAGCAGCGAGACAATTCAACCGGACAGGTCCCCCAGACAGCTTCCACGAGGGAGGTTGGTGATCAGCTGGTTGGTAGGTTCTCTTCCTTCTCTTCTATACCTTTAAGTTGGTAAGTCCTATTAAATAGTGGTGTAATATCTATATCAGGGCAGAGGGTCTTCATAACTAATAATAAGAAATTTAATTAATTACACAGATATGGGTGAACAGGTGATGTGTCACTATTGCAAAATGTGGGAGCTGGTGGACCCCATTGAGGCTCATGGTGATTAACATGGAGCTCGAGTTCCTCTAGCAGCAAACACTTAGCGCAAATGTAAAGAGCTTGCGACTGAGCTTCAGACACTGCGACACATCAGGGAGGGGGAGAAGTTCCTGGACTCTATGTTTCAGGAGGTGGTCACACCTATGAAATTAATTACTGCAGATGTAGTCCATGGTCAGGGACAGGACAGTGTGACGACGAGTGAGGAAGGTACAGGGATCCAGGATGTAGTGTTGAAGGAGCCGCAGCCCTTGCTCTTGTCAAGCAGGATCGAGGTTCTTACTCCCTGTGAGGGCGGGAGCGGGGACAGCAGGGAGGATGAGCAACCTGGCCACAGCACCGTGGTAAAGGGGGCCATTCAAGTGGAGGGAGTAAAAAGAAATGTTGTAGTGGTAGGGGATAGTATCATTAGGGGGATAGATAGGGTCCTCTGCAGTCAAGAGCGGGAGTCCCGAAGGCTGTGTTGCCTGCCCGGTGCCAGGGTTAAGGACATCTCTTCTGGGCTGGAAAGAAACTTGGAGTGGGAGGGGGAGGATCCAGTTGTCGTGGTCCACGTTGGTACAAACGACATAGATAGGACCAGGAAGAAGGTTCTGTTAAAGGAGTATGAGCAGCTAGGGGTCAAATTAAAAAACAGAACCTCAGGGTAATAATCTCTGGATTATTACCTGAGCCACGAGCGAATTTGGCTAGGATAAATAAAATTAAAAAGAGTTAAATGCGTGGCTCAAAGACTGGTGTGGGAGAAATGGGTTTCGCTTCTTGGGACACTGGCACCAGTACTGGGACAGGAGGGAGCTGTTCCGTTGGGACAGACTCCACCTGGCCAGTGCTGGGACTAGAGTCCTGGCGAATCATATAACTAGGGCTGTAGAGAGGGCTTTAAACTAATTAGTGGGGGGGGGGGGGGGGGAGGTTTCTAGAGAGCAAATAACAGAAATGACGACGCAGAAGGTCATAGACTTAGGTAGCAGTGGGGAAATTAAAAAACAGAACATGTCAGGAAGGGACAGAAGGTATGGAGTAAAAGGTAAAGTAGTAAAAGGGGAAAAACCAGGAACTAAGTGTCACAAAACATATTTGAAAGTTCTTTATCTGAATGCACGTAGCATTCGTAACAAAATGAATGAGTTAACGGCACGAATAACTACATATGGGTATGATCTTGTGGCCATTACAGAAACATGGCTGCAGGGTGACCATGACTGGGAAATAAACATACCAGGTTATTTAACAATCAGGAAGGACAGGCAGGAAGGGAGGGGAGGCTATGTTAATAAAAGGAAGGAATCACTGTAATACAGAGAAATGATATTGGGTCAAAGGAGCAGGATAATGAAACAATTTGGGTAGAGATAAGGAATAATAAGGGGAAAAAAACACTAGTGGCCTCCGAACAGTTGCAACTCTGTTGGACGGAGTATCAATCAGGAAATAGTTGAGGCTTGTAATAAGGGAACAGCTATAATTATGGGGGATTTTAACTATCATATTAACTGGACAAATCAAATTGGGCAGAGCAGCCTTGAGGATGAGTTCATTGAGTGTATTAGGGATGGGTTTCCTGAGCAGTATGTAACTGAACCGACCAGGTGGCAAGCAACCTTAGATTTGGTCCTGTGTAATGAGACAGGATTAATTAAAAATGTCCTAGTAAAGGATCCCCTTGGAATGAGTGACCATAACATGGTTGAATTCCATATTCAAGTAGAGGGTGAGAAGGTTGGATCTCAAACAAGCGTGCTGAGCTTGAATAAAGGAGACTATGAAGGTATGAGAGCGGAATTGATTAGAGTGGACTGGGAAAATAGATTAAAGGGTAAGACGGTACATGATCAGTGGTGTACATTTAAGGAGTTATTTTACAACTTCCAAAAAATATATATTCCACCGAGGAAAAAAGGGCGTAAAAGAAAAGATAGCCATCCGTGGCTAAGTAAAGTAATTAAGGATAGTATCCGACTAAAAAGGGCATATAAGGTAGCCAAATCTAGTGGGAGGATAGAAGATTGGGAAGTCTTTAAAAGACAGCAAAAAATAACTAAAAGATTGATTAAGAAAGGGAAGATAGATTACGAAAGTAAATTAGCAAAAAATTAAAAACAGATAGCAAAAGTTTCTATAGATATATAAAAAGAAAAAGGGTGGCTAAAGTAAATGTTGGTCCCTTAGAGGATGAGACCGGGAAATTAATGGTGGGAAACATGGATGGCAAAAACGCTGAACAAATATTTTGTATCAGTCTTTACGGTAGAGGACACTAAGAATATCCCAACACTGGACAAACAGGGGGCTCTAGGGGGAAGAGGAGCTAAATACGATTAAAATCACTAAGGAAGTGGTACTTGGTAAAATAATGGGACTCAAGCCGGATAAATCCCCTGGACCTGATGGCTTACATCCTAGGGCGCTAGGGATTGTGGATGCATTGGTAATAATTTTCCAAAACCCCCTGGACTCAGCAAAGGTCCCGGCAGATTGGAAAACTGCTAATGTAACACCCTTATTTAAAAAGGGTAGTAGGCAGAAGGCTGGAAACTATAGACCGGTTAGCCTAACATCTGTGGTTGGTAAAATGTTAGAGTCCATTATTAAGGAGACAGTAACGGGACATTTGGATAAACATAATTTAATAGGACAAACTCAGCATGGTTTCATGAAGGGGAAGTCATGTTTGACAAGGAAGTAACATACAGGGTGGATAAAGGAGAACCAGTGGACGTAGTGTATTTAGACTTCCAAAAGGCATTTGACAAGGTGCCACACAAAAGATTATTGCTCAAGATAAAAAATCACAGGATTGGGGGTAATATTCTGGCGTGGGTGGAGGATTGGCTATCTAACAGAAAGCAGAGAGTTGGGATAAATGGTTCGTTCTCAGACTGGCAATCAGTAACTAGTGGTGTTCCGCAGGGGTCAGTGCTGGGTCCCCAACTCTTTACAATCTATATTAACGATTTGGAGGAGGCGACCGAGTGTAACATATCAAAGTTTGCAGATGATACAAAGATGGGAGGGAAAGTAGTGAGTGAGGAGGACATAAAAAACCTGCAAAGTGACAGACAGGCTAAGTAAGTGGGCAGAGATTTGGCAGATGGAATACAATACTGGAAAGTGTGAGGTTATGCACTTTGGCAGGAAAAATCATAGAGCAAGTTATTATCTTAATGGCAAGAAACTGGAAAGTACTGTAGTACAAAGGGATCTGGGGGTCCTGGTGCACGAAACTCAAAACGTTAGTATGCAGGTGCAGCAAGTGATCAAGGCGGCCAATGGAATGTTGGCTTTTATTGCTAGGGGAATAGAATATAAAAATAGGGAGGTATTGCTGCAGTTATACAAGGTATTGGTGAGACCACACCTGGAATACTGCATACAGTTTTGGTGTCCATACTTAAGAAAAGACATACTTGCTCTCGAGTCAGTACAAAGAAGGCTCACTCGGTTAATCCCGGGGATGAGGGGGTGGTCATATGAGGAGAGGTTGAGTAGATTGGGACTCTACTCATTGGAGTTCAGAAGAATGAGAGGCGATCTTATTGAAACATATAAGATTGTGAAGGGGCTTGATCGGGTGGATGCGGTGAGGATGTTCCCAATGAAGGGTGAAACTAGAACTAGGGGGCATAATCTTAAAATAAGGGGCTGCTCTTTCAAAACTGAGATGAGGAGAAACTTCTTCACTCAGAGGGTGGTAGGTTTGTGGAATTTGCTGCCCCAGAAAGCTGTGAAAGCTACATCATTAAATAAATTTAAAACAGAAATAGATAGTTTCCTAGAAGTAAAGGGAATTAAGGGTTACGGGGAGCGGGCAGGAAATTGGACAGGAGTCTAGGTTCGGAATGGTCATGGCCTTGTGGGTAGCGGAGCGGGCCCAGGGGCCGTGTAGCCTGGTTCTGCTCCTACTTCTTGTGTTCTAATTGTGTGTTAGATTTCAGGAGATGGTTTTATTCCTGTTCCTGGCTGGGGTGGAGATTGCCTTTACAGAAGGTAAGTGCTGTAGAAAATATAGGGACAGAGTGATCTCCTGGAAGAGTTTCGATCGCCTTGATGGGTCGGAGAGGAATTTCCCAGATTTTTTCTCCCAAATTGGCCATTGGCTTTTTTATCTGGTTTTTCGCCTCTCCCGGGAGATCACAGGGGTTCAGGTGGGATGGAGAGTGATAGAAGATTTGAGGTTAGGATCAGATCAGCCATGATCTTATTGAATGGTGGAGCAGGCTCGAGGGGCCGATTGGCCTACTCCTGCTCCTATTTCTTATGTTCTTATGATCAAATAGTTCAGCACAGATCAGGGATTGAACTTGGAACTATTCTGTTCTGTATGGCTCAGCCACTCACCATCTTGAGCTATCTGAGAAGTGCTCTAATTGAAACGCGGTTTACATTTAAAGCAGAAATAAATCTCTGAAGAGAACGTCTAGATTTCCAGGGAGTAAATTGGTGCCCATCGTAAAAAGAATGCTGAATGACAGCAGTTGCTTCTGACTTCCCATCATCCATGCTTTACTGCCCATGTGAAAGATGCTGTCAAACAAAGTGCACAATCCCATAATATTGAAGCCACTTGATCACGATTCTGATGGAAAGCAAGTTCCTAAGATCCCACTGCCTGTCAGTTGCAGAGCTCTTACCAACTCCCTACTGGCAAACCCTAAGACAAGGCTAAGGTTCTAAGAAAAAGAAAAACACAAACTTTAGCAACAATAAGCCAGGCTGTTTTTACAAGAAATAGCTTCAATTCATTGAGATAGCGCCACCACTTTCACCCAGGTTGTTCTTATTGAACTGCTGGAGACCCATCTGGAGGGGTCTTATTAAAGCAACATCAGACTCAACACAATGTCGACCCTTGCCCTTGCAAGTCTTGATGACTTAGGCAAGCATAAGATTTCCTCTTCAAACCCAGATTTATTTTCTTCTTATTCCTTCAATTAGGAAAGCACATCCTTAATTTATGGTGGCCTCAAGGCAAACAAAGCACAAATGGCAATTAAGATAATGGGTTTTAGAAAGTGCTAGAGTTGCACGAAAGACGACCTTGGTTCCCCCCCATCATATACAGTTTTAATTTTTCTTCTCCGCTCTCTCTTGGTTATGCATCATTCCCAAGATGGGAAGATGAGCAAGTAGTCTGCCCCTAGGCCGTTAGCTAGGTTGAACTGATCAAGCACGCCTGTGCACAAATGATTTTCCGCATTGATCCTACTCACTGTAAGGAAACACCTGGTCTCCACTCTGCACCTTCCTTTCTTGGCAGTGTCTAGATCAGAACTCATTATGTTGGAAAATACAAGGAAACTGGCCATCCAGGTCACAGATATCAGGTAGCACAGAATGCAGGAGTTTCAAGATCAACCTCCTTCATATCATGTTTACAATAGCTTGGGTTAAGTTAAATATAAGCTAAAGTATACATGGCAGATTGCAATCTCTTCCTGATCTTCCAGTTTCTTGCATCCAAATGTATTCAGCACATGTCCAATCTCATCAGACTCTAGTAGTTACATAATTACACAAGAATGTACGGCACAGAAACAGGTCATTTAACCTAAATTGGTGTATTCAGTTAGTTGTAGTATTTGAATACAATTCAGTGACCACTCCCTCCTCAGAACCTTTACAAAGCTATTTTGATGTAGGCTAAATATAATTACAATATTGTCTATAATGCCAAGCATTTACACTGAAAGAATTTAACTTTTTTGGTTTTTGCAAACCCCATGGCTTAGTCACTGTACAAGCAGCATGGGGTTAAATAAATTGGACATGTTTGTTATTGCAGAGGAGCAGGAGACACAGATAAGCACGTGCATGCTTCTTTAATCTTTGTTTTGTTCCTGCTGCCTTTATTTGAATGTTTTCTCAATGCTTTTGCTCCAGAGAATATCTGGAGGGTAAGCTCCATTTATACCAAAAACTGGAATTGATGAATTCAGTCGATTTCACACTCCATCAGCAACTTTGGCTTCAATGTATTTAGAATTTCCAATCCCTCTTCCCAAAAATATTCCTGGATAGGATCCTGTCTCATCAGATGCTGGTAGTTTTAAGTACCTGAACACAATGGGGGGAAAAATTTGGTTGATTTGCACCTCCCGTTATCACCCTAAGAGGGCGCAAAGCAATTAGCGCCTGGGCGAAATTCAGCGGGAGGTTAGCAGCAGCGGTAACAGTTACCGCCCCGTGGCGCTGCGCCGCCGGCGAGGACGTCATCGCTGTGCGCAGCGCCCCGGCTGCAAATTAAAGGGAAGGTGCCGGGCAGCCATTTCTGTTGCTGGCCACCTGCCCGCTTTGCCGTCTCCGGCCTTCTGTGCAGCCCCCCGCCCCCCCCCCCCCCCCGCAGAATGCCGGCTGCGCTCCGTGAGCCCGGCAGTTCTCGAGTGCTGGGCTCTATTGCCGGCACTCCGATCCCTGGTGGCCCAGCTGGGCCCCGGGTTGTGCTGCACAAGGTCCCTCCCCTTTAATGAGAGGAAGGCCTGTAGTACCACGGTGCGATGTGCCGCAGTGCGTGGCGCTATGGCATGTAGCGCCGCGATATTCACTTGCAGCGCCCCGCCGCCCTCTTGGGGCACTACTAGTGAATTTCGGGTGCAGGGGCGCTAACTTAGCAAAGTTACTCTCTCTTTTATACTCCTTATAATCACATTCCAGTCAGCAAAAAACTGCCACTGTTGTGGGTGGAAATGGTTCTCAAAAACGGGCCGGAAGAACAAGAGACATATTTATCTAAGGGCTTATCACATCCCTCAAATCGCTTCACATACAATGAATAACTTTGAAGTGCACGCTGTATATTATGCTGATTGTTTCTGAACAGAGAATTTTAAGGAACAGGAAAGAGCCATTAAGCTCAATAAGCCTATTCCTATTTCAGTGCCCAACTTTATCTACCCATTTTGTCATCATATTCCTCATTATTTTCTCTTTTTTACAAATGCATCTAATGGTCCCTTGAGCCCATTTATACTATCCGCTTCAAATGGTCCACACTGATGAGCTATTCCACAGAAGTTCTGCCTGACTTCCCTGCTCACTCCTAACTTTTTTTTTTAAACTGTGCCTGCTGGTATGTGAACAACCTCTCGTCAGTTCCCTTCATAGTCTTGATTATTTCAATTAGGCATCTCTTTTCCAAAGAAAACAAACCCAACTTCCTTAACTTGTTCTCATGACGTTAATTTTCTGATATTACTGACTGTTCCTTTTGTGATTTGCCCAGTCTGTCCTATCTTTGCTCCCTTGTATTTTCTGTCTGGCTAGATTATATTAAATGACATGAGGAAAAACTTTTTTCACGCAGCGAGCGGTTATGATCTGGAATGCACTGCCTGAAAGAGTGGTGGAGGCAGACCTGAAGGAAAAAAAATTAGCAGGGCTACGGGGAAAGGGCGGGGGAGTGGAACTAGCTGAAGTGCTCTTGCAGAGAGCCGTCATGGGCTCGATGGGCTGAATAGCCTCCTTCTGTGCTGTAACCATTCTATGGTTGTATGATTCTAACTTTATTACGGCACATTTCCAGAGGTTGTTACCCTACCACCACCACCCACCCCTACCACTCCCCAGTTTTAATTTGTCATTAGGATTCTTTGTTTTGTTATTTTCATCAATAGGTCTCGCTCTCTCGCTCTCTCTCGGTTTTTCCTAGTTTAAAAAATATATATACATTGCCAAACGACAAGGTCCTCAAAACAGGTCAGCATTACTTCCCATTCCCCCTCCTCAATTTTACCTTTCCTTCTTGAAGACATTAATTCATGGGGAGTGCAGTTCCATGAGCGTTGGTCACCCTCGTTGAACTACTTATTCCTCATGCATTAGTCTAAGAGTTAACCTGCAGGCTATTCGAATGTGGAGGGCATCATAGTGGAATCTTTCCTACAGTACAACGGTGACCATACCTCAAAAGTACTCGATTGACTGTAAAGCACTTTCAGACATCCTGAGGTTGTGAAAGGCACTATACAAATGCAATCTTTCTTTTATACTGTCCTCGCAAATTTCCAGCAATATCTACTGGATCGCAATCGGGAATTGAATTCTGGCTAATCGTTTCCCAGTGCCTAGGCCAGTGAACGGATGCCAATTGCTGCAAGCTTACAGCCAACTCTGTCCAACACTAGCTGAGATTCGCCAACTCAGGACAGCCCAGGGACTGATCTGCTCTGTATGACTATTCCACATAATGCAATGCACTTAACTGTGCCATCAGCATCTTTTACACTGAATCACTGCAGCGCTCCACATCTTTCATTAATTTCAATACCCGAGAAATAGACTGGATAAAATATTCAAGGTGAAAACTGAAACTCACCCTGAATTATTACCTCAGGGCATCCAAGTTCAGCTGAACCTATATCAAGTAAAATTAAAATACCTCCAACAGTAAACGGTGCATCATTGCTAGTTATATTTTAAAATTAGAATGACCGCAATTGCATAAATGTAATACAATTAAACTTCCATTAGACTAAAATAGTAATTTGATTACAAGCTAACTTTAAAATCCTTCAAATGTTCTCAAGCTCACCGCTTCTATTTAAATTTACATTCTTCCCTCATTCTGCAGCTCAACATACGTGACTCCTTGATCGAGAGGCCAAGCTGCCAGGATGTGCTATACAACAAATACAAAAGCAAAATACTGCAAATCTGAAATAAAAACAGAAAATGCTGGAAACACTCAGCGGGTCAGGCAGCATCTGTGGAGAGAGAAACAGAGTTAACGTTTCGACCTGAAATGTTAACTGTTTCTCTCTCCACAGATGCTGCCTGACCGGCTGAGTATTTCCAGCATTTTCTGTTTTTGTGTGCTTTACAACACTCTGGATGAACAGTTCACTCTCTCTTCCCCTCTCTCCACCCCGGTGTGGCAGCACCTCGCCTGCACAAGAAGATTCATTAAATGTTGTACAGTGCTTGGCAACTTATAAATTTAAATGAAGCATTTTTACATGTTTGATGGAACCCATCCTTCTAGGTCCTCCTGGGAAGTCTTTTTATTTCATAAAAAGGAAGGATTATTGTAAGTGGTATGAACCATTGCGATATTCCAAAAGATGAGACAACCACCACCATTAGAAGATTTTTTTTTTTTTTTTTTTTTTTTTTTTTTAAGCGCTAAAATTACAAAACATCCAACGTCTTTTCCAATTCATTAACGCAACCTCTTTGCAAATATGATGTAACGGTTAACTGTAACATAGTTAACATGCTTGCTTACAGAGAACAGCCTATATTCATAGATTGAAACATTTTTGACGAGTGCAGGAAAGTTAAAATTGCACTATATACGCCACCGCCATGCGCCGTAAATGGATCAAAATGACTCGCGGCAATAATATTTCACAGGTTGAATCATCCTGCAAAAAGCGCGAAATTACTTTCACTGCAAATGTCAGCCGTTCTACCGACTTGACAATGCAAGGAAATGAGGGATTCTCTTCCCCAAGTAGTCATTAACTTTCATTGTTTTAGATTCAGCCTTTCAAAATTGATGAAAGATTTACAGCACAATGTAATATTGCACATACCAACTATATTCTTCTATATTCAGATACATAAAGAAGAAAAACTTGGCATTACTATAGTACCGGTCATGTTAAAGCTTCAGGACTAACGTCGTTCTTAGATGTCCATTATTTCACCACCTACGGCATTCAACCCCCAGTGACTAAAAATTGCCACTATATAAACAGTAGACCGCACTGAAAAGCAATCAAAACCAAATTTATTAATACAGATCTTATTTAAAAAATAGTCTTAGAAATACAAATGGGAAAGTGAATCGGCAGAATCACATTAAATCCTATTTGTACAGTAGCTGCTTTTCTAAATTAGTTTTGTAGAAGCAATAGTCACCTCTGCAAGATTAGCTTCAGTTATTTTCTCCCCTTTCCTTGTCTCAACAAGCTACTAGGTGGTGCTCATCAGTGACCTGGCAATAACTCGCCCTCACACTCAGTTGGTAGCACTCTTGCCTCGGAGTCAGAAGGTTGTGGGTTCAAATCCCACGCCAGAGACTGGAGCACAAAGATCTAGGAGAACACTCCAGTGCAGTACTGAGGGAGTGCCATCTTTCAGATGAGATGTTAAGCCGAGGCCCCGTCTGCCCTCTCAGGTGGACGTAAAAGATCCCATGGCACTATTTTGAAGCAGAGCAGGGGAGCAGTCCACCACACGTGGAGCCGAGCCGGCAACAGTGAGGAGGAGGCTGCGGTGACGAGGAGGACGGAGCGGCTGAGGGACATCGTGCTCCCACTGCCACTGGATGCCAAAGAATTGACTTTCTGAACACGGCGCTGTAAAAATAGCTGACGTGTCCCTACGGGGAGTAAGCATGCCATTGTACTAGTACATATGGCAAATAAAATTGAATTGAATTGACACGGGTATCCTGGTCAATATTTATCCCTCAATCAACATCACTAAAACAGTTTATCTGGTCATTATCCCATTGCTGTTTGTAGGAGCTTGCTGTGCGGAAATTGGCTGCCACATTTCCTACATTACAACAGTGACAACATTTCAAAAGTACTTCATTGGCTGTAAAGTACTTTGGGGCATCCAGAGGTCATGAAAGGTGCTATATAAATGCAAGTCTTTCTTTCAGACCTTCTCTTCTCCCCAAGAGGAAGCACACAGACACCACCTCTGCATCCACCCCAGTGGTGCTCATCAGGAGATGAAGGCTGAAATCATGTCCTTAAACAAGCTGCTGCTTCACCTCAATGTGACGTAGAAACGTACATCGCCACATGGGAGTCTGTTCTTGGAATAGATCAACTACTTCCTTCAGATGTCATCATTCTCCCTCTTCTACCCGCTCAAATGGCCAGTTACTAAACATACAGCACGAAGGGCAAGTGAAATTGCACCATTGCCTTGGGCAGTGACTTATACATGCATGGGGAACATTTCCCTCTATTTCCTAATTTGAGAGAGAAAGTAGATGAAAGTAGTGCTCTCCACTGCATTAAAAACTAGACAAACATCTCGTCCATAAAAGCAAAAGGCAAGTTCCTCGCCACCTACTTAAAAAAAAAAAAAAAAAGGAGTTCCTGGGATGTGGACATCGCTGGCAAGGCCAGCATTTATTGCCCATTCCCAATTGCCCTCGAGAAGATAGTGGTGAGCTGCCGCAGTCCATGTGGTGAAGGTTAGGGAGGGAGTTCCAGGATTTTGACCCAGCAATGATGAAGGAACATGCGATATATTTCCAAGTCAGGATAGTGTGCGACTTGGAGGGAAACTTGCAGGTGATCGTGTTCCCATGCGCCTGCTGCCCTTGTTCTTCTAGGTGGAAGAGGTCACGGGTTTGAGAGGTGCTGCCAAAGAAGCCTTGGCGAGTTGCTGCAGTGCATCTTGTAGAGGGTACACACTGCAGCCACGGTGCGCCGGTGGTGGAGGGAGTGAATGTTTAAGGTGGTGGAAGCAGGAAAATTTCTGGGCCTTTTATAACCACATGGCCAGAAGGGGAATGATAATGTGTGCGGAGGAATCAAGGTAGGACAGGAACCCTGGCACCCACACCCAATTATGCAGTTGGCTGTAATCTCCCAAAATTCCCTCGACTCTGGAAAAGTCCCTGCAGATTGGAAAACTGCAAATGTAATGCTCTTATTCAAAAAAGGGAGACAGAAAGCAGGAAACTATAGGCCAGTTAGCCTAACATGTCATTGGCAAAATGCTCGAATCAATTAAGGAAGTACTGTAGTAGCAGTGCATTTAGAAAATCATAATGCAATCAAACAGTCAACATGGTTTTCTGAAAGGGAAATTGTGTTTGACAAACCTATTAGAGTTCTTCGAGGAGGTAATGAGCAGGGTGGATAAAGGGGAACCAGTAGATGTAGTGTATTTGGATTTCCAAAAGGTATTCGACAAGCTGCCACATGAAAGGTTACTGCATAAGATAAGAGCTCATGGTGTTGGGGGCAATATTAGATTGGAGAGAGGATTGGCTAACTAACAGAAAACAGAGTCAGGATAAATGGGTTATTTTCAGGATGGCAATCTGTAACTAGTGGAGTGCCACAGGGATCAGTGCTGGGGCCTCAACTATTTTCAATCTATATTAATGACCTGAATGAAGGAAGCAAATGTATTGTAGCCAAATTTGCGGACGATATAAAGATAAGTGGGAAAGCAAGTTGTGAGGACAGTCTGTAAAGGGATATAGATAGGTTAAGTGAGTGGGCAAGAATGTGGGAAAATGTGAAGTTATCCACAGAATAGAAAAGAAAATTATTTAAATGAAGACTACAGAATGCGGCGGTAGAGGGATTTGGGTGTCCTCGTACATGAATCACAAAACGTTAACATGCAAGTGCAGCAAGTAATTAGGACGGCAAATGGAATGTTGGCTTTTAATGCAAGGGGGAAGAGTGTATAAAAGTAGGTAAGTCTTGCTGCAATTGTATAGGGTGCTGGTGAGACCACACCTAGAGTACTGCGGTACAATTTTGGTCTCCTTATTTAAGGAGGGATATACTTGCATTGGAGGCAGTTCAGAGAAGGTTCACTAGGTTGATTCCTGGGATGGAAGGGTTGTCTTATGAGGAAAGGTTGAGCAGGTTGGGCCTATACTCATTGGAGTTTAGAAGAATGAGAGGTCATCTTATTGACATATATAAGATTCCGAGGGGGTTGGATAGGGTAGATGCGGAGAGGATGTTTCCCCTGGTCAGGGAATCTAGAACGAAGGAGCATAGTCTCAGAATAAGGGGTCGCCCATTTAAGACGGAGATGAGGAGGAATTTCTTCTCTGAGGGTTGTGAATCTTTGGAATTCTGTACCTCAGAGAGCTGTGGAGGCGGAGTCACTGAATATATTCAAGGCGGAGATAGACAGATATTTGAACTACAGGGGAGTCGAGGGTTATGGGGAGCGGGCAGGAAAATGGAGATAAGGCCAAAATCAGATCAGCCATGATCTCATTAAATGGCAGAGCTGGCTCGAGGGGCCGAATGGCCTACTCCTATTTCTTACGTTATGTAAATGTACTCTGATGGAGACTTTTATTTGAATACAGGCCTCTGGATATTCATTTCAGGAGTTTCTAAATTCTGATGTGATAAACTGTTGTGCTGCAAGTGAGGAATGGAACTTCTCCCCTCCACGTTTCAATCCCACAGTTTAAAGGAGCATTTATACTGTACCACACAAACTATAACCTTGTGAAATTGGTAATGTGTGGTTTTGTGCTACAGACCTACATGCATAAACAAGGTTGAGATTTCAGAATCTCATTTCACAGAGGATGCTTACAATTAACTTAAGAAAAAAGAGAGACTTGCATTTATACAACACCTTTCACAACCTCTGGACATCACAAAGCGCTTTACAGCCAATGAAATACTTCTGAAGTGTAGTCACTGTTGTAATGTAGGAAATGCGGCAGACAATCTGCACACAGCAAGCTCCCACAAACAGCAATGTGATAATGACCAGATAATCTGTTTTACTGATGTTGGTGGAGGGATTAAAAAAATATTGGCCAGGACACCGGAGAACTCCTCTTTTCTTTGAAGTAGTGACATGGGATCTTTTACTTCCACCCGAGA
This sequence comes from Somniosus microcephalus, assembly GCF_052327205.1. Classification (NCBI taxonomy): domain Eukaryota; kingdom Metazoa; phylum Chordata; class Chondrichthyes; order Squaliformes; family Somniosidae; genus Somniosus; species Somniosus microcephalus. The sequence continues at coordinate 205,513,070 of NC_140996.1, read as the reverse complement.
AGAAAAGAGCTTTATCGTTTCAGTCAGGGGGGTGGGGGGGGGGGGGGGCATTCAACACACAGTAAGGTCATGGAAGGACCTGAAAACAAAGATATTGAAAATCAATGCACAGTGGAATTAGATCAATTAGGATTGAGATGGGGAAACCAGTGAGGGTTGCTATTGAGAAAACAATCTCCTAGGTGATGAAGGCATGAATAAAGATTTTAGTACAATGGAATGAATGGCGGCATAAATAAGCAATGCTCTAAAAATGGAAGAACACAATCTTAGCAATGGACTGTATGTGAAAGCTCAGCATCAAAGGAAAAATAATCAAAATGTATATTGCCAGTTTCAGCCTCATCCAGCTCAGAGGTCAAAGTAGCCACGTCTCTAGCCAAGCTGTTCCAGTACAGCTACAACATTGCATCTATCCCACAATGTGGAAAACTGCCCAGGTATGTCCGGTCCACAAAAAGCAGGACAAATCCAATCCGGCCAATTACCGCCCCATCAGTCTACTCTCAATCATCAGCAAAGTGATGGAAGATGTAATCGACAGTGCTATCAAGTGGCATTTACTCACCAATAACCTGCTCAATGATGCCTAGTTTGGGTTCCGCCAAGACCACTCGGCTCCCGACCTCATTACAGCCTTGGTCCAAACATGGACAAAGCAGCTGAATTCCAGAGGTGAGATGAGAGTGACTGCCCTTGATATCAAGGCAGCATTTGACCCAGTGTGGCATCAAGGAGCCCTAGTAAAACTGAAGTTCATGGGAATTGGGGGGAAACTCTCCACTGGCTGGAGTCATACCTAGCACAAAGGAAGACAGTTGTGGTGGTTGAAGGTCAATCATCACAGCCCCAGGGCATCGCTGCAGGAGTTCCTCAGGACAGTGTCCTAGGCCCAACCATTTTCAGCTGCTTCATCAATGACCTTCCCTCCAACAGGTCAGAAATGGGGATGTTCGCTGATGACTGCAGTGTTCAGCGCCATTCACGACTCTTCAGATAATGAAGCAGTTCATGCCCACATGCAACAAGAACTGGAGGATGTTCAGGCTTGGGCTGATAAGTGGCAGGTAACATTCACACCACACAAGTGCCAGGCAATGACTATCTCCAACAAGCAAGAGTCTAACCACTGTCTCTTGACATTCAACAGCATTACCATTGCTGAATCGTCCAACAACATCCACATCCTGGGGGTCACCATTGGCCAGAAACTTAACTGGACCAGCCACATAAATACTGTGGCAACAAGAGGTCAGAGGCTGGGTATTCTGCGGCAAGTGTCTCACCTCCTGACTCCCCAAAGCCTTTCCACCATCTACAAGGCACAAGTCAGGAGTGTGATGGAATACTCTCCACTTGCCTGGATGAGTGCAGCTCCAACAACACAAGAAGCTCGACACCATCCAGGACAAAGCAGCCCGCTTGATTGGCACCACATCCACCGCCTTAAACATGCACTCCTTCCACCACCGGCATACCGTGGCTGCAGTGTGTACCATCTACAAGATGCACTGCAGCAACTCGCCTAGGCTTCTTTGGTAGCGCCTCCCAAACGCGCGACCTCTTCCACCGAGGACAAGGGCAGTAGACGCATGGGAACACCACCACCTCCAAGTTCCCCTCCAAGTCACACGCCATCCTGACTTGGAAGTATATCGCCGCTCCTTCATAGTCATAGGGAGGAAGTTCCAGGATTTTGGCCCAAACAGCACTGTGGGAGTACCTTCACCACATGGACTACAGCGGTTCAAGAAGGTGGCTCACCACCACCTTCTCAAGGGCAATTAGGGATGGTCAATAAATGCTGGCCCTGCCAGCAATACCCACATCCCACAAACGAAAAATCTACACAATACACTGGCAATTATAGGTACTACCACACAGGTACCTTGGCATAATGTAATACAGATTAATAAAGATTACAACCTAAATCAATGTCGTGGTATTTGAAGTATTAATTCCCATTAGTGCAGCAACCATTTGGAACTATTAATATGCTGTGTGCTGTATTTGATAGAAAATAGGTCACACTGTTTTCTGACTGGACATCTGTAATATAGTTGTCCAACGGTGAAATTGACTGCGTGCATGGATTTGTCTAATTATTAATATGCACCTCTCGGAGAAGTTGTACTTCACGGCTGCATGACTAATCGCCTCCCATTTTCACATTAGGTTTTACCAAGTCACCGAAGATCATTTCTGCTCTCTTTAATTTCTTCCTGCTTGTTGCTCTTCACTTTGATCCATATTTAAAAAGCAGATTTCCCTGCAGTTAAATGGCCTTGCTTCAACCTAGGCTTAAAAGAGCACAGTAGTAATTGCTGTGCTTGGAGTTATGTTTCCAATGAGTCTAGTTTATGAACTGCAGTGGAATCATTATGCGTAATAGGTCATTGAACAAAAACAACAACATGTTTCTTATAATGAGTCTGGCATGCAACGGGACTGGCTATACCACTTATTACTGTGCAAACTAAAAATAGCCCAGGTGGTAAATTTGCATAGCTCTAGAATCCACTTGGATTAAAATTCCAAAATACTGTATAACTAGAGATTCAGAAAAAACTCTAGTAACTATTAGCATATCAAAAACATTAATGAGATACACCAGGGGACTCTGCTGTACTCCGATAGCTGTGGAAGGGTCTGCAATGCTTTTGATGCAGATTTTGCTACAGATTGAGAAAATCCAAAAGCAATTACTTTTTTGTACAGCACCATTGGATGATAAAAGGCTAGCATTAGAAGTCCTATAATTTGGGGCAAGGCAAAAAAATAGAGTACTCCTCGAACTTTATCTTCAAACTGCAAGTTCCTCGTAGTCATGTTTGACAAATTTGCTCGAATTCTTTGAGGACGTAACAAACAGGGTGGATAAAGGGGAACCAGTGGATGTGGTGTATTTGGACTTCCAAAAGGCATTTGACAAGGTGCCACACAAAAGATTACTGCACAAGATAAAAAATCACGGGATTGGGGGTAATATACTGGCATGGGTAGAAGATTGGCTATCTAACAGAAAACAGAGTGGGGATAAATGGTTCATTCTCGGGTTGGCAATCAGTGACTAGTGGTGTTCCACAGGGGTCAGTGCTGGGACCCCAACTCTTTACAAATCTATATTAACGATTTGGAGGAAGGGACCGAGTGCAACATATCCAAGTTTGCCGACGATACAAAGATGGGAGAGAAAGCAGTGAGTGAGGAGGACATAAAAAACCTGCAAAAGGACACAGACAGGCTAAGTGAGTGGGCAGATGGAATATAATGTTGGAAAGTGTGAGGTTATGCACTGTAAGATTCGCGAAATTTTCATTAAATAATCATGTAGGAAAATAGGGTTAATAAAACAGCTTTATTGACCAAAAGAAGCTCATACAGAGAAACCTTTGATAAAAGGGCACACAAAATGGCCACCAGACCTCATGACCAGCTTCTGGGACCATTTGAATTTCTGTTACTGCAAGCCAGATAGGCTTGTGGATTGAGGACATTAAAAGCCCGCGGAAACCAGTTTCGGGAAGCCGAAACTCATAATCTAATCAATATGTATGCTCAGTTCCATAAGTACAGGACAGATTTGGGTGGCAGGACAAGACCCAACAAGAAATGGGCGGACAATTGAACGAACGCTTAAACCCATTACACTGTACAAAGAGAAGCCGTTTAACAGCCATCCAGGGCAATCTCCAGACCGATCAATATACAAACCAAGTTACGGTAACAAAGCAAAGACATTATCGGCCCAGGAAGGCCAGTTCAGCTATCACCGACTCCCGTTATGAAGACAAAACACCCCTGCAGAGAGTTCTGCCCGCCAAAATTATTACAAAGACAGGACTATGATTTGGCGGGAGATAAGCATGTTCCAAAAGGTATAACTGTGGATTGAGTAAAGTCCATCAGTGAGTTCTCCATTGGTACGCTTGGGGACAGACTCTTCGGTACAGCACTTCGGCTCGGAGCATCGAAACTTCGGTTCGGAACGTGTTCGGTGTTCGGCCAGGCAAGGCCCGGCCACGACGGAAAGTCGACGAGGGAGGCCCGGGTACTTTTGTTGGGAGATCATCGACGACCCAGGCCAGAGAAGAAGACACTCAGGGCCCGGTGCTCCAGTTCTTCAACATCACATCGGCGAGCGCTCATCGCAGGAGAACCAAGAGGAAAACAAGCTGCGCCAGAAGCTTCCAAACCCACGTGACGACGGAAAGCTGTGTCGAAAGGCTGCAAAGCCTTTTTCGCAATTCTTAAAGTGGTGAGCATGATCCCGAGTCCCTCAAATCGAAACTTAGTTAGGTCTAGGGGAGGGGGTTAAGGGTAATTGTAATGTGTTACCCCTTTCACGATGTGCCGTGTGTTCCCCATTTCTATAGAGTTAAGTTTATAGATGTGTACATGCTTGTAGTTGCTTTAATCTGTGCATATGACATGTATTTTATAATGCTGCAAACTGTTCAATAAAGGCATCCATTTCGTGCTATTCGACCTGGTCTATTGAGTTTTTCTGCACTACAGCTCCCTGCACCGAAGTCCAAGGTCTAGAACCGTAGGGGCGAGTGGGTCGAACCACTCACGGGTAATTATTGCAAGAAGCCTGAGAGGAGACCAGAGCAAGCAAGAGAAACCCCCTACAGCACTTTGGCAGAAAAAAATCAAAGAGCAAGTTATTATCTAAATGGAGAGAAACTGCAAAGTGCTACAGTACAAAGGGATCTGGGGGTCCTGGTGCATGAAACACAGGTTAGTATGATGGTGCAGCAGGTGATCGGGAAGGCCATTGGAATCTTGGCTTATATTGCAAGGGGGATGGAGTATAAAAGCAGGGAAGTCTTGCTTCAGTTATACAGGGTACTGGTGAGGCCACACCTGGAATACTGCGTACAGTTTTGGTTTCCATATTTAAGAAAAGATATACTTGCTCTCGAGGCAGTTCAGAGAAGGTTCACTCGTATGATTCCGGAGATGAGGGGGTTGACTTATGAGGGAAGGTTGAGTAGGTTGGGCCTCTACTCATTGGAATTCAGAAGAATGAGAGGCGATCTTATCGAAACATAGAAGATTGAGAGGGGGCTTGATCAGGTGGATGCGGTGAGGATGTTTCCACTGATGGGTGAGACTAGAACTAGGGGGCATAATCTTAGAATAAGGGGCTGCCCTTTCAAAACTGAGATGAGGAGAAACTTCTTCACTCAGAGGGTAGTAAATCTATGGAATTTGCTACCTCAGCTGTGGAAGCTGCGACATTAAATAAATTTAAAATGGAGATAGACAGTTTCCTAGCTGATAAGGGAATAAAGGGTTACGGGGAGCGGGCAGGGAAGTGGACGTGAGTCTAGGTTCGGATCAGCCATGATCCTATTGAATGGCAGAGCAGGCCCGAGGGGCCGTATGGCCTACTCCTGCTTCTTATGTTTATGTTCTTATGTAAAGATCGAATACAACATTTCATGGTTAGGTCACCTTTCAGAAACAGACAGCGGAGATTATTTATTATAATTACATTGGACAGGTTGTGGACCAGCACATTAGTGGGAACGTCAATGAAAAAATGCCTGGAAGATGGCTTTTGGAAATGTTACAAATACAGGATTGTATTTGATTGCACCCTTCTCCAGAGGTTGAGAGGGGAATCAGAGTAAAAGAAGGTGGGGGTGAAGAATCTGGAATGCAAGAGGCAAAATACAAGGCGTTTGTAAATCCAGATGTATGAAGGAGCAGAGTGAGAGGGAGGACAAACTAAAAAGGAAAAAAAATAAAGGTTGAAACAGAATAGATCTATTAGCATTACTGGTGGGACCACACAGCTGCCAGCTGGAAAATCGGCAATCAGAAGTCAATGACAAACAACTGGAAATCAAAGAGCGCGCTGTGGAGAGATCATCACACCTGCAAGAGGAAGCAACTGGCATTGAAATAGAAATGAGAGGAGAAATGATGTACAAAATGCAGACTACTAAACTGAATTTGCTCATGGTGCCACCGACAATGTAATTAAACACATTTCAAAATGGAACATCTGTTTTAGGATTATGCTCAAATCAGGACTTCAACCAACAGCAGAAAGCAACAGTCAATTTGTCAATCTTTCAACAACACACCATCCCTTGGCAATTCAATTTCACCAAAGGTAATTAGCAAAAAGTCATTATGCAAGTGGTTAGACATCTAAAACTAGCCATCTGTAGCTGAAATACAACACTGGGTGAACTATAGTTAGTCCATTGAGCATGACAAGCCAGATAATTGGCAACCATATTATGTTTAGCTCAAGGAACTCTTCTCACGAGCATGCTATAGTTTGGTATAATGGATTGAGCTGAATTTCTCAGTAAGCATGACAGTGGCACATAAGGCAACGGGCCAGATACAAGATTTTGTACAGAAGCTTGTTGGAGTCGCTAGAAATCAACAGGCTCCGAGACTTTTGTTACAGCAAAGGCAAAACGCGTGTTACTTTATTCACTCTCCATGAGGACTGAGGTTCTCAGCCTCGTTGCAGGGCTAGGACGTCATCACGCTACCGACGCTCTTAAAGGGACCCTGCCCCAATAACCCAACTAAGTACGTACATATAACAACATTGGCTATACATAGTGAATTGTGTTTAGGTACATATAACCACATTGGCTATACATTGTGAATTGTGTTATTGTCGCTATGTGGTCTCCGCCACATACTAATATGTAGGGATTTGAAACACAGACTGACAGACCACAGGAAGCTGGCAGAGGATCTCAAAGATCCAACAGATGGGAAGGCAAAATAATTAGAGCTACCTGCAGCAAAGCGTAGCCCAAAACATCAAGGCGATTCTGCAATGAATCTCTCCTCAAATCATTTAAGTCCACACAGAAAAGGTACAGGCTCCAGAAGAATCCAAAGCTAATAGGGTCGCAAACAGAGCCACATAAGCCTTTGAAACAGATCAAACAGCAGTGCTTTGGCAATCGTGATGCCGGCTTGGATGCCGTGAATGTGTAAAACGAAACCTACGAAGCTCTGTCCTTTACAATCAGCAGTGACCACAGATCATGCTAAAATGTTTCACATAGATGTGCAACTACCCTTGTTTATCAATACCCAAATTTTGGAAATACTGGCATTTTACACTTTGATTAAGTATAAATTCATCTTTCAAATATGTCCCGATTCTATGAAAAAAATCACAACATCCCTCTGGGACCGTCAATTTGTGTGCAAGACAACAGTACACCGAATGGCCGGTTTGTGTGCTGTAAATTCCACACCTGACACACACACATTAAGATGCATCATTACTGGCTAATAGAAGAGAAGGTTTCCCTCTACTAGTTACTGCTCACTGGTCCAGTCTGGCTTTCAGTACAGCTATAGTAAAAGAAATTCAAATATACATCATCATTTCCAACAATCAAGAACCCGAATTTTGCTTCAGGTAAAACTGGGCCTACAAGTCTGCTGGCAGTCTACAGAAAGCCCCATTTAACAGCATAAATGCCAAGATGGTCGGCGCTTGGGGAAAATATAATAAAAGCCCAGTATAAAAGTGGCTCTTGCTTTTAAGTCCTATGAAAAGGATTCCTCCGCCTTCCTTTTATAATTGTGACGAAGGGCCTCCATGGAAGTGTTCACCTGTCTCTTCGCATTCCAAATGTGGATGGATCTGCTGTGTATTTTCAGCATTTTCCAATTTCACTAAACCGTACAGTACATGCTATATTCAACTAATAGTTATTTCTGTTCAATCATGCTGCTACAAGTGGTGCTATTAGACTCAATTTCACACTGGCGTCAATAAATAGTCCTTTACAGTTTTAAAGGAATGGGCCCGAGGGGCGTGTGCCTCTCAACAGGATACTTACTGAACAAAGATTGAGCACTAATATGCATTACTCATCGCTAACTCGTTGCAAAAGTAAACAACCATCGCCTGGCTGTTTTGTTTGGGTGTCCACGGGGGGGGGTGGGGGGCAGGGGATGTGCGATCAGCAGACTGGAGGAACCAGGGGCCTTGCCTTTCCCTTAGGGCAGTGAGCCGTGGGTGATTTTACCGATTCAAAATTGCTTTCTTGGTTTTAAACAGTATCTGTAGAAATTTGCTGTGGGATCAATTTCTGCACCTCCAGGTCTGTCTGGAACTGAATCTATGAGCACAAGTTAATGGCTACGTGGAAAAGGGTAGTGCAAAGCAGGTGCAGAGAAAATGCCAATTTAATTTTTTATTTCAGGAAGGAGTGTGCCACCAGACAGCTGGAAGAATTTCTAAAAAAGAGAGCATAATAAATTGAAAATTAAAACCCACTTCTTCGACCATGCTTTGCTCATTCCTCCGCACAGCTCCTTCCTTGGCTTCAAGCCTATTTTTCCCTTTACGCCCATGAGAGACACCGTAGGGTGTATTTCCCAGACTGTAGCCATTATATAGCTGCTGCTGCTGTTAATAAAAGTTAAAGAAAAGGCTAAAAAGTATAACTTTCCGACAGGAAAATCCAACATGCGAGACGGAGATTCTGAGATTTTCCAGACTGGGCACAAAGCCACCCGAGTTGCCAGATTGTGGAATTACAACATGACACACTTACATAGGCAAAACTCAGAGATCTGGAATTTGCGGACAGCGGCGAAGGAACAGCGCTCACTGTTCACCACACTGGCAGCTGCCCACAAACTTTTGGCAAGCTTTTGAGGGGCAACTTCCACTATTTAGAGATAATTTCCAGCGCGGCGCCCTCTCCAGGGGCTCTGGAGCGTCTGTGAGCAGGGCAAGAAACAGCACAGCTCTTCAACCAGATTGAAGAATCCTCACAGACACGCAGAGTCTAAACCAGGAAGTATAAATTAAATTTAATTCAATGTAAAAATCATGTATAGAAAACAAAATGAGAGAGGGAAAGAAAGATGGGATTGAGAGAAAAAGACAAAAAATAAAAATTTAAATAGTTAACTCTCCAACACTAATTAAATTCTGAAGGAATGAGACTCCACACTTGTAAAATTAAATTTTCAGCGCCAGAGGTTGTTTGGCAGTAATTATGACTTAGCATGCCATTAAACATTCACTTACGCCTGAATGCACCAGCTGTAACTTTTTCTGCCGTGTTTAATGGGTAACTAGTGGGCAAGTATCACAACTTCACGCCCTTACATGGATTTCAGTGCTGAGTCCATCGCAGCCTGTGGAGGAGCGGGATATCCCCGACAGCAATTTCAGGATTTCCGCGTTTAATTCTGCATGACGCCAGAAGGTGCTGTTCTATTTACTCCATGAATACTGCGGCAACAAGAGGTAGAGGCTACGTATTCTGCGGCGAATGTCTCACCTCCTGACTCCCCAAAGCCTTTCCACCATCTACAAGGCACAAGTCAGGAGTGTGATGGAATACTCTCCACTTGCCTGGATGAGTGCAGCTCCAACAACACTCAAGAAGCTCGACACCATCCAGGACAAAGCAGCCTGCTTGATTGGCACCCCATCCACCACCTTAAACATTCACTCCCTCCACCACCGGCAAACCATGGCTGCAGTGTACACCATCTACAAGTTGCACTGCAGCAACTCACCAAGGCTTCTTCGGCAGCACCTCCCAAACCCACTACCGCTTCCACCTAGAAGGACAAGGGCAGCAGGCGCATGGGAACACCACCAATTTTCCCTCCAAGTCACACACCATCCTGACTTGGAAGTATATCGCTGTTCCTTCATTGTCACGGGGTCAAAATCCTGGAATTCACTCCCCAACAGCACTGTGGGAGCACCTTCACCACATGGACTGCAGCGGTTCAAGACAGCGGCTGATCACCACCTTCGAGGGCAATTAGGGATGAGCAATAAATGCTGGCCTTGCCAGCGACGCCCACATCTCATGACAAAAAAAACAGTAAGCCCCGATAGCCTCACCATTATTTCCAACGCAAAATCCATTATAAATATGTACACAATGGGAAAATGGTGACAAAACGTGGCAACTGGAAGTCAAGTGCTACAGAAAGTGCTTGCAAATGCGATATTATAGATATCACACACACATATATATATTTTAAAAATCTTACAGCTGAACTTATTTCCATTGTAAAGCCATATGCTCACATTTATAATAAATTGCCTATGTAAACTTGTCAGGCTGTAATTACATCCTCCCACCAGAGGTGCCTCAGCTCTGTGTCTCCCAGCTCCTCAGGGAGATACTGAAAAACTCCTAAGCTGCAACCAGTTCTACTTCTCTCCTTCCCAAATTGCAAAAATGTTGTTAATGATTTGCAATTAATATCAAATGTAAGTGCTAGATAAAAAATAAGGACAGACTATATGACTTTAAAATCTGGGCTAAATTATGTCTACATGGCCTGTTTGAATTCTACCCCACCCATGCTTCACCTGAAGACTAGACATAGCCTTCACTTCCCATGAGCAACAATATATTTTCAATTTACTTCTGCCTGGTATTTAATTCAGGACACAAAAATAATGGACCAGATTGGTATAGAATATAACAGAAATGTACTTGTTTAAAGTTGCCAAGAGCTATTCATACTGAAGAGTATGATTACTATAGAAGCAGCACAAAATAATTTGCTTCATCATATTCATTTTTGTATGCCGGGATTTCCGAGTACAAGGTAGGCATCATATGCCTTCAAATGCTTTGGTGCAATACTATTGCACAACAGTTTTTTAAGTATTCCTTTGTGGATAGTATTTATAGAAATAGGTTACTGCAACTGTAGGTCTTCGAAACCCGCTTTTGCAAGAATATTGCTGCCATTCAAAAATTATAAAGATAATAATACAATTGATTTAAATAATGAACAATGCCATCCTTACATGAGAAATTTAATAGCCCCGCATTAACATGGGTTCCCTAAGCTGATATTGTTCACAAGTTGCGTAACCTGCCCCTTTTTCTTACAAGAAAAAAAGCACACGGCCATAAAACGCCATGTCGCGTTACTGAATGTATCTTTTGGAAATATCTCAGTGCTTCAGATGCAGTAAGTTACTTTCAAGTGCAGTAACTAATGTAGGCGAAAGCACCAGCCATTTTTCACACCGCAAGATCCCACAAACAGCAGCAAGAGAAAGATTCAGAATATGAAGGAAGACCAGCAGATAATCGAAATATAAAAAGGAAATAGCAAGGGCTTTTATACTCCTAAAATCTTTTTAAATAGTTAGTATGGGTAGGACCATTCGGGATGAAGGAAGGGGCCAACTGTAAAGGATAAAAGTTATGGCAAAGATGTTAAGTAGGAATATAGGAACAGGAATAAGTCACTCGAGCCTGTTCCACCATTCATTTGGAGCATGGCTATTCTGCATCTTAACTCCATCTACCCACCTTGGTTCTGTAATCCTTAATACCCACACCTAACAAAAATCTATCAATCTCAGTTTTGACATTTTCAGTTGACCTAGTCTCAACAGCTTTTTGGGGGAAGAGAGTTCCAGATTTCCACTACCTTAGAATAGAATCATAGAATGGTTACAGCACAGAAGGCTGCCATTCGGCCTGTCGAGCCCATGCCGGCTCTCTGCAAGAACACTTCAGCTAGTCCCGCTCCCCCACCCTTTCCCCATAGCCTTGCAAATTTTTTTCCTTCAGGTACTTATGTAATTGAAATGCATTTTGAAAGCCACAATTGAATCCACCTCCATTTCAGGCAGTGAATTCCAGATCCTAACCACTCGCTGCGTAAAAAAGTTTTTCCCCACGTTGCCTTTGGTTCTTCTGCCAATCACCTTAAATCTGTGTCTTCTGGTTCTTGACCCTTCCCCTAATGGGAACAGTTTCTCTCTATCTACTCTGTCTAGACCCCCAATGATTTTGAACACCTCGATCAAATCTCCTCTCAACCTTCTCTGCTTTAACAACCCCAGCTTCTCCAATCTATCCACACAACTGAAGTCCCTCATCCCTGGAACCATTCTCTTAAATCTTTTCTGCACCCTCTAAGGCCTTCACATCCTTCCTAAAGTGCGGTGCCCAGAATTGGACACAATACTCCAGTTGAGGCCGAACCAGTGTTTTATAAAGGTTCATCATAACTTCCTTGCTTTTGTGCTCTATGCCTCTATTTATGAAGCCCTGGATCCCGTGTGAAGAAGTGCTTCCTGATTTCATCCCTAGAAAGCTTTGCTCTAATTTTAAGGTTGTGGCCCTTTGTTCTGGATTCCCCTCACCAGACAAAATAGTTTTTCCTCCATCTATCCCATCAACTTCTTTAATCATCTTAAACACCTCAGTTAGATTTAACCCCTTAATCACAGAATCGTCTAGCACAGAAAGAGGCCATTCGGCTGGTTCTTTCGAAGAGCAATCCAGTTAGTCCCACTCCCCTGCTCTTTCCCCATATTCCTGCAATTTTTTCTCCCTCGTGTATTTATCCAATTCCCTTTTGAAGACTACGATTAAATCTGTAGCCACCACCCTATCAGGCAGTGCATTCTAAATCCTAACCATTCGTTGCATAAAAAAGTTTTTCGTGTCGCCTCTGGTTTCTTTTGTTAATCACGTTAAATCTGTGCCCTCTGGTTATCGACCCTTCAGCCATTGGAAACCATTTCTCTTTATTTACTCTACCTAAACCCTTCATGATTTTAAACACCTCTATTACACCTCTTACCCTTTTCTGCTCCAAGGATAACAACCCCAGCTTCTCCAGTCTATCCACAGAAAGGTATTCCCTCATCCCTGGAACTGCTCTAGTAAATCTCTTCTGCACCCTCTCCAAAGCCTTCATATCCTTCCTAAAGTATGGTGCCCAGAATTGGACACAATTCTCCACTGGGGCTGAACTAGTGGTTTATATAGGTTTAGCATAACCTCCTGGTTTTTGTACTCTATGCCTCCATTTATAAAGAGCAGGATCCCATATGCTTTATTAATTGCTTTGTTAACCTGTCCTGCCACCTTCAAAGATTTGTGTACACATACCCCCAGGTCCCTCTCTTCTCACACCCCTTGTAAAATTGTACCATTTAGCATGTATTGTCTCCGCTCACTCTTCCTACCAAAATGTATCACATCACGCTTTTCTGTATTGAATTTCATCAGCCATGTGTCCACGCATTCCACCAGCTTCTATAGTCAAGGGTATAGAAATGGGAGGACGGGGGGGGGGGGGAAGGAAGGAGTCGGAGGGAGGGGTGAGTCGGAAACCAAGGAGGGGAAAGTCAGAAGATGGGGGGGGGGGGGGGAGGTGGTGGAGTTGGAGGATGAGAAGGGGGGGGGGGGGGAAGTCAGGACGAGGGAGGGATCAAATGGCCTCCTGTGCTGTACACTTCCACGGTTCTACGATCAGCTGCTCTGTTTTAGCACCATTGCTTCAGGAAGGAATGTTGGCCAAGACACTAGTGAACACTGTGCTCTTTTTTGATTGTCATGGAACCTTTATCATCTGAAATATCAGAGCAAGCAAATGGGTCTTTGGTTTAGCACCTCATCCGAAGAACAGCGCTCCAAATAATACAGCACTGGGGTGCCACGTAGATTATGGAATGGGCCTTGAACCCACAGCTTTCTGACTTAGGCGAGTGTGCTACCAACTGAGCCAGTTTGGCAAAAGATGCAGTTATCCATGAATTAGGTCAACTTTAGTCAGTTTTTAAAGTTAAACATTAATTAAAATTCCAGAAACACATTTAAATAAACATTTATAACACTACAGTGCTCACTGTGCTTTCTGTTGTGCATAAGAGGCCATTTAGCACACAGTATCTACTCATGCCATATGTAACGGGCATCGTTGAACCCTTTTCTTAACTCATTTAATCGCGAGAAGGATATAAATCAGTAAAAGTAAAATATGCGCAAGATAACAAAACTGATCATTCTCCTCCAATCACTGAAGGTAATCTTGAATAAATTCCAGGATCTCATTCTTACATTACAATCGACATCATTCAAGTCTAACTACCTCCATTCCGGGCAACACTGTGGTACTTTTTCAGGACTGTTGCTAGATGCTCCATAGATTGTTTGATTTCCCTCCCCCCCATGTTGTTCTTATCATCTTCAGCATCGATTGTAGCCGGACACACATCCTGCTCCATTTTTGAAGGAATTAACCAAAATAATGTTTTTCAGCTGCCAGTATCGCCATCCTAATCCAGTTTTTAAAAAATGGAAACATCTTCCTACCTCCCACAAAGACTCTGGATTTATAGGAACAGTTTGCATTCCCGCTTTTACGCAGCCATAATTTGCTGGGTAAGCAGGGTACAGTAGTGTAGTGGTTATGTTACTGCACTATATTAACCGATCCGGAGACGCGAGCTCAAATCCCACCACGGCAGCTGGGGAATTTAAATTCAATTAATTAAATAAATAAAACATCTGGAAATAAAAACTAGTACCAGAAACTACCGGATTGTCATAAAAACCCATCTGGTTCACTAATGTCCTTTAGGGAAGGAAATCTGCCGTCCTTACCTGGTCTGGCCTATATGCGACTCCAGACCCACAGCAATGTGGTTGACTCTTAACTGTCCTAGGAGGTTCAAGAAGGTGGCTCACCACCACCTTCGAGGGCAATTAGGGATGGGCAATAAATGCCAGCCTTGCCAGCCTCGCTCACACCCCATTAACGAATAAAAAAAACAGACTAGGAATCACATGAACTTCTCGCCCCCATGCCACCAACAAACATGCAACCAATGGCCAATTACTACAACCTTCCCAATAACAAAGTGCTGCCTGATAAACAGTCCAGGAGCTCCGGCCAGTGGGCTTGTACTCACAGCCAGCACCGTCACCAACGTACACCAATTATTCAGGTTACTGCTGTCAATTCAATGTGATACCTTGCTTTCAAATAAAAACCTCTTCACTGCTAGAAACCAATTCTACATTTAATTAAAGGCAAAACTTAAGACATGTAGGGAACAGTAGCATAGTGGTTATGTTACTGGACCAGTAATCCAGAGGCCTGGACTAATGATCCGGAGACACGGCAGCTGGGGAATTTAAATACCGCTAATTAAATAAAATCTCTTCACAATGGCCCAGAAATTCGGGTCGTGGGCTTCCCGCGGGTGTAAGCCTCCGACCTGCACTTACCTTGCGCGCCGGCCATTGAGCTGTGGGCCCCCGTGGAATTCCGATCCTGGGCCTGCTCCAGCTGCCGGCGCACAGTGCTTGCATATCCCGGGGCGGTTAGTTCGAAGCATCCCCATGGATCACGTGGGCCATGGGGAGCCAATCGGAGCAGGGAATGCTCCATTCATAAGTTTGACAGGAAGTGCTGTCAAAACTTAGAAATACTACGGGCCCCTAAACATCACTAAATCTAAAAAAAAAAATTATTTGAAATCACATTTTTTAAATAAACCATAAATTACATGAAATAACTATTTTAAACAATAATTTAAATTTCTAAAAAAAAAAAAAAAAATTATTTTCCAACAGGGCTAAAAATAAACTTACCTTTCTTTAAAGTATTTAAAAATAATAAACCTGTGGAAAAAATGTTTTAATTTTAATTAATTCACCACTTGCCTTGTAAAAAGCAGGCCTTACGCCTGCTTTTTAAATGTGTAATTTCTGCAGACACCCTCCCGGGAAAACCTGCAAAACAACCGTAAGTTCGATGCGCACGCGCAGCCTCTCCCGCGCACGCGTTCGATCTCTGAACCCCTGCTTTCAGGGGAACGGAAGTGCCGGTTTCCCGCGCATACGCAGTACATGCAGGAAACTGGCACTTCTATTGGGCCTACGGGTGAGTAGCCTGTGCGTACTCACCCGTGGAGACCCGAAGTTCTGGGCCAATATATATATAAAATGATCTAGGCGAGGGAACTAGATGTAATATCTCCAAGTTTGCAGATGAGGCAAAGCTGGGTGGGCGTGTGTGCAGTGAGGAGGATGCCGAGAAACTCCAGTATGATTTGGACAGGTTGGGTGATTGGGCAGAAGCATAGCAGATGCAGTATAATATGGATAAATGCGAGGTTAATCCACTTTGGTGGCAAAAATAGGAAGGCAGATTATTATCTGAACGGCAATAGATTGTGAGAAGGGGAAGTGCAACGAGACCTGGGTGTCCTTGTGCACCAGTCGCTGAAGGTAAGCATGCAGGTGCAGCCAGCGGTTAAGAAGGCAAATGGTACGTTGGCCTTTGTAGCGAGAGGGTTTGAGTACAGGAACAAGGATGTCTTGCTGCAGTTGTACAGGGCCTTGGTGAGACCACACCTCGAGTATTGTGTGCAGTTTTGGTCGCCTTATCTGAGGAAGGATGTTCTTGCCATGGAGGGAGTGCAGCGAAGATTCACCAGACTGATACCTGGGATGGCAGGAATGATGTATGAGGAGAGATTGGGTCAATTGGGCTTACACTCGCTATAGTTCTGAAGAATGAGAGGGGATCTCATTGAAACTTATAAAATTCTAACAGGACTAGACAGACTAGATGCAGGAAGGATGTTCCTGATGGCGGGGGAGTCCAGAACCAAGGGATAAGGGGTAAGCCATTTAGGACAGAGATGAGGAGCAATTTCTTCACCCAGAGAGTGGTGAACCTGTGGAATTCTCTACCACAGAAGGCAGTGGCAGCCAATTCATTAAATATATTCAAGAAGGAGTTAGATATATTTCTTAAGGCTAAAGGGATCAAGGGATATGGGGAGAAGGCAGGGACAGGGTATGGAGTTTGGATGATCAGCCATGATCTCATTGAATGGCGGAGCAGGCTCGAGGCCGAATGGCCTACTCCTATCTTCTATGTTTCTATATATTTTTTTAAAGTTAGTATCAATAATGGTGACCATGAATCTACAGGATTGTCGTAAAAAACCATCTGGTTCACTAATGTCCTTTAGGGAAGGAAGTCTGTTAAGTGACTCCAGACCCACAGCAATGTGGTTGACTCTTAACTGCCCTCTACCCTAGCAAGCCACTCAGTTGTCTTACCACCACCTTCAAGGGCAATTAGGGATAGGCAATAAATGTTGGCCTTGCCAGTGATGCCCACATCCCATGGACAAAAAAAATTAGCCTTAGACTCGAGACATTGTTTATGACAACAACTGCTGCTCAATACACATATCCAGGATGCCACAGGCAAGCAAGTTTATCCATTCAATAGTTAAACCATACTTAATCATAGGGTTCTAAAAGAGGTGGCTGAAGAGATAGTGGATGCATTGGTTTTGATCTTCCAAAATTCCCTAGATTCTGGAGTGGTCGCAGCGGATTGGAAGGTCGCAAAGGTAACACTGCTATTCAAGAAAGGAGGGAGAGAAAAAACAGGGAACTACAGGCCAGTTAGCCTGACATCAGTTGTCAGGAAAATGCTGGAATCCATTGTTAAGGAAGTGGTAACAGGGCACTTAGAAAATAATAACATGATTAGGCAGAGTCAACATGGCTTTATGAAAGGGAAAGTGTTTGACAAATGTATTAGTTTTTTGAGGATGTAACTAGCAGGGTAGATAAAGGGGAACCAGTGGATGTAGTATATTTGGATTTCCAAAAGGCATTCGATAAGATGCCACATAAAAGGTTATTACACAAGATTAGGGCTCATGGGTTGGTGGTAATATAATAGCATGGATAGAGGATTGGTTAACAGACAGCAAACAGAGAGAGTAGGGATAAATGGATCTTTTTCAGGTTAGCAGGCTATAACTAGTGGGGTGCTGCAAGGATCAGTGTTGGGGCCTCAGCTATTTACAATCTATTAATGACCTAGATGAAGGGACTGAGTGTAATATATCCAAGTTTGCTGATGATACAAAGCTAGGTGGGACAGTAAGCTGTGAGGAGAACACAAGTCTGCAAAGGGATATAAAGAGACTAAGTGAGTGGGCAGTAAGGTGGCAGATGGAGTATAATGTAGGGAAATGTGAGGTTATTCACTTTGGTAGGAAGAATAGAAAAACAGAATATTTTTTAAATGGTGAGAAACTTTCAAAATGTTGGTGTTGAGAGAGATTTGGGTGTCCTCATGCAAGAAACACAGAAAGCTAGTATGCAGGTACAGCAAGCAATAAGGAAGGCAAATGGCATGTTGGCCTTTATTGCAAGGGGATTGGAATATAAGAGTAAGGAAATCTTGCTACAATTGTACAGGAGCTTGGTGAGACCACACCTGGAGTACTGTGCACAGTTTTGGTCTCCTTATCTAAAGGAAGGATATACTTGCCTTGGAGGCGGTGCAACAAAGGTTCACTAGATTGATTCCTGGGATGAGAGGGCTGTCCTATGATGAGAGATGGTGTAGAATAGAAACATAGAAGATAGGAGCAGGAGTAGGCCATTCGGCCTCTCGAGCCTGCTCCACCATTCAATGAGATCATGGCTGATCATCCAAACTCAGTCCCCTGTCCCTGCCTTCTCCCCATATCCCTTGATCCCTTTAGCCTTAAGAAATATATCTAACTCCTATGGGCCTATGCTCTCTGGAGTTTAGAAGAATGAGAGGTAATCTCATTGAAACATACAAGATTCTGAAGGGGATTGACAGGGTAGATGCTGAGAGGTTGTTTCCCCTGGCTGGAGAGTCTAGAACTAGGGGGCATAGTCTCAGGATAAGGGGTCGGCCATTTAAGACTGAGATAAGGAGGAATTTCTTCACTCAGAGGGGTGTGAATCTTTGGAATTCTCTGCCCCAGAGGGCTGTGAATGCGGAGTGTGAGTATATTCAAGGCGAAGAGATAGATAGATTTTTGGAAGAGGAATTATTGACCAGTCCATTATCATAGGGACAATGGCAAGTACTCTATGACCAACAGGAAAAATTGTAAGAGTAAAGTGAGTGCCATGCCAAATGTCCCCCATCAAGTTCTGGCCATATCAAGGGTCTTGGGAATGATGGCACAAGAATAAACATTAGTCTCAACTCCGAAGCGCTCTGCCTTCTAAATTTATAAAATGCAAGACTAAAAAAGGGAATTGGCTGAAGCTTCAGTTTTTCCATTAAGAATGCGGTAATTTTGAAAACATTTATGGTCATGGGTACTTGAGGCCTATTTTTAGGCTAGTTAGTCATGATTTTTGCATTAAAATCGGTCTACATTTCATTACAGTTGCAACTGAAATGTCAGATGCAGAGTGACAGAAAATGAAGAACTTGTAGCTGCCAACATCTGCTTGTAATTCACTTGATTCAGTGTCCAAGAAAATGACCGCATTACAGTACTGGACCAGTTCCAGGGCACTGCCAGTCTGCTTTCACTTGAGAATTAAAAGATCTCTTAGAAATACAAAAGTGAAATTCCTCTTTTATGCCAACAACTGTGGCTCAGTAGGTAGCACCCTCACCCGAGTCAGAGGGTTGTGGGTTCACGTCCCACTCCAGACTCGAGCACAAAAATCTAGGCTGGCACTCCCTCAGTACTGCATTGTCGGAGGTGCCACCTTTCAGTTGAGATGTTAAATCAAAGCCCCGTCTGCTCGCTCAGATGGACGCAAAAAATCCCATGGCACTATTTAAGAGGAGCAGGGGAGTTATCCCTCAATCAGCATCACTGAGAGATTTTATCTGGTCATCATCACATTGCTGTTTGTGGGAGCTGGCTGTGCACAAATTGGCTGCCCCGTTTCCTACATTACAACAGTGACTACACTTCAAAAAAAGTATTTAATTGACTGTAAAGCACTTTGGGACATCCAGTGGCCATAAAAGGCGATATATAAATGCCAGTCTTTTTTTAAACGACAAGCTGGAACACACCAAGGAAAGCGTTAATCAGACTGTCCTGAAGTCTACAAATGCTGTACTGCTATTGATTTCTCTTTATATTGGAGTAATAATAGTAACCTTTAGCCTTTGCCCGTTAAGCAGTGAAGTACAAGTCAATTCACTGGGCTGTTGGGCCAGGGCTGACACTGCTACAGTGGTCAGTTTCAGGATGAAATAAGACTTAAAGATGTGCCACTGCATACTGATTCATAAGTTTGAGAACTTTAAACCAGTGTGGGGAAAACAGCTTGTTCTGCAATGGAAAACATCTGGGCATACATCATCCTTTTCAATTAGTGTGAATGATATAGAAACAAAGACAGACTCGTAATTGAAGGCTTCACGCAATAGGATAGCAATTGTATGGAACAAGAGTACAACTATCGACGTAACAAGTAAGGGAGTTATACTAGTTAGCCCAATGGAAAAAGAGCTCGCTAAGTAAGGAAAATTTATCGATAAAGAATAAGTCAATAAAATATAACTCCATATAAGGAGAATTTAAACAGCTTTAAAATATGCAAACGCATTGAATACGATTTTGTTTGTGAGCGAGACAGGCATTCGCCGAGGGAGAAATTTCAACCGCCAGGTTAGCTAAGCTAACATAGTCGGAGCTGAAGAATTTTTAATCTGAAGTATTTGATTTAGAGGACCAAGCTGGTTAATATGGAAATGACCATTACAAAAAAAATGTGGCAGTTCAAATAATAACTATTACTATATGCATTTGGTGAGCACCTTTTAAGATATGAACTGCCTCAAGGCGTTTTACAAACAGCAGCAAGGAACACAGTGAGCCAGACTGGGAAAATGAACGTTGGGCCAAAGAGATGGGTATGGCAAGACAAATTATAACTCAATTCAACATACCTTAGGATTGGAGCTTTTAGTGACAGCTCTCCAGTTTATTTTTATTTATTTTTTTTAATTTTTTTTAAACACAATAGGGGGAAGAAAACTCTTGGACTACAAACCCAAATTACTATAGATTAGTGTTGGAACCAAAATTTGGGTTGTCAATTGCTCAGCACCAGTATAGCTGTACAGTTTAATGTAACAAGATGCCAGTGCACTTGTAAATAGTGCACGGGCATCTTATAATAAACTGTACAGAAATATTGGACTGCAGTTCAAATTCAGACTCAGATTAAAAAATATATATTTAATACCCCAAATAGCAATGATTCACATCGGCTCCGACGTATCCAAACTTTTCATGTGCGCAATGTCACAGTACATTTACATTACATAGCCTTAGGCACTAGAAATATTCATATATTAAAAGATGAAAGGAAATCTTCCTGGACAGAGCAAGGCAGAGTTTGAAGAATTATGGCTGCCACTGCGATTTTTTTTTTTTTTTTTAATAAATAGAAAAAAGAGCTTTGAACTTCAGATGTACACCCTCAGACATCATCCTCTCTGGGTCCCAAATAATTTTTATTTGCATCTCCACCACTCTGCTGTAGATCATTATAAATAGTTAGCATAGAGAGCAATGGATCAAAAGCCTTGGGGAAAATTTAATTGACCATTTTGCCTCTCAGATCTTCTCTCCCTGCTAGTCCTGCGTCAGCTGTGGCTCAGTTGGTAGCACAGGTTGTGGGTTCAAGTCCCCACTCCAGGGACAGTGCTGAGGGAGTGCTGCACTGTCGGAGGTGCCGTCTTTCGGATGAGACGTTAAACCGAGGCCCTGTCTGCTCTCTCAGGTGGACGTAAAAGATCCCATGGCGCTATTTCGAAGAGGAGTAGGTGTCCTGGCCAATCTTTCTCCCTCAACCAAAATAACAACAGATTATCTGGTCATTTCCACACTGCTGTTTGTGGGAGCTTTTTGTGCGCAAATTGGCTGCCCCGTTTCCCACATTACACTGACTCCACTTCAAAAGTACTTTGTTGGCTGTAAAGTGCTTTGAGATGTCCGGTGGTCGAAAAGGCACTATATAAATGCAAGTCTTTTTTTATTTCTCGTAGAGAAAACATGCAGTTAACGTGCTTTTAGGTATCTGCCAATGGTGCCCCTAGTTACACAAGAATGACGCAGGACGACTTTACTGCTATTTTAGATCCCCATGGGGAGGATGAACCTTGTTATCTCTGCCACTCCTCTTCTCCCCACCACCTCCCCACCAAGGGCTTAGACGAGACAAGCGGCTAGTTTCTCTTCTTCTGGGTGGAATAGCAACGGGGCAGGACTTCTGCTCCGTCCCTCCAACTCTGCCCAAATCATTTCCCTGGGTCAAGTCACTGAGTATGCACAATGGGCTCCTGGCCCAAAGATCACGGGAGCTTGCAGGCTTCAGCAGCGATCAAGGCTTACATAGGCAAATAAGCGGGGGCCTACATGGAGGGAAAGGAAGACTCGATTATGCCGTTTCTCTCCATTCCCTGACCTTGGACCCACTATCAGTACAAAAGGTTGGTAAATCAACACACTAACACCACACAAGCATTTGAAAGGGGCATAGAACAGTTTTATGGAAAGTGCTGTCAATCTAAAACACTTTATTCACTCTGCCTTTCAAGGGGGGGGGGGGGGTGGGCAGGTGATGGCGGTGACAGAGAATTAAGAAAAATAAAATTACAAAGCGTCTCCTGGGGATGGGTTGGGATAGTTGGTTTGCACTTAAAGGCACAAGAATGGCTGATGTGGGACAGAAAAAAATTCACAATGGGACAGTAACATTCTGAAGTTGAGAATCAGACATTTTTAGAACTGAGTGGTGGAGACCACGTTACACCTGACCTAGGAGCACTTAATGTTGACACGGTGACAAATATCGAATGAGGTTCCACCCACAAGTACTGATATTTTCCAGAGGCTCCATTTTTGCATTATAAAAATGAACTAACCAATACTGTAATTGGAATTAAGGGACAAATAGCAAAGCAAAGTGTGAATCTAGTGTTAAATCAACTGATAATTCCAAATAAATGTTAAGAGGACTGGCCTAAAAAAAATTGGAGTTGTCTGCCCTACTTGTCCATTTGGGCCTCATTGGCCCATCATAATCATTTAATTATTAATTTATCATGCATCACACAAGCCCCATGCTCCTAGCCTTGGCCCCCATGTTCCCAACATTGGCTTCTCTCCTTTGAAGTTAGCCTCGACTCTAGGTTTGGACATCATGGCTTCCAATCCAGGTGACTTCAGGCCAAACTTGGCTAACTCCAGGCTTTGCTTCCTGAATACTGTTGCTATTACTAGAACACAAATTGCATTTATATAGCATCTTTAATGTAGAGAAATATCCCAAGGTGCTTTGCAGAGGTATAATCAATTTAAAAAAAACCTAGGCCCTTTTCTCCCCTCCCCCCCCCAAAACCACCCCACCCCCACACTCTGCCATCTTGTGCAAATCTAGTAACATACACACTTTACAAAGCATTGTTAATAGAAATAATCAACACCTGTTACAAGAAGCAACCTGTTTATAAAGAAGCAAACTACAGCTTCTTGATACAACTTGGTGCTAAAGAAGCAGTGCCCACAAATTTGATTTGTGAAGTTTATTTTGAAACTGTATAGCACATTTCAAAATACTTTGTTGGAAAACAACTAATTTGCTAGAAATACACATTCATTCAATACAGAAACATCACAGATCCAGGCACGCACAAACTAGAGGTGAAAAGTAGAGGCGGGACGTGCATACAGAACAATTGTACAGTTTGATCTCTGGCTAGGAAAATATTAGTGTAAAGCAATCAAGGTTCAAAAACAATGGTTGCATTTAAAATCAAAGATTTTCATTTAAAACAGAATTAAAATTCTAAGTGAATGTGAGGCAATGGAGCTTTAAACCATAAGCACACCATGATTAACCTTAGATTTGGTGCTTGTTGCAACAGAAGTTTGCCATATCACAATCAATCTCCATCAAAGTCCATGTGGATTGTAAGCTTCCACCAGAATGAACGAAAAGAGTCGTCGAGTAGAAAATCGACCAGAGTGCAACGTCACCTCAGTACTGCCATCACATCATAGCTTCATCTCCTTTCATAAGAATGCAAGAAATAAGATTTAGAAAATACTGGAAGTGCACAATACATTTGCAAGCACCTGTCCAACAATCTCCGCCCAAAATGTTAAACCATCATTTCTTTGCACTACAAATTATCTTCTAAAAGATGGTCTGTTTTACTCAAGTGACTGTGTTGCCATCAACTGTGTTTTAAGCATTCACTGCAGTTATGTGCTATATTTAAAAACAGCTTCTTTCAGCTTAACAAAATTGGAAGCATGTTTGACCTACATATTTTATCAGCTCAAGGACATCTGTTTGTTTCCCCATGCTCAGAGAGAAGTATAGATATCCCAGGCTGGAAGATCTACTCTTCAAAATCCATCAAAGTCACTTCACAGCCAGCCACTAGGAGATGTGCCATAGCCAGTCTCTTTTCGCTCTCTTTATCCACTCTGCACCTCCACACCCCCCCCCCCCACCCACTAACTTATCCTTTGGCACAGTGGGAAAATACCCATTCTTTGATCAGCACCTTCCACAATGCCACAGCTGTGAAAGGGACATTTTCCCTGTGGGTAAAGCACAAAACTACACCCTTACATCATGTAATATGTTGCATTGGAATTCAACATTTTGTGGCATTGTGCTTCCAGGGAGAGTTTCTCTCTTAACTGAACCACTAATTCCGATCTCCGATACTACCTATCTTTACACCAGAGTTCAACAAGAAATCTTCAAAGTAAGCCACTTTATGATAGTGTTGCTTCAGAAAATAAAAGCAGGTTTAACCTCCAACCGCGCCCCCCCCCTCCCCCAGCCTCCCCCACCCTCCACAAATCTCTGTGAAGATGCTGAGTGGAGGGCACATGCCTCCCACATGAAAGGGACTAGTAGAAATGAGCAAATTGGGAGGCTGACTGTCCCCAAGTGGTGGTCGTGCAATTCCTAGAGTCAAACTGGCAGGAGCCTGAAAGCAGGTCAATCACAATTGGCATATGGTTAAAAGGAAATTAAAGACAACCAAGGAAAAATGGAGGCATTTGATAGCTGGATATCAAAATATAAAATTAGAATTATTATTCCAACGGTTCGGTGAATATATGCACCATACGCATAGCATTCAGTAATATAAAATAGGAAAACCACAGATTGAACGCTTGGTCTGTGCTACGTTAACACCGCTCAGTCTGGTTGACAGTGGCCCGTTACAATTGGTCTCAGCACATGTAGGCCGGAGAACCCACTCAATTCTTGCTCTTGATTAATAGCGTGGAATATATAACTGAATGGTGGACTAGGACACAAATCAGGCACAATTATGCAAACATGTGTTTGTGGCTCACGCATGACCAGACATTTGGGCAAACTACCAGTGTTTGCTGTCATTCAACCTATACCCTAAAACCCGAAGAGAGTTGTTGCCTTCAAGAAAAAAAAGTGAGGGGGGGGGGGGGGGGGGGACAAACTGCAGGAAAAAGTTAAATACTACGATGGTACTGTGCAACCATTATTTCTAAAAACTCAGTCTCTATTAGCATAAGCACAATATCCACATCCTCATTTTCTCTTTCAGGTGTTTTCCCCCTCTAGAATTGACAGACCACATCGTCTAGAAGAGTTTTGAGTGGGCAATATTTGCCGCTCTCCAATTACTTTCTTTTACTAATGCACACAAACATGCTTGTTGAAACACATTAATTAAATTACATGGTGGCTTGCCTCCACAGTTTGTCTTTTTCACATTAGCAATGCTGAGCACGGAAAGGACTCCTCCAACCCCAATATGAAAATTACAGCACTGCTGTTGCTCAATCAGCCACAGACGAGAAATCCATGCGAATGAATACTTGCTCGGGATCCATTCCAACAAATTATTGTTCAGAAGTCCGACTGAATCCCCTGCAAACCAGACTTGTAGAGTACAAGTTTTCTAACTGGGGTCACTAGACCATAATGGCTTTGCCTGGGGAATCACTCAAGTAGGATGACCATGTTCTTGGCTTCGCCTTGACAGATCTACCACACCAACCCAAAAATCATTTTCGCTGGTGCAGAGTTGCGCTATTTTGCCCAACTACTGCCCAGCAAATGCCCACAAAACTCTTACGCCTGGTAAAAGCAGGCGTAGGGCCCGATTTCACCAGCGTAAGGGTTAATATAAATCTTAAATTAAAAACTGAAAAATAAAAAATCTCCAAACATTTAAAATTAGTTTGCCAAGTTTGGCACAGATTAAAATGTTTAAAATTATTTTTCAAAAAATGACTTTTATTGCAAATGCTTTATTGAAGGGACTTTTAATTAATTTGAATATGGGAACATTTATTTTTTATTCCAGTTGTATAAATTATTTAATTATTTGGCGATCCCTCGTATGCTTATGGGGATTCCGTTCGTAAATCAAATCCCCGTAAGATTATTAGAAATCCTCCTTGCTGATTGGAGGACCTGGCCAATGTGATCTCAGAGACGCTTCTGAACCGCCCGAGCCCCCGAGATCTGTGGGTCTTTACGCAGGCGTACACCTGCAGGCCCAGGACCCGAAGTCTCCGAAGCCCGTGAGCCTGAAGGTAGGTGCAGATTTTTATTTTTTTTATTTTTATAAATCAGGTCAGAGGCGAATTCCCGAGGTAGGATGTTCTTGCCATGGAGGGAGTGCAGCGAAGATTCACCAGGCTGATACCTGGGATGGCAGGAATGACGTATGAGGAGAGATTGTGTCGATTGGGCTTATACTCACTGGAGTTTAGAAGAATGAGGGGGGGATCTCATTGAAACTTATAAAATTCAAACAGGACTAGACAGACTAGATGCAGGAAAGATGTTCCCAATGGCAGGGGAGTCCAGAACCAGGGTCACAGTCTAAGGATAAGTGGTAAGCCATTTAGGACAGAAATGAGGAGGAATTTCTTCACCCAGAGAGTGGTGAACCTGTGTAATTCTCTACCACAGAAGGCAGTAGAGGCCAATTCATTAAATATATTCAAGAAGGAGTTGGATATATTTCTTAGGGCTAAAGGGATCAAGGGATATGGAGAGAAGGCAGGGACAGGTACCGAATTTGCATGATCAGCCATGATCTCATTGAATGGCGGAGCAGGCTCGAGGGGCCGAATGGCCTACTCCTATCATCTATGTTTCTATGCCTCCGACCGCAAATTCCGGTCCCGTATTTTCTAAACTGCATCTGGGGAGACGCACGGTGGGAACACAGCAAAGTAGCCAGGACAGAAAATTTAGGTTGCGCAGCGTAGTGAGGCAAATTTTTTTTTAGCAGTCTATAATTTAACAGTTGCACACATACACTACAAATGCAAAACAAATGTGCATACAATTACGTCACACTATTGAAGCACATTCAGACACCCGACATCCCCCCCCACCACCTGTGATTGAGGTCACACCTGATTTTCTCCCCCACACCAGCACACCTAGTCCAGGATTAGCCCGCCCTCACCCGTGACTGCGACTGGCCCTCCCCTGCAGCCTCTCCCCTGCTCCTACAGGCTCTTCAGACAGAATCTCAAACAACCACCAGCACATCCGCAGAAAGAGTAGCCGTCGCGAGTGCGTGCAGCGAGTCACTCTGGCCATTGTGCAAGTTGTTAAATTTTTCCTTAGAGTCGCAGACTGACAGCTTGGCGGGGGTGGGTGGGGTACACTTCTGTATTTGTATTCTGCAGATTATTTCTCTATATGGAGAGATTTTTGTAAGAATAGCATTGATTATTCTCCCAGCAGTTGACACTATCTTTTGTAAGTCAGGATGGGGTTCTCTCTCTCCTCCTCCCCCTCACGCCAAAGTTTAAAGGCCATTGCCCCACACAGCCTTCACTAGAATATGCAGTTTGGGAACTCCATAATGCACTACAGCAAAGTGAGTGTCAGTGCAACAACAGCCCCACTCAGTTAGAAAGTAAGATTTCAGCCGTTCCCTCACCAAACTCGTGCTTTTAACCCAATATCCCCCATGGTCTTCTGGGAGAGTGGGGATGAGAATGGGGAATGTATTCAGTTCATATTTATTGGCAGCTTTCTGTCAAATATATTTTTTATTTCAGGTGAAATATGTTAGCAATGGTGGGGGGGGGGGGGGGGGGGGGGGGGGGGGGGGCGGGTCTTTAGCATAAGTTAGCTAGCTGCTACAAATCATGTCCCAAGTCACTTGGTACAGCACTGCCAGGATTGTTCGTGTCAGATCCTCCATTTCATTGGGGCCACTTTGGCATCTCTGCTTTAAAATTCACTATTTTAATTTCACATCATCTGCTTTCCCGCCTTCGGGTAGCCAGTCAAGGGAACAAAGCAACAGGACTACAAGGCTTGGAAAACTTACAGCGTTAGGTATTTCTGTAAGCAGATGCAATGCAAACAGTGAGAACGTGGGCTAGCAAGCAACATGCTATTGCTTCATTTGATACAAGTGCATTTGCAAAGGGAACACACATACACACACACACTTGTGTGTGATAGGCCATTTCAATGTTAAATGTGTCACATTGTGTAACATGCATCAGCTGCTATTTTATAATATATTGCGCAACCTGCCAAATAGGATTTCCACAAATGGTTCAAAATGTTTTGACCTTTTTCCATCTGCCATTTTGTTCCCTTCATAACTGAAATGTTCAAATAAGACTTTAATCAAAATAAAAATTGGAAAAAAATTACATATTTCACAATGACATGATTGCATTTATCCATTGACTCATCTTTTGTATCTTTTAATGTCTTCATTAAAGATTGTATTTGAAGGCCTGAACTTCTCCCAAAGGCCTGAGCTTTGACCCGATACCTTTGCCCAGAGTACATCTGAACAGAATTCAGATTCTGCAGAGTCTACCTCATTTCCGAGGAGGCATCAGCATTGTTCAGTCAGATCTATTTGTGTGATATTTTCCCCCAATTCAAACCTACAGTTTTTCCTTTAATTAGTTTTGAAAAACCTAGAGGAAAACTTCAAAACCTGTACTGAGGTAGAAATTATGTGAAGGGTTTCTTTAGTAAAAAAAGCAACTGTGTATGTGAGTGAGAGTCCTGACCATAAAATTGGTTGGGGCACTAAATGGGCAGAAATTTGATGCAACAGATCTTTGCCTATTTCTCCAATTGTTAATGCCCACTTTACACCTGTTAATCAGATGCAACAGATGGGCAAATCCACCTTTAGATGCGGAGGGGAGTTTACCAATACAGGTAGACTATCCTTTATCCGAACTTCCGAAAACCTCTTAAAAACCGAAAGTTTTTTCGTTCAGCGTAAGTCGTGCGCACGACATGACCAGAGTGGCGCACGACTTACGCTGAGCAGGGCAGAGGGTCACAGAGTTCCCTCCTGGGTAGGAGATTGCAGGCCGAGCCGTGTGAAGGAGGTACCCGGGAGAGTGAACCCAACAATACAGCGGCCCGTCTGATATTCTTTTCTCCCCCCCCGACCCAACCCGAACCGCGGCCCGTCCGATATTCTTTTCTCCCCGCCCCCCCCACACCCGACCCAACCCCCCCCCGCCGGACCCGCAGCCCATCCGATATTCTTTTCTCCCCCCCCCGCCGACCCGACCCCCCCCCCCCGACCCAACCCGAACCGCGGCCCGTCCAATATTCTTTTCTTCCCCCCCCCCCCCCCCCCCCAACCCCAGACCTGATTTGCGGGCCAGCTTAGTAGGAGTCATAAGAACATAAGATATCCGGCTTTCCAGAGAAGCAGAAGGGGAATGAGACACGGAACAGTCGCAAGAGGTAGCCTGAACTTTTAACATTTATATTAAATACAAATTTCCCAGTCTTATAATAATACCTTCTGAAATCCGAAAAATTCCGAAAACCGAAACTCAGCTGGTCCAAGGCTTTCGGATAAGGGATAGTGTACTTGTATCTCAATTTCTGCCTCCTTAGACCTTGTCCCATGTCCTACACTATGTAAACTTGAGGTCATCCAAAGCTCGGCTACATGCGTCCCAACTCACACCAAGTCCCATTCACCCATCACCCCTGTGCTCGCTGACCTACATTGGCTCCTGGTTAAGCAACACCTCGATTTCAAAATTCTCATCCATGTTTTCAAATCCCTCCATGGTCTCGCCCCATCTCTGTAATCACCTAATCACCTGCAGCCCCACAACCACAAACCCACCCCCCAGAGATATCTGCACTCCTCTAATCCTGCCCTCGAGCATCCCTAATTATAATCACTCAACCATTGGTGGCCAATGTTGCCCAAGGCCCTAAGCTCTGAATTCCCTGCCTAAACCTCTCTACCTCGCTTTCCTCCTTTAAGACGCTCCTTAAAACCTACCTCTTTGACCAAGCTTTTGGTCACCTGCCCTAATTTCACCTTGCGGCTCGTTGTGTAAATTTTTTGACTTATAAACACTCCTGTGCAGCGCCTTGGGATGTTTTAACTATGTTAAAGGCACTATATAAATACAAGTTGTTCTTGTGTGAAAGACATTATTCTGAAATGACAGCAGCACGGAATTATGCTACTTAAAATGCTGAAAGCTGCACTACATTGATAGGTATAGTATTTATTTGATCTTCTGACTTGTGTTCTGGAAAAAAAAAGCACCACATCACTTGGAGGCAGAATAAAAGGGCTGGGTCACGACACCCATCATCCAGCTCAGATCCGCAGAGGCCTGGAAGCATGTTGCACACCCCAGCCTACTCACGCTACTCTCTTCTACCCCCATTCCAATCTACAAATCAGGAGGCTCACCCGCAAATAAAGGTCTTCCTGTTGCAGCCAAGCAACAACTGATGTGGTAATAAAACCACAGTGATGGCATCAACCCATTAAGATTTTTAATGAGCTCTCTCCAGTAAAGTTGAAAGCTCATTTGCAATAGGGACTCCTGCTGAAGAGCAGTTAATGGACACAGCACAACACAGAGGATCAAAAACATGCTGCACAGATCAATGTAGTAGAGATTTCAACATTTCCAGTCGCACAATTCAATGCTACGGTCATTTCAAAATAAGGTCTTTCACTTAAGGTCTAAGGAAGCAGAATTCAGTCTTCAGAATGGATTGTAAAACATTGTTCCTGGTGCTTTGCCACAGCTTGTTTTTACTTGCAGGACATTAGATAGCTTTCCGTGTCATGTGCAGGGAATGTTTGTGAGTAAACGTCAACAACAATACAGTTTTCTGTTGGTACTTTTTTTCCTCTCTGCATCATGCACACTATTTACATGCAAAATGGACATCAACGATACACAACCTGCGCCCAGCTCTCTACCAATCTCATTCAGATACTGCTTGCCAGCGAGTGCACAATTACAATTTGGGGAACTTCCTCTTGCAATCTTCTTTCACCATTGGAAAACTTGTCGCCACTACTCAGCCCTGCCTCACTGTCACATAGCTAGGATCACGAAGTTAGCTGCAAACCCACCTGGGTGTCCTTGTGCACCAGTCGCTGAAGGTAAGCACGCAGGTGCAGCAGGCGGTTAAGGCGGCAAATGGTATGTTGGCCTTCGTACAAGAGGGTTTGAGTACAGGAACAAGGATGTCTTGCTGCAGTTGTACAGGGCCTTGGTGAGACCGACACCTTGAGTACTGTGTGCAGTTTTGGTCACCTTATCTGAGGAAGGATGTTCTTGCCATGGAAGGAGTTCAGCAAAGATTCACAGGCTGATACCTGGGATGGCAGGAATGACGTATGAGGAGAGATTGGGTCGATTGGGCTTATACTCGCTGGAGTTCAGAAGAATGAAGGGGGATCTCATTGAAACTTATAAAATTCTGACAGGACTGGACAGACTAGATGCAGGATGTTCCCGATGGCGGGGGAGTCCAGAACCAGGGGTCACAGTCTAAGGATAAGGGGTAAGCCATTTAGGACAGAGATGAGGAGGAATTTCTTCACCCAGAGAGTGGTGAACCTGTGGAATTCTCTACCACAAAAGGCAGTGTCTGTCACTCAAAAGTTAGAGCGTACCTACACGTATGCTTTATCAAAAGAAAGGTTATGATGAGGGGAGCCTAATAGGCGTATTTACTTTTTGGTCAGATAAAAATTGTTCTGACAGTAGACCAAAAACTTTTAAAAATCTGCTCATTAGCGGTTGACCAATCCTACCGCTCATTAGCGCTGAGTGACGTGATGGTGGACCAATCCTACAGTTCGGTGACCTGAGGGTTGACCAATCGGTGCGTCACGGGCGGGACCTAATCCTGCAGCCTCCCGAAACTTCGCCGCCATTTTTTCATCCCCACAGCGACAGCACCAGCCAAACAAACCCCCCACATTGCGGCTCCGGGAGCGGGAGGTGAGTTGGAGTCACTCGGGCCGGGCCCTCACAACCGTTCAGCCCGAGACACAGAGCGGGCGGGGGAGCGTCAGCGGCCGGCCGTAAACCGCGCTACCTGCGACGTGGCACCCGGCCTCACCGGGAGCTCAGCTGGGGTCCGTCTCGGCCCCAGCCAGCCCTGAACCGCTAGGCCCCGCATGGCCACTGCAGCCGGGCTCAGTTTTCCAAGCCCTTCCCCGGGTGCCAGGAGGGAGGGGGGGGGGGGGGGGGGGGAAAGAGAGAGGGGGGAGAGGGGACAGAGAGGGGGGGGGGTCAGGGAGGGAACGAGCGCCCAGCCGTAAACCGCTCAGCCCAAAAAAGCCCTGGCAACGCCGGGCCCCCCCAGCTAGTTAAATATATTCAAGAAGGAGTTGGATATATTTCTTAAGGCTAAAGGGATATGGGGAGAAAACAGGGACAGGGTACTGAATTTGGATGATCAGCCATGATCTCATTGAATGGCGGAGCAGACTCGAGGGGCCGAATGGCCTACTCCTATCTTCTATGTTTCTATATCGGTCTGTGGTTAGAGTGTTGAGTTTTCAACGAGTAGCATAAATTCAGTGCTGATGTACATGGAATTGCCTGTCTGAGTGCTCTATTAAAATACCGGCACTCTGATCAGACTCAATGCCTGTTCACGAGGCTTTGCCACTTCTCTCCCTGCTTTCCATATATTGCCTTAATGTAAAGTGCTTAGAAACGTATTCCTGCAAATTAAAGAACCCTTGCAAAAATTCAAGTAGTCGATGCTTGATTGCTGGACTCTAATAAGAACATAAGAAATAGGAGCAGGAATAGGCCACTTGGCCCCTCGAGCTTGCTCCGCCATTCAGTAAGATCATGGCAGATCTTGGGCTCAAAGCCACTTCCCCGCCCACTCCCCATAACCCTTCACTCCCTTATCTTGCAAAAATTTGTCTATCTCCACCTTAAATGTATTTAATGACCCAGCCTCCACAGCTCTCTGGGGCAGAGTATTCCACAGATTTACAACCCTCTAATCTAACTAATAAAGGTCACTTTTGAAGGGCACCTCTTAAGGTACCATTCACCACACACAGGGCAAGTACCTTGCACTTAAAAAATGTCAGTTGGGTTTTGCAACAAGCAAAGGTGATTCTGTTCACGTTGCTCAGGTTCTATAGTTCCAGGTCAGGAGTTCTAACCTGAACACACTCTTGAGAAAGCCACTCTTTGGAATTTCAAGGGAAGTCCTGTGAAGCATGCTGCCTTCCTTAAAAGGTTTTCAACACTCATACACCAGACAAAGTAAGATTCCATTTGCTCAACAACTTGCATTTATAGAGCCCCTTTAACATAGTAAAATGACTCGAGGCACTTCAGAGGAGCGTTATCAAACACAATTTGACAGTGCCACATAAGGAGATATTAGGACAGGTTACCAAAAGCTTGGTCAGAGGCAGGTTTTAAGGGCGCCTTAAAGGAAGGAAGAGAGAGAGAGAGAGAGAGAGAGAGAGAGAGAGAGAGAGAGAAACATAGAAGATAGGAGCAGGAGTAGGCCATTCGGCCCTTCGAGCCTGCTCCGCATTTCAATGAGATCATGGCTGATCATCCAAATTCAGTACCCGGTCCCTGCCTTCTCCCCATATCCCTTGATCCCTTTAGCCTTAAGAAATATATCCAACTCTTTCTTGAATATATTTAATGAACTGGCCTCCACCGCCCTCTGTGGCAGAGAATTCCACAGGTTCACCACTCTCTGGGTGAAGACGTTCCTCCTCATTTCAGTCCTAAATGGCTTACCCCTTATCCTTAGACTATGACCCCTGGTTCTGGACTCCCCGGCCATCATAAAAATCCTTCCTGCATCTATAGTCTGTCCAGACCCGACAGAATTTTATAGGTTTCGATGAGATCCCCTCTCAATCTTCTAAACTCCAGTGAATACAAGCCCAATCGACACAATCTCTCCTCATACGTCATTCCTGCCATCCCAGGTATCAGCCTGGTGAATCTTCGCTGCACTCCCTCCATGGCAAGAACGTCCTTCCTCAGGTAAGGTGACCAAAACTGCACACAATCCTCAAGGTGTGGGCTCACCAAGGCCCTGTACAACTGTAGCAAGACATCCTTGTTCCTGTACTCGAACCCTCTTGCTACGAAGGCCAACATACCATTTGCCTTCTTAACCACCTGCTGCACGCTTACCTTCAGCGACTGGTGCACAAGGACACCCAGGTCTCTTTGCACTTCCCCTTCTCCCAATCTATTGCCATTCAAATAATAATCTGCCTTCCTGTTTTTGCCACCAAAGTGGATAACCTCACATTTATCCACATTATAGTGCATTTGCCATGTTTCTGCCCAATCACCCAACCTGTCAAAATCGTACTGGAGTTTCACGACATCCTCCTCACAGCTTACCCTCCCACCCAGCTTTGTGTCGTCTGCAAATTTGGAGATCTTACATCCAATTCCCTCGTCCAGATCATTAATATATATTGTGAACAGCTGGGGTCTTAGGACCGATCCTTGCGGTACCCCACTAGTCACTGCCTGCCACTCGGAAAACGACCTGTTTATTCCAACTCTTTGCTTTCTGTCCGCCAACCAGTTCTCTATCCAAGTCAATACCTTGCCCCCAATCCCATGCGCCTTAATTTTGCACGCTAATCTCTTATGCGGGACCTTATCGAAAGCCTTCTGAAAGTCCAAATACACCACATCCACTGGTTCTCCCTTATCTATTTTACCAGTTACATCCTCAAAAAATTCCAGTAGATTAGTCAAGCATGATTTACCTTTTGTAAATCCATGTTGACTTTGTCCGATCCTGTCACTGCTTGCCAAGTGCTCTGCTATTACATCTTTTATAATAGACTCCAGCATTTTCCCCACTACCGATGTCAGGCTTACCGGTCTATAATTCCCCGCTTTTTCTCTACCACCTTTTTTGAATAGTGGGGTAACATTAGCTACCCTCCAATCCATGGGTACCGTTCCAGAGTCTATTGAGTTCTGGAAGATGACCAGCAATGCATCTACTATCTCTAGGGCCACTTCCTTAAGTACCCTGGGATGTAGACCATCAGGCCCTGGAGATTTATCGGCCTTCAGTCCCATCACTTTTCCCAGCACCATTTCCCTACAAATACTGATTTCTTTCAGTTCCTCCCTTTCATCAGACCCTATGTTCCCCGACATCTCTGGGAGGTTATTTGTGTCCTCCTTTGTGAAGACAGAACCAAAGTATGTATTTAGTTGGTCTACCATTTCCTTGTTTCCCATTATAAATTCCCCTGATTCTGACTGTAAGGGACCTACGCTTGACTTCACCAATCTTTTTCTCTTCACATATCTATAAAAGCTTTTAGTCAGTTTTTATGTTCCCTGCTAGCTTACTCTCATATTCTATTTTCCCTTTCTTAATTAATCCCTTTGTCCTCCTTTGTTGACTCCTAAACTGCTCCCAATCCTCAGGATTATTGCTTTTTCTAGCCAATTTATATGTCCTCTCCTTGGATCTTATGCTATCCCTAATTTCCCTCGTTAGCCACGGTTGTGTCACCTTTTTTGTTTTATTTTTATGCCAAACTGGGATGAACAAATTCTGTAGCTCATCCATTCGGTCTTTGAATGTTTGCCATTGCCTATCCATTGTCAACCCTTTGAGTGCCATTCCCCAATCAATCCTACCCAACTCGCTCCTCAGACCATCATAGTTTCCTTTATTTAAATTGAGGACCCTTGTCTCTGATTCAACTACTTCATTCTCCATCTTAATGAAGAATTCGATCATATTATGATCGCTCCGACCCAAGGGGCCTCGTGCAAGATTGCTAATTAATCCTTTCTCGTTACATAATACCCAGTCTAAGATGGCCTGATCGCTGGTTGGTTCCTCGACATATTGGTCCAGGAAACCATCCCATAAACACTCCAGGAATTCCTCCTCCACAGTATTGTTACTAATTTGGTTGGCCCAATCTATATGTAGATTAAAGTCACCCATGATGACTGCTGTGCCCTTATTGCACGCTTCTTTAATTTCCCTTTTAATGCCACCCACAACCTCCGCCTTACTGTTTGGAGGTCTATATACCACTCCCGCTAATGTTTTTTTCCCCCTTAGTATTTCTCAGTTCTACCCATACAGATTCCACGTCATCAGAGCTAATATCCTTCATTACAATTGTATTAATCCCTTCTTTAACCAGTAATGCTACCCCACCTCCCTTTCCTTTTTGCCTATCTTTCCTGAATATGGAATACCCCTGGATGTTGAGTTCCCAGTCTTGGCCATCCTTGAGCCACGTTTCTGTAATCCCAACCAAATCATACCTGTTTACCTCTTTGCGCAGCCAATTCATCCACCTTATTACAAATGCTCCTCGCATTAAGACACAAAGCCTTCAGGCTTGTTTTTTTAACGCTCTTAGACCTATTAGAATTATTTACTGTGGCCACGTTTGATTTAAACCGTTGATTTCTCTGACTGCCACTTTTGTTTTTCTCCTTCCTATCTTTTGCTTTTATCCCTGTTTCCCTTTCCTCTGTCTCCCTGCTCAGGTTCCCAACCCCCTGCCATTTTAGTTTAAACCCCCCCGAACAGCACTAGCAAACACTCCCCCTGGGACATCGGTCCCGGCCCTGCCCAGGTGCAAACCGTCCCGTTTGGAATCGGTTCTGGGAGAGGTGGGACCAGTACAATGTCCAAGGAATTTGAATCCCTCCTCCTTGCACCATTCCTCTAGCCACGTATTCATTTGAAATATCCTCCTATTTCTACTCTGACTAGCACGTGCACTGGTAGCAATCCTGAGATTACTACCTTTGAGGTCCTATTTTTTAAATTTACCTCCTAACTCCCTATATTCTTTTAGGACCTCATCCCGTTTTTTACCTATATCGTTGGTGCCTATGTGCACCACGACAACTGGCTGTTCACCCTCCCCCTCCAAAATGTTCTGCAGCCGCTCCGAGACGTCCTTGACCCTTGCACCAGGGAGGCAACACACCATCCTGGAGTCTCGATTGCGGCCGCAAAAACGCCTATCTATTCTCCTTACAATTGAGTCCCCTATCACTATAGCTCTTCCACTCTTTTTCCTCCCAGCCTGTGCAGCAGAGCCACCCATGGTGCCAGGAAGTTGGCTGCTGCTGCCTTCCCCTGATGAGTCATCCCCCCCAAACAGTATTCAAAGTGGTATATCTGTTGGAGAGGGGGATGGCCGCAGGGGATTCCTGCACTACCTGCCTGCGCCTCTTACTCTGCCTGCTGGTCACCCATTGCTGTAGCGACAAAGAGGTATAGGGAGGAACGTCCAGAGCTTAGGGTCTAGACAGCTGAAGGTATGGCCGTCAATAGTGGGGCAAACAAAATCAGGGTGCACAAGAGGTCAAAATTGGAGGAACGCAGAGTTCTGAGGATTGTAGGGTAGGTAGGATCGTTTACTGGAACTTTACTAGTACTAGGAATGTCAGTGACTGCAAGGCACTACTGATGGTAAGGCAGCACTGATGGTAAGGCAGCACATGTGACTACCTTGTGCACATGCCAAGTAAGAAAAGTGCTTCTCCTGCTAATCTATGAACTAACCAGTGCTGGCAGGGTGACTTAAGCTTAAGGAACTTTGTTTAGAATAGAAATTCTAATCCTTACAACAGTTTAACTTTCGAGGTGCCGTTCAGGTTTCAAATCAAACAAGGTTTGAATCAACTGCTACAAACTCTTAAGTTGGCTGAATGATAAGCCCTGATTGAGCAGAATCGAGAAGGAAGATGACTGGAAGATCGCGATCTAAAGAGAGTATTAAATTATATTTGTCATCAAAGGATGTAGCACTTCTATTGATCATTGTAAGCCTTTCCAGTTGAGACATTGCAACACTGAGCGGCTTTCCACCAAACAATGGGAACCTTGTTTGGTTAGATTAGCCCCAGTCTTGAGTGCCAAGCATTCAAGTAGAGGCAATGAGTCACACATGACCCTCCATGCATTAAATAAGCTCTACCCCGTGAGGAACCCAGAGACATCAACTGACAGTAACCTATGATTATGATCTGTTTCATTTCATACGCATCCTATGAATGACCCTGGCTAAAAGGGAGAGATAGGATCTCAGTTGTCTCGTGGGGAGCTCATTGACCTGGCTGGTACAAGGACATGTAATGCAATAGTCACTTCTTGTAACTTTAAAGGCCTCTATTTATACTCTTCGGTTTCCATATTGTCACACCCTTTGCAACTCCTTCCACAAACAACCTGATGTGCCAAATAACTGCCTGAATCCATGAGGTTAAAGCTTAAGACTAAAGGCTTTAATTAAGCAAGAACATGGCATCAAGTTAACAGTTATCACCGACCCAGCCCTTGGTAGAACATTCCAGAAGAGGGGCGGGGCTAGGGAGGAGCATTAATGGTTACACCGGTGGAACATTCTAGACATTAACAAGTACAACAACAACAATACAAATGCCAGAACAGTTATTTCATCACATTCACCCCCTGCTATAGATTCAGTCTGTCAGGAGGTCTGATAATCCTCTGGGAACGACGTAACTCTTGCTGAAGCTCTTCCCGGAGTACTAACTCCAGTTCATTCGAATTCCCAGAATCATCAGTATTTTCCACACTGAGGGTTTGTGTCTCTGAAGGTCCAATACCACGACTGAAAACTCTACTGAGTCGAACTCTTTGAGCTCCAGCAGGTGCAAGATCTTTAATAGAGACCGTATCCTCTCGCCCATCCGGATATTGAATATACGCATACTGGGGATTAGCGTGGAGGAGTTGTACTTCCTCCACCAGTGGATCAGTCTTGTGGCTTCTCACATGTCTGCGCAACACAGGGCCCGTGGTAGTCAACCATATGGGTAACAATACTCCGTTAGTAGCTTTTCTTGGAAAACTAAACATCCTTTCATGAGGGGTGGCATTCGTCGCTGTACACAAGAGACCTTATGGAATGCAGCACGTCTGGCAGGACATCCTGCCAGCGAGAGGTCGGCAGGCCTCGCGACTTGAGACAGTACGATAGCCTTCCACACTGTCGCATTTTCTTTCTCGACCTGCCCATTACCACGAGGGTTATAGCTGGTAGTTCTACTCGTTGCCATCCCTTTCGATAGCAAAAACTGTCGCAATTCTTCGCTCATAAAGAACCCCTATCACTATGTATATAGTTAGGCATGCCAAACAAGGAAAACAGTTGGCAGAGGCATTTAATTACAACAGCACTAGTCACATCCGGACAGGGGATAACAAAAGGGAACCGAGAGTACTTGTCTATAATAATGAAGAAAATAGACATTATGGTTGCTTGATGGAAGGGGACCTTTAAAATCGAGACTCAAACGCTCAAATGGTCGAGTTGCTTTAATAAGATGAGCTGGCTCCGATGGCTTATAGAAGCGGGGTTTGCATTCAGCACAAACACGACAGGTTCTGGTCATTGTCCAGACCTCAACAGAGTAGGGTAGATTGTGGGACTTAATGAAGTGGTTCATTCTGGTAACCCCAGGGTGGCAGAGTGCATCGTGGAGACTTTGAAGCTCATCTATACCTAGACTAGCACATACTCCTCGTGACAAAGCATCCGATGGCTCATTATGATATTCAGTACAGGCCTGGAGTATTTAGTCATATGTTGACAGTTCTATTCGCCATCTTAAAATCTTATCATTTTTGATCTTGCCTCTCTGCTTAGTGTTGAACATAAAGGCCACGGACCGCTGGTCAGTAATGAGCGTAAAACGTTGGCCAGCGAGATAATGTCTCCAATACCTGACTGCTTCGATAATCGCCTGTGCCTCCTTTTCCACTGAAGAATGTCGAACTTCTGGTCCTTGCAATGTACGAGAGAAGAAAGCTACTGGTCTACTAGCTTGGTTAAGAGTTGCTGCCAACGCAAAATCAGATGCATCACTTTCCACTTGAAAAGGGATCTTCTCATCCACGGCACATACCACTACCTTCTCAATGTCCCGTTTGATATTAAGGAAAGCCTCCTGAGCTTCTGCTGATAGCAGAAAAGACATTGACTTAGTAAGAGGTTGGACTTTATCTGAGTAGTTAGCCACCCACTGGGCATAGTACGAGAAGAATCCCAGACACCTTCTTAAAGTTTTACAGTGTGAGGTAAAGGTAATTCCTTAAGTGGGCGTAATCTTTCAGGATCTGGCCCGATTACCCCATTCTCCACAACGCAACCAAGAATACACAAACGTGTAGTATTGAAGGTCCACTTGTTTTCGTTGTAGGTCAGGTTTAACCTCTTTGCAGTCTCCAAGAACTTCGCGAGATTTTGATCATGCTCCAGTTGATCGCGCCCACAGATAGTAACATTGTCCAGGTACGGGAATGTTGCTTCCAACGCGTATTCATCCACCATACGATCCATCTCTCGTTGGAAGATGGATACCCCATTCGTCACTCCAAAGGGCACCCTAAGGAATTGGTACAGGCGCCCATTAGCTTCGAAGGCCGTATAAGGTCGGTCTTCTATTTTAATGGGGAGTTGATGGTAGGCAGACTTTAAATCAATGGTGGAGAACACACGGTACTGAGCTATCTGGTTCACCATCTCAGAAATACGAGGCAAAGGATAGGCGTCTAATTGGGTATACAAGTTTATAGTCTGGCTATAATCGACCACAAGTCTTTTCATTAGTTTTAACCACCACCACCTGGGCACGCCACGGGCTATTACTGTGTTCGATGATTCCCCCCCGTTGAAGCCTGTCCACTTCTTTTATAAACGTTTTATCTTCTGAACTATACCGTCGACTCTTAGTCACTATAGGTCTACAATTAAGAGCAAGGTTCGCGAACAAAGAAGGCGGACTTACTTTTAAAAATTGATGTGCCAAATAACTGCCTGAATCCATGAGGTTAAAGCTTAAGACGAAAGGCTTTTATTAAGTAAGAACATGGCATCAAGTTAACAGTCATCACCGACCCAGCCCTTGGTAGAACATTCCAGAAGAGGGGCGGGGCTAGGGAGGAGCATTAGTGGTTACACCAGTGGAACATTCCAGACATTAACAACACAAATGCCAGAACAGAGTTATTTCATCACACAACCCAAAATATCATTTCCTGAACAAAACTCTTCTCCCCCTCTACTCCAATGTTCCACTCTTCCACCTTAAAAGCAGCATTATTTAAATGACCAATTTTTACAGACTTTCACCAATTAATTTTCCTTTTAATTTGGAAAAGGTTGCCAAAAGGGGTTATTTCCATTCCCAACAATCTCAATAAAGGGAATAAAAAGTTTCCAACCACGCCCCCTCAGGGCTCAAGGCATAATGGAAAGGGAGACAGATTTCATGCACATTATCCATCACTCAGTTGACCCACGTTTAGACAGTCACTTAAGCTGGATCTCTTTACATGCTGTTGTGACACTTCAATATTTACCCACACACAGCTAACTTACTGTTATCCCCAAACATTTTATATCTTGCAAAATCAAAATAAGGCAATTGCACAATTCAATTGACAACTGTCATAATTTCAGTATCTCATTCTTTTTAATGGGAATGTTTAACCAACTTGATCTTCCTGTACCAAGGTTGATTAATTGAAATCCTATTCTCAAAGCCATAGTCTGTAATTCAAACTGCTCTACAGCATTATAAACACTTCGGCAGACAACACTGCTGAACAGAACTCTATATACACGCGGTCATCCTCCTAGTATCTGCACCGTGTTGAAATCAAAACTCATTGGGCAGGCTCCACCACCCGAATTATACATAGAATCTCAAAAACAAACTCCTTACCTCCCTCAGTCTTTCCATCTCCAACAATCTACAGGTTTTTAAAATTCAACCTTGGCAACAGTTAATCAAGGACTTCTCAATTTGGCATGCCTTCTATCCTACCCTTTCCTTTTCAAACATTGTAGTGTGTTGCACTATGGGGCCTTACCCTTTAGTTAGGTTTCTCAGAGTTTTTTTATTTAATTAAAAGAGGCAAGGAAAGCTAGAGCATCCCCCCCGCCCCATCAAACTTCAGCATGCGCTGTGACAACTGAAGATCAGGTCTGGAATTTGGCAACATTGTTATTTTGAACAAAATAAAAGTACAATACATCAGTTCTGCCACCTACCACTCTTCCCTTCCCCCCCAAAAAAACTAAGAACCTCCATTCTACCAGAATACCACAAATCTAGTTTAATGATGCTACACTTATCAACTTAAATTCTACATTATAGCAATATACATTATTTCTAGTGATTAACTACAGATCATCATTTTACATAGAATTACAAAGTACTTACACCACAGAAACATGCCATTCAGCCCAACTGGTCAATGCCGGTGTTTATGCTCCACACGAGCATCCTCCCACCTCTCTTCGTCTAAACCCATCACCATAACCTTCTATTCCCTGCTCCCTCGTGCTTATCTAGCTTTCCCGTAAATGCATCTATGCTATTCACCTCAACTACTCCATGTGGTAGCAAGTTCCGCATTCTAACCATCATTTACATTATCAACTTAACATGGCTGGTATCAATCATGCCAACCACGATCCAAAAACACACAGAAATCTTATTAAATTCTGGGATATCTCCTGCAGCATTCTTTATGGTAAGTGTGGTGTATGTGCCTTTAAAAGCAATTGTGGTGTATGTGCCTTTAAGAGCCCCAGGTGTGCGTAATGCCGGTAATTGCTACTTGGGCTATATAAGCCTGTGTATATCCTTTAGAACCCCCCCCCCCCCCAGACTTGCTTAGTAAATACCTATGAACCAACTCCTGTCTTCAGTGTCTTTATCTACACACGGACACTACAGTGGCGACAAGGTGGAAACGGACTTACCTGCAATTCGGCAGCACCTCAAGGACATCGATTCCTCCAGTGTCCAGAAGACTCAAGGAAGTAATAGAAACTGTGGTTTCACCAGCTGGCCAAGCTGGTGGCAGGTACTGCGCTAATCCTTCCTGGGCGTCAGACTGGGGCTCCAGCGGCGGGCTCTACAGCTGAGACGGGCAGCGAAATCGGAGGCAAGCAATAACGGACTGGGAGGGTGCACTCGGGAGACGGCCGGCGCGGCAAGCAGGTCAGCGTTTAGACCTCCGTCGGGAACGAGTCTCCAACAGTGAATAAACAGAAACCACAGTAAAACAGCCTTGTTATCGGTAGCAGCGGCGGGAAAGCGCGGGAAGCGCCATATCGTTGCTACAGAAAAAAAGCGCAGGAAGCGCCATATCTTTTTTTGAAATGCTTAAGTCTGGCAATATTGATGCTTTTGATAACGAAACAGAGCCTAACTTTGGCAATATTGATGTTTTTGATAACAAGATAGAGGATTGGACCACATATGTAGAAAGAGTGGAGGTGTTTTGCACCGCAAATGGAATAGAAGATGAAAAAAAAGCTTCAATGCTTCTGGATCTAATGGGCGCAGAAACATACAAGCTGTTACGCAACTTAATCACTCCAGCCGAACCGATGGACAAGAATTTTGAGGAGATTGTTGATACCCTACACTGCCAATTCGAGGCAGGACTGGCAGATTCTCTGCAAGACAAATTCATCTGCGATCCCCTAAGTGTAGAAACACAGAAAAAGATATCTTCTGGAAAAGATTTAACACTGGACAAGGCTTTCAGTGCAATAGGAGCGGCAAAGATACAGCAAAGGCCACAGAACTTCGGCACCCATGAAATGACACGGGGTTTCGAGAGATGTTATCGCTGCGGCAGATCCAACCATGACCAGAGGGATTGCTGGTTCAAAGAAAAAGCATGCAGGCGATGCGGAAAGATGGGACACATTCCACGCGTATGCCGGTCTGAAAATAAAAAATCCACTAACGGGAAAAGAATCAATAAGGAAAAGCACAAAGGTACAAATGATGACGGACAGTAGCTCCAAAGACCAGAAGTGCGATAGCGACTCCGGGAACAAGAGACTAAGCTCTCTCAAATTACATAATGTAATTGCCAATGAAGATTACCAGACCATTTGGGTTACCCTCATAATAGCAGGGTCCCCAGTTAAAATGGAGCTAGATACAGGATCAGCTCTAACCGTAATAAATCGACGCGATTACGAGAGGATATTTTCGCATATACCTCTAAAAGACACATCCATTATCTTAAAAACATATACGGGGCAGAAAGTATACCCCAAAGGAAAAATAAGGGTGCCTGTGGTATACAACGGCAAAGAAATACAAAAGTATTATTTATACATTCTACAAGATGGTGGTCCACCGTTGTTGGGACGTGAATGGATAAGGAAGATACGTTTAGACTGGCACTCCATTCAGGCACTGACGGTGACCAGTAAGGAAAAAAACAAGGATGACATCAT
The DNA here is from genome assembly GCF_052327205.1 of Somniosus microcephalus. Classification (NCBI taxonomy): domain Eukaryota; kingdom Metazoa; phylum Chordata; class Chondrichthyes; order Squaliformes; family Somniosidae; genus Somniosus; species Somniosus microcephalus. Next base: position 205,468,844 of record NC_140996.1, on the reverse strand, counting down.
ACCTGAACGATTAAAAGACATCTTGGCCAACGCCAAAGAAGTGTTTCAAGAGAAACTAGGAACCTTGAAAGGCATCACCGCCTCAATAAAAGTGGAAGATGCAGCAATTCCAAAAAATTTTAAGGCAAGACCGGTGCCATACGCAATACGTCCGGCAGTCGAGGCAGAGCTGGAGAATTTGGAAAAGGCAGGCGTATTATCCAAAATAGATTGGAGCGAATGGGCAACACCCATCGTTCCAGTCATGAAAAAAGCATTGAAAAATAACTCTGAGGAACAGAGAAAAATTCGCATCTGTGGGGACTGTAAACCCGGTCCTTCACACGGTACAGTATCCTCTTCCGAGGATAGAAGATATTTTCGCCTCACTATCCGGAGGAAAACGTTTCACAAAAATTGACTTGGCACAGGCATATCTACAGATGGAGGTTGAGGAGACCTCTAAAAAGTATCTCACAATAAACACACACAAAGGCCTGTACCAGTACAATCGACTGGTTTTTGGCATAGCATCAGCTCCAGCTATCTGGCAGAGCGCTATGGAGCAAGTCCTGCAAGGGATTCCGGGGACTCAATGCTACCTAGGCGACATCCTTATAACAGGAGAAAATGACAACGAGCACCTTGCCAATTTGGAGCAGGTGCTCACTAGGCTGAAAGAACGGGGCCTACGAGCAAATCGCCCCAAGTGCGAATTTTTCCAAAATCAGATATCATATTGTGGCCACATAATTAATAAGGAAGGGTTGCATAAGTCACCTGAAAAAATTGAAGCAGTTATAAAAGCCCCAGCACCTGAAAACGTTTCACAATTGAGGTCATTCCTGGGATTAATAAATTACTATCATAAATTTTTACCGAACTTATCAACTATTCTACACCCTCTTAATGATCTTCTACACACAGGAGTGATTTGGAAATGGAACGAAGACTGTAAACGTGCCTTCCATAAATGTAAAGACTTAATCACATCCGAGAAAGTTTTGGCTCATTACAACCCATCACTACCAATCAGACTGGCGTGCGATGCATCCCCTTACGGCATAGGAGCGGTATTGTCCCATAGATTCCCTGATGGCTCGGAACAGCCGATAGCTTTTGCGTCACGCTCATTGAACTCAGCTGAGCGTAACTATTCCCAGATAGACAGGGAAGCACTCAGCCTGGTATGGGGAGTGAAGAAATTCAACCATTACCTACACGGACAAAAATTTACCTTGCTGACTGACCATCAACCCCTCATCTCCATATTCAACCCTAAGAAAGGTGTCCCCATTATGACGGCACAAAGACTACAGAGGTGGTCCCTCTTTCTAGGGGCACACCAATACAACATTGAATACAAAGGGTCAAAACAGCATGGGAATGCTGATGGTTTATCGCGCCTGCCGTTGCCAACGATAGAAGAGGCACCTACAGTAGACCCAGTAGAGATATTCCACTCTACCATAGTGGAATGTCTACCGGTGACAAATTCTGCCATTGAAAGGGAGACCAGAAATGACCCTACTCTCTCACGGGTCTACGATTTAACAATGAAGGGATGGCCAGCACATGGCGAACCACTGTTGCCAGCATTCTCACAAAGAGGAGAACAGCTATCAGTGTGCCGAGGAACCTTGATGTGTGGATCCAGAGTGGTGATTCCACCCAAACTCCAGGATAAAGTTCTAAAGGAGCTTCACGAGGGGCATCTGGGTGGAGTGAAAATGAAGAACCTAGCTAGGGCGTTTGTATGGTGGCCAGGTATCGATGGAGACATCGAAGACATGACCAAGAGCTGCCTAGGATGCCAGAAGGTCCAAAATGCTCCGCCACAGGCCCCTCTACATCCATGGGAGTGGCCCTCATCTCCCTGGCAAAGGGTGCACATCGACTTTGCTGGTCCATTTATGGACTCAATGTTCTTAATCGCAGTTGATGCACACTCCAAGTGGCCGGAGGTAATAAAGATGTCCTCCACCACCACGGAAAAAACCATCACAGTATTAAGGACCATATTTGCCAGGAATGGGCTGCCGGAGCAGATATGTTCTGATAATGGACCGCAATTTGTGTCCGAAGAATTCAGAAAGTTCTTAAAGAACAATGGGGTAAAGCACTACACGTCCGCCCCATACCATCCCGCCACCAATGGATTGGCTGAAAGGTTTGTCCAGACCTTCAAGAAGGCCATAAAGGCCATGGGTAATGAAGACATAAAACTTCAGCACAAGGTGGATAACTTCTTATTTGCATATAGGAATGCAACACATATGGTTACAAACCAAACTCCCGCCATGATGTTCTACAATAGAAACCTAAGATGCCGGCTGGATTTGGTCAAGCCCAACATCCGAAGGGACGTGGAGAACCGGCAGTTTCAGGGCATGAATGAAAGGCCAACTAGGGCCTTCCAGATAGGCCAACCGGTTTTGGCCCGGGACTACCGTACCGAGAAATGGCAGCCTGGAACTATCTGCACACGACTAGGACCACTGATGTATACCGTGGACATCGGAGAAAGCATAATAAGGCGCCATGCTGACCAAATCATCAAGTCATCCGGAAAGGGACAACCTACACCACCACGCTATACATCTAACGATGAGGTAGAGATACCCATATCTACCTCCGATCCGGTGATACTGGAACCCGATACTGGCCTTCAAGCCGAATCAGCCTTGCCAGAAGAACCTACTACACCACCAGAAACTACTACACCCCCGAGGCGTTATCCGGACCGAGTCAGGAAGCCTCCTGAGAGACTAACTTATAATTAATTAATACAGCAATGTATATTATTTTGCATATAACATGTAATTAATAATTACTTAAAATATGATGTACTAGTTAGCTAGAAGGGGAGGAATTGTGGTGTATGTGCCTTTAAGAGCCCCAGGTGTGCGTAATGCCGGTAATTGCCACTTGGGCTATATAAGCCTGTGTATTGTGTATATCCTTTAGAACCCCCCCCCCCCCCCCAGACTTGCTTAGTAAATACCTATGAACCAACTCCTGTCTTCAGTGTCTTTATCTACACACGGACACTACAGCAAGTCAGAGCATACGACGTTCAAAAATGACAAGAATGTTTATACCATGTAGGCGCTGACAGCGTCACATTCCATTTTTACTAAATTATATTTTGGAATTTTTATTTGTGCTTTGGAGATTGAACTCCATGACTCTATCCATTATTCAGTGAAAATCGGAAATGAGCGGCTTTTACTTTAGATGCATTTAATTTTTATTCGCTTACCAGTTTTAAAACGGAGAATACAACAGCCAAGGTGGTGTGGAAGGTAGACCTGTGGCAGTTAGATATGGTATTTAACAGTACTGGGTAGGGGGGGTTGAAGAATGATCCTGGTTTTTGGCAGCACTGGAGTGGGGAGTCCTGGAGTTTGAAACATAGAAGATAGGAGGAGTAGGCCATTCGGCCCTTCGAGCCTGCTCCAGCATTCAATGAGATCATGGCTGATCATCCGAATTCAGTACCCTGTCCCTGCCTTCTCCCCATATCCCTTGATCCCTTTAGTCTTAAGAAATATATCCAACTCTTTCTTGAATATATTTAATGAACTGGCCTCTACTGCCTTCTGTGGTAGAGAATTCCACAGGTTCACCACTCTCGGTGAAGAAATTCCTCCTCATCTCTGTCCTAAATGGCTTACCCCTTATCCTTAGACTGTGACCCCTGGTTCTGGACTCCCCGGCCATCGGGAACATCCTTCCTGCATCTAGTCTGTCCAGGACTGACAGAATTTTATAGGTTTCGATGAGATCCCCTCTCAATCTTCTAAACTCCAGTGAGTATAAGCCCAATCGACACACTCTCTCCTCATACGTCATTCCTGCCATCCCAGGTATCAGCCTGGTGAATCTTCGCTGCACTCCCTCCATGGCAAGAATGTCCTTCCTCAGATAAGGTGACCAAAACTGCACACAATACTCAAGGTGCGGTCTCACCAAGGCCCTGTACAACTGTAGCAAGACATCCTTGTTCCTGTACTCGAACACTCTTGCTGCGAAGGCCAACATACCATTTGCCTTCTTAACCGCCTGCTGCACCTACATGCTTACCTTCAGCAACTGGTGCACAAGAATACCCAGGTCTCTTTGCACTTTCTTCTCCCAATCTATTGCCATTCAAATAATCTGCCTTCCTGTTTTTGCCACCAAAGTGGATAACCTCACATTTATCCACATAGTGCATTTGCCATGTTTCTGCCCAATCACCCAACCTGTCCAAATCGTACTGGAGTTTCACAACACCCTCCTCACAGCATACCCTCCCACCCAGCTTTGTGTAGTCTGCAAATTTGGAGATATTACATCCAATTCCCTCGCCCAGATCATTAATATATAGTGAACAGCTGGGGTCCTAGGACCGATCCTTGCAGTACCCCACTAGTCACTGCCTGCCACTCGGAAAAAGACCCGTTTATTCCAACTCTTTGCTTTCTGTCCGCCAACCAGTTCTCTATCCAAGTCAATACCTTGCCCCCAATCCCATGTGCCTTAATTTTACACGCTAATCTCTTATGCGGGACCTTATCGAAAGCCTTCTGAAAGTCCAAATACACCACATCCACTGGTTCTCCTTTATCTATTTTACCAGTTACATCCTCAAAAAATTCCAGTAGATTAGTCAAGCACGATTTACCTTTTGTAAATCCACGTTGACTTTGTCCGATCCGGTCACTGTTTGCCAAGTGCTCTGCTGTTACATCTTTTATAATGGACTCTAGCATTTTCCCCACTACCGATGTCAGGCTTACCGGTCTATAATTCCCCGCTTTTTCTCTACCACCTTTTTTGAATAGTTGGGTCTGAAATCACTATGGATTCCGGAAGTCTATTAGCAATAAGGGAAGGGGAGGGCATTGGGTGCTGGCAGCACAGGTTTGTAGCTTTCAAAGAGATCATTGCAAATGTTAAATTTGGTGCTTGGTGGTTTGCTCCTGGGAGTATATCTGTGTCTATCTCTACCTCTCACTTTCTGCCTTTCACAGTGATTAGAATGTTTGAATTTTCCAACAACAAAGAAAACATGTGAACTTAAAAAAAAAAAAATGGATTTGCATTTATATAGCAACTTTCATGCCTGCAGGGTGTTCCAAATCAGTTTACACTCAATAAATTCCTTAAAAAAAAAAAAAAATTAAATTCCTTTTTGAAGTGCAATCATTTATATAGGCCGCCAAATTGTGCAGAGCAAGGTCCCGAGATAAATTACTAGTTAATCCAATTTTGATGGGTGTAGGCAGTGGAATAAATGTGACCAGGACATCGAGAACTCTCCTGGCCTTTTCGGAGTAATACCATGGGATTTTTAAAAATTAACCTGATGGGACATTAAATCGAGGTCCCAGCTGAATGACAAGTGACGGCATCTCCAACAATGCAGCCCTCCCTCAATCCTACACTGAAGTATCATTCTAGATTATGCGCTCACGTCTCTGGAGTGTGGGTTCAACCCACACCCTTCTGACTCAGAGTTAAGAGTGCTGTCAGAGGCAAGCTGACATTTATGCAATTAGAGGTTTTCCTGTTGTATTTTTCTTAAATAAGAATTCAAATTACTCTGAGAATAGACAGCGACCGGGACACATCTCTGGTGTTGGGGGGCAGGGGGGGAGGACAGAGAAAGTGAGAGAAGGGACGTCCATCCACCATAGAGATGCACCTTAATCCCAGCTGACTTTCCAGCCTCAGGATCTTTTAAATACAGGAGGTATCGCACCAGCCTTTGTCAAGAAGGCCCACAGAGATGGGGGTGGAGTTCAGCTGTGGGAGGCCTCCAACGCCAGCTGCAGCACGGAGTTTCAGACAGCCTCCATGCTGCCCACCAGAACTAAATTAAATATATTTATGTGGAACCTCCTCTTGAGCCTGTGAAAACTACATTCTGTGAGCGTTTACAGAAGCTCAGATTCCAAGAGAAAACCCAGGACGCTCTCCGCAGTCAGGAGAACACTGAATGCCTGGGCCTAACATGCGGTCCGTGCCCAGAGGACATAAATTGTGGGAAATATGTTCAGTACCTCAATCTGTACATCACTGGCATACTCCTGCCCATATGAGGGGAGGAAGGCGCGATAGCGTGGGTCTGAGTGCCCCTCCCTCACTCTCGTTCTCTCCTACCTGCCCTCGGGGAGAAATTGGCAGCTTTGTGGAGGTATAAAAGGCGTTGACCCTCAACTACTATTTGGCAGACAGATTTGATAAGCTCAATGAACCATTCGATACAGTAAGAACTGCAATATCGTCATTACGCACAAAAATGGAGAGAGCTATCCCAAAATACTTTTGCTATGGGAGTAGCTATGTGCTGCAAGACCATGTAACTATGTTCCCGGAATTATCGTCTGTGGATCTAAAAGTTAAAGACACATTTCTGGTGAATTTGTCTCAGCTTGGCACAAAATCCTCAGAAAATATCCCCCCGCCCGAAGAGAGACAAATGAATCGCAGGATTTCATCAGGCTTTGAAATCCGTGCTCAGCTGACTTTGTGGCAAAGGCCAAGTTTGTCAGGAGTCCAAGAGAGAATTGGATTGCGTTGCTGGGATACAATTTTAAAAGTTATGCCTTTTGATTAGTTCTGGCTCTCGATTTGTAAAGAATCCCTTGAATTGTCCCAAAGGGCTGTCAAAAGGCTTGTTCGCTGCCTCAATGTATCTGTGGAAAGTGGGTATTTTCTTTGCTTACTTACATCAAGAACAAATAGAGCAGCCACTTGAAGGTAGCCACCAATGTGTGGGCCCAACTCTCTCATTGCTCATCTCAGAACAGCTCTCATTTCTTCTAATACAGAAATATATTTTTTCAGTTGACGACGAGGCAAGAGTTTTATCCGTGGCTTCCATTGGATTTATTTACTGCTCAAGCTTTACCCTCAGTTTATCAAATCATCTGAACTGGTAACTTGAGATTGTAGTCTTGCAATCACCGCTGGGCACCAATTAATCTCTACGCAACGTCACTTTCTCGCAATGCCCATTACTGGTTAATCCGGCCACATTACTCAGTGTAGCTGAGGAGTCACCATAATTCCTCGTTGCCCCCCTGGTTAAATGTTTAAACTCCTTCGATCAGTCTGTCCAAATGGTATAGTCAAACTCTTGAACTGCAATACATTACATGGATACGAACAATTAAAGGCAGTTCTGCTTTCAGGCAGTGCCGTTCTAAAAGTACACGCGTGACACTCACTGCACACAGCTCATAAATATAAATGGCCCAATCTAGAGTTCTGACAACGCTGCAAACCCAGATTGTTGTGGGTTTTACGATCCTCCATCGGATTAGGTGCTTTCCTCCTTTGACTTGTGAAGTGCTAATTTCACGAGTTGCATGCTTGCCTCGTGCTGTCATTTTGTATCAGTTTCAAAGCCTGCTATTTATACGGTGGCACACATACGATTTGGGAAGGGAAGCTTGTATCAAAATAAAATTTCGATCCGATGAATTTGACTTGCAGCACTGTTGCCGTCATGGCATTAGTTGCCTGCTTCCAGGTTGGCACATCCGTAAAAATTGTAGGAACAGAAGATTTGAGGGAAGAGGAGAACAAGGATGGGGGAATCTTAGCTGAAAGGACAGGTTGGAGAAGCTGGATTGGTTTTCATTAGAGAAAAGGAGGTTGAGGGGTGATTTGATAGAGGTGTACAAGATTATGACGGGTTTGGATAGGCTAGATGGGGACAGGCTGTTCCCATTAGTTGATGGTACAAGGACTAGGGGACACAGATTTAAGGTTTTGGGCAAGAGATACAGGGGGGAACGCGAGGAAAAACTTGTTTACAGAGAGTGGAGGGGGCCTGGAACTCGCTGCCGACGGAAGTGGTGGAGGCGGTGATGCAATGTTTTCCAGGGGAGACTGAATAGGCACTTGAGGGAAATAAACTTGCAGGGCTACAGAGATAGAGCAGGGGAATGGGACTGACTGGATTGCTCTACCGAGAGCCAGCACTGACTCGATGGGCTGAAAGTCATATGGCACAGAAGTAGGCCAAAATGCAGCGGGGGGGGGGAAAAAGAGAGAATGAGATGAGGGGGGAAATGAGAGAAAATAATACGGGTGAGGTGAGGAGTGAAAGGGGAGGAACACAGTGCCAGTATGAAGTGGGGAGGGAGAAATTAATAGATTTAGAACTGAATAGTCAACAAACCATTTTAAAATGATTTGTCAGATTTAGCAAGAGTACCAATATATACACAATAGCCTGCAATTTCTGTACAAGGAGCAGACATAATTCTGCTGCAATTTTCCAGTGGCCTTGCTCATCACATCTTTCATAAATATCTCAAAAGTACCACAGAAATGAATTACTTTGAAGTGAAATGACTTGCGTAGGTAAATGTGGCAGCCATTGTCCACAAAAGAATCCACAAAGCAGCAAGGAATGACGAGTTAATCTGTTTTTGATGGTGTTCATTTGAGGGGGGGAAAAAAGTTGGCCAGGACACTTGAGAACTCCCAGTTCGTCTTTGAATATTGCCATAGAATCTTCAACACCCTTCTGGGCAAGCAGACAGGCCTCGGATTAATGTGCTAACTAAGGGACTGCAGTTCGGATGGTATTAGCCCAGATTTAATGTTCTCAAGTGTTGGAATGGAAGGTGAATCCACAACCTTCTGACTCGGAGGCAAATAAATTACAAACCGAGCCAAGTGAGAACGTTAATTTACCCAAACCAACAAAACCAGGAAGCTTGGTGTATGGAGGTCAGAGGTGTCCATTTGGACACTGTTCTCCCAGGACTGTATCCACACTCCCAGTTTAGTGCCACTGTGAAGTGATTTAGGCTGTGGGCCAATGCTAAACTGGGAGTGTTAAAAACACTTGCATTTATATGGGGCCTTTCATGACCTCAGGACATGCCAAAGTGCTTTACAGTCAATTAAGTACTGTTGAACTGTAGTCAGTTATAAAGTAGGAAGCACGACAGCCAATTTGCACACAACGAGCTCCCACAAACAGCATTCTGATACTGACCAGTTAATCTCTTTTTAGTGATGTTGGTTGAGGGATAAATATTGGCCAGGCATCGGAGAGAACTCCCCAGCTCTTCTGTGAAACACTGGCATGGGATCTTTTACATCCACCCGAGAGGGCAAGACAGGGCTTCGGTTTAACGTCCCATCTGACAGACGGCATCTCCGACACTGCAGCGCGCCCTCAGTACTGCACGGAAATAACAGCCTAGATTTGTACTCTTTTCTGGAGTGAGACTGGCACTCCGAACCTTCTGATTCAGAGGCAAGAGTGCTACCTGGCAAGAGCCCTGGCTGACCCCCAATGTTAATTGAGATTCAGTGCCCAATCTGACTCAAGGGGGACAGACTCTCATGGTTTCCAACTGATTCCAAATGGAGTGTATATCCAGTGAGTTGAATCCTGGGAATTTAGTAAACCTAGTGTCAGCTGTGGCTCAGAAGGTCGTGGGTTCAAGCCCCACTCCAGGGACTGGAGCACATAAAGCTAGGCTGACACTCCAGTGCAGTGCTGAGGGAGCACTGCACTGTCGGAGGTGCCGTCTTTCGAGTGAGACGTTAAACCGAGGCCCCGTCTGTCCTCAGGTGGACATAAAAGATCCCACGGCACTATTTCGAAGAAGGGTAGGGGAGTTATCCCCAGTGTCCTGGCCAATATTTATCCCTCAACCAACGTAACAAAAAACAGATTATCTGGTCATTATCACATTGCTGTTTGTGGGACCTTGCTGTGCGCAAATTGGCTGCTGTGTTTCCTACATTACAACAGTGATTCCACTTCAAAAAGTACTTCATTGGCTTTAAAGTGTTGATTTGAGACGTCCGGTGGTCATGGAAGGCGCTATATAAATGCAAGGCTTTACTTTTTCTTTTCTAACCTCAATTTAAAATGTCATGGAAAGGGAGAATTCTCCTTCCACACTTTCTAAACATTTGTGAGAGAGAGAGAGAGAGAGAGAGAGCGCTCCACCTACACTTGTATCTGAGCATATTCACAGTGCTCCCTTGGGAAGGCTGGTAACTGTTCCAATCAAGCAGGAACCAAGCACTATAAAGTGGGTCTGTTTGACTCAAATCCTAAAAGTGCATTAAGGTTCCGAGGACCAAATTTAGACGGAAATCAGAATCCCCAACGCAGCTATTTACCAGGGGCTCATCTCTATAATTATCCTAAAGGAACTGACAAGTCTGTTTCAAATGTGCAATTTAAAAAAAATGCTTTGCACACACCCAAGAGGCTCAGTTAATGTTGTGAACTGTAACATAACATCCCCAAGGATAAAGGAAAAGGGCATGTGGGACTACAAATGCATCATAACAAAAAGCAGTTTCCAAAGCGCAGTACATGTTAATTAGATGTTAATGCTATCTTGCTCCTTGTGGAATTTAAACAAAGGAAGGGGAGTGTCAATAAGCCAAGACAGCCCTGTTAGTATCCTCTCAAAGTAAACTCCTGGCTGGAGATGTCCACACGTAAACAATGCTCACAGATATTTTTTTTTTTTTTTTTTTTTGAACGCAACGAAAGGATAGCAATTGACAACAAATATTCCTCTTTTCAAATATTTTAATACATTTCAGGCCACATATTTTGAGTACAGATTTTCCAGTTTTAATCCAAGAACAAAGAGTTCTTTCATGGTTCTGTACAACCTGCCTTGTAATTATAGGGAAGATAAATTCCATTAAATTGCTTCATAATATCCCATTGTCATAAAGGAAAGGTATCTGTGCAGTTACTGGAGTGTCTCAGTCACGCCTTGTTGCAGTGTTTTATTGTTTAGAAATGTTGCTTACCAGATGCTCAGTAATACATATTTTGAGTACGTTTCTCCTTGATGTGACAATGGAAGCGCACAGTCCTCTCTCTTTCCACACCCCCCCTCAACCCAACTTTAAATTAATATTGCTAAACAGGATTGAAATTCAATGATCCTGCTGTATACTGCTCAACCTCGACTATGCACTACCATGTAATGGAAAAAACTGTTAACAAACACCTTTCGTAATCCGATCAAGCATGTCAAATGTAGCACATGTCCACATAAATATCCCCCAGTCACCACATTTGTATATGCAGTGTAGTGAAACTACCCTCCTTCCTGCTCTCTTCCTCAGATTTCTGGAATGTAAAATCATACTGGAAATATTAGCAATTCTCTGACAAAGCTATACCTTTAAATGTACTTTAAAAAAAAGTGAACATCCCTTTCGGTCACTTCACATACAATTCCTCTTCCTTCTCCCCACACCCCAGTGTTCAAAAAACTCTTTGGAAATACAAAAATTCCAAGTAAATGCAATAATTTGGGAACATTCCATCAGCAACGTCGCCTTTAGCACAGAGCTGAAATTTTTCTTTTATTTTTGTTTTCTGATGGCAGTTTTCTTTTCTCACCCCCTACCCCCATCAAGGCTTTAAAGATCATATGCTTTCTTCTGTTTAAAAAAACTCATAATAATGCTCATTTTCTTCACCCTTTCTCTGTCCTTCAATTAACCGGTCTCATTTTTCCCCTCTGGGTCCCTTCAGATGCATTAACATAGTTCAGGTCCTCGGTTGCATGGAACTGAGCAGGCACCAATAAGTCACCCATTGCATGCAGATGGATTTCCGAGGTGCTGCAAGGCAAATGCAGCTCACCAAGACAAGTAGGCCTTTTAAAAAATGAAAGCAGGTTTTCCAGGACACTGGCCAGTTTTCATTTGGCTCCAGCTGGCTGCGCAATATCTGTGCTTCAGGAATTCAGCGGCATGCAATAGGCGGCACAAAAGAAAAGCGGCTGCAGTGCATCAGAAACATCAGGCACTTCCTCCAACGTGTGGTGGGTTTCCCCCAACCTTGGCACTGAACCATAGGGAGCAAGTTCTTGCAGAGTTGACCATCCCAAGCTAGGACAGCAGCAAGGGCAGACCAATCAGCTTTAATCCACTATCCTTAGGAGCAGGAAAAGAAGCACGCGGTGAAGATTCCCACTCTTGATCAGTATGGAGTGCTTACTTTGAAAAACGTGTGCGCGTTTTCCCTCCCTAAACCTCTCTGCCTCTCTCTCCCCTCCTTTAAGATGCACCTTAAAACCTACCTTTTCATCCAAGCTTTTGGTCATCTGTGGTAATATTGCCTTATGTGGTTCGGTGTCAAATTCTGTTTGATAATGTTCTGGTGAAGCAACCTTGGGATGTTTTACTATGTTAAAGGAGCACTATAAATGTAAGTTATTGTAGTTGGATGTCAAATATGTGCCTGATCAGGCTCAATTGTAACAATTCCAGCTCCTAAATTGCACATTAGGACCACGGACTTTCCTGCAAGGCCAAGGTACAAGAAATAACAGGCACAAGGTAAATAACTCAGGATAATAAGTATACATTGGAGAATTAAATCTATCTGAATGGCCAAAAGAGGATAGAGGATAGGTGTGGTAGTGATTGTCAGGTCTTTTTTTAAAGCTATGTTTGGAGTCAGAGAGCTGTCTAGGACTTCCAGGGCATCGAGAGATTCTGCAAGAAAGATGTGTGGAGTCCCAAGGCAAGACTTGGGTTTTAAATATGGTTACTTTGCAGTCTTCACGACTGAAGATGATGCAGCGGTAACAGCGTTTTAACAGAGGTGGATGCCGAAACTGAATGTATAAAAGTGGATGCAGAAATCATCCTCGATAGAATTGGGGTTCTTAAAGAAGGTTGGGCTACTGGCCCTGATACTATTCACCCTAGGACAGGCTTCAGAAACTGAGGCTTTTTACTCTAGAAAAAGCATAGACTTTAATGAGACATGATTTTGGTCTTCAAGGGAGAGGGTGAAATTCCATGGAAGTGGACAGGTTATTTAAGCTAGATAGGTAGGGCAAGACTAGGGGCTTTCAGTAAAAGTTATGAAAGCATGGAGTTAGATTAGATGCAAGGAAGTTGACACTTTTTTGGATAGTTGTCAACCTCTGCAATAGGTTGGGAGTATGTATGGAAAGTGTGGATTTTCTGCAGGGAAATGGACAAGTGAAAGACATCTAGAGTTATAGAAGGTAGATGTGTTAACTGAGATGAGTAATATCAATCTCTTGGAGCTTGTTTGATCGGTTTCAGGGGAGAAGAATTTCCCAGAGTTTTTCCTACATTGCCGTATGTTTCTGCCTCTCCCAGGAGATTGTGACTGGGGTGGTGAGGGTGGGGGGGAAGAGACAGGTTTATGGCGTGTGCAGGTTGCACCATGTTAGGGTGGGACATGCTTGATTGACCAGTTGGTCATTTATTGTTCTTTATCATATGTTCATACTTTTGTATTGGAATATTTTTCTCAAACTGAACCAGAGGAACTAATATGAGGACATTCCTGAATTGTAATATGGAAGTGTACATTTTTCATGTGGTCAGAAAATGCTCTTGGGTACACTGCATAAATGATCGGAGGGACGATGGCCATTTTGAATTTCACTTAATTTATGAATTGCTTCCAAGTTGTTCCTAGTTTGCCCCTCCCCAATTCTTCCGACTATACCCCAAAAATCTGGATGTTGTCCGTATTAAGTGGAGGAGGTAGTACTTCGTGAGTCTCCAAGAGCTTCAACTGATGTAGCCCCAATTTGCCTGCTCTTAGAGGGGAGGGGTATAAATGATTCTATCAGAACGCCCTGGTGTGAATGTCAACCTGGACAACAGGTTGTTCAGGGGTCCAGGGTTTAGGAGTTTGAACAATATCAGGAAAAAAGATTGAACATAGAAGATAGGAGCAGGAGCAGGCCATTCGGCCCCTCGAGCCTGTTCCGCCATTTAATGAGATCATGGCTGATCATCCAAATTCAGTACCGTCACTGCTTTCTCCCCATATCACTTGATCCCCTTAGCCTTAAGAAATATATCTAACTCCTTCTTGAATATATTTAATGAATTGGCCTCAACTGTCTTCTGTGGTAGAGAATTCCACAGGTTCACCACTCTCTGGGTGAAGAAATTCCTCCTCATCTCAGTCCTAAATGGCTTACCCCTTATCCTTAGACTGTGACCCCTGGTTCTGGACTCCCCCGCCATCGGGAGCATCCTTCCTGCATCTAGTCTGTCTAGTCCCGTTAGAATTTTATACGTTTCAAATGAGATCCCCTCTCATTCTTCTAAACTCTAGCGAATATAAGCCTAATCTACCCAATCTCTTCATACGTCATTCCTGCCATCCCAGTTATGCAAAAAGTGATTAAATACCTGGCATGGTACTAAGGTAATGGGGACATAAACTGCAAGTCATTAAAAAGGAAGTTCACACTGTAATTGGAGTGGGATGGGGAAAGTGATTGGTGCCTTCTACAGGATAAGATGAATTGAATGGCTTCTCTCATCTGTACTTATCTTTACGATCTAATAGTAGATACCTTGTGCACTTTGCATGCCCCAAGGACAATCAGAAAGCTTTATAATGCTTGATACACTTAACGGGGAGCTATACTTTCCATTCAAAAGTGAATTAGAAATCGGAGGGCCAAAGATTCCTCCTTTTCTTTTTATTCATTCATGGGATGTGGGCATCGCTGGCAAGACCAGCATTTATTGCCCATCCCCAATTGCCCTCGAGAAGGTGGTGGTGAGCCACCTTGAACCACTGCAGTCCGTCTGAAGGTACTGCTGCCTGTACATTTTCCTTGCTTGCGCTTATTATTTTGAAATGGGGAAAAAGGCGGGATTCTTTATAACCCAATCTACCGAGAGAATTCCACAGGTTCACCACTCTCTGGGTGAAGAAATTCCTCCTCATTTCAGTCCTAAATGGCTTACCCCTTATCCTTAGACTATGACCCCTGGTTCTGGACTCCCTGGCCATCAGAAACATCCTTCCTGCATCTAGTCTGTCCAGACCTGACAGAATTTTATAGGTTTCGATGAGGTCCCCTCTCAATCTTCTAAACTCCAGTGAGTATAAGCCCAATTGACATATGAGGAGAGATTGTGTCATTCCTGCCATCCCAGGTATCAGCCTGGTGAATCTTCGCTGCACTCCCTCCATGGCAAGAACGTCCTTCCTCAGGTAAGGTGACCAAAACTGCACACAATCCTCAAGGTGTGGTCTCACCAAGGCTCTGTACAACTGTAGCAAGACATCCTTGTTCCTGTACTCGAACCCTCTTGCTACGAAGGCCAACATACCATTTGCCTTCTTAACCGCCTGCTGCACCTGCATGCTTACCTCCAGCGACTGGTGCACAAGAACACCCAGGTCTCTTTGCACTTCCCCTTCTCCCAATCTATTGCCATTCAAATAATAATCTGCCTTCCTGTTTTTGCCACCAAAGTGGATAACCTCACATTTATCCACATTATAGTGCATTTGCCATGTTTCTGCCCAATCACCCAACCTGTCCAAATCGTACTGGAGTTTCCAGATATCCTCCTCGCAGCTTACCCTCCCGCCCAGCTTTGTGTCGTCTGCAAATTTGGAGATATTACATCCAATTCCCTCGTCCAGATCATTAATATATATTGTGAACAGCTGGGGTCCTAGGACCGATCCTTGCGGTACCCCACTAGTCACTGCCTGCCACTCGGAAAACGACCCGTTTATTCCAACTCTTTGCTTTCTGTCCGCCAACCAGTTCTCTATCCAAGTCAATACCTTGCCCCCAATCCCATGTGCCTTAATTTTGCACGCTAATCTCTTGTGTGGGACCTTATCGAAAGCCTTCTGAAAGTCCAAATACACCACATCCACTGGTTCTCCCTTATCTATTTTACTTTTGAAGTGGCGTCACCGTTGTAATGTGGGAAACGCGGCCGCCAAAGGGTGATCAGCTGGTTCAGTTTAGATAATGAACGAGTGCTTTGGATCGGCATTCAAAAGCCAGGTCAGTTTGTGCCCTGCCCACTCTCTTCCTTTAGCTCATCAGATATCAAGTGTTCAACTGGGGCCGCCGCCTAACCTGCAAAATTGGTTTTCCAGTGCCGTACTGCAAGTCATCATTTTGCAGCTCTTCTTCAAAACCGCACCGCAACACAAACAGGGGAGAAATACTTTGCAGAGTCAAGGAGGCACGGTCACCACATTGGAGCATGTGTCTGGTCAGCTCGGCTTCTCAAAGCTCAGTTCAAATTGGAGATAAAAATCGTGCTGCAACACGAGTTTCAGTATTAGAATGCATTTGTCTCCCCTAACTCCATACAATCGATATAAAAAAATCTAACGATGCATATCATTGGTCACATTTCTGGTTTCTCCATTTACAAACAAGTAGAACAGGATTGAGTTCTTAAATATAGATTATAATATTCTGTAAAACAAGCATTTCCCAATGGCTTAAAGAATAATCCCATTGAAAAAAAAGATACACATTCCATAAATTACAGAATGAGCAGACAAGCTTTTTTTACTTTCGACACAGATCTCAAATCGCTAGCTACAGCATCCATTTGTAGCTGGCAGTACCTTACTAAATACTGCTTGGCTGCGACCGGGACCATCAGTTCCAGGAGAGAGCTCATGACACGAGTATATCTTCGCCCCAGCCTGTTAAATTTTACATATATTGAGAGTGTAGGCAGTGTGTCTACATGCTCAGTATAATTAGGTCTGGTTCTAAATGCACCCTTGCACCCGTTTAGAATTAAATAGTGCTCATTTTTAAAGAGAATGGACACTTTAACAGCAAGTATAGTACTATTCTCGAAAGGTTTCAAATCAGACTTCAGTATTTCTTGGAGTCATTCTTAAATGAGAGTCCTTATGCTGAAAAATGCTGTAATTTTCACTCGAACAATGCACAGCAAAAGTGGAGCAGCTTGGTTACTGACAAATTGTCAATGCCTTCATTCAGTTAATTCTTGGTAGGCGCACACACACACACTCTTACTTGTTATTAGATGGAACTTGTTCAACAACGAGATTGCCGATTGGCACATGCACAGAAATGCGCACAGAAGGGACTACTTTGTGTTCAGATTCCATACTCTTTAAACACAGGTACATTCAATTCTGAGTGCACTTCGATACTGAGTGTATAGCTGAAGACCAGAGAAAGTGGTAGCCTCACCTTGGAGAGCTCTGTACAGCAACAGTCCTACACCTTCACCCTTTAATTAACGGTACAATATTGATTGGCCTTAACTGCTTTCAACTTTCTTCAAAGAGCAACCAACCGTGAAATACAACATTTTAAACACAGACTTTAAAATTTGAACTCGACATCTTGCCAGCACTATTTCAATGACAGCATATTTCTGCTGTCTTCATGCTACACTTAAACAAAGCTTTTGTTTATTTTGTAAAAACTGACAACGACCTAGGTAATTTGACCCCCAAGGTCAAGACCCATAGCGCAGAATGCCACTCAGGCTGAAAAGAGCTGGAGAGAAAACGGCATAAATTGAGAAGTGTTGTTAGGTGACACTTTAAGTACCTCGAGTTTTTAGGAGGAAGGGGAGAATGATGGAGATAGAGAGTTTCAGTTTTGAAGGAGATATGAGCATGGTATTGTTAAGTCTGTGTGTTCTAGTTGTAATTACTAACACAGACTACAAGATTAAAGTTCAACAGGTCTTTACTGGTTGGAGGTCAGGACTATACTAAAATACAATATTACTACACAGTGCTTATATACCGGTGGTCACCACCGGTATTACGTATACAGCAGCCAGAGAAAGTAGTACATCTCTTAAGGTGGAACAGGCTTAAGTTCTCTTAAGGTGGAACAGGTTACATACACCACAATCCTCCCTTTTTAGCTTAACAGTCATATCCCCATTTAACAATAACATAATAACATATATAACTTCAGGTATAAACAGTTCAAAGGTTCAGTCTCTCAGGAGGCCTTCTGATTCGGTTTGGATAACGCCTTTCAGTGGTCTCTGATTCCTGTTGCTGAGGTGACTCCTCTAGTTGGTCTCCCATGCATTGGGCATCATCCTCAGGTACATTCCCTGCCGAGGTAGATGCTTCAGGTTCATTAACGTCTTCCACAGTTGTCTCTGTCGCAACCATGGGTTCGACCCTTGCTCTCGATTCTACCAGTTGATCCGCATGACGCCTTATCACATTGTTACCAATATCTACTGTATACATCAGAGGTCCTTGTCTGGCCTGAATTGTTCCGGACTGCCATTTTTCATTTCCATAGCCCCTTGCCAACACTGGTTGTCCTACGTCGAAACTTCGAGTGGTCTTGTTATTAATATGCCGGAACTGTTTGTTTTCAACTTCCCTCCGCACATTTGGTTTTAACAAGTCCAACCTGGACCGCAACCTCCTGTTATAAAACATCATGGCAGGACTTTGGTTAGTCACTGCATGAGCGGCGTTTCGATATGCCATTAGGAAATTGTCCACCTTGTGCTGTAGCGGAATCTGATCATCGTTCATGGCCTTTATTGCCTTTTTGAATGTTTGGACAAATCTCTCGGCCAACCCGTTAGTCGCCGGATGATATGGGGCAGAGGTATAATGTTTCACCCCATTCTTCTTTAAGAATTTTTGGAATTCTTCCGACACGAACTGTGGTCCATTGTCCGAACAGATCTGTTCTGGCAATCCGTTCCTTGCGAATATTGTTCTTAACACCGCAATTGTCTTTTCTGAAGTAGTGGTATTCATCTTGATCACTTCTGGCCATTTGGAATGTGCGTCCACCGCAATTAGGAACATGGAGTCCATGAATGGACCAGCAAAGTCAATATGTACGCGTTGCCATGGGGCTGAAGGCCATTCCCATGGGTGTAGTAGTGCGATCGGAGGTGCATTTTGCACTTTTTGACACCCAGCGCAGCTTTTCGTCAACTCCTCTCTGTTGGTCAATACCCGGCCACCATACATAAGCCCTAGCAAGACTTTTCATCTTAACTCCCCCCAGATGACCTTCATGCAGTTCTTTTAGAACTCTTTCCCGTAACTTGGGAGGAATAATCACCCTTGTCCCGTACATCAAAGTACCATGGCAGACGGACAGCTGGTCTCGCCTTGCCGAGAATGCCGGTAACAGAGGATCACCACGTGTTGGCCATCCTTTCACTGTCACCTCGTAGACTCTGGACAGTGTCGGGTCGTTCCTGGTTTCTCTTTCAATACTTGCATTGGTGACTGGTAAACACTCGATGATGGTCGAATGAAACAGGGTCAACTTTCGTCGTTTCTTCTTCTTCAGGTAGTGGCAGGCGCGACAGCCCATCAGCATTGCCATGCTGCTTCGTACCTTTGAATTCTATTTGATATTGATGTGCCCCTAGGAAAAGGGACCATCTCTGGAGACGCTGTGCTGTCATCACTGAAACACCCTTCTTAGGGTTAAAAATGGATACCAACGGCTGATGGTCTGTCAGAACTGAGAATTTTTGGCCCTGCAGGTAACGATTAAACTTCTTCACTCCCCATACAAGGCTGAGAGCCTCCCTATCGATCTGCGCATAGTTGCGCTCAGCGGAGGTCAATGATCTGGATGCAAACACGACTGGCCTTTCCATGCCATTTGGCAACTTGTGTGAGAGTACTGCCCCAATACCATATGGAGAAGCATCACAAGCCAACCGAATAGGCAGTGTCGGGTTGAAGTGAGCCAACACTTCCTCCGAGGTGATCAATTCTTTGCTTTTGTGAAATGCCTTCTTACAGTTTTCGCTCCATTCCCATGGTACCCCCTTCTGTAAAAGAGCGTTCAGCGGGTGCAGTACCGTGGATAGATTTGGTAGCAATTTATGGTAATAGTTAATCAATCCTAGAAACGACCTCAACAGACATTTTATCCGGAGCGGGAGCCTTTACAACTGCCTTTATCTTGTCAGGAGACTTATGAAGCCCCTCCCGGTCAATGACATGACCACAGTACGAGAGCCGCTTCTGGAAGAACTCACATTTCTGCCGATTAACTCTAAGTCCATACTCTTTCAGTCTGTTGAGCACCAGTTCCAAGTTTGCGAGGTGTTCTTCATCACCATCACCTGTAATCAGAATATCGTCCAGGTAACATTGTGTGCCTGGAATTCCCTGTAATACCTGCTCCATGGCCCTCTGCCAAATTGCTGGAGCCGATGCCACTCCAAAAACCAGCCTATTGTACCGGTACAAACCTCGATGCGTGTTGATCGTGAGGTATTGGCGTGACTCTTCTTCAATCTCCATCTGCAAGTACGCCTGCGCCAGGTCTATCTTGGTGAAGTGTTTCCCGCCAGACAACGAAGCAAAAATATCCTCAATCCGCGGAAGCGGATACTGCACCGTGTGAAGCACCAGATTAACGGTGATTTTGAAATCTCCACAGATGCGAACCTTCCCTGGTTCTCCCGGCTTGTTGCTCGAAGGACGTTTCATAACGGGAACAATGGGCGTAGCCCACTCACTCCAATCTACCTTAGACAGTACACCTGAACGTTCTAGCGCTTCCAGTTCCGCTTCTACAGTAGGTCGTATTGCATAGGGTACCGGTCTGGCTTTAAAAATTTTTGGGTGTGCATGTTCATCAATCTTGATGTTTGCTGTAATTCCTCTCAGTGTTCCCAGTCCCTGCTGGAACACCTCTTTAGCATCATCCAATATTTTGGACAATTGTTTAGGTTTGACATCTGTTTCCCCAGAATCTACCGTTAGTGCCTTCAAGGAGTGCCAGTCCATATTCATTTTCCTAATCCACTCCCGCCCCAGTAGTGGTGGACCTCCTTCAGGTAGCACATATAAGTCCATTACTTGGCTTTCTTCGCCCTTGTGGACCACTTTTACCTCTATCTTTCCGATGGGGTACACTCTTTGCCCAGTGTATGTTTTCAATATAATCTCCGTATCCCGTAAGGGAATATGTTGGAATAACCTTTTGTAATCTTTATTCATGACCGTCAATGCCGATCCAGTGTCCAATTCCATCTTTACTTGGACTCCTGCTATCTGAAGGGTGACCCAAATTGTCTGGAGATCTGCATCCTTACCAATGTTGTGTACTCTTAAGCTACCCAGTTCATTACTGCTAGCGTCTGAATCTGACTTCTGTTCGGTCGAACTGTTCTGTCACCTTGTGTACCTTTATGTATTTTCCTTGCGGTGACTTTGTTGCTGGTCTTCTTTCCTGACCGGCATACTTTAGCTATGTGGCCAAGCCTGCCACACGTTCTGCATTCTTGGTTTTTAACCCAACACTGGTTCTGATCGTGCGTTGTCTTTCCACAATAACATTTTACAGTACTCAAACCCAATTTATTTGTACTGAGTTCTGGTGACCGTAGCTGCATTACTGCCGTGCCTCTCGCTGCGGCTTCGTGTGCTGCTGCCAGTGACCGCTTTCTCAAGCGTCAGCTCATTCTCCTCGAGCAGTCGCTTTTGTGTATCTTCTTTTAATAAACCACACACAAATTTATCTCGTAGCGCCTCTGTCAGTCTCGTTCCAAACTGACAGTACTTTGCTAGCTTACGCAATTCCATTAAATATTCAGCATTGCTTTCATCCTTCAGCTGCCTTCTGCTGTAAAATTTAAATCGTTCCGCTAGCATCAGCGGCGTGGGGTTTAGATGATTTTTCAGGACAGTAACAATCTCCTCGAACGTCTTATCCGCCGGTTCATCTGGTGATAAAAGGTGTTTCAATTGCCCGTATGTCTTCGCACCCATTAAGTTTAATAATGTTAGTGCTTTCTCTTCATCTGGGATTTTATTTGCTTTACAATAATTTTGTATGCGTTCTACATACATGGCCCAATCTTCGATGTCGCTATCAAAGGTATTAATGTTCCCATGTTTAGGCATCGTTGCAATTTAATTTATTTTTATTTTTATCCAAGATGGCGGCTTCCCGCTCGTCTTCGTCCTCCGCCTACAAAATGGCGGTTTTCCCGCGCTTGGCGGTCTTCACCCGTCCCCCGACGCTGTCTCCGCTTCACCGCGGCTCTCGCGCCTTCAGTTGCCCCAGGCGCTGCGCCTTTTTAGCCCGAATGCAGCCCGGCCCTTATCTCCGGTCGCGATCGATCTCACCGCCCTTATTCCTCCGTCTTCCCTCCCCGTCTGTACAGCCAACGCGGCCGACTTTCTGGTCGCGTCGCTGCCCAGCTTACCCACCACCGAGGAAGAAAGCTGACAGCCGCTGATGGAGGCTTCGAGTTCAGGATGTCTTCTGCACTCTGGTTTCTCGATGTCTGCCGCGCGCCGTGTCTTCCAGCAGGGTGATGAGGGTGGAAGCCTCTCTTCGACATCCGTTCTGTGGACGAAGCCGCCGTGGATATAAACTGCCGCAGGGTAAGAATCGGACTCGTCGCCACTGTTAAGTCTGTGTGTTCTAGTTGTAATTACTAACAGACTACAAGATTAAAGTTCAACAGGTCTTTACTGGTTGGAGGTCAGGACTATACTAAATACAATATTACTACACAGTGCTTATATACGGTGGTCACCACCGGTATTACGTATACAGCAGCCAGAGAAAGTAGTACATCTCTTAAGGTGGAACAGGCTTAAGTTCTCTTAAGGTGGAACAGGTTACATACACCACAGGTATGACAAGTCTTGATATTGAAAGTTGCCATCACAACAGTGTTGAAAGAAGGATATACAAAAATTCTGCAGGTGCAACCCAAACACTGATGCTGCAAGAGAGCTGCTAACAGGTCTAGTTCTAAATTAAGCCCTCCAGCTCTACATCCCTTGCACCCTCTGGTCATTCAACTTCAGAACACTGTGCGTACCTACCTCACTCTGCTCCACCAATGACAGCAAAGCCTTCATGCATCACTGCTCTGCATTCTGAAATTCGCAGAATAACCCTTTCGCTTTGCCACTTTACTCTTCAGCTTCAAAACACAGCCCTTCGATCATAACTTCAGCCACCTCCCCCAAACTCCTGCTCAGTGCCCACTCTTCTCTCACCTCTGCCCCCCACCCCATTGTGAAGCACATTTCACTGCGGTGAAAGTGCTATAAAGTGCAAGTGGTTGCTAACCAGTAAAACAGGAGTGGGCCTTTGGCGTAGCGGTAGCATCCCCGCCGCTGGGCCAGAAGGCGTAGGGTTTTGAACCCCGCTCCAGACAGTCCTGGCAAGTGGAGTCGGAGCTCCGGCTCTAAATTCTGGGTTGACATCCAGTGGGATACTTGCGTCCGTGGGTGTGGGTGGCCCCCCCCCCCCCCTCGTATGGGTTGTGGGAGCCCGTAAAACCCTCCCGCCATAGGACTAACCACCCTAATGGCTGGTACAAACATGGTTACGGTCACGGAAGGAGCGTTAATCGCGGTTAGAAATCCTTCCACCACTTCATACAGTTCCCCAAAGGGAACATTGTGAAGACACGTACAACGACCAGTAAAACACATGTCTAGAATAGTGCCACTATTTTCTCTCTAACAAAGGGTTAAATCAGCCTAGACAAAGTGGACAATTCTGTCCCAGAGGTAATGGGTAGAAATCCCACAAGCTTCACATTTTCTCTTTCAGAAAGAAAAGTTCACATCTAATTGAATTCTATAGAACCTCAAAGCTGCACAAATCTTTTTGCATTTTAACAAAGGCGATATTCCATTTCTAAATTTGAAATCTGAATTGCTTTGTCCGCAACTATTCAATCTAAGTTTTACTCGTCAATATTCTGAAGAAACTAGAATACGATGTTTGAAAAGATAAGAACCCCTTCCTTATGGAAGAGCATTCAATCCTAAAATTGTAGCTTACTGGAGAAATGAGATTGGTGCATTCTCCCGATTGATTTTGAACTGCATTGTTCAATTGTGAATTGCAGCTGCAAGAAATCTCCAAACCACTCAACAACTCATCTCATTTGCCTTTTACATATATTGAAACAGAAAGTGATCTTCTACAAATCAGGTGATGCTCAAAGCTGCAGGGGGTTAAAAGCCATTTTTATCTTTTGCTCATCTTTATTTGCTCTATTTAATGTGGATATAAACAAAATGCTTTCCTTGCTGTAGTGCAAAGCTACTATTTTCCCCACTCTCTGAAAGCACTTTTAGATGATGAGCAATATCTGTGATCATTGCCAAAAGGATGTGTAAAAACAGAAAAGTTAGATATAATTTACATGAAGATCTAACCAGTCATTTTAACATTGTGACCCTTTTTAAAAAAAAAAAAGGGCCTTCAATTTTTTGGGGGATATAAAGAAACTTATACTCATACCTCAACATAACGCAGTATAAATTTGTAACAGGGAAGAGTGTCAAACCAGAGTTTCAGGTGTCAAATCGCCAAATTGAGGTTCAGTTTACCAACATCTTCAGAACCGCAGCAGACTGTTATAGTCAAGTGCAAGGGTTAAATTTCTTTAAAACTCTCAACTATGTACTGTAGATGGTTGGTATCCATTATCAGGCTTGCCCTTGAGCTCGTATCTTTGATCAGCACAGCAAATGTTTTCCTTTCTGGCATTAGCCTGTGGCATTAGAGTACATTTATAGAAAGAAAATATCTACTTTACCACACAAGATAGGATAGATAACTTGAAAATAAAACACACAGCTTTCCCCACATGGCCGACTGATCTTCCGGAGGTAGATTAATACATATAATTCTTCTACAATTTTAGCCATAATTCATTATGTTTTGCAGAGCACCTGAAAGAAATGTATCCTCAGGAAAAAGATCTGTGGAATTAGCAAATGAGTTTTGTAATAATTTACCTTGAACTTCAATCTTAACAACAAATTTCACTTTCAAATTACCCATGGGGGCAAGCACGGTTTGCAGCTTCCAGCTTTAATGCTAGACCTTGCGTGCCAAATAGGATGTCACATTCACACTTGCCCTGAAATGGTGGCAAGCTGACTCATGGTCCACTGTCTGCAGTATTCAATAGCCTAGGGAACATCTCCGACTTTTTAAATGCAGCAGCACATTTTTAGAACCAAGCTAACAATTACGTAACAGCCCACCCCCATCACACTTGACTTCGTTGCACGGCAATGTGCAGTACAAATCAAACAGAATCTTGCTTCCAACAGAGCTGTGCACATACTGCACAAATCCACATCACACTAGTATAAAATCCCAAGCAAAAGGCTTGAAATTTACTTAGCTTTCTTGCTTAACACGGGATGACTTGCTGCAATTCAGCCAAGGATTAATTTACTTGTTGACCATCCTCGCTAAAAATTGGTCAACATTTGAGACTGGGCTATTTAATAGTTCTTCATTTTCTATGTTGTTTGAGTGATACTTACCTTGCATTTTGTAAGGAACCACAGTGTGCGCTTATGCAACGTAATTAATATAAAGTAGAGAAACTAATGGGACTAAAACCCGACAAATCCCCTGGACCGGACGGCCTATATCCTAGGGTTCTAAAAGAGGTGGCTGAAGAGATAGTGGATACATTGGTTTTGAGCTTCCAAAATTCCCGGAGATTCTAGAACGGTTCCAGCAGATTGGAAGGTCGCAAATGTAACACCGCTGTTCAGGAAAGGGAGGGCAGGAGCGGGGAACTGCGGGCAGTTTGGCCTGACGTCAGTCGTCGGAAAGGTGCTGGGGTCCATTGTTGAGGTGGTGGTGTCAGGGTACTTGGGAAAATCGTGGCATGGTTGGGCAGAGTCAACATGGTTTTGTGAAGGGGAAATCGTGTTTGACAAATTTAGAGTTTTTTGAGGATGTAACTAGCAGGGTAGATAAAGGGGAACCAGTGGATGTAGTATATTTGGATTTCCAAAAGGCATTCAATAAGGTGCCACATAAAAGGTTATTACACAAGATTAGGGCTCATGGTGTTGGGGGTAATATAGTAGCATGGATAGAGGATTGGTTAACAAACAGAAAAGAGAGAGTAGGGAAAAACAGATCTTTTTCAGGTTGGCAGGCTGTAACTAGTGGGGTGCCACAAGGATCAGTGTTGGGGCCTCAGCTATTTACAATCTATATTAATGACCTAGATGAAGGGACTGAGTGTAATGTATCCAAGTTTGCTGATGATACAAAGCTAGGTGGGACAGTAAGCTGTGAGGAGAACAGGCTCTACAAAAGGGATATATAGATAGACTGGGCAGTAAGGTGGCAGATGGAGTATAATGTAGAGAAATGTGAGGTTATTCACTTTGGTAGGAAGAATAGAAAAACAGAATATTTTTTAAATGGTGAGATACGGCAAGCAATAAGGAAGGCAAATGGCATGTTGGTTGGAGTATAAAAGAGTAAGGAAGTCTTGCTACAATTGTACAGGGCCTTGTTGAGACCACACCTGGAGTACTGTGCACAGTTTTTGTCCCCTTATCTAAGGAAGGATATACTTGCCTTGGAGGCGGTGCAACAAAAGGTTCACTAGATTGATTCCTGGGATGAGAGGGCTGGTCCTATGATGAGAGATTGTGTAGAATGGGCCTATACTCTCTGGAGTTTAGAAGAATGAGAGGTGATCTCATTGAAACATACAAGATCCTGAAGGGGATTAAGAGGGTAGATACTGAGAGGTTGTATCCCCTGGCTGGAGTGTCTAGAACTAGGATAAGGGGTAGGCCATTTAAGACTGAGATGAGGAGGAACTTCTTCACAGAGGGTTGTGAATCTTTGGATTTCTCTGCCCCAGAGTGCTGTGAATGCCGAGTCTTTGAGTATATTCAAGGCTGAGATAGATTTTTGGACTCTAGGGGAATCAAGGGATATGGAGATTGGGCGGAAAAGTGGAGTTGAGGTTGATGATCAGCCATGATCTTATTGAATGGCGGAGCAGGCTTGAGGGGCCGTATGGCCTACTCCTGCTCCTAATTCTTATGTTCTTATGTTAGGAATGTTGGATGAGTGAGATTGCCTACCTTTTAGGGTCTTCATTCTTTGAATCAAAGACATCTACCTGGAGTGGGCCATGATTGTTTACTGGGGACAATCATACAAGAGACAGATCTTCCTTCAAGATGTTTTGATGTGAACTAAAATAATTTTAAATTGGGACCCATTAAAAAAAAGTTCCTGTTTCAGAACTGGGAGTGTTTTCTTTGGGTGGGAGGAGACAGGAAAGAAAGGATCTCAAAATACACTAGCTTAAATTGGGACAGCCAATATGAGAGAGAGATCAGGGAATGGCACCAGGAAGAATTTAACTCATCAGCCACCACTGGGAATGGTGCAGAGACTGGCTTAAGCTCATTTCCCTTCAGACCCTTGCAGCAGTAGAAAGAGTAAAATCTTCCGTCCCAACATTCGGGGCTAGATTGGAAGAGAGATCCAAGAGGTGAAAGGGTAGTGGATTAAGCCGGTGTACCAGCTAGTTTTAAACAAAACAACCTTAATCCTACAGTGCTGCACACCTCAAACTATAGTAAAGATCATGTTTATATTCTAATAATTCACAGCCCTAGGTTTCCGATCTTTTAGGAGTGGTAATAAATAGGCTACTTCCCAAAATAAAATGTCTTCCTCACAGCAGCTGAGAGAGAGTTTTTCGAACAGAATGGACTGCCGAGTTGCACGATTTATTAATAGCACTGACCAATGTTCTTTGTTTTTGGTTCCTGTTTCCACAAAATAGGATACACATTTCCCCAGGGCATGCATTTCCAAAACAAACAGTGAGCACTCCCAAACTCTGAATGAAGTCCAAGAGAAACCTTGGAACTTTCCCGTGTTAGCTATTTCTAGAGACGTTATTCAGATATTCTGTCCAAGCAGGTGGGGAGACCACAAAAAGAGAGTCTCTTTATAAATAACATAGCAGACACCATCACAGTAACCAAGGCAACAACACATTGTTCCTCAAGTTAATACCTGTGACACTGGAAGAAGCGCGTTATGAAAAACAGAAAAAAATTGTGGAAATGCACAACAGGGAGATCAATATCTGCAAGATCTCAACAGAAACAAATTATTTTGCTCTTTCTAATATTTTTGACTGGGCTATAGTGCATGACCAAGATTTTTCCATTTTCTAACCCTAGAAGGATAAGGGCAGCAGGCGTATGGGGACACCATCACCTCCAAATTACACACCATCCTGACTTGGAAGTATATCGCCATTCCTTCATCGTCAAAATCTTGGAACTCCCTCCCTAACAGCACTGTGGGAGTAACTTCACCACACAGACTGCAGCGGTTCAAGGCGGCGGCTCACCACCACCTTCAAGGGCAATTAGGGATGGGCAATAAATGCTGGTCTTGCCAGCGACACCCACATCCCATGAGTAAATTTAAAAAAAACCTTAAGGTAAATCATCTTAAGCCATTGCCTTGTAACGCACCCCAAAATTGCATTATTTGATGTAGACACGGGCATAAACCACATCTGAACCAAGTCCATTGCAAATACAGCATCGAACTTGTGAAACTGGCATTTTTACACTCCCGAGATCAGGTGATGTGCACAGCAAATGCAAGTAGATTTTTTAAGGCCATGCTCCACAATGCTAATTGCAGTGATCCTCAGAAGCGCAAGTGTTTGTAATCAGCAGTTTAAAAACTCCCCACAGAAAGCAGAAGTGCAATACAACAGGAAATTGAGGCTGCTGACATAATTAACTTCCTGACAGATACCCAAAATTATATAGATTACGCGCTACAAGACCTGGAACACATACTTGATGACAAATAATGATAAATTACAATTTCTAGGGCACATTCCTCTGTGGGTACAACTCAACAGGCACTCAGGACGAGCAAATAAATTCCACTCAAAACAGTATTGCTGGTTTGAATTGTAACACAACTAGAATTAATACAATCAACTTTCCCATGCTTTTAAAAATCTGCAGCATTACCAGCACACAAACATATCACAGCAACCATCCAAAATTAAACACAATAAAATAAGAGACACTATAACGTGGATAAATGTGAGGTTGTCCACTTTGGTGGCAAAAACAGGAAGGCAGATTATCTAAATGGCAATAGATTGGGAGAAGGGGAAGTGCAACGAGACCTGGGTGTCCTTGTGCACCAGTCGCTGAAGGTAAGCATGCAGGTGCAGCAGGCGGCAAAGGGTATGTTGGCCTTCGTAGCGAGAGGGTTTGAGTACAGGAACAAGGATGTCTTGCTGCAGTTGTACAGGGCCTTGGTGAGACCACATCTGGAGTATTGTGTGCAGTTTTGCTTGCCTTTTCTGAGGAAGGATGTTCTTGCCATGGAAGGAGTTCAGCGAAGATTCACCAGGCTGATACCTGGGATGGCAGGAATGACGTATGAGGAGAGATTGGGTCGATTGGGCTTGTACTTGCTGGAGTGTAGAAGAATGAGAGGTAATCTCATTGAAACTTATAAAATTCTGACAGGACTGGACAGACTAGATGCAGGAAGGATGTTCCCGATGGTCAGGGAGTCCAGAACCAGGGGACACAGTCTAAGGATAAAGGGTAGGCATTTAGGACAGAGATGAGGAGGAATTTCTTCACCCAGAGAGTGGTGAACCTGTGGAACTCTCTGCCACAGAAGGCGGTGGAGGCCAGTTCATCAAATATATTCAAGAATGAGTTGGATATATTTCTCAAGGCTAAAGGGATATGGGGAGAAAGCAGGGACAGGGTACTGAATTTGGATGATCAGCCATGATCGCATTGAATGGCGGAGCAGGCTCGAGGGGCCGAATGGCCTACCCCTGCTCCTATCTTCTATATTTCTATTACAACAAATTCTTGGTGACTAGGTAGTTCTGAAGTTGTAGAACACATTCCTCCTCAACATACTGCCAACCTTCAACAACCTTTCCATCACAAAGCAAAATGGATCTGAATACAAATTCTTCATCTTGGCTGAAATATTATTGATGCTTCAATAAAATTGCACACAGATAACAACAAATTGGGATTCACATGAACGCTACTTGATAGCAATTTTTTTTTTTTTAAACGTTCTAAGAGCGCTCAGAAGAGGCATTAAACCACATCCTGCAGATGGACATCAGAAAGATTATAGCAAATGAGACAACTTGGCTCCATTCAAGCATTAATAGATTCACTGCATCTCACTACTGTTCTATGAAGCAGCATAATCTGAAGTGGGGAGGCATTCAACTAAACACGAGCTGCAATATTGGACAAAAAGAACATAACACAAAACTAGAGACAGACAAGAAAAATATACTCAAAGGTGTCCCTTCGAAATTGATGGTGGAATGGAATCAGCACATTATGAAAAGAGCACCATTACTACAAACCAAGGAATTGCAATATGGGTTCATGGCTGTGATTCCCTTTGCACCAAGTCTGATATGAGCTCTCCTGGCTTTTGGATAAATACCAAATAAAGCCTCAGGAATTGAAGGAACAATAAAAGAGAGAATCGTATGCCTCTCCATCTGGCTGGTTACAGACCATGTTGAGCATTGTGGTAATAACACGCAGAACAAGGCTGACCAAAGAAAATATTTAATTCAAAGATTAAACAGCAAGCAAATCAGAGCAACTTGTATAAATGCAATTATCACAGCACATAAAAAAATCTGGGGAGGTACCAGTATACACTGCGCACTAAAACAGCAGATCCTGAATCATCCAATCACAAATACTATAAGTGTACAAAGCAAAATGAAAAACCCATCAACCATAGCATTCTTCAGGAATCTACAAGTATGACACACATTATTCAAACATTAAAAAAAGTCCTCCTGCTAATGCCATCTCGGACAAGGATTTAAACTCAAATTAAAAATGGTTTGAGTATAAAGTTGAATATTCTAGTTCAACACTTGTTATTTACAACTAGTGGATCTCCCTGGCACTGCACACTGAGAATTAGAGTACTTTGTAGTGTGCAGTGTATATATAGTTACTTATATCTGGCTTCCTTTGTAGTGTACCCATTAAATCAGCCTATCCAGCCCCAGCTCCTCTCAGATATCTGCGCTCCTCTAATTCTGCCCTCTTGAGCAACCTTGGTTTTAATCGCTCAACCATTGGTGGCCGTGCCTTCAGCTACCTAGGCCCTAAGCTCTGGAATTCCCTCCCTAAACCTCTCCGCCTCTCTCCTCCTTTAAGGCGCTCTTTAAAGCCTACCTCTTTGACCAAGCTTTTGGTCATCTGCCCTAATTTCTCCTTGTGTGGCTCGGTGTCAAAATTTTGTCTTCTAACACTCCTGCGAAGCGTCTTGGGACGTTTTGCTATGTTAAAGGCGCGATATAAATACAAGTTGTTTTTATATAATGAGTGGCTGAGTTGGTATTTATGGCTGCACCTACCCAGGCGATTTCTAATCAATCCATTTAAAAAAAAGAAACAAATCTGATTAAATAAAATCCCTGGTCAAGTCTGGCAGGTGGGGTGATCAAAGTTACAAGTATTGAAGGACGTATTGGTCGCAGGAAAAAAGTGATTCATATAAATGACTGCTTTCACGTTAACTTTTTTTAAGTGACGAGAAGATAGTGATGAAAATTTGACTAAAATGTAATTTTAAACTTTCACAGAGCAGAATAACGGTTCTAAAACAAATCCATTACGACCAAGAGAGGGAGCGTGATCATCATGCTTGCTGCCAAAGTTCAGTACTTTTAGCAAATTAGTTTCACCCCCCCCCCCCTGGATTTCAATATCGGCGAGATTTCAAACGAATAATCTGTGCAGCAGCAGCAAACTGGGTCACAATCAGACCAGCTCTCTCGCTCGCGCTCTCAGCCTGCCAGTTACAGGAAGCAGCTGCCCCTGTAGGGAGGCAAGGAAAAGTTAGAGCGGAGTCACCACAGCTGTTCTGCACCGATCAGCCAGCTGTGCAGGCGCACTGGCAATGCCCTAAAAGAGAGCATTTGCTGACCTTTTCAACCATAGAAGGCAGTGTTGGGGGAGGAAGGGGGAAATGCACAAGAGAAATATCTTCCCAGTTCTGTTCAGTTTCATCTTTTAAAAAAAAAACACTGCCTGTTTGAGATTTCTATAGATAGAAGCTTTAAAAAAAACAAAACCACAGCAAATGTGCAAAAACCACAAAATGTATTAAAATGCCAGTTCCTTTTTCATATTTGAAACTCCACTTACAAATAGGAGGGCAATAAAACAAGCCTGTTGTTTGAAGATGGGAGTTCCGAAGACACTCAAACATCCAACCTGATTGAGGCATTGCATTGCTAAAGCACTCGCCATCATGGATGGAGAAAGGAAATCATGCTTATTGAAGACACTTAGGGGGTTTCAGGTAGCTGTCCTACAGACAAAGTTGAGTAAAACTCCACGAGGTTCCAGTGCACTGGTAGAATGGGTTCCAAATTGGCTGCCCCGTTTCCTACATCACCGCCAATGAAGTACTTTGAGGCTGTAACGTGCTTTGGGACGTCTTGGGGTTGTGAAAGGCGCTATATAAAACACAAGTCTTTCTTACTTTCATTCCACTACTCGAGTCACTAATTGTGGTTTAGTGTTCTATTCCCATAGGACAGTAGTGCTCAACCTTTCAAAGTTTAAGAGCCAAAAAGAAATTGTATACCCTGAAAGGGACACAAATTTTAAATGTACTATGAGTATGGTCCCAGATATTGGTCAACTACAATACTATCAGACAAATGTGTGAAACCTGGCTCTAGGTGGCTCTTAACCTACTTTGTTTCTACTTACTTGAAATCTGGATTGTATGTAAAAAGATTAGTGAAGACAAATGTAGGTCCCTTACAGTCAGAAACAGGAGACTTTATAATGGGGAACAAGGAAATGGCTGAGCAATTAAACAAATACTTTGGTTCTGTCTTCAAGGAAGAGGACACAAATAACTTCCCAGAAATGCTAGGGAACAAAGGGTCAAGTGAGAAGGAGGAATTAAAGGAAATTAGTATTAGTAAAAAAAGTGCTGGAGAAATTAATGGGACTGAAAGCCGATAAATCCCCAGGGCCTGATAATCTGCATTCCAGATTACTAAAAGAGGTAGCCATGGAAATAGTGGATGCATTGGTTGTCATCTTCCAAAATTCTATACATTATGGAACAGTTCCTGCAGATTGAAGGATGGCAAATGTAACCCCATATATTTTAAAAAGGAGGAAGAGCGAAAACAGGGAACTACAGACCGGTTAGCCTAACATCAGTAGTAGGGAAAATGCTAGAATCTATTATAAAGGATGTGATAACAGGACACTTAGAAAATATCAACGGGATTAGACAAAGTCAACATGGATTTATGAAAGGGAAATCATGTTTGACAAACCTACTGGAGTTTTTTGAGGATGTAACTGGTAGAATAGATAAGGGAGAACCCGTGGATCAAAAATCAAATCAAATCAACTTTTATTGTCATTGTTAGTGCACAAGTGCAGTACAACAAAATGTAGGCTTGTGGCTCCTGAGAGTGTACATTTGGATTAAGACATTTAAACATTCAACATACATTTGGCTTGTAGTATATTAACATAAACATAACCATAATAAAGTGCATTGGCAGATGTGCAGGCTTTAGAGTTTATTTGTGGAGTTCAGTAGGATGACAGCCCTGGGAAAGAAGCTGTTCCTAAATCTGGTCGTACGGGTGCGAATGCATCTGTAGCGTCTCCCAGATGGCAGGAGGGCGAACAGACTGTGGCTGGGGTGGGTAGGGTCTTTGATGATGGACCGTGACCTCCGTAGACAGCGTTTCTGGTATATGTGCTCTATGGTCGGTTGCCGGTAATGCGTTGGGCAGTTTTGACTACCTGCTGCAGGGCTTTCCGGTCATAGTAGCTACAGCTGCCATACCATACTGTGATACAGTTTGTCAGGATGCTCTCTATAGTGCAGCGGTAAAAGTTAGAGAGGATCAGGGGTGACAGGTTACATCCCTTCAGCCTCCTTAGGAAATATAGGCGCTGCTGGGCCTTCTTCACCAGAGAGGAGGTATTGAGGGACCAGGAGAGGTCTTCCGTGATGTGGACTCCGAGGAACTTAAAGCTGTCCACCCTTTCCACCACAGCCCCATTGATGTGGATGGGGGTGTGACTTCCGCCTTTAGACTTCCTGAAGTCCACAATGATTTCTTTGGTTTTCTTGATGTTAAGGGCCAGGTTGTTATCGGCGCACCACTTCACGAGATGCTGGACCTCCTCCCTGTAGGCTGACTCATCGTTGTTGGTGATCTGGCCTACTGCCGTGGTGTCATCCGCAAACTTGATGGTGTTGGAACCATTAACAGCCACACAGTCGTGGGTGAAGAGGGAGTAGAGGAGGGGGCTCAGCACACATCCTTGTGGGGCCCCTGTGTTCAGGGTCAGCGGGGGGGGGGGGGGGGGGGGGGGGAGAAAGGGGGGAGGAGGTGTGGTTACCTAATTTGACAGACTGGGGTCTGTTTGTTAGGAAGTCCAGGGTCCAGTCGCAGAGGGAAGTGTTCAGGCCAAGAGTTTGGTGGCCAGCTTGTTGGGGATGATAGTGTTGAATGCTGAGCTGTAGTCTATGAACAGCATTCTGATGTAGGTCTCCTTACCATCTAGGTGATTCAGTGCCGAGTGTAGAGCAGTTGTGATTGCGTCCTCCGTTGATCTGTTTGCACGATAGGCAAACTGGTGTTGGTAAAGAGAGGCAGGAACACTGGCTTTGATGTGGGCTAAGACCAGTCTCTCGAAACACTTCATTATGATGGGTGCAAGTGCGACAGGTCGATAGTCGTTCAGGCGCGTCACAGCCGTTTGTTTTGGCACAGGAATAATGGTAGCGGTCTTGAAGCATGTAGGGACTACTGCCTGGGCCAATGACAGATTGAAGATGGTGGTGAAGACATCAGCCAGCTGATCAGCACATTCCTTGAGTACCCGTCCAGGGATGCTATCCGGTCCAGCAGCCTTTCGTGTGTTCACTCCGCGTAGAACACCCCTTACGTCGGAGGTCGACAGAGTGAGCACCTGGTCTTCCGGGGGTGGCAAGGCTTTGGTAGCCGGCTCCCTGTTGTCCCTGTCGAAGCGAGCGTAGAAGTTGTTAAGCTCCTCTGGAAGGGAGGCATCGCTAACTGGGGGGCTGGTGTTTTTGCCCTTGTAGTCAGTGATGGACTGGATGCCTTGCCACATGCGCCGGGGGTCCGAGTTGTTGCGGAAGTGATCCTCTATCCGCAGTGTCTGTTTCCTTTTGGCAGTCCTGATACCCTTTTTTAGGTTGGTCCTAGCTGCACTGTAAGCCGCCGCGTCGCCAGATTTAAATGCTGCGTCACGTGCTTTCAACAGTGAGCGGACCTCTCCGTTCATCCAGGGTTTCTGGTTGGGGGTATGTCCTGATATTTTTATGGGTCGTGACGACCTCGACGCAGCTGTTGATGTAGAATAGCACTCTGGATGCGTATTCCTCGATGTCATTATGGGCAAACATGCCCCAATCAGTGCGTTCGAAGCAATCCTGAAGCTCCGATACTGCCCCCTCTGGCCATACTTTCACTGCTCTCACTGATGTTCTCCCTCTTTTGATGAGCGGTTTGTATGCCGGGGCTAGAAACAGGGAGAGGTGGTCAGACTTCCCAAGGTGGGGGCAGGGAATGGCCTTAGAAGCGTCTACAATGCTCGTGTAGACTTGATCCAGTGTGTTCTCCCCTCTTGTGGGGCAGGAGACATTCTGGTGGAATTTCGGTAGTACAGTTTTTAGGTTTGAGATTGAAGTCCCTCGCGACGATAAAAGCTCCGTCTGGGTGCGCAGTTTGTTGTTCGCTGATGGCCCTGTAGAGGTCCTTCAGTGCTAGTTTGGCATTGGATGTGGTTTATTTGGATTTTCAGAAGGCCTTTGATAAAGTCCCACATAAGAGGTTAGTGTGCAATATACTGGCATGGATTGAAAATTGGTTAACAGACAGGAAACAGAGTAGGAGTAAATGGGTCTTTTTCAGGGTGGCAGGCAGCGACTAGTGGGGTACCGCAGGGATCAGTGCTTGGGCCCCAGCTATTCACAATATATATCAATGATTTGGATGAGGGAACCAAATGTAATATTTCCAAGTTTGCTGGTGACTCGAAAGTTGGTGGGATTGAGAGTTGTGAGGATGCAAAGAGGCTTCAAGACGATTTAGACAAGTTGAGTGAGTGGGCAAATACATGGCAGATGCAGTACAATGTGGATAAATGTGAAGTTATCCACTTCAGTAGGAAAAACAGAAAGGCAGAGTATTATTTAAATAGTGGTAGATTGGGAAATGTTGATGTACAGGGGGACTTGGGTGTCCTTGTACACCAGTCATTGAAAGCAAACATGCAGGTGCAGCAAGCAGTTAGGAAGGCAAATGTTATGTTGGCCTTCATTCCAAGAGGATTTGAGTACAGGAGCAAGGATGTTTTAACTACAGTGATACAGGGCCTTGGTGAGACCACACCTGGAATACTGTGTGCAGTTTTGGTCTCCTTACCGTAGAAAGCATATACTTGCCATAGAGGGAGTGCAGCGAAGGTTCACCAGACTGATTCCTGTCGTATGAGGAGATTGGGTCGACTAGGCCTGTATTCACTAGCGTTTAGAAGAATGAGAGGGGATCTCATTGAAACGTATACAATTCTGACAGGGCTAGACAGACTGGATGCAGGGATGTTTTCCCCTGGCTGGGGGGTCTAGAGCGAGGGGTCAGTCTCAGGGGTAGGACATTTAGGACTGAGATGAGGAGAAATTTCTTCACGCAGAGGGTGGTGAACCTGTGGAATTCTCTACCACAGAAGGCGGTGGAGGCCAAGTCACTGAAATATTTAAGGAGATAGATAGACACAAAAGGCATCAAGGGGTATGGGGAGAGAGCAGGAATATGGTATTGAGATAAAGGATCAGCCATGATCTTATTGAATGGCGGAGCAGGCTCGAAGGGCCTACTCCTGCTCCTATTTTTCTACGTTCTATCCCTCTCCATCTTATTTCTCCTTCCCCCATCACCTTGCCATGCAAGCGTAGGAGATGCAACGCCTGCCCTTTCATCATCTCCCTTGCCACCGTTCAGGGCCCCAAGCACTCCTTCCAGGCAAGACAGCAATTTACTTCTACTTCTTCCAACCTAGTGCTCGCTGCTCATGATGCAGTCTCCACTACATCAGGGAGACCAAACATAGATTGGGTGATCGCCTTGCTGAACACCGCCGCGTGACCCGGGCCCGAGGTCCCAGTCACTTGCCTCATACACTGCCCCAATGAAGCTCAACGCAATCTCAAGGAGCAGCACCTCATTTTTCTACCACGCACTTTACAGCCTTCCAGCCTGAAAGCTGACGTCAACAACTTCAGACCTTAACCACCGTTCCCAATACTCCCCCACAGCGGGTGCTGGTGATGTAGGATGGGTGCATCAGAGCTCCTGGGAATGGAGGTAGTGTGGGCTGGTGCTTAGGATGGGGATCCTTTAATCGGTACATGGCTGGCTGGGTGGTCTACACCCCTGATGTTTACCTCTGCCTTTCTTCCACCATATCCAGCCCCTCTGCTATAATCATTCACATATCCTCTGGACACACATCTTTTCTTTCTCTAATTTCTCATTATCACTTCCTTTTGCCTTGCACCATCATCATTTTTGTCATTTAATCATCTGCCCTCCATCCAATTACAGACCTCCCTTTATTTCCCTGCCCCCTTTCTCCCCCACTCCCAACTCAAAGGGTATCCATCTGTAGCATCTCAGCCCTGATGAAAAGGTCATCGACCTGAAAAGTTAACCCTACGTTTGTCTCTCCGTAGATGCTGCCTGACCTGCTGAGTTTTTCCAGGAT
The DNA here is from genome assembly GCF_052327205.1 of Somniosus microcephalus. Taxonomy (NCBI): domain Eukaryota; kingdom Metazoa; phylum Chordata; class Chondrichthyes; order Squaliformes; family Somniosidae; genus Somniosus; species Somniosus microcephalus. The sequence goes on along the minus strand of NC_140996.1, from coordinate 205,431,403 downwards.
TTTGTGTTTTTATTTCCAATCTCCAGCATCTGCAGTATTTTGCTTTATAACCTCAAAAATGGTGGGGGGGGAAAAAAAAAATCCAGAAATGCAAAACCATTTGAGAAAACTTCAAATCACTGATGTGTGGGGCAATTCTTGAGAGTTACGGCTAGGATACCCTGTTGAACATCAAGACTCAACAGCTGTATATTAGACATTATTTTAACCTAATTTTTTCCTCCAGAAAATAAATCAACTAAAAATAAACCAAAGAGCTTAAGTTGCTACAACCTACAAAGCAGCTCGTGTCGAAATCAAGAGGATTTCTGCCAATATGGAAGATAAAAAATATTGCAATTACCACTCTTTGAAAGAAAATCTAGGAAGGAATTTCATTGCGATGCCCATGAATTCGGTTTCTTAAAAGAAAATAATAAAAAGGAAAGTTTTACTTTTCAGAAAGGTGCCAGCTGAGTTTCAGATTTTCCCCATTGTGTTAGGACATCATTTACAAAACCGCTTTGTTCTAGTGCGAATCAGCAGTAAACGATCACAATTAATTCAAAAAGACTATACGTTAACCAGGACTGAATGGAAGGAGGGCTGGCTCAGGTCAATTGAACAAACTTGCAATTATAATCGCCCCTTATCAAAATGCTTTATAAACGAATGAATTATTTAGTTAAAATGCAGCCATTTATGGAGGAAACATGAAAGCCACTTTGCACACAGCAAAATCACACAAACAGCAAGTGTCCTTTGTTGTTCTGCACCTCTGACATGGGCACAGCAGCTGAACAAAGCACAGAGCCAATTTTCAGCAACCAGAAGAGCTGCAAGCGGATTGTGAATGGCCATTCACAAATACTTGCAGTTCTACTGAAGGGCATTTTTACTAGTCCTAGCCCCTTTAGGGCTACCCCGGATCAGGCGTATTTCTCGGACGTTCACTTTCAACTAAAGTTTGAGGTAGCTAAATCCTAAAGATGCTTAATTGGGTCTAAAGGTCCAGGCTATCTCTCCCTAAAGGAAAGGAACAACCCGAGAATGTTACCGTCCTCCAGATAGCACTTTTAATAAGTTTAGCTAGACTGTAACGTCGTGGATATTATTAGGGTCCGGAAAACTCCCTCAGAATTCTGTAAGTGTATAGAGATTGAGTTCGCTAGTTTTTGATACAGAAGACTTGAGACAATTCTAAAAATATATAGAGATTAACTAAAGAACCGACATGCAATTTACAGTTGGTGAATCAGTCAATCGCAACTTTAACAGTTCTAAAGAGAGAAAAAATACCATATTAACAGAGAATTGTACTTTGAAATCTTAACTTCGCTACAGTATTACAGTTCTTAAAGGTTTCTATACAGGATATCCATCAATATCAAATACCTTTGATCCCCGAGGTACAAGGAGTGGTAGACTACAGAGCCGCCTCTGTAGCCGAGAGTCGCTTTGCCGGATTAAAGTGGAGTTTGATATCCCATTTGAAACTTCAATAGTTATACCCTTTCCAGTGGCATTTCCTTTAAGGTTTTCTGCTGATGCAAGTCAATTATCCCTATTCATCTTTCTGCCGACCTCTGCAATTCTTACTGCTACATCAGCCAGAATCTTGTCTCATCTCCAGGTGTTCTAGGGTCACCATATAGAACAGTGTGAAAGGCAGGTGTTCCTTATTTTGTCATCTTTACGAGGGCAGATGTTCCTTATCTTATGTGCCATCTTTACGAAGTTTAAATTAAAACACCTTATCCAGGGTGAACCATTGTTTTTGTTCCCAAAGGTCAGCCTGTCGGAGCCATGCACCTTCTGTTTCAATAAGGTTATTTATTCAGGGTCAACAACTGTCTTATCTCAATAGTCAGAATTCTTTCACAGCTATTTCATAGTTAGGTTTCTAAATTTCCAAACCCAGTTTGTCCTGTTTCAATAAGGCTAGAATACTTTCATAAGATAGTGTATTTTTCTGAATAGGTTATGTGGCTTATTCCTTCATACTATGTCCATCAAAGGCTGAAGCTTTCCACCAAGGAGTGTGCTTCTTACAACAGTGAACATCTGTAGCGGATAAAGCTTCAGCATGGCTTTGAGTTAAATAATTGTAAGGTACAATTTTTTGCCAAAAGCGACAGGTCTGACCTTACAACAGCCCTATACACGTCAACCAGTGAATTATTGGGTTGTATCTACAGCAGAACACCAACTATATAAGGCAACCAGTGGTAACAATGATAAGTGCTGAGTTTTAAACAGCTGTGACACGAATTTGTTTGGAACAATATTTAAGTCGCGAGGAAAGTTAACTGGTGAACAAAAAGCTAGACACCTAGCGTGAACTTTAGATCACAGATCCAGCTGCTCCAACCGAATCACCTATTGTAACAGATATCTGTCACACATTAAGTAATGAACTAGATGCCAATCCTTGGTTAAATCATCATAGACAAGGCAGGGTAATTGGAATATCACCACAAGAAGTTACAGAAGTCTCGTACCACCAATTAGGAAAAAGTATATAATTTAGCACCATAACACTCGAGTTAAAACCTTACATGGTTCTTGAATGTCCACCACTGCATTTGTCTAGCTGGTCTTCTTCAATGGGCAAACCATTAAACAGAGGCTCTACAAGTCACTGCAGCATTTCTGGCAGTGGCACATCTTCCTCACTAGACACACTCGGTGGTAAATCCAGAGTAACTAATAAATGCTCAGAAATAAAAAAGGTTCAACAACCAAGTTTGTCTTGGGCAGTAATGGGTCTTTAAGACAACTATAGCCTTGTCTGCCAAAATGTTGCAAATGATCCTATTTCCTGGCTAAGGGAAATAGGATCTGAGCAGATTTGTGATAGAGTCTATTCAAGTCGCTAGACTCGATTCCTGATGAATGTATCCAATATAAAATTTCCTACTCTTGCAAAATAAGGAATAGTACAGGCTTGTTTTCGACGGGGATCAGAGCTAATTAAACAACTCCAAGTTGAAGCCTGTAAACGTATCATGGGATTGAATCCACACATCCTGGGGCCTAGCTTCCTTCCACACTCAGTTTCCTTTCTGGCCTTACCGCTCACTTAATATGCAACTGTATTGCCATCTTGAATTTTTCAACCGCAAGAAAAAATACTATTTGCAGCTGCGTTTTTACGTTTTCCTAACCAACTACAGCACCGTCAGCATACAGTACAGGATAATTGGACTTTGCCAGCATCGCTACAAAGGAATTTCATGGATGAAATGGAATAAATGAATGAATGGATTTTTTTTTTCTCCAAGGGCTTAGCTTTCTAAACACAAAACTGGTTTTCTTCGAGAATGCAATTTTGCAGCTACCATCCTTCAAGATGGAACATCAAGCATATCACATGTACAGATCAAGACATCAAAAATGGCACCCGAGGCTCAGAACAACACTCTGAGCAGTCCCCAGCGTTCTCAATACGGGTGCACAAATCATTGGCACATCCAGTTTGCTCGACAAAAATTGCATTGCTTTGAGAGACAGGGAACTTCATAGAATCTTGCAGCACAGGAGTCGGCCGTTCGGTCCATCGTGTCTGTGCCAGCTCTTTGAACGAGCTATCCAATTCGTCCCACTCCCCTGCTCTGTCCCTGTAGCCCTGCCATTTTCTCCCCCGCCAAGTATTTATCCAATTCCTTTTTGAAAGTTCCTATTGAATCTGCTTCCGCCCCGCTTTCAGGCAGTGCATTCCAGATCATAACTCGCTGTATTAAAAAAAAAAAAATTCTCACCTCACCTCTGGCTCTTTTGCCCATTACATTGAATCTGTCTCCTCTGGTTACTGACACCCGAGTCGATATTCTCTTCTTGATCAGCTTATTGAAATAGTACGGTTGGCTAGTGTCAGATCGGTATGCAAACTGAATGCGCTCAAGTCAATAAACGCTTAAAAAGTGGCAATTTTAACCCAACCCACCTGACAAGATCGGGTGCAACGCTGGTTTTACACCCCACCTGATTTTACTCTCCATTGAAGGCAATGGTTTCCCACCAGGCAAGTTAAGTTAAAATTACACCCAAAGATTCTAGATACTGTAAAACGCTCCGACACATAGGAATCCTAACTCACGAAAATACCAAGAGCAGTCACTGAGTTCGCACATGACGCGTTAGGTGTAAATAGCACAGGGCTGTGCAGAATGATCCACAACTTCCAGGAATCACAAATGATGACAACTTTAGCATCCATGACCTTATTATTCACGAGCAAGGTTGCATCCAGATTGTATCATGGATTGCTCAGAATGTTTCTAAAAACATCTCCCCCCCACAATTGGACCTCCGAAAGGGGGGGGGGGGGGGGGGGGGGAAGAGAGAGTGGGGGGGGGGGGGGAAAGAGAGAGAGTGGGGGGGGGGGGGGGGAAAAGAGAGAGAGTGGGGGGGGGGGGAAGAGAGAGAGTGGGGGGGGGGGAAGAGAGAGAGTGGGGGGGGGGAAAGAGAGAGTGGGGGGGGGGAAAGAGAGAGTGGGGGGGGGAAAGAGAGAGTGGGGGGGGGGAAAGAGAGAGTGGGGGGGGGAAAGAGAGAGTGGGGGGGGGAAAGAGAGAGTGGGGGGGGGAAAGAGAGAGTGGGGGGGGGAAAGAGAGAGTGGGGGGGGGAAAGAGAGAGTGGGGGGGGGGAAAGAGAAAGTGGGGGGGGGAAAGAGAAAGTGGGGGGGGGAAAGAGAGAGTGGGGGGGGGAAAGAGAGAGTGGGGGGGGGAAAGAGAGAGTGGGGGGGGGAAAGAGAGAGTGGGGGGGGGGAGGGAAGAGAGAGTGGGGGGGGGGGGAAGAGAGAGAGTGGGGGGGGGAAGAGAGAGAGTGGGGGGGGGAAAGAGAGAGTGGGGGGGGGAAAGAGAGAGTGGGGGGGGAAAGAGAGAGTGGGGGGGGAAAGAGAGAGTGGGGGGGGAAAGAGAGAGTGGGGGGGGAAAGAGAGAGTGGGGGGGGGAAAGAGAGAGTGGGGGGGGAAAGAGAGAGTGGGGGGGGAAAGAGAGAGTGGGGGGGGAAAGAGAGAGTGGGGGGGGAAAGAGAGAGTGGGGGGGGAAAGAGAGAGTGGGGGGGGGAAAGAGAGAGTGGGGGGGGGAAAGAGAGAGTGGGGGGGGAAAGAGAGAGTGGGGGGGGAAAGAGAGAGTGGGGGGGGAAAGAGAGAGTGGGGGGGGAAAGAGAGAGTGGGGGGGGAAAGAGAGAGTGGGGGGGGAAAGAGAGAGTGGGGGGGGAAAGAGAGAGTGGGGGGGGAAAGAGAGAGTGGGGGGGGAAAGAGAGAGTGGGGGGGGAAAGAGAGAGTGGGGGGGGAAAGAGAGAGTGGGGGGGGAAAGAGAGAGTGGGGGGGGGGAAGAGAGAGTGGGGGGGGGGAAGAGAGAGTGGGGGGGGGAAGAGAGAGTGGGGGGGGGAAGAGAGAGTGGGGGGGGGAAGAGAGAGTGGGGGGGGGAAGAGAGAGTGGGGGGGGGGAAGAGAGAGTGGGGGGGGGAAGAGAGAGTGGGGGGGGGGGAAGAGAGAGTGGGGGGGGGGGAAGAGAGAGTGGGGGGGGGGGAAGAGAGAGTGGGGGGGGGGGGGAAGAGAGAGTGGGGGGGGGGAAGAGAGAGTGGGGGGGGGGGGGAAGAGAGAGTGGGGGGGGGGGGGGGAAGAGAGAGTGGGGGGGGGGGAAGAGAGAGTGGGGGGGGGGGGAAGAGAGAGTGGGGGGGGGGGGGGGGAAGAGAGAGTGGGGGGGGGGGGAAGAGAGAGTGGGGGGGGGGAAGAGAGAGTGGGGGGGGGGGGAAGAGAGAGTGGGGGGGGGGGAAGAGAGAGTGGGGGGGGGGGGAAGAGAGAGTGGGGGGGGGGAAGAGAGAGTGGGGGGGGGGAAGAGAGAGTGGGGGGGGGGAAGAGAGAGTGGGGGGGGGGGGGAAGAGAGAGTGGGGGGGGGGGAAGAGAGAGTGGGGGGGGGAAGAGAGAGTGGGGGGGGGGAAGAGAGAGTGGGGGGGGGGGGAAGAGAGAGTGGGGGGGGGGGGAAGAGAGAGTGGGGGGGGGGGAAGAGAGAGTGGGGGGGGGGAAGAGAGAGTGGGGGGGGGGGAAGAGAGAGTGGGGGGGGGGGGAAGAGAGAGTGGGGGGGGGGGAGAGAGAGTGGGGGGGGGGGAGAGAGAGTGGGGGGGGGGAAGAGAGAGTGGGGGGGGGGGGAAGAGAGAGTGGGGGGGGGGGGGAAGAGAGAGTGGGGGGGGGGGGGGGGGGGGGGGAAGAGAGAGTGGGGGGGGGGGGAAGAGAGAGTGGGGGGGGGGGGAAGAGAGAGTGGGGGGGGGGGGGGAAGAGAGAGTGGGGGGGGGGGGGAAGAGAGAGTGGGGGGGGGGGGATGAGAGAGTGGGGGGGGGGGGGATGAGAGTGGGGGGGGGGGGGGGAGAGTGAGTGGGGGGGGGGGGGGAAGAGAGAGTGGGGGGGGGGAGTGAGGTGGGGGGGGGGGGTTGAGAGAGTGGGGGGGGGGGAGAGAGAGTGGGGGGGGGGGGGAGAGAGTGGGGGGGGGGGGATGAGTGAGTGGGGGGGGGGGGGGGGGAAGAGAGTGTGGGGGGGGGGGGGGATGTGGAGTGGGGGGGGGGGGGAAGAGTGTGTGGGGGGGGGGGGGGTTGTGTGTGGGGGGGGGGGGAAGTGAGAGTGGGGGGGGGGGGGGGAGTGAGTGGGGGGGGGGGGGGAAGAGAGTGTGGGGGGGGGGGGAGGTGTGTGGGGGGGGGGGGAGAGAGTGTGGGGGGGGGGGGAGAGAGAGTGGGGGGGGGGGGGGGTGGTGTGTGGGGGGGGGGGGAAGAGAGAGTGGGGGGGGGAGAGTGGTGGGGGGGGGGGTGTGTGTGGGGGGGGGAAGAGTGAGTGGGGGGGGGGGGAAGAGTGAGTGGGGGGGGGGGTGAGAGAGTGGGGGGGGGGAGGAGTGTGGGGGGGGGGGAGTGAGTGTGGGGGGGGGGGGGATGAGAGTGGGGGGGGGGGAGAGAGTGTGGGGGGGGGGGAGAGTGAGTGGGGGGGGGGGGGGAAGTGAGAGTGTGGGGGGGGGGGGGAGTGAGTGTGGGGGGGGGGGGAAGTGAGAGTGGGGGGGGGGGGGGGAGATGTGAGTGGGGGGGGGGGTGAAGAGAGAGTGGGGGGGGGGGGGAGAGAGAGAGTGGGGGGGGGGGGAAGAGAGTGTGGGGGGGGGGGGAAGTGAGAGTGGGGGGGGGGGGAAGAGAGTGTGGGGGGGGGGGGTTGTGTGGTGGGGGGGGGGGAAGTGAGTGGGGGGGGGGAGTGTGTGGGGGGGGGGGAAGAGAGAGTGGGGGGGGGGGGAAGTGAGTGTGGGGGGGGGGGGGGAAGTGTGAGTGGGGGGGGGGGGAGTGAGTGTGGGGGGGGGGGGGAGAGAGTGGGGGGGGGGGGAAGAGAGAGTGGGGGGGGGGGGGGGGGAAGAGAGTGTGGGGGGGGGGGGGAAGTGAGAGTGGGGGGGGGGGGGAAGAGAGTGTGGGGGGGGGGGAAGAGTGAGTGGGGGGGGGGGAGAGAGAGTGGGGGGGGGGGGGAAGAGAGAGTGGGGGGGGGAAGTGAGTGTGGGGGGGGGGAGGTGTGTGGGGGGGGGGGGAAGAGGAGTGGGGGGGGGGAAGAGTGTGTGGGGGGGGGGGGAAGTGTGTGTGGGGGGGGGGTTGTGGGTGGGGGGGGGGGTGTGGGGGGGGGGGGAAGTGGTGGGGGGGGAAGAGGGGGGGGGGGGGAAGAGGGAGAGGGGGGGGGAAGAGGGAGAGGGGGGGGAAGAGGGAGTGGGGGGGGAAAGAGGAGAGGGGGGGGAAGAGGGAGAGGGGGGGGGAAAGAGGGAGAGGGGGGGGAAGAGGGAGAGGGGGGGAAAGAGGGAGGGGGGGGGAAGAGGGAGAGGGGGGGAAGAGGGGAGGGGGGGAGGGAGGGGGGGGGAAAGAGGGAGAGGGGGGGGAAAGAGGGAGAGGGGGGGAAAGAGGGAGAGGGGGGGGAAAGAGGGAGAGGGGGGGGAAAGAGGGAGAGGGGGGGGAAAGAGGGAGAGGGGGGGGAAAGAGGGAGAGGGGGGGAAGAGGGAGAGGGGGGGAAAGAGGGAGAGGGGGGGGAAAGAGGGAGAGGGGGGGAAAGAGGGAGAGGGGGGGGAAAGAGGGAGAGGGGGGGGAAGAGGGAGAGGGGGGGAAGAGGGAGAGGGGGGGAAAGAGGGAGAGGGGGGGGAAAGAGGGAGAGGGGGGGAAAGAGGGAGAGGGGGGGAAAGAGGGAGAGGGGGGAAAGAGGGAGAGGGGGGGAAAGAGGGAGAGGGGGGGGAAAGAGGGAGAGGGGGGGAAAGAGGGAGAGGGGGGGAAGAGGGAGAGGGGGGGGGGGAAAGAGGGAGAGGGGGGGGAAAGAGGGAGAGGGGGGGGAAAGAGGGAGAGGGGGGGAAAGAGGAGAGGGGGAAGAGGGAGAGGGGGGAAAGAGGGAGAGGGGGGAAGGGGTGAGGGGGGGAAAGAGGGAGAGGGGGGAAAGAGGGAGAGGGGGGGAAAGAGGGAGAGGGGGGGAAAGAGGGAGAGGGGGGGAAAGAGGGAGAGGGGGGGAAAGAGGGAGAGGGGGGGAAAGAGGGAGAGGGGGGAAAGAGGGAGAGGGGGGGAAAGAGGGAGAGGGGGGGGAAAGAGGGAGAGGGGGGGGAAAGAGGGAGAGGGGGGGGAAAGAGGGAGAGGGGGGGGAAAGAGGGAGAGGGGGGGGAAAGAGGGAGAGGGGGGGGGAAAGAGGGAGAGGGGGGGGAAAGAGGGAGAGGGGGGGGAAAGAGGGAGAGGGGGGGGAAAGAGGGAGAGGGGGGGGAAAGAGGGAGAGGGGGGGGAAAGAGGGAGAGGGGGGGGAAAGAGGGAGAGGGGGGGGAAAGAGGGAGAGGGGGGGGAAAGAGGGAGAGGGGGGGGAAAGAGGAGAGGGGGGGAAGAGGGAGAGGGGGGGGAAAGAGGGAGAGGGGGGGGAAAGAGGGAGAGGGGGGGGAAAGAGGGAGAGGGGGGGGAAAGAGGGAGAGGGGGGGGAAAGAGGGAGAGGGGGGGAAAGAGGGAGAGGGGGGGGAAAGAGGGAGAGGGGGGGGAAAGAGGGAGAGGGGGGGGAAAGAGGGAGAGGGGGGGGAAAGAGGGAGAGGGGGGGGAAAGAGGGAGAGGGGGGGAAAGAGGGAGAGGGGGGGAAAGAGGGAGAGGGGGGGGAAGAGGGAGAGGGGGGGAAGAGGGAGAGGGGGGGGAAAGAGGGAGAGGGGGGGAAAGAGGGAGAGGGGGGGAAAGAGGGAGAGGGGGGGGAAAGAGGGAGAGGGGGGGAAAGAGGGAGAGGGGGGGGAAGAGGGAGAGGGGGGGGAAAGAGGGAGAGGGGGGGGAAAGAGGGAGAGGGGGGGAAAGAGGGAGAGGGGGGGGAAAGAGGGAGAGGGGGGGGAAAGAGGGAGAGGGGGGGAAAGAGGGAGAGGGGGGGGAAAGAGGGAGAGGGGGGGGGAAAGAGGGAGAGGGGGGGGAAAGAGGGAGAGGGGGGGGAAAGAGGGAGAGGGGGGGAAAGAGGGAGAGGGGGGGAAAGAGGGAGAGGGGGGGGAAAGAGGGAGAGGGGGGGAAAGAGGGAGAGGGGGGGAAAGAGGGAGAGGGGGGGGAAAGAGGGAGAGGGGGGGAAGAGGGAGAGGGGGGGAAAGAGGGAGAGGGGGGAAAGAGGGAGAGGGCGGGGAAAGAGGGAGAGGGGGGGGAAAGAGGGAGAGGGGGGGAAAGAGGGAGAGGGGGGAAAGAGGGAGAGGGGGGGAAGAGGGAGAGGGGGGAAAGAGGGAGAGGGGGGAAAGAGGGAGAGGGGGGGAAAGAGGGAGAGGGGGGGAAAGAGGGAGAGGGGGGGAAAGAGGGAGAGGGGGGGAAAGAGGGAGAGGGGGGAAGAGGGAGAGGGGGGGAAAGAGGGAGAGGGGGGGAAAGAGGGAGAGGGGGGAAAGAGGGAGAGGGGGGGAAAGAGGGAGAGGGGGGGGAAGAGGGAGAGGGGGGGAAAGAGGGAGAGGGGGGGAAAGAGGGAGAGGGGGGGAAAGAGGGAGAGGGGGGGAAAGAGGGAGAGGGGGGGAAAGAGGTGAGAGGGGGGGAAAGAGGGAGAGGGGGGGAAAGAGGGAGAGGGGGGGAAAGAGGGAGAGGGGGGAAAGAGGGAGAGGGGGGGAAAGAGGGAGAGGGGGGGAAGAGGAGAGGGGGGGAAAGAGGGAGAGGGGGGGAAAGAGGGAGAGGGGGGAAAGAGGGAGAGGGGGGGAAAGAGGGAGGGGGGGGGGGAAGAGGGAGAGGGGGGGGAAGAGGGAGAGGGGGAAGAGGGAGTGGGGGGGGGGGGAAGAGTGGGGGGGGGGGGAAGAGTGGGGGGGGGGGAAGAGTGGGGGGGGGGGAAGAGTGGGGGGGGGGGGAAGAGAGAGTGGGGGGGGGGAAGAGAGAGTGGGGGGGGGGGGAAGAGAGAGTGGGGGGGGGGAAGAGAGAGTGGGGGGGGGGAAGAGAGAGTGGGGGGGGGAAGAGAGAGTGGGGGGGGGAAGAGAGAGTGGGGGGGGGGGAAGAGAGAGTGGGGGGGGGGAAGAGAGAGTGGGGGGGGGGAAGAGAGAGTGGGGGGGGGGAAGAGAGAGTGGGGGGGGGGAGGAGAGAGTGGGGGGGGGGAGGAGAGAGTGGGGGGGGGGGGAAGAGAGAGTGGGGGGGGGTAAGAGAGAGTGGGGGGGGGGAAGAGAGAGTGGGGGGGGGGAAGAGAGAGTGGGGGGGGGGAAGAGAGAGTGGGGGGGGGGGGGAAGAGAGTGTGGGGGGGGGAAGAGAGAGTGGGGGGGGGGGAAGAGAGAGTGGGGGGGGGGGAAGAGAGAGTGGGGGGGGGGGAAGAGAGAGTGGGGGGGGGGGAAGAGAGAGTGGGGGGGGGAAGAGAGAGTGGGGGGGGGGAAGAGAGAGTGGGGGGGGGGAAGAGAGAGTGGGGGGGGGGAGAGAGAGTGGGGGGGGGAGAGAGAGAGTGGGGGGGGGAGAGAGAGTGGGGGGGGGGGAGAGAGAGTGGGGGGGGGGGAGAGAGAGTGGGTGGGGGGGGAAGAGAGAGTGGGGGGGGGGGGGAAGAGAGAGTGGGGGGGGGGGAAGAGAGAGTGGGGGGGGGGAAGAGAGAGTGGGGGGGGGGGGGGAGAGAGAGTGGGGGGGGGGGGGAAGAGAGAGTGGGGGGGGGGGGAAGAGAGAGTGGGGGGGGGGGGAAGAGAGAGTGGGGGGGGGGGGAAGAGAGAGTGGGGGGGGGGGAAGAGAGAGTGGGGGGGGGGGAAGAGAGAGTGGGGGGGGGGGAAGAGAGAGTGGGGGGGGGGGAAGAGAGAGTGGGGGGGGGGAGAGAGAGAGTGGGGGGGGGGGGAAGAGAGAGTGGGGGGGGGGGGGAAGAGAGAGTGGGGGGGGGGGGAAGAGAGAGTGGGGGGGGGGGAAGAGAGAGTGGGGGGGGGGGAAGAGAGAGTGGGGGGGGGGAAGAGAGAGTGGGGGGGGGGGGAAGAGAGAGTGGGGGGGGGGGGAAGAGAGAGTGGGGGGGGGGGAAGAGAGAGTGGGGGGGGTGGGAGAGAGAGAGTGGGGGGGGTGGGAGAGAGAGAGTGGGGGGGATATGTGGAGAGGCAGAGGGGTTTAGGGAGAGAATTCCAGAACATAGGGCCTAGACGGCTATAGGCACAGTCACCGACAGAGCGGGATGGGGGATGCACCAGCCGCCAGAGTTGGAGGAATGCAGAGATGTTGGAGGGTTGTGTAGCTGGAGGAGGTTAAAAGCCCGTTTTATTTATATGTTTCTCATTCTTCTCTCCTCCCTTCTGGAATGCTTATAAATCTGTGTAATAGTAGAGATTTGCAGTCAATTAGATCATGAGCACAAGGCATGAATTTTTGTTTTTTAAAACTAATTTTGTTTAATATCTGGACAGAATAGCAGATGCTCACTGTTTAAATTTGGAACAATTCAGCAATCGGGAGGTAAATGGAGCCGATTTTTGTCCCTTGCCGGCGCAAGGGTACCGAGGTCAACTGTGGCATCCCGAATGCCCTCTGAGATCAGTTAACTCCACACAGATTGGGAATCGAATCTGGGACATTCTGCTTTGTCCTAACTGAGCGGAATGCCTTTGTCTGCTAGGCCATCTCTAACGCGGCACCTGGGGACTACCTGGCATCTCAACAGCTGTTGATATTGGAGAAACGTTAGGAGTGGGTTTTACAGTTGGAAAGTGTATGAAACTGTTTGTAACCCTATTTAAACATGTAGCACTGGGTTTGCTTTCAAGACAGGCATTTAAAATAGGCTACTTTTAGAAAAATAAAGAGTA